>NC_134409.1:62483687-63091603 GCF_038048845.1 Mixophyes fleayi
TGGAATATGAAATCTCAAAAGATTGCACAGAGAAATAGAAATAATTAGTTAATGTTACCTGTCAATAATATAGTCATTTATATAAAAAAAAAATTATATCATTTTTTTTTCCCTTTGATAAACTTTAGGTTTAGGCTGTCCTTAATGTCGACTGTACATAAAATACATTTTTACAGTTGCTCCTGAATGCAGACACATGTTATATTATGTATACAATACTGACACAGGACTTAGACTAGCGCCTTAGCTGGTGCAGGAGATACGTCAGAAAAACAAGAAACTTTCAAACACGCAGAGCTTCATTCTGACTGGGCTGCATTCGACTTGAGTTTGGCATGCCCACATTGTGCATAGAGTACAGTCACACGCCCCTTCCCCGCCCCATTCACTCACCGAAATCGTAGACCGCCGTAACTGTTATTTGCGCTGGCATATGCAGCGGACTTACTTTAATTGATGGCCGATTATTCTTGTTCTGGGCATGCGCAGAAGGGAATTGCGTACACTACGCACAAAAAACTGAGATACGTTCCGTAATGATTTAGGCTCGGAGTGTTTGATTCATTCAGGAAAGTAAAGCTAAAAAATGAGTAACTTTGTACCTTGGCAAAACCATGTTGCATTTAAGGGGTAGGTAAATATAAAATATAGGGACAGATTCATAGTTGGGATAGGGCTTGTCCTAGATCAAGTTTAAAGTTCAATGCTAAAATTAAGCTGTCAAGGATTTTTGTGCTCCATGAAAAAACAGCTAGTATTTAACTTACGTGCAAAAAAAACCCAATATGCACCCCTTCCATTTTAACATGGTTTGTCCAGGAAAAAATGTACATCTAGTAACATTGAATGCCTTGACATATGAGAGGGGTGAAGTTCTGGTCGGACCTCCCATTATTGTACATTGACCAGAATTATGGTTAGCATCCCAGTCGGATCTCCTGTTGATATGCGCTGGGCAGAAATTTGACTCGGGGAGCATGTTCTGAGCTACTGGATGTATTTGGACAAAAACTTAACAGACTGACAACATTGGATCCCAGAAGACATACTAGGGGGTTGAGTTCCCAGTCAGACCTCCCATTGGTGTACGCTCGGCAGAACATTGACCCGGGGAACCCCTCTGGACTTCTACTGGATGAATCTGTTTTGTTTGTCCGTATATGCACTCTGACTAACCTGCACCAATTGGGATGAAACCAACATGGTCCACTTTGATTCTGGTCAGGTTTTAAGGGGCTTAGGGTCCATGTCGGACCTCCTGTTGATGTACACTGGGCAGAAATTTGCCCCGGGGAGCCTGTTCTGAGTCTTCTACTTTGATTTGGATGAAAAGTCACAGACTGCTAACATTGGATCCCAGAAGATACATTAGGGGTTATGGTCCTGGTAGGACCTCCTGTTGATGTTTATGGCCAGAACTTTGACCTGGGGAGCCTGTTCTGGGCCTTCAACTGGATGGATTTGGTTTGTTTGTCTGTCCAGTTATGCATTTGGAAAACCCTACACCGATTGGGATGAAACCAATGCAAGGTGGTCCAGTTGGATCCTTGGCAGGATTTAATGGGGTTAGGGTCCCGGTCGGACCTACCGTTGGTATAATCTAGGCAGAAATTTAAACCTGGGAGCCTGTTCTGAGCCTTCTACTGGATGGATTTGGATGAAAAAACTTCACAAACTGGTAACATTGGATCCCAGAAGACATATGAAGGGAGTTTGAAGTTCTAGTCAGACCTCCTATTAGTGTACGCTGGTCAGAATTTTCATGTGGGGAGCCTGTTCTGGGCTTTCCAGTAGATGGATTTGGTTTGTTTGTCCGGTTATACATTCGGACACCCCTGCACCAACTGGGATGAAACCAACGCGAGTGGTCCAGTTGAATCCTGGCCAGTAAAAAAGAGTATGGTAAATCATGTGCTCATTCATCACATACAGATATATGATCCTTTCTGAAGATTACAATGAAAATGAAAAGTGACTACCCTGCAATCTCTCCTGCCCATTCTGATCTAGTGCAGACATTTTCACATTCTGACTTTAACTCACATTTTATAGCCTGATTGAGAATGAAGATCAGTAAGATCCTTAAACATATCATTTCTTTCCCTTCCAAACAAAATATACAAGTTCTGGAATAGAGATTGCAAGAATCGCAGCAACAATAATTTTCCACTATTCAAACAGACATCCCTCACCTTTTAAACAGACTATCTACTCTGCCTAGCTGCCAGTTCCACTGACATTGGTCTTTTAATGTCAGTGTCACTGTTGGCTTATGGGAAATTGATCCCTATGCTCTGCTGGACATGGCTTAGCCCACCCACAGGCACGGAGTCTAACAGGCAGGTGGTTTTCACCAGGAACCCCCACAAGGAAGTATGGATTTAGCGGCACCAAACTTGCAGGTCGCGGTCCTGTGAGTGGGTGAACAGCAGAATAGTGTGGAGGAGCCAGGTAACACGGGTAGAGACAAATGAGGCACAAGGAGGATAGATGTCCTGTGGTACAATGAGGAAAAGCAGAGGCTGTCACAATGGTGTATCCAATGGTGATTGGTAGAGATACTGGAACAGCGGGAGTACAGCACTGGAGTATGCTGAGCACACATGGGAAAGCAGAGGTAGCTGAGGGAGAACAGCCAATGAGTCACCAAGGCAGTTGCGGCTCACAGTGATAGCGGTTAGAGAACTGGAGCTGTCACAATGAAGTACATCAGAGATGGTATAGAAGTAGTAGAGCAGCAATAGTTCAGTACAGCAGGAGACTGAGAGTAAACTGACATGGTGAAGGTAACTTGTAGTAACAGCCGATGAGTCACAGTAGTAGTAGTGGCTCTGAGTGGTGGCGGTGAGAGAACTGGAGCTGTCAGGATGAAGTACAGTTGAGATGGTAATATCAGTACTGGAGCAGCAATAGTTCAACAGAGCCGGAGACTTGAGAGCACACTGAAGTAGTGGGGGTAACTCGTAGTAACAACTGATGAGTCACAGGTATAGTAGCAGCTCTGAGTGGTAGCGATGAGAGAACTGAAGCTCTTGGCTCGTTGCCTTGGCAACGGTCGGCAGACTCCAGAAATGAAGTCCCGGTTGTCAAGGTGACAGAGGGCACCAGAAACTAGCCGCGGCACTCAGTTCCTCCCACTACCTGTCAGAATGTGGCTTCCTGTTTGGCTCCATTCCAAACCTCTGTCCAATAGGAATGGAAATCATTTCATGTTTCATAGGTACCATCAGTTAGATGGTTCCATGTCCGCTATTGGGGTGGTGGCTGAGAGTGAAATACAATCTGATCAGCCAATCATCAGCAGCACATTGGACAGGGGAGCAGACTGGCTGGCAGCTATTGGTAACTGGACAGTGAGTGACATTGTCACTCACTCACTGTGTTTTCTGCATGAGACAGACCTAGCGGTGTCAGTTAGTCTGGCATGACATCACCTGTGAGGTGCAGACTCAGTGTCATGAGAGAAAGAATGGAGGAGGATTGGAGAGTGGAGAAAGAGTGTGTGGATGAAGAGAGAGAGAAAAAAATAAATTAAAGAGGAGGCTCAGGCCAAGACAGAGAGGTCTGGAGGAAATAGAAAGATAAGAGACTGTGTGAGACTTAGGGCTAGATTTACTAAGCTGCGGGTTTGAAAAAGTGGGGATGTTGCCTATAGCAACCAATCAGATTCTAGCTGTCATTTTGCAGAAGGTACTAAATAAATGAAAGCTAGAATCTGATTGGTTGCTATAGGCAACATCCCCACTACTCACTACTTATTTTCCTCTTTCTACAGCTGAATTTGGGGAGGCACTCTCCCGCTGTCTGGGCTAAGAAGTCTGCTTTTTAACAAGCTAGCATGTCTTCTTCTAAATTCTGATTCAGAATTCTCTTTTCAGGAAGAATGGAAGCTTCTGGGTGACCTCAAGCTCTGCTTATCGTGGTTTATCCAGTACCTCATGCCTTGTGGCAAGATCTTGAGCCCTGTTTATCGTGGTCTATCCTGTAACTCATGCCTCCTGACTAAACCAGGTTTTCCTGCTTCTCCAGCCTCTGAGTTAGGTATGCTATTCAGCTTATCCACGCTGCCTCTACAAGCTGTGCTCCTATTCTAGACTCTCTCGTGATTCAGCAATATAATAAGTGTGGCCTCCGCTGCTATCCCAGTGGCTACCTGTTCACATCTTCCAATCCAGTCTCCTGCTGCAGCTACCTGCAAATTGGTGTTTTATTTCTGCAGTTCATCACACCGTTTAATCCAGTCTCTTGCAGCAGCTACCTGGAACTTGATGTATACTTGTTGCAGAATATCACAACCTCCGATTAAGTCTCCAACTGCAGCTGCCTGGACCCTGGTGTTTATCTGCTGCAGGACATCGCACTCTCTGATCCAGTTTCTTACTGTCGCTACCTGGAATCTGCTGTCTACCTGCTGCAGATTATCTACCCACCTGATACAGTCTGCTGCTTGCTGCCACTTAGACCTCCAAGTACACCTCCCGCAGATCTTCCTCTCTGCACTCTCCACTGAGCCTTGCTGATAATCTACTTGAAGAGCCGCGACCTGCTGGGCAGAAGCCGCTAAGCTGAAACTCCCTTGCTGGGGTCACTGGTGAAAACTTTCTGTCCTGTTAGACTCTGTGCCTCCCTGAAGGTAGCGTTGAACCTAGCAGGCTCTAGGATCCCACAGATACCTGTTGCCTGTGACAGATCTAAGGGATGGAAACAGGTCCAGGGATGACAATTCCTCTACGAGAAGATCTTCTTTCTCAAGATCCATTCCCCTACCAGAACCTTCACCAGCTGGCTTTAATGACATGTCTTTTGAATCCTTGAGAGCCACAGTACATCCGAGGAAGTGATCCAAACTATGCTGAAGGCCAGAAAACCAGTGTCTGCATGCCACAATCATATAGTTTGGAAGACCTATGTGAATTGGTGCAAATACAAGAAATATTATACCTCTTCCATTCTACTTTTACAGCTTCTTTCTTTTCTCCAGGATGGATTGGAGGGTGAACTGAAGCTTATTGCTCTTAATGTTCAAGTCTTGGCCTTGTCTGTGTATTTTCAGAGGAAGTTGACTCTGCACTGATCCCAGAGGTCCAGACTTTCTTACAGAGAGTCAAGTTACAAATTAATCCTTAAGTGCCAGGTCCTGCACCCTCTCACAATCCCATGGTAATCCGCTTATCGGGTGACATCTTACCTTTTCAGTATTACTGACAGAGTTAATATACCACTATGAAATAAAGACATGGAGACCTGCTTTGGCTAAAATGAAAGGTCAGCAATTTATTGAGATTATCAATATATTGAGAAGAGGTGGCAAATATAAGCAGACCAATCAGCCCCTATGTCACTCTCATGAGCTATAATCTCCGCCCCAATAAATTGGGTACGGCTGAGGCACGCCCGCCTAAGCGGAGCTCCATAACCCCGAAGGGTTATTCTCACTAATTGCCCAAGCCCTTTAGGGGAGAGTCCTACCATGTCTTGAATGTGACCAAATTGTCCGCTGACTGGGCTGCTTACTGCCACTACGAAACTTCATTTGTGAAAATTTCACTCAATTGACCCAACACTAAAAACCATAAAAAAAAGAAAAAATTATATATAAAACCAGAGCGAGAAAACAAAAATAGGGACTGGGTGGGTGGGAAAAACTCTCCAGACAATGAAAAGGGAAGCTGACTGCTGGTACCTGGACCTTATCCTGCTTCCCCTACTACATTCCTGTAATCCTGCCCTTTATGTCCCTACTGATTGGGTGACCCCTGCCCTCCAGTGGAGTTAACTCTTGCTATACTGGTACTTTATTTTACCTGCCCCCTCAGCGTTTATGTTACCTCGGGCTAATCCCCGCCCTCTGTTATCTTAATCCATTTATCGGGTGACATTTTACCTTTTCAGTGTTACTGACAAAGTTAATATACCACTATGAAATAAAGACATGGAGACTTGTTTTGGCTAAAATGAAAGGTCAGCAATTTATTGAGATTATCAATATATTGAGAAGAGGTGGGAAATATAAGCAGACCAATCAACCCCTAGGTCACACCCATGAGCTATAATCTCCACCCCAATAGATTGGGTAGGGCTAAGGCACACCCGCCTAAGGGGAGCCCCATAACCCCGAAGGGTTATTCTCACTAATTGCCCAATCCCTTTAGGGGAGAGTCCTACCATGTCTTGAATGTGACCAAATTGTCCACTGACTGGGCTGCTTACCGCCACAGCTGGGTTTTCAGCTAGGAATCCGAGCCCGCCACCAACTAACCTCTCATAGCCAAAGCACTGAAAATCTGCTTTACCAAATACGACAACCCTGTATCTGACAAATGTACCCAGACGAGGTGCACCGCTGGCCAATGAAGCTTAATTACCCCCATATCTGCTTGGATTCTACTATGGGTTCCAAACCTTACCCTTACCCAAATCATTGCCCCCGAGTGAATTGTAAGAAGGGCGCTAAAATCTCACTTCGATATCCGTCAGCACCTAGAATAGCGACCCCCAATGCAGCCCCCTGTGTCCTATCCACCTAACTGATTTTGCCTGGAGGGATCTGGCCCAGTTTTGAGCGGGGCCACTTTTACTGGCCCAAAAGACAAATGAATAGCCAACCAGCCAGATACTTTGGCCATCCTGACGAGGACCTGCAAGGTGGATTGGGATGCGCGTCTACAAAACACGCAATACACACTTAATAAATAGCGGAAATGTGCATCGCTGTTTGTGTGAGATAGGGTGACCCATGCGGAGGTAAAACCAGAAACCCCGGGGTGCCAACAGCCAATCAGGCCCCCGAAGAAAAGAAAATGGTGAAACCCTCCGCGTCTCCTTTCAACAAGATAACCAACCTATATCATGGGTCAACCTCCCGAAATTGCAGCAATACGCTAAAGCTCAATGGGTGGACAAACGCATTTCCAAAAACACTTTGACTTCCACCTACTCAACGCCATAATAGACTGTTCTGAAGCGCCTACATTAGCCGCCACTGTAGCTGCTCCTATTCTGAAGGAATGAGTCTGGAGTCCTCCCCCATCTCACTTGTTCTGAATGCTCCGAAAAAAAGGCCATAGCAAACGGCAACCTAAACAAAGCAGCCTAAAAGCATCGCTAGCTACTGCCGGAATAATGCTAACAGGACTGGCCAACAATACTTTATCAATTGGCCTACGTCTGACTTCCACCGCAGGAGAAATTCTAGCCCAACCCCTACCAACCGAAACCTGCTTAGTAACATCCTGACTACCGTGCAACTGCAGAAAGAAGGAAATACCTGCCAAAGCTGACACCATATAGGGCTTAGACTTACCCACATGAAAACCATGCCACACCAAAGACATATTACGCTGCAGATCAGTCTTACCTTTGGCCTACCTTGATGAACAAAACGCTTTGCAGGCCGACCAAGCCACCTGATATTTCTTCAAGGTACCCATCGCCACCGAATTCTTTGCCAGGTACACTATGCCGGCCTTATAATCTGCCAGACAAAATCAGGGCATGAAACACCAATCTCATTAGCCCCAGGGGCTAGCTAACGAAACTACAACCAATCAAATCTAGCTAAATCGTCCGCAATCCCATTATCAGACCTCGGCACGTGTCTCGCCCTAAAGGAACTGTTAAACGATAGGCATATGTACACTAAATGCCGCAATAACCTCAGCGCCGGAGGATAGGTGGCCCTCTGATTATTGAAAGCATTCACCCCCAAATTATCACACCAGGAAGCTATAATCTTATCGCTAAGGCGATCATCCCACAATTCCATTGCTACAATAATTGGTAACAATTCCAGCAACAAGCAATTCCACGTGAAACCTTCCTGATGCCAAGAAGGGGGCCACGCAGCCGCACACCACTCACCGTCCAGGTAAGCCCCCAAAACCAGACGGGCCAGCCGCATCCGTAAACAAGTGAATCTCCACATTATTGGCGGCAGATGACAACCAAAAACAAACCCCATTGAAGTTCTCCAAAAACAAACAACGCCACATGCCGAGATCGTCCCTAATCTCTTATGATCTCGTAACCAGATGACAGGCTATCACAACCCCAACTGTAGCTCTCTCCAACTTCCTGCATAACCCTACCCATGGGGATAACGTGACAAGCAAAATTAAGTGGACCAAGCAGGGGTGGAACTGCATTAACTGAGACTTACTCTTGCCCTGCGACGAGTCAATCACACCCTTCAACATAGCCACTTTTTCCCTAGGCAGCCTACAGCACCCTGGTCTATTGTCAATCTCGATACCCAGGTGTGACAATCTCTCTGTCGGACCTTCTGATCTGTCCACAGCCACTGGAACTCCCATAACTCTAAACAATGAATGAGCGGAAAACAACAACTCCTGACACTCCGTGGACCCACTTGGCCCAATGAACAAGAAATCATCCAGGTAAGACTAAATTAATAAAATTCGCAAGGCACTGAACATCCCATAGACAAACATTTATCCCCATAATAGCCATCCGTCAAAGGAAAAACCCATGTGTTTAAATGAAGATTGATGCAAAGGCGGAACCTAAATGCTGACTCGATATCGAGCCAACGCATCCTCAAAGGATTGATACACCACCGAGCACTCAGATTCTGCAATCACGTCATTCCCGGACATACCATGTGGGTGAGATAGATGCTGTATCAGTCTAAACATACCCAGTTCCTACCTTGGTACTACACCCACCGGGGAAAATGACTAAGCCCTAAATCTGGGGGATAGCAAAGGCATCACACATTCTACCCAACTCGTCCTCTTTATTCACTTTCTCCTGCACTACCAAAAGCCACTCTAGCGCTGATTTCAGGTTCCTGGGAGACCCCATATCCATGGTTCCACTTAACAGCAATTTAGGCCCATGCTAAAAACCATCCCTTACCAACTCTGCATCTGATCTTTTGGGTTACTAACCTCGCCCTTTATCCAGTTCGGACAACACAATAGGAAAAAAAGCTTTGACGCGCAGGAGCTCCTGCCATGGGTCTGTTTGTGGCACCTGGGCCCCACCTCTTGTGACATTCCCTTCTGGGATGCCCTCCTCTACACATGGCACATACTTACCACACACGGCACAGGTTGCTTAAACCTACAGACCGCACCTTTGTCACACTTACCACACGCGGGACAGGTATGCATAAACCTACAGGCCGCACCTTCGTCACACTTACCACACGCGGCACAGGTATGCTTAAACCTACAGGCTGCACCTTTGTCACACTTAACACACGTGGCACAGGTAAGCTTAAACCTCACCTTTGTCACACTGACCACACGCGGCACAGGTATGCTTAAACCAACAGGCCGCACCTTTGTCACACTGATTCTCATTATATGCAAAACATCTCCCTCGAAAGGGCTGTGCCAAACTGATTGGGGGTTGCCTTTGACCTCATCGCCCCGGCATCGTTCCCTCCCGATCTAGGCAGAGAAACTTCTAGCCACCTTCCACGTCCTTACAACCCAAATCTGTAACTAATAAACTATCTTGTTTCCTGCAAAATGCCTCATCATAACGTCGCCACATGTTACCTCTGGCGTGGGTATATATCCCCTGTATCCAGAAAATGCATTTCATAATGTTCATGTGCTCCTCCGCCTACTCACCGAATACCAGGCTGCAGACACTAGGAAACCCTCCTAAGAATTGGAAAAACTTCTATAAACCTCCTCACCCACGCCAGAGCGTGACATTGCTACTGAAAAATCGTCCTTAGCCTTTTTGGCAATGGCAAACATAATACAAACCGGCCCCTGCGTATCTGTCACGCACCCTGTTTCTCATGTCCGGCAGGGACGGCTGTATTGGATCAGCGCACCACCTCATCACCCATCAACCTGTTACTGATGCTGTTATTCACCACCTCCGCTCACCGGCGGGTACCACTCAACTTCCTCTCCAGCAGCCTTATCAACCTTGTGTCCAAACTCCTGGACCTAGCTGGAACCTCACTCTCAGAGGAAGAAGAGCCTGACTCCGAGCTCATCCCGACATCACACTGGCATGCTCACAGACTGGCTTGCGGCCACCACCGTCCGCTCCTGGTGATGTTGCTGCCGCGGCCGTAGAGGCAGCTTCCACATAAGAAGCGCGCCTGGACCCCCGGCCCGATGATGTATGTCTGGTCCGACCTGCAGAGGAGGAAACAGAAAGAGAGCTCCCTGGACCAGGAACCGAGGCCCCTGCACGCAATGGCCATTCCAAATTATACTCTAGTAATCTGGGCTGAAGATCCATAATCGCACCAGCTTGCTGGGTGGGATTAACTACCTTTAAGACGACCGTGCAGGGGGGTGCCCTGAGAACCCGTCAGGGAGGACGCGTGACCCTGCCCTGAACCGGGCCCTCTGGCCACTATCTGCACGTTCCGAGAACCTAATGCCTCTAAAGGGGCTAATGCAGATGTCTGCGTGCCATCCGACCCTGGGAGAATGGAAGCAATGGAGACTTTGGAAGCAAAGGCACTTGTGGTTAAACCGTAAGTTTTGGGACAGGTAGGAACGGGAAAATAAGGAGCATAGGCAGAGAAGGAGGGGATAGCAAGGTGTAAGGCCTAGGAATGGGTCCGCGACTGAGTAAGGAAAGGGAGGGAGCCTTTGGCTATGCAGAGCCCAGCCCGACGTACTGTTCAGCCATGGGAAAGGAGGATGAGTGAATGCAGGAAAAGGCGAGGAATTGGAACCCTGAGCCGCAGGCCAGGGGGGGCCCGAAAAAGGTGGGCAGGACGTGGCTGGGTGCCCGGAAAGCAGAACAGGGGGGAAGGAGGAGGGAGCCATGCAGGGGGCCGGGGTACCTGGGGGATTAGCGGCTGCAGGGGGGATTGGGATGTTAAGGGGGGTAAGGAGAAGGGAGGGGGATAGGGAACCAAGGAAGGGGTGGGGGAAGGTGGGTGTGGGAGGTAAAAACAGCGACTGATGGGCATGGAGGTATGGGGGCCAACTATCGCTGCAGAGAAGGGGGGGTACCGCTATGCTGGCAGATTAAAGAAAGGTGATAGAAACTGATGTGGGAGGGAGGGGGGAATGTCTCTGCGGGGGGGAGAAGGGTCCCCGGACTGCCCTTTGGGGGGCCCTCTTCCAATGCTGAGGGCCGCAGGTATGGGGTCCCCGCTAATAACACTCCCGTTGCCTCCCGCCATGCTGCTAAGCTGGTCTATTGGGAGGGGGGTTGGCTGTATGATCTGCCTTGCCGTTGGTGTCAGTGGAGTGGGGAACTATCGAGGGCTCCTGGAGCGCCCCTACATAAAATGGCCGCCGCGGCCCCCTGCCCTGACTGCGCATGCGCCTGTGCACGTTAACTGTGTCCCCCATAACTATATAGCGACCCCCCCTCCCGGGCCAGGCGACTGGCGCTCCGGAGGTGGGGTGGGTATACAAAGCGGGGCCATAATCTCTGGTGGCAGCGGGGAAGGTTGCGGACACTCCTGGAGCGCCCGCATCTAAAATGGCCGCAGCTGTCCCTATGTCCGTCTGCGCATGCGCGGCCGCGTCTGTGCTGGCGCGTGTTTCCGCACATGCGCAGGCGCTTTACCGGCCGCCATAGATGCGGCGTGTTTGCCCGGTACTCGGGCCTCGGGGAGGGGGGATGTGGAGCTGTACCCGGATTCGTCGCTGAGGAAGGCATTATAGGTTCGGAGGGGGAGTGGTGAGGCGGTGTGCAGGGGCCAAGAAGAAAAAGTCTGGGAAAACTAGATAGTGGAAGGGGAACCAAAAATTAGAGATGGGGAATGAGGAGGATGAATACGGAGGGGAGATTGTAGCAAAAGGAATGGAACAATAAAAGACACAGAGAACAGGGGCCTGAAGGAAAGGGACAATAAACAACACAGAGGACAGGGGACTAAATAGAGTATAAATGAAGCAGAAAGCAGGGGAAATGCAGATAGGGAAAGAGCAATAATCAGGGGAAACACAGTAGATGACCACAAATCACAGCTGTATAAAAAACACAACAAGTTTGCACAGTAAATACTCACCAGAACCGCAGAGCAGGATAGACTCACTCCAAACTCTCCAGACAATGAAAGGGGAAGCTGACTGCTGGTACCTGGACCTTATCCTGCTTCCCCCATTACCTTCCTGTAATCCTGCCCATTACGTCCCTACTGATTGGCTGACCCCTGCCCTCCAGAGGAGTTAACTCTTGCTATACTGGTACTTTCTTTTACCTGCTCCCTCAGCGTTTATGTTATCTCGGGGTAATCCCCGCCCTGTGTTATCTTAGCAATGTCCCCATATGGATTTGTGGAAATGTATTTAACAATAAGTACAAAAATCCTCTTATTTGAAATATAGTTGATTTTTTTAAAATTATTATATATTGTCTGAAGTTGTTATTTTAATTTATGATCAAATAAAAGTTATGTGCATTCTTAAATGAAATTTGTATGCATACACATGTGCAACATGGTTGATTCAAGTTCTGCCATACTCCGAAGTATGCTTCTTTTCAAAGGTGAAGTATGCTATTCCAGGGCGGGTGTAACTGATGTATTATAATAATGACTAAACACGGCATTCACTCTCACAAACTATTGAGATTATTGACAATTCGCCTGCATATCTGACCTGAGCAAACACTATATAAACCCAATAAAGGGAGACTACTGTGCCATTTCATTCAAGGACTGCATTCTGAGTTAAAGTGTTAGGTGATATTTTCACATATGCAACTCAGTAGGAACAAAAAACAATGTATTTAGATTTTATTTTGAAGGTACTACATTTGAAATTGTCTTTCTGAATATTTCATAGTATTTGCAGACATTTGCATTGCAAGATATTTTTTCCCTTCCCCCTACATCTCACATACAGCCAATCACTGCAGAAGCAATGAATCTGCAGGATGACAGGCATTGTCCCCTCCGAAACCAGCAATTGGTACACTGCTACCCTCCCAGGAAGTGTGTCTTCAGGCCACATGTCAACTTCTATGGAAAGTCAACAGTGGAATATGGGAGAATTGCACTTCCTATTGAAAGAGGTATGCAGCCAGGGACCCGTAGATACTAAAGGAGAAAGGACCCAATCTCCAGATGAATATAAGAATTGATGTTTTTTATCCCTGAGGCAGTGGGGGCAAAGCGCATTGGAAATCATTTATATTTAGGAAACGGACACATTTTACTACTAGATCTATAACACAGACTTTCATTTTGCCAGCCGTCATTATTGAGGACTGCGTCCGTCCATCATATGCATGCCCATGCGCACATACCATCCAACACAGCCGGGAACTTCAATCAACATCGAGTAACTTAAGACGGTGCTGCAGTCTACCACAGGGAGTATCTGAGGACCGGATTATCCGGGGAATCCACCAATCAGGAAGAAAGGGGTAAGTCTTTGTGTAACTCCCAGACCGCTGATAGTCACCGACTATTGTTACTACATCTATTTGTGGACTGTGGTTCAGGCATAAATTCCGTTCACCAGAGAGATCATATTGCTACTTTGCATTGTTTGGGAACAGGAACTTTTAGCCTTAGTTTTCCGTCAGACGCTTTGGACTATCAGCATACCAGGACATGTATGTGTGACTTAAAAGACAATTCCAAAAATGACTAGCATTTCCTGAATTTAGGGTGGCAAGCTTCAATACAATTATGTATAATGTTTCTGTATTTTGAAATATCTCATGCTATTTTTACTTTGTTTTTTTCTCCAGTGATCACTCTATACCAATTGTCTGTGCATTATATATAAATCAACTGCACATTTATACTTATTCACTCATAAAATTACTTTACCATTATATTCATATCTGTGTCTTTACACTGCGCCGGGGAATACTATTTTTCCTTCTTTGGGAAGTCAGATGCTGAGGTGATCCGTCGCAACTGACTTCCACCTCATGTCAACGTGAACACCCTGCGCATTGTACAGAGTGACTTAGAACCTCTGTTCAACATCCCTACAGCAATACCACCACTGACCAAATTCATGACTCTGTTACATATTTGTGCATATGCTTCATTCCAGACCAGAGTGGATGTCCCAGCTGACCTTTAGTCATGTGCTCAAGGTGTTGCTGCAGGCTTTCCTGTCACATATCCTTCAATTTATCCATCTACACTCAAGTCTCGAGCCCATAAATTGGCACGTTGCCACTATAGCCAGCTTTCAGCAAGTTATAGGGACAGTATATGGTACAGTATATGGTACACATATAGCCCTGGTCCCATCAGGTGGAAATGCATCTATTTTTTCAAATATAAATCATTTTCACTTGATCAATGCCCAGGTTACATGCAACTCCTTTCTCCAGATTCCCTCTTGGTTGCTAAATGGTCGAGGAGAGCCCATGACTCTTTTGCCTTTAAGCAATCGGGCAATAGGCACAGATTAGCCCAGAGGCAAGAGGTGCAAGGCCACATGGAGATACGAGGCTGTTAGGTACTTTTGTCATGGGTGTTTATTGCTAGGCCTTTTTTCCATAAGTATATATCTATACATTGGATTAATAAAAGGTTGGATTTGTAATGTTAACACTCTTTACATTATGGTGTACTTAGATAAAAATATTCGGAATACTGTTGGATTAGAATAGAGCCATATCACGACAAAATCTATCCCTCATTGGTTATAACATTGTTTGAACTGTTTGAATATTCATGTGCAATTACTTTTTTTCTCTTTTCCTTGAAAAGAGACAATGGTTATCCTTTCCGCAGATTGGCTTCTCACTCCCATTTTACATCCACACTCAGTGCAGGAGTTCCCATGCAATTCCATGCATACCTCCAGCAGTTCTGGAAAGGCCTTTTGGGATTTTAAAAGCAAAATTCTGTTACCTTGATGGGTCTGGTGGAACCCTTTTGTATGCACCAGATATTGTGCTAATGTGATGTAATTGTCGTGAAACATTAGTTTTAAGAAGTAAAGGTAAATTAGCGTAATTAAAGAAATGCACACATGTGCGTTCATATGTGAATTAGGAGTAAAGATGGCTATAGTGCAAAAATGTGCAATTGCTCCTAAATCAAGTAGAAGACCAAAAAAACCCTCAATGAAAAGTGCATTTGATTTTACGTCAAGTAAATGACTTACTATTGTGCTCAACTCCTAAGGTATTACTCAGATGCGCTTGTGTTTAAATACAGGCGTTTTTTTTCAGATGAATCTGGCCCATAATATCTAATTCCTAGTAAAACAAAGAAATAGCTCTTGCAGAGTCCTTTACTAAGTGCACAGTAATAATGCAAATCTGTTATACTCTTTAAAAGTACCTCAAAAGTGAACACTCAGTGAAACATTAACTGTAATGTGTGTATGTGTGTGTATATATATATATATATATATATATATATATATATATATATATGTATAAATTTAGCATCCTCCAGAAAATAGGAAATAAAATGGGCACTCACATATCTTTTTACAGCAGTTGCTGCAGTTGGCACACTGCTGAGTATTAGTAGCAGATGATTTGCCATTGACTATTGACTACTGACTGTTGACCTTGACTATTGCCATTAACTATTGTATAGTTATACTCTTTTTATTCTCTATGTTGTATGCAATTCTCATTGTCTTTTTCATATGTACAGGTACTGCAACTATTGGTGATATAGAAAAATGCTTTGGTCCATGAACACTAAATTATTTCAATTAGCCATACATGTATATAATATAAATACATATAGCTGATGTTTTTCTCAATGTCAAATGAGATTACAAATAAGTAGGCATTTTTATTTTTGATATTAGTTGGTTCATACTTCAAAAAACTGCACAACATGCTTCATAATATTTTCTGACATCAGAAACTCTACAGTACTTTCCACTTCCTTTGATTTCATTTCATATTTTCTGGGATATCCAAACTGAATACAAATACAGTAGGAATTTATACAGTGTATAAATGAATATTTAATAACTATGGTGAAGAACACATCAACGTCAGGAGAGAAAAAAAATATTTATGTCCAAAAGGTAAAATAATTTCATTGATGTTCACAAAAATACCTTATTTACTGCACATCAAGCCACTTTTATTTGGAAATATGCAAGCAAGATTATTCTGCAACATTAGGGTAAAGCTTTCACAGTCTGGAAATAAGGCTAAATATGAAATCAGCTATGAGCTTCTAGATACAAAAATGTCTAAATGTATGAAACCAAACGAAAAGGAAACTTGATAGGTTCATGACAAGGAGTACATTTTGACTTCTCCATTTCTTTCCCATAAGGGTTTGCAAACCAGACTCAGATCAAAGCCTTTAAATCAAGGCAAGTGTTCCTAGCGTGAAGTCACAGCATCTTCTCCGAGAAAGGAGCAGCCGTGTATTCAATGCATAATTCCCTTTCGGTTTCACTAGCTCATCAGAAGTGTTCTGAAATGTAACGTGGTGGATTAAGGCTATGAAAGTTTCTATTACCGGGGGATTCCAATCATCTTTCCGTGGCGTCTGTGTTTGTCAGAGGCATCAGTCTTAGAGGAAAGGTGACAATTGCTTGTCATGAGTGTCACATGTCAGGAGTTTTATAATACATAGGGGAATGAATATCTGACACAGATAACCCCCTGAAATCTCCCTGAAAGTCATTTGTTTTCTGCTCTACTTCCTTAGGAGACTTGTTTTACTTTCAGATCGCCTTACAATTGTATTCCCAATTTCCTTCAAGGTAACCTTTCTAGTAGTAATGACCTTCCCTGTGTAAATAAACAAACATACTCTCTTTGAAGGTGCATTTGTGAGAGTTTATCTATGTGTTTATTTTTTTTATAATTACTTAAATATGTATTTATTTTAGCACAGTAAGAACCTGTAAAAATTCTGCATTTGCGTACTAGATGAACAAGAGGTCAGACTTCAATAGAAATTCTTTTTTATTGTATTACTTATTCCCACTTAGTTTATTTAGTTTTCAGTCACATAATCCTCAGATGTCTAGTTAAAAAAAATATTGCTGTTCAAGATAAAAATTAGTTTGGATTTACTAAACTGCAGGTTTGAAAAAGTGGAGATGTTGCCTATAGCAACCAATCAGATTCTAGCTGTTATTTATTTAATACAATCTAGAAAATGACAGATAGAACCTGATTGGTTGATATAGATAACAACTCCACTTTCTCAAACCTGCAGTTTAGTAAATATACCCCTATGTCTATGACCAGGGCTGCCATCAGGGCGGTACGGGGGGGTACTGTTGTACCAGGCCCGGGCCACCAGGGGGCCCGGTACAACAGCCCAGCACAGACTTACCTGGGGCCCGCTGGTCTCCGCTACTCTCCACTACTCTGTCTTCAGCCTGTGACAGCCAGGCACCAGGATGCGATCGCAGGGGTGGAGGATTCATTTCCCCTGCGATCATGTGCTCTGGCTGTCATAGGCAGATCACATGATCGCAGGGGGAATGATTCCTCCACCGCTGCGATCGCATCCTGGTGCCTGGCTGTCACGGTGACAGCCAGGCTGAAGACAGAGTAGCGGAGACCACCGTGGCCCCAGGTAAGTATGTGTTGCTGTTGCTCATGGCAGTCAAAAAGGGAATTTGCACTTAGCTAAATGAACTGCGCATTTGCAGATTGTGGGTCTGATGCTAAGTTAGAAGAAAAATGGGAATAACTTACAAAAAAGCACAAAAAACTAGTGTATTTCAACTCTTATACAGAGCCGTACAGATCTCGAGTCTGCCTCTGCATCAGCAGGATATGTACCTGGTTTATGATAAGCCATCATCATCATCATCTGATAGTATGTGCACCTGCCCTATATCAGGGGCAAAACAAACGCCTCCTGTCAGTCGAATATGTGTGTTTTTACAAGTCTGCATAAGCTGCATTTGCGTGAACATGCCTTTAATGTACTTCAACTGTATTTGCACACCTCTTTCCTCCCCCCGACCTCTCCAGGCACAGGCAGGTGTCAGTGCCAGAATGACACAAGTCTGCATAGGAGCATATGCTTGCTTCTACTTTCTTGGCATGGGAAAAATGATTCCATACAAGATACGCTGAGCAAACTGACTTAGTCCCACTCTACATCAACCACTTTGTGGTTAGTAAATGGTATTTTGAGCGTCAAAATAATTTAGCAACTTTTGGAGTGAAGATGATTCAAAATAAAGGCATTTAAAATGCAGGGACTCAACAAATGGCTGGTGATTTCAATAATATTACCATTTAACATGTATTATTATTATTATTATTATTAGTAGTAGTAGTAGTAGTAGTAGTAGTAGTAGTAGTAGCATTAGTAGTATTATTATTATTAGCATTTATTAAGTGAGTGGGAAGATCCGAGGGATTTTGACAGGTACTGGTGCACCTCTCCACGTTTTTTACCTCCTCCCCTTCAGCCGTTTGGTCTCTAGGGTCAATATGTTAAATAGGAGTCACATCACTGTTCAACACCAGGCAATAATGTGAGGTCCTGCTCCATTAAGGTGGCAGCTGGCTCAGCCCAGAGTAAATTCAACAAGCATCGTTCCTGCTTACTGTTTATTGTCAGCAACAGCTGCCTAGCAAGCTTCCTTTTATTGTTTACAGCCCTCATATGTATAACAATTGGCTGGGTCACCTCTCATTGGTGGTTCAGCATTTTAAAAACACTTTCTTCCTGACACATGGGCTGGTGATACTATTTGCTAAAGCTGTGCTGTTTTGTACTGATCTGTTTGAACTGATGTGACCGGCACTGTACCTTGCCATTCGCTGTTTTCTCCTGTCCCTGACCATTGCTTGTTTTCTGAATCTGCTATTCGACCTCTACCTGCTCTGACCATGGCCTGTTAGCTGAGTTCTGTCCTGAACTCTGCCAGCCCAATATTACCCAATATAGATTCAGGACCAATATTCCATTGTTATTATTATTATTATTTATTATTATTATTATTATTATTATTATTATGATTATTATTATGTACTAGGAGAGGTAGAGAAGAGGTGGTCTAATGTAAGTCAAAGTACAATAAGGGCATGTGTGTGTAATTAATAGAATGTCTGGTCGAGGTGGAATTATACACACTCTCATCTGGAAGGAATTTACCAAACACTTGCCAGCTGTATTATCAATATGGAGACTGAAGAACTGGATCAAATAAGTTCTTGGGACAAGTTTTATATCATCATCTTCTGAATACGCCTTTGTGGCCTAGGATCCTCCTTATTTACATATTTATCTGGAGCAGTGACGTAACTAGACATTTCAGTGCCCTGGGCGAGACAGGGCACCAGTGCCCCCCATCGAAGTGGGAGTGACATTTGCCAAGTGGTTGTGGCCGAACTAATGTGGGGGTGTGGCTAGCACTTTACTAAAAGAATTCTGCTACACATATTTGCAAATGCATGATATATATATATCTATCAGAGCCGGACTTACACCTCATGGGGCCCTAGGCAAGATATTGGTTTGCCCCCTCTCTTCACACACACAGTGGCCCCTCACACACAAATAATACACACACACAGTGGCCCCTCACATACACATAATACACACACACAGTGGCCCCTCACATACACATATTACATACACACAGTGGCCCCTCACATATACATAATACACTCACACAGTGGCCCCTCACATACACATAATACACACACACAGTGGCCCCTCACATACACATATTACACACACACAGTGGCCCCTCACATACACATAATACACTCACACAGTGGCCCCTCACACACATAATACACTCACACAGTGGCCCCTCACACACACATAATACACACACAAAGTGGCCCCTTACACACACACATAATACACACACAGTGGCCCCTCACACACACACATAATACACACACACACAGTGGCCCCTCACACACACATAATACACACACCATAATACACACACACAGTGGCCCCTCACATACACATAATATATATATATATATATATATATATATACACACACAAGTAATATATTACAACCCCCCCAAACGTACCTTTTTGCATCCACGAGCTGTGCAGTCTTCATCCCCTTCACACATGGGTCGGCATCTGCCATGTGGTGCACAATCCATGTGACACAGAGCAGGCCACACAGAGGAGGGAGGGAGGAGACCAGCCACCAAACAAGCCCCACCCCCTCTCACGGCACCCTCCGCACGAGTCACGGTTGGGGGGGTGAGGGTTGCCGCGAGTCGGGGGATCTGGAGTGACAGATGTCTACCATATACTATAAATGCAGTCTCAAACTGGATAAACTGATATTCACTTATTTGCATTTACAATGAAGAAATCATTATTCTTTTAAATTGCGATGATTATGTTATATTTTTAAAACTGATTTGTAGTTTTAAACATATTCTGATGTTTCATGTTTTGTCATATATATAGTAAAGTTCTTTAAAAACTAAGCTCTGTGATAATACAAAGATTTACTTTTTATTATCATCATTGTATCTGAGAATCTTTAATATATCTATTAGTGATAATAAATTGATCTGTATCCTATGATCATTGCTTATGTTTTATCTTTTTAGTGTTATTATTAATAAAATAATTTGTTATAAAAGGTTTAGCTTTCTTGGTGATAATTTTTTCAGTGACAGTGTGTTTTTCACTTATAATGTGTTATACTGATGTAATATAATTCCCTGAAGGGCCGTTAGAGTTTGAGATTTCTCTTTCTTTATGTCTTGATTTGACATACTGTGCTGAGCCACACATACTATATCTTATGATGCAGGTGACTTATGTGACAGAATCACTGGGTTGATACTGAAAGGCAGGTACCCATGTCCCAGGCTGTCTCCCTTAAATGCTTTTAAACGAACAGAAATTAATCTGGATAGGAAGCATTGTCCAAAAAAGTGTGTAGGGCTTCAGGAAAAGTTGTTAAGGATCTCTGGTGTTTTGTATGGAGAGTGCAGGGTGGACTCCATATATAAGGCCCAGTCGGGTCTTTTTGTCTGCAGGTTCACAGCAGACTAATTAGGAGCTACACAAGATATAAACATTTATACTGTTTTGTCAGCTGTTCAATTAACTAACTCAACTAACTAAAATACTAACACATAAAAATCCATTTATTCAGAACAATAATAATCATTTTAATTTTATTGTTTGCATATATGTAATTTTGTAAGCTAATAGTTTGTGCATTACAGGACATACTGAATTTCTATACATTACCATCACTGAAAATTGCAAATATTTACATGACGTAGCTACTTAATGTTTGTACCAAAAAGTGGCCTTTTTTTCTTTTTTGTTTCTTTCATGCTGGGAAATTTAATTTTTCAACAACTTGAGGAGATTTACTTAAATTGATCTATAACGTATACTATAGCATTATCCCTCACATGGTTTGTATAAATTTAAAATTACTGTATAAACAGTAAAATGTTTATACAACAAATGCTAACTAATTAGGCATAAACACTAACTTATGCACAGCCAGTTACGTTGCACAGTAGGGGGGAATTCGATTGAGTGCTTACTATTATACAAGCAAATACATTAGATACATGCTATCAGTATCAAATATAATCATATCTCTACCAAGAAGGCTATTATTATAGAACAATCTAGATGGAGCCCATCAGATCATTTAAAGAGTTATATAGGGGCAGCACAGTGGCCTAGTGGTTAGCACTTGTGCTTCACAGCACTGTGGTCATGAGTTCAATTCCCAACCATGGCCTTATCTGTGTGGAGTTTGTATGTTCTCCCTGTGTTTGCATGGGTTTCCTCCAGGTGCTCCGGTTTCCTCCCACACTCCAAAAACATACTGGTAGGTTAATTGGCTGCTATCAAAAATTGACCCTAGTCTCTATCTGTATGTCTATGTGTGTGAGTGTGTGTCTATATTAGGGAATTTAGACTGTAAGCTCCAATGGGGCAGGGACTGATGTGAATGAGTTCTCTGTACAGTGCTGTGGAATTAGTGGCACTATATAAATAAATGATAATGATGATGATAGTGGCAAGCCCTGTATTGTATCTCAAAAAGTGAAGTTGTGTTTACCCTTATATTAGAAGCGCCGCTAATAACTATAAAGTCAGAATCACACTATTCCATCTATAATCAGAATGACTATCAGTTAACTATAACAAAACTGAGCATGGGACTATACTAACATTTAGGAAGCTTGTGCGCATAATACACAGTGAAGTGTTTACACAATAAGCATCAACTATTTATGCACAAACACTTTCTTTATATACAGTTAATTATCTGGTACAGCAGGGGGGGATGCTATAGAGTGCTCACTATCAAATAAGCAACTTCATTAGATAGAGACCATTAGTACCTAACATAATTATATTTCTACCATAAAGACCACTATTACAGTACAATCAAGGTGGGGCTCATCAGATCATTAAATAAGACACACTTTGGCAAGTCCCTGATTGTATTTATATAAGCAAAGCTGTGCTTATCCTAATAACAGTAGCAACACCATATTCCCTCCATATATCCAGTGAGATTTATAGAGTCAGCCCAGACCTACTGATTGATAATATGATACAGCAAGACAGCATTGCAGTTCATACTACTTTTTAACAGTGCATCAAATTTGGTACAGAAAATACTACTATACAACAATTTTCTTTTTTTAATATTTCGCTATAAGATGTTTTAAATCAATACTAATAAAAATTTAATTTTAATAAATATCAGATTATTATGTCATAATTTAAAAAAAGAGTGCCCTTTTCACATTATCTCTCTTTCCTCCCGTCAAATCAAGTCAATATGACTGTGTAGGTGCACCTCCCCTAAATAATATTGTGGGAATAATAGGGGTTTATACTTAGTGCAGTGGAATCAACATTATCTTTATAATTAGGAGCTGCACCTGAGTTTTGTCTGTAAAAGGCTGCAACTCTGCCTCAATAACTCTCTCATACCTGGAGAGGAGGTTGGTTGCCTTCTGAGAGACTATGCTAATGGTGAGCAAATATTTTTGCGTTTGGTATGTGTCTGGGAAACAAGGTCCCACATGTGAGAGAGGGTGTTAATTAAATGTTTAGTTAGTGCCAGACAGGCAAGGCCTTTTATTTATGTTATGTTTGTTTGAATTTGCTTAATTAAACTGGCTGTGGTCAGTTATACCGAAAACCCTGGACTTATTTGATTCATTGCTGCTGTCCACTGCTATCTACACTAGGAGATGGCACCTATTCCCCTGATTAGCTCACACTTAGCGTACACACATAATTGTATTTTTTGGTGAATTGAGTTTTTAGACAAATACATTCAAACTAAGCATCAGACCCTTAATACTTCCTGACCATATGAATTAATAGGCTTTATTATCTAGATCGATCCCCCATCTATACTATCTGTAAATTACACTGAGAAACAAATTTACTTGTACCCAACTTTTAATTCCAGTTGGCACATTTGCCATCTCCACCTTTAATATTATTAAATTCTAGAGACTGATTATCCTTAAAGTAAAAGCCCCTTATTGTGTACGTGGTGAGGTATATGAAGTGGGTGACACCTCACTTGGAATAGAAATCATACAGACATGGCAATATTTTGAAGGCAATAGACATAGGGGTAAATGTATCAAGCTGAGAGTTTTCCGGCGGGTTTGAAAAAGTGGAGATGTTGCCTATAGCAACCAATCAGATTCTAGCTATCATTTTGTACTAAATAAATGATAGCTAGAATCTGATTGGCTTTTCAAACCCGCCGGAAAACTCTCAGTTTGATACATTTACCCCATAGTCCTTGGAACAGAGATAAAGGTAGAGACAAACATAAGGAATAAACAATTAAGCAAGGATGGGTAGACATGATATTGGGGCAAAGTAAAGACATGAGCCCAGACAAAGAGGGACAGACATACTTTCAAATTATTTATTTACAGAGGCTTCTTTCACATCTCAAGTCTCTCCTTGCCATCATTTTTGCAATATTCAGACTACGATAATTATATATTTATATGTATGTTCCCGAGCACCGAGTTATAATATTAAATATATATTAATATATTAAATATATGCAAACTTTTGATTGATATTCTCAACAGCCAGGCAAATTGGTAGTGAACTAGGTGGACAAAGGAGTAGCAATAAGGATCACTGTGGTAAAATTTCCTGAAAGACCTTTAAAATGTATGATCTACCTTGTCCATCAACCTCATATGTTCTTTTTTTTTTCTGTATTTTTATCTTCTTAATTATTCCAACTGGTGCTGTAATATTTTGTGCTACTTTCAAATAAATTATGACGCTGACTATGAAGACCTGGTCAATCATCATGCTACTGCTGTGGACCACAGCAATATCTCACTCTCCATGCAAAAATGGATTTCACCACTCCAAAAACTCCAAAAGGTTGTCAAACACAGATTATTGGAGGCAAGAGGGTTGCTATTGAAATGCAAAATTTACAAACAAATTTACACCTTTGTAAGCATTTATGTACCTAACCAGGCACAATCTATTTTTCTTCAGAACATTATGGAACAAGTAGACTCGCTGAAAGATGGGACTCTGGTGATCAGTGATGATCTCAATTAAACACTCCATCATAAGCTAGACTCACCTACCAAGGCTGCTAGATACCTGGAGAAATTATTTTAAGGTGAGGTACACCCTCTATTCACATGAGCTCGTCGACATATGGAGAGTTAAACATCCCACTGACCATAACTGTATATTTTTTCTCCAACCTAGAGTGAAGTTTACTCCAGAATTGACTATATTCTCACATTCTATAAACATATACAACTGGTGGGTCAGGCTTCTACGTCCAATCATGCACCAGTTTATATGACACTCCACTTAACTCAAACACATTTCAAGTAGACCTCACCATTCCATAACACCCACCCAATACACTATGTTGACATAGTGAGCTTCTCATTCAGGGCACCTAAAGCACAACATAGCTGGGAGCTGCACTAGCTGAATATCTAGAACTGATTGACCTGCCATCAAAGGTGTCTGTATGGGAGGCTAATAAGTGAGTTATCAGAGACAAACTCATAAAATTGTTTCTGCATACAGAAGCAACTATGGATATTCGCTATGGTCTATTTATTTTTGCCAAACATGTTCCAGAGGATTATTTGGGGTTTGAAAAGGTGCAAAAACAGAATAATTTTTCATCACCTTTGGAATATTATGGTTTTTTTTATACTTTAGACAGCAACAGGACATTGGGATTATTTTTTTTTTTTTTTTTATGGCTTGGACAGCTACGGGACCTTTGGAATATATTTTGGGGTTTGAAAGCTTAGAAGAAATGTGGATCCAATAAAGCTTACAAGATTTGGATTGTTTACAGATGTTGGTAAATATTATTGGGGTTTTTATTTGTAAAAAAAATGATAGTTAAAACGAGGAGCATGGTTTATTTAAATTTTGGTTTGGTGAACTATAGTTCTCAGTGGGATGTTAATTGAAGCAAAGGCTTGCTGGGACCTGTAGTACAGCAATGAAAAATAGTGTGTTTATTACATTTAATACTTTTATTACCCAACACACGCTGCCCAGGGGTGAGGGAAGAGCCTTATTGCTTTCAGCACAGGGTTAGGTACCCACATTTTTTTGGTGGACCCCGTCTCCCTATGGAATCCAGCCAGGGGCTGAGTGTCATTACTGCATCCTACGCTGCAGGTTCCCTGCTATAGTACCACCAGCCCAGGCTGGAACAGCCTAGTGCTGGTTCTAGTAAAATTAGATGGAGGTGGGCACATTTTTTGTCCCCCCAATATTGCTAGTACCAGCACTAGTCTGGCAGCACTAGGGTCAATCTGATTGGGGAGAGGGGTTTTTTGTTTTGAGAGGGAGGGGGGATAGTTTTAACTTTTATTACTGTTTTCATTTTTTTTAACACTATTATGTGCCAGCGGGTCTGGCATTGTCACAGTCGGCAATCACACTGTCAACATTTTCTAAGTGTAGAGTCACACAGGGACTCTTTCAAACACATATGCTCACACAGAAACTGTCACTTGTCAAAAATGTAGGAAGTTTCAAAAATTAGTTTTACTTAGCTTCAGTTTTGATGATTGTTTAAGAAGAAACACAAACTTCCCAAATTTTAGAAACAACAATATTTCATGTATTTGACTCCTGAGAAAATGAGGGTAGGATGAGTTGACAATGACTGTTCAGAATAAGCCTCAATCAGGTACTTACTGGTATGTCTTTAGCTATAATCTACATTATATCCGGATCGGAACCAATTACATCTTATTGTGAAGTTTAGAATATAAATGATTAATCATAATATCCTTTGCACAGGGCTCCCCAGCACCATTGGATGCAGAGGAATGTGAACTCATAAGGATTATCATACATAATAGAGTCTGATCATGTGAGTGTAAGATTTCTATTTTCGTTTTATTTCAGATGATACATGGTCCCAAAGCATATACACACAATATTTCCAGATGCCTTCAAACTATATTGAAAGGCATGTGATGGTAATATCACTTGGTCCCACATATGGAAAACCCTTGTACAAAATGAAAGCAATGTGGAAAAGCCTATGTAAAAAATTAAAATAAAAAGTTCTCATAATTGCTTATGCCTTAAAACTGTTAAAGAAAACGTTATTAACCCATACGCTCAAAGAACCAGTAAAATCAGCCTCTTGTGTTACAGATGGGTTCTTATTTAGCATTGGGATGGTTGATATTAGCTATAAGCTGTCAAAATGCTGGATTTTGAATATCTGAATCAGGACCCATGGGCTTAGCTGGCTTAGTAGATGAGTAGTTGAAGCTGGGGACCTTGAGGAAGCTCCTGCTCATCTGGGCCTTTCCTGGGAGAGTGGCATGGCTTTTGTGGGTACTGGTGCTACATCATGGAATTAATTTCCTCTAATGATTTTACCACCATGTGGGTGGTAATGGATAGCTTTAGCAAGATGTCCCATTTTCTGCCCCAATCCGGTCTACCCTCAGCCAAAGAGTTAACTTCTTTATTTATACAAAAAATCTTTAAAATACACAGAATCCCCCCATCATTATCATATCTGAACAGACGTTGCAATTTATAGCCAAATTTTGGAAAGCTCAACTCTGGGTGTGGAATTTTTCATCTGCGTATCACTCCCAGACTAATGGACAAAATGAGAGGGTCAATCAGGTCCTATTTCAATATCTTCAGGGTTTTACGTGTCCACCTTCACAACATCTGGGACAAGGCATTATTATGGGCAGAATTTTCCTAAAACAATACCCCTCACTCCTCATCTGGCACATATCCATTATTTTGTACCTATGGTCATCATCCCAAAGCATGCTCCTTCTCTGACTGTGTGATTATGGATGTTTGGGATTTCAGTATTACAGTTAAGAAGCTCAACAATATCTGGAGGGAATTCCAAATATCCCTCACTTCGGTGGCCATCCAGTCAAATTATCATTTAATGAAAATTGCAGGTAGTGTATCTTCAGAGTGGGTGACAGAGTATGGCTTTCCAACAGAAATATCCACCTGAAACAGAATTCTAATAAATAGGATCTCATCTGTTTACCTGATTCCTCATCTGCATTCCTTACCTGTCAGTTAGCAATGCTTGGGCTCTCATGTGTGTTGCTATGCGGTAGCACCACTGCATATCTGATATCTTGCTGACAGAATCTCATTTATTCAGCTGGCTGCTGTGTAAATAGCAACCACCATCTCTACAGGTGTCAGTTTACAGCATCAGCTGTGCAATCACTACTGCACTCATGCAGCCAATCTTCCAGCAACCGCTGCCCAATGCTGGTGATAGTTCCTGCTTGACCTAGCATGCCTTGTACCATGACCTATTCTGCTGTTTTGACCTGGATTGATCTAAGTTACTTTGTTTTCTCCTGCTTTCTGACCTCAGCTTGTTAAACGGATTTACTCTCATATCTCTCCTTGCCTTGATCTCTGCCTTGTTTAAAAGCTGCTGATTAGTCCTTCTCCCTACATAGGTCTGTCTGTTACTCTCAATTTACCCTTGCTTGACTTGCCCAGAGTTCTGCTATTGACATCCTGGTTGCTCACTACCTACTAATATGTGCTCCACCCGCTCGGTGGACAATGGCAGGTGGGGAGTTTGACTGGGGCGGTACACCTGTCAAACCATAACACAGGTGTCCTAAGGCGAGCTCAGGGAGGACAGAAACCTCCTGTTGAGCTCCACCACGCAGGTGCCAGATTAGTTTTCATTAACTCCTGCCAGTCTAACTCTGAGTTCTGTCAATATCATCCTGGTTGATCACTACTTCCCATTGTGTTCTGTCCACTCCATCGGGCCAGTGATAGAACAAGAACTGCTACTACCCGAGCTTAAGTACTGGGGGCAACTGAGTACTGTGAAACATAAGTAGTGTGGTGTAAGTAGTTCCTGTTATTGTGTGTGCGTTCGGTGGAGGGTTACACTAGATCTTGCTTTGTGCTGTATATAATTGGTGTATGAACCTATTACTTCTGTAGTGTTTCCTGTAGTTCAAAAGTAAAGAAGCTTGCAGCAATCCTGTTCCTCGTCACTAAGAAAACTTTTATTGAAATATAAATCACAGTCTTAATAACTAGTTCCTTGGAAATGGGATTGCTAAAGGTGAACATCTCGTGAAGTGGTTTTAGCAGTTGAGGATCTCACGCTACTTTGCTTTTAATACACCTGAATTTCTCTGTCAGCTTCTCCAGGTACTAGGCATTTTGAGTGCATCTATTTTTAACTTTAAATTCAAGTGTAAGTTTTGGTGCAGGTACAGTGCATCAAGTGCATTGTTACACAGCACAAGTGGACTTATGTCCAACTCAAAATTAAGCCTTTTACTCTTTTCTGTAATGCATTAAATGATGACTGGATACACTCAATAATACACTGAGACCAGGGGTTCTGCATTGGCTGTGGCTTAAAGTGAGACTTTTGCTACAGTACAATAAAGCAGAAAATTAGCCCAACATATATTCAACATGAAAGACTGCAGACTACATTCTGCAGATTCTCAGACATTCACATATCTAAGTTTCTGTCTTCAATCAGCATTTATCAGATGTTTAATAGGTAAAACCTGGCATTTTTAATGTTCCCACACATGTTTTATATGAACATTTCATTCTAGATACAAAGAGCCTGATGCAGAGTTGAATTTACGCTAGGTTTCTTAGCGTAATTCCACAAATTCACAATGAATACTCTTGCATTCTGAGGCTTGCATTGCATTATGACTGGAGAGCCAGAATGGAGGAGGGAAGAGGTGCTAAACACCATTAAGTGCGTGTTCATGAAAACCTGCAAAAACACATACTTTGTTAATTTTAGGAGGCATATATTTTGCACCTGACTGAAATACACATTGATGATGATGATGACTTGGTCTTACAGGTACATTTGCTGCAGATGAAAAGTCGGACGCATCTCAAGACTTGTACTGCTCTGCAATTGGATTGAAAGAAATATAATATTTTTGCATGTCATTTTTAAGTATAATTTACATCCATTGTGCATCAGTTCTGCATCAGCACCCAAGTCTCAATACAAGTGTTGGAGTTTCACTATTAAGGGCATGATTCATTAAGAAACTTAAATTAAGAAGTTTCTTATTTAAGTCTCCTGGAAAAAAACATGTTACAATGCAAGGGGTGAAAATAGTTTTCTGTTTTGCACATAAGTTGTAGCACTCAAATATCAACTTTAGAGTTCAGTATACAAATAAGCTAAGTATTTGTGTGCTATATGAAAAAACAGTCAGTATTTAACTTATGTGCAACTATTTTTCACCCCTTGCATTGTAACATGGTTTTGTCCAGGAGACTTAAATAAGAAACTTCTTAATTTAAGTTCCTTAATGAATCAGGCCATAAGAGTGTAGTTCTTATTGTACAAATTCAATTTCTGACTTCTGCGAGAAGGGGAAAAAACTTTTGAAGTCTGGCACTTATACAATGACCTTTTTAAAGTACACATTGAAATGCCAGCTAATTAATGTGTTTTGTATTTTAATTCAAGGTTCACATTGAAATAGGTGTTAGAATATTCAGTGCATGTTCTGTATTATCATTGCAGCTCCTTGCTGAATAGATATAAGATCTCTTTCTTCATATGGTGCTAATTATTCTTTAAATTCACAAGGAAAATTACTATTGTGGACAATCCATATACCACCCGTAGTGCATATGGTCATGTCTTAAGGGGATTTTGAATTCTGACTGGCAGTTTAATGATGCATTTTAATGATGCAGATTTGTGGCAAGGACAGAGATCAGGGTAAGGATGATAAGTCATATCAAACAAAATTGAGACACAGTCAGATGAGGCATTTTAAAATATATCAGAATAATAAGAGGCTGCAGTGTCTAGTCACATTGCAATTTGTTAAAACATCAGACACATGTAAGACTATTACTGGAAGTTGTTTGGAAACTTTGATTTCAAAGAAATCATGTTACATAAACTTAAGTCATTTTTCTCCATTGTTAACTGGATTCTTAAGATTGCTATATAAAAAAAAATCTTGTTGAAAGCACAATTTATGTTATAGCAAAAGATAGGTCAATTGACTAATAATCACTTAGTGACCAGAAGACTATTGTCTCATCATGACCAGACTAATTGTTATGTTCTGGATTTGCATTGGAATCACCAAGAAAAACATATCCACTTTGTTGTTTATACAATCAAATGTTAACTGTTTTGTTGACATTTATGGCATTTTCTAAGTATATTAGTATACATTTTTTTGTTATTTTTCATTATATAGGGACAGATGGTCAAAAACATGAACAAATAGCTAAAATAATTCTAGGCAATTTGATAAATCCATGAAATTTAGTAGAAAATGTAACTGCCTAGTTCTCCTGAGTATAGAAATGCCACATATGTATACTTCGTGCAATATCTAATATAGGTATATGGCTCAGAAGAAAAGGTAATTTAAACATTTTAGTTTTAAAAACATATTTCCCTTGAATGTAAATCGTGAATCCACACAGTTTCAAAGTAACAGTATACACAAATCTCTAGACATTTTTTTCTAGATTTGTGCCACATGCATTCTATGTGACAGTCTGTGATACGCATGTAAAAAGTGCCACATGTTTGGGCTGGGCAGGAACATAAGGAAGGGATTAGGGACCTTTTTTTTCATTTTTCTTCTGCATCTCTGCACAATACATTGTCAGGTCTTGGCCTACAATGCTTTTATAATCACCAGTGAATTTAAAATGTCATGTCTTATACGCTGCACTTCCATCAAATAAAAGGAGGGTTAGAAATATCAGGAGGTCAATGGGTGATTCCTCTGTTTTCTATTTTGTAATAATGAATGAATGAAAACATTTGGCATATTTAACACCTTTGGAACCACATTTGATTTGATTTAAATGACCAAGCCTATTTTCATATTTTCTCTGAATCACGTTATAGGGAATAACCTTATTTTGCAGTCTACCCATTTGAATTTTATTTTTTTTAGGACAAGTTCTACTTTTATCAAAAATAAAAATGACATTTACTTTCATCTTGTTATTTTGACTAGAGATGCTTGAATTTGTTTCAAAATGATTTTTGAACAAGTTTGTGGAATTTGTTCTAAAACTTTAGTTTGAGAACAAATTACAAGCATAATTCTTTCACAGTAAACTGGTTAGATTATGTTTGAGCCCATTCAATCTTGTTCAGTTTAAATGGCAATATTGTACAGTATATTGCATGGTTTTCCATGTGAGCAGAAAGCTCAAACTTCAAAACTGAATGGATCAATGTTCACTGCTTGAATTTTAAAAATATATATATATATGAAAGTATTGTCAAATATTGCCTGTTTTCACTGTGAGCTTTAAACTCAAAACACAAAATTGGCAGTTGGACGCAAATCGAACAAGCCCAAAAAATTATGTTCATACCCCCATTGATCAGTCCAAAGTCACTCAAATTTTGAACTAGTTTGAATAATTCAAGCTTTTCTTAATGTGTTTACTACTTAATGTATTCAACAACTCCATATGCATTTTTTAAAGACACTTCATTTACATTTGTAATCTCTGTTTTATTACTTTTAATTTTATTTTGAGAACGTACCACTCGCTAAATCCACAAGTGCTTTTTCCCCAAAAACTAACCTAAATTTATTTGTACAGCACATATCTCATAGCAGTGTAGTACTATACTGCCACCCAGAGGATTTTTTCTAGTACTGATTTCTTAACGCCAAGTACCAGGCTGGCCTTTTGGCATTGAAAATATAGCTCAACTGTGCCTATTAACACTGCTCTATCTTCATATTCAATCAGTAGAAACCTCCTAACAGAGAGGCCACATCGCCTCACACCGAGTGCTGCCCTGGGGAACAAGAGGCCGGAATGCAACCTAGCGACTAAATGATTTGCTAATACATCGGGACACGGGGGAATCCATGACACGCTAAGTTTATAAAATCTTTGTTATATTAGTGGGAGAGAGAAAGATAATCAACCACTAAGCAGGCTCGCCCATCATACCCACTAGATCCTGCAGACTTTGTATATCCTTGGGTCTGCGTCACCACAATGCCACACAAGAATAAAAAAATCTCTACCCGAGGTACAGCCTCAATTTTCACCCAAGCTAAATAAAGGCACACCTCGCAAGCTTTAGCATCTTCACCGGCATGAGATTCGGACTCGATGATGACACTAGCTTAGTCAATGAAATGCCAATATCTACGGAGTTGAGAGACATTATCAAGACTACCATCCAATCAGAAGTACATACCGTTATACAGGAAGAAAACAAAAAGTAGTAACGGAACTACGTAAGTAAATAGCAGCTATTGGCACAAGAACGCCAGACTTAGAACAAAAAGTAGACGAGGTCTGTCATTTTCAGGAGTTTGTGTCCACAGAACTATCAGATATCTGTACGGATATGGAATCCTTCAGGGAGCATCTTGAAGATATAGAGAATAGATCCAGACGGAATTATCTCCACATCCGCAATATTCCAGAAGCAATAGATAACAATCTCCTGCCTAAATACCTGGAGAAACTATTTCGGCACTATCTTCCAGACGCCTCTGCGACAGAAATACAAACAGACAGAGACCACAGAGCCTTGCGCCCTAAACCTTCTCCGAACCAACCACCTAAGGATGTCATAGTACGATTTCACTATTATAAATATAAGGAACAATTTGTCATGGCCATCCGAACTACCACTTTGCTTACCTTCGAAGGAGTCGACCTCCAAGTATATCAAGACTTGGCCCCCACCACCCTACAAAAACGACGGAATCTTGCTCCAATCACCAAACTCCTGCGTGAACATAAAATTCGTTATCGATGGGGTTTTCCGTTTCACCTCTTCATAGGACATGAAGGCCAGTCTCATAAAATGAAGACATTGGAACAAGGAACGGCCCTTCTTCCCACCTTAGGAATAGCGGCATCCTTGATACCAGCAGCAACCACAGCAGAGCCTACAAGACCAACAGCTCCTACGGCTTCATGGACACATGCTCGATGAAATCAGAGAAAATGTCATATATATATATATATATATATATATATATATATATATATATATATATATATACTATTTTCAACAAATTTGCACTAACCATCTGAGATAAACAGAAAGCCTATCCAGGACGTTAGACTAGATGAAACGAAAAGTTCCTCTTTTGTTTCGAAAACGCTCCAAGAGTCAAGTACCTTTTATTTTGCTTATATGATAGAATGCTAGCAATGATGATTGATAGTCGTGGTTCCAAAATAGATTGAATGTCTAAATGTTGCAATTTACCATTATATGTTTCAAATTAATGGGAAGGGTTCGACAACATGCTCTGGAGAATGACTTTTTGCTTGAACCCTCTAGCAACACTTAGGTCGCTCTTTAGAGAGCACGAGAAAGATATTTAGAATAGCCATCAGATGGTGAGCTGACAACGGATAGACTAAATATGCCTCAGACAAAAAGGTTATCAAAATAATATCAAAGTCCTCATTCAACGTTACCTGTTGGACTTAAGTATATATCTAACATAATGTTGTATTTTGTTTTGTTAAGCACTCTGTTGTTTCACTTACACATTACTCTCTCCTATTCACACATTAAAATGCTTCTCACATTCACATGACTATACCTATCTATTCACTACATCTAAGATTCCCCCCCAACAAGTGTCCCTCTTGCAATACATCCACCCCCCACACTCCCCAAGTACACATGATGTACTGGTTTAGATTTTTGGAAGACAGCCCTTGCCAGCCAAGTTGTCTTCTTCCTTGTGCCTATGCTCCCAAGCCCCCTTTACCCCTGTCCTCTTCCTTTTTAACCCTCAGCCTGGCATCTCGCCCTTCCAATTGTATCGCTGTAACCGATTCTGATCTGACTACCATTGGTACCAGCCATGACTTTTTCTGTTATAACCATTAATGTTAATGGTCTTAATACTCCACAGAAGCGCACAGTACTGATACAGTATCTAAAACGACACTCCCCGCAAGTTGTAATGCTCCAAGAGACACACTTTAAACATACTCACCCAAATTTACACTGTAAACAATACCCCCAGGTATTACACTCAACCTCTTCTCAAAAGGTCAAAGGCACAGCAATTCTTCTTCATCATACTCTTCCTCTAACAATAGAATCCAATCATACAGACCAGCAAGGACGATTTATTATCCTCAAAGGGTCCCTCTCACACGCACCCATAACTTTGGCCACGTTATATGCTCCCAATACCTCTCAAAATGCTTTCTTTGCTCACTTATTTGCCAGACTCTCACAACTTCGGGCGGGGAGAGTAATCATGGGTGGAGACTTTAATACTGTCTTAAATACTCGACTAGACCGCTTGCAAACAACACATGGTGGCAGTCGCACTACTGATGAAGGTTCAAAATTGCAATCCTTGCTCACTCATGCTAACCTATACAATACATAGAGAGTACTTTACTCCAGTGATAGAACCTATACACACTACTCAGTGCCACATGGCACTTACTCCAGAATAGGTATGCTCTTTGTAGATGCTCAGACGACACAACACCTGAAATCAGCCTCCACTGCACCAGTCCCTTGGTCTGACCACTCGGCCGTGACTTTGTGACTTAACATTTTGCCAACTTGTATCCCATGTAATAGGTGGAGATTAAATGACCACTTGTTCCTAAAATAGGATAATGTTAACACAATACGACAAGCCTTAGGTTATTTTCAAACAGACAACAGTCAGGATGAAACCACCCCCACCATTAGATGGGAAGCTCATAGAACAACTATTAGAGGCCGACTGATTAGCCTAGCCTCGCACGAGAAAAAAATACATAGGCAGACAGTTACCAAATTGCAATCCCAAATACAAACCCTCACTTCCCAACACCAGAAATATCCTAAGCGCACAACCTACCTTAAACTACTAGCTCTGAAAGAACAACTAGGCAAACAGCTGTCCACGAAAGCTGCTAAGACCCTCCAATGGCTTCAACAGCGTTTCGACGAAAAAGGAGATAAAGTCGACGCGCTACTTGCTCGTAGGCTTCAGAATAAACGCGCCCGCAACCGCATTGTAGCCATTAGGTATCAGACACACCAACTGTTATACGACCCACAGGCTATAGCACATAGATTTCGAACTTACTACAATACATTATATAACCTCCCTTTGTCTGCAGATCCTCCAGATATCAGGCATACACAAATTTCCGACTACCTCTGAGCGTGTCCTCTAACAGAAGCACAAGTCGCAATGTTAAATTCTGATATCACAATAAAGGAGGTCAAAGTAACCATTAAGACCCTTAGAAATTCAGCAGCACCGGGCCCAGATGGTCTTACAGCATTATATTATAAAAAATTTACTTCTGAATTAGCGTCTATGCTTGTTCCCCTTTTTAATGTAAATTTGAGCGGCAAAAATTTCGAAAGGGACACCACCAGGGCGGACATTATTGTTATCGCCAAAGAGGGGCGAGAACCTAGTCACTGTGAGAGCTATCGACCTATTTCTCTACTGAATGTAGATTTAAAACTATTTGCATAGCTATTAGCGAACAGACTAGCCCGAGTGATTCCAGCACTGGTCCACCCTGACCAGGTGGGCTTCATCCCTGCCCGCCAAGGAACAGATAACACAAGACGTGCCATTCTCCTAATCTGCTTGGGACGGTGTCAGTCATGCACATGGGCTCAGTGGTGAGCAAGGGAACAGTGTTATATGTCTTTTATTTGGGATGATTTTCTTCTGCTATATCTAGGCCTTTTGGTGGTAGCCCCTGGAGGGAATCTATTTTTTTTTTCAGTTGCTAGGTGCTGTTACTATCACTTTTTTGGTCCATTAGCTTTAATAGGCTGGACCAGGCTGAAGTTACTTTGTCTTTCTGTCTGTGTGGAACACATATTCAGCGTAATGTTACTTCTGGTTTTCGGAAAATGTGACGTCACATCCATTTTTTGCAGTCCGGACCTCTGTGTATGTTCCATGATTTAAAACTGACCACTTCACCTTTATGCATGATATGTAAATATATTAAATCTATAAATGTGTGTATCAATAATATAAGTCTTATAAATAAATTACATATCAAATGGTACAGAAGATGCAAAAAATACAATCTTAAACCCACACAGGGGTTGCCATACAATCATAGACAACAAATTACAAATTCTATCAAAAATACATTCCACACCTATATTTTTGATAGAATTTGCAATTTATTGACTATGATTGTATGGCAACCCTGTGTGGGTTTAAGTTTGTATTTTTGGTATTTTCTGTACCATTTGATATGTAATTTATTTATAAGACTTTTATTATTGATACACACTTTTATAGATTTAATATCTTTGCATATTGTGCACAAAGGTGAAGTGGTCAATTTTAAATCACGGAACTTAAAAAGAGGTCCAGACCACAAAACCGAATGTGACATCACATTTTCTGAAAACCGGAAGTAACATTACGCTGAATATGCATTTCACTGGAGAGATGTGATGGAATCTCCGGAGGTAGATTTGTGTTCCAGGAGATTTTTATTGCATTTAGAAGTATAGAATTGAATTAGGCTACGCGGGGATATATTGTTTTGGCTGTGTATATGTTAATTTTTTTGACATATATGTTTTTATGTGTATTGAGTTCAATATGTTAATTGATAAGCTTTGAGTGTGGGTAGTGCTAGCATAGACTAGTTCAAGATATCTCTACATTTACTCCTGATTTTATTGGTAGTCAAATGTAAGCCTGGATAATACACAAGCATATAGTAGATAATCCAAGAAAAACAGATTCAGGTAGCAGGAACTGAGACAACACAATACGTAAGCAAAGTTTTTAACTGGGAAGTACCTATTTACAGTATAAAAAGAACACATGCAAATCATGTGCAAACTGGGTAGAGGGTGATAATAGTGTACCATAGGTAAGCTAAGAGGATGGTTGAGGAATTTGATAAGCTACCCTGAAGAGGTGGGTTTTCATTGCATGCTCGAAAGTTTGAAGACTAGTGGTAAGTCTTTTTTTGTGAAGGAGGAAACTCAACAAAATGTGGGCAGTGCGGAAAAAAATCATGTAACCAGGATTGGAAGCAGGTAATGAGTGTGGATGAGAGATGCAGATCTAGGGAAGAGTTGGAATCTATTTTGAGACAAGTGAAGACAAGTGAAGAGAATATGTTGAAGCAGTTTTGTAGGAATTTTGTAAATGGCTTTGTATGTTAGTAGAAGTCTTTTATATTGGATTTGGTAAAAAACAGGTGACTAATGCAGAGACTGACAAAGTGAATCAGCAGTGGGAGAGCAATTTTCATGGAAAATCAATCTAGCCACTTCATTAAAAATAGATTGTAGGGGTGAGAGGATAGTTGGGGAGGACCAGTATGTATGGCATTGCAATAAAATATAAGGGAGATGAGTACATGAATTAAAGATTTTGAAGCGACTTGTGAGATATGTGTGATTTTGGATATGTTTTTAAGATGTATATAACATGACTTAGATATGTGTTATATGTGGTAAACTAAAGATAGTTCTGTGTCCAAATTGACACCTGGCAGCAAGCTTGAGGGGTAGGATTTATTGTCATGTTGTCAACAGGAACTTAAATGTCAGGTAGGTAATTTCTGATGGCTGGTGGGAATATTATTGGCTCTGGTTTTAAAACAGATTGAGTAGGGAGAGGACATCCAAGATGAAATGACAGAAAAATAGTCAATAACAGATGGTGAGAAATCCAGAGGATAGGCACATTTGAGTATCATCCGCATAGAGATGATACAGAAATTCAAAAGAACTTATGGTTTTCCAAGAGAAGTGGTATATATAGAGAAGAGCAGAGGGCCTAGAACTGAGCCTGGTGGTACTCCAACTGATAAATCAAACGGAGAGGAAGTGGATCCAGAGAAAAACAAACACTGAAAGAGTGATTAGATAGGTAAAATGAGTGTTCTGAAGACCTAAGGATTGGAGCATTTGTATGAGAAAAGAGTGGTGAACAGTGCCAAATGCAGCAGAGACATCCAGAAGCAAGTAACAGTCTTTAGATTTAGTAGTGATCAAATCATTGACAACCTAGCAAGTGTAGGCAATTCTCTCAAGAAGCTTGGATGGGTATGGGAGCTGAGAGATGGGATAGTAAATTGAGAGAGTTTGGGTCCAATTCTGTTTTTTTGAGAATAAGAGAGATCACAGATTGCTTGAATAATACCAAAAATATATCAGTAGAGAGAGATTACAGATTTTAGTTATGATTGGGATGAGCATAGGAGACAGGGATCCACTGATTTGTGAGGTAATAGAATCAAGCAATAGTAGAGTTGGAAGAAAAAAAGAGTAAATATTTACTCTTTATTTGTGGAATCAAATGAAGAGAATGTGCCAGAGTGTAGGGTGTAGGTGCAGGGAAGGAATTGAGTTGGCTGTTTGTCGAGGAAGAGGATACCATGTGATGTCAGATCTTGTAAATCTTGTCCTAGAAGTAGGAAGCAAGATCTTTAACACTAATATTAGTCGGAAGGTTAGAGGAGGATGGGATGAGAAGAGATCTAAATGTATAAAGAAGGCATATGCGGTTAGAACACAGTCTTTGTCTCTGAGGAAATTGCACACATGCAATGAAACACGTAAGATGTTATTGATTGCTTCCAAGACTGTTTGAGTTCTGAGCGCTTCCATTCACACAAGATTCAATTTGTTTTGTCCATATCTACAGAGTAGTTACACATCGTATGGATTCCAGGGTTATTTGATAACACAAATACATTCTATGAGCCCTTATTACAGTCTTATAGAGGATCTTATATATATATATATATATATATATATATATATATGTGTATATATACACATAGGTGGCGCCACATTCAAATCAAGTCCCAATGTATTTCATGTATTGCACCCAAACACTTTTTATGTACAAGCGGCAGCTGTGTTGCACTCACTCGGATGGTAAGGAGTGATATTGTATATGCGTACCGAATGTATTCTTAATTAAGTGTTGTGGTCTTCACAGACTGCACCTGGATACTGTCCAAGGCTCCACACTATATATAAGATAAATGTGAAAGACAACAATAGTGTGATATTGCTTCAGGATAATTCCCAGCACCAAAAACACCCTGTGGATGTGTTTATGCGTACTAGATTGAAGATAAATATCACTTATCTGTAGCAATACTCGTATCTCAGAACTCTTGGAGTCCCTTTTTACCTCATAAAATAAGATAAAAGACTGTATGGTGTAGTATATTTATACATCCAATTTAATAGTAAAACACTTAAAATGCACTCACATTTATAACAATAAAATGGGGCTTATCTGGGTCTCTTTAGGAACTCTGTATGCTATAGTATTCCCATGTAATCTTGCTCTGTGTTGCTGATTTCCCTGCCCCTGTGTTCTGTACACAGGGGCAAACTGCCCAAAGTATGACTCACCTAGACGTTCAGCACCGCCAGTCCAGATCTAGACTTCAGCCTTGGAGGAGCTGCTGCGACTGCATGTGTGCAGCAACCCCATCTCGGCCACCTTACAATGTACAAGCATCCGCGATGTGGTTCAGAGAAGCATCTGCGGTACTGCTGCACAGGGCAAGTTGCAGGCATGTAACATACTTAATATTTTGCCCGTCCATCTTCTGTGAAGGGGGATTTCCAGGCAACTGGAACCCCTGTCCCCCCAGAGTGCGCCCCTGCATAGAGCACTAAAAATTGTGCTTGTCAAAAGTTGATATCTTACAATGGCAAGCCAAATCTTTAGTTAGAAATGTACATCTGAGCAGATTTGTCAACATTAATAAATAAATAAGCAAGAATAACTTACAGAATATAGCCCCAAAATTATATGAAAAGCAAGCGCGATCTAATTACATATGCACAAAAAGCTAGCAGAACAAGGTTAAACTCTGTGGCTGAAAATATTTTAAAAAGTTTTAATAATGCAGAAGTACACCACAAAAATTATAATGTATTCCAATAATAATGGTGCTGGCTCTTCATAACTCTGATTTTAAGTGTCGTAGATGTATAATGCTCTTATAGGGGCAGTACAGTGTTATAGTGGTTAGCATTACTACCTCAAAGCATTTGGGTCGTGAATTCAATTCTGACCAGTGCTCTATTTGAGTGGAATTTCCTCCTGGTGCTCAGGTGTCTGACCATAGTACAAAGTATGCTGGCAGGTTAACTGGCTTCAGACAAAATGAACGTGAGTGGTTGGGAATTTATATGGTAATCTTCAATGAGGCAGGGATTTGAATGACTACATATACTCTGCAAAGTGCTGTATAATACAAGTGTATCAGGAGGGTTTTTATTTTTCTATTCAAGTGAAATGAGGACAATTACAGAAGCATGAATACGCCATATCCTTATTGTGTGGCTTGATATCACAGAAATATAACATTGTTTCTGCATATGCTGTTTTATATTGCTACAATTAAGTTATGTTGGAAAGAACATAATATACAACATAAAACCTAAACACTTTATTATTTAAATCTTAAGTGATCCATTTTACCTTGCAAAGTTCTTGTTTATCATTTGTATTTGATTTATTTTCTGCTGGTATGTTTTCTGCTCCTGTGAATCTTGTCAGTTATATAAAGGGTTCTACCTCTAAACCTTTGCTAATCTGACAAGATGAGAAATTAATAGCTATCACTATTGTACACTTAGCATTTCAACCCCATCATTATATTTAAAAGTCAATGCAATCTGCCATCTGTCAGCATTCTGCCTGTGTATCTTTTCCTGCTCCCACAGCTTCACCTGTGTACCAGCGACACATTGGAAGCTATTATATGGTGTGACATTTTTATCTCCTGCAGGTTCAGAGAAATACTATTTAAAGATATGTTTTTCAACTAAATTAAAATCTCTTCTTCGGGTTGCTTTTGATAATTCTCTGGCAAATACAAATAAAATAATATATTTGTAGAGGAGTCATAACCACTAAGCAGCAAAAAATAAATACTAAGCAACATATTGGATAAATTCAATCTTATGGTATTAACCTTTTCCCATTTCATTCTAACAGTTACACACTGCTATATTGGTGCTATATAAATATGCCAAATTCAAAGATAATATCTTTTTTACAATCTCTGGCAAAAAATTGTGTCATTCATTCAATGCCAAAACATTCTGGGCACACACCCAACAATGCTACCATGCCATGGTGCCATAAAGCGAAAAAAAATAACTGTTTAATACATCAGCTAAAGTAAGGAAATGTGGTGACATTAAAAACTCAGAATCCACTGCATATTTACTGTATATAAATGCACATTCAAGTTGGGGGGAAGAAAAAGGCAACATGACCAATGACATACAACCAGCAGCAGGTGAAATAGAAAAAAATAACTAAATCTAAATGTGCAAGACATGCTCACTCAATTAACCAGGTGCTGCATGCTTAATGGAGGTACACATCCCTTAAGTGGAGTTGTACACAACATGCCACACATAGGAGTTTAATGGCTTTAACCAGCAATGGCCTACACCCAACAATTTGTTTGTTCAAGCAGTAGATTTGGGGGTAAATGTATCAAGGTGCGATTTTGCAAATATAGTGATTTTCTCGGGAGAGTTGAAACTCGCAGATGTATGAAGCTGAGATTTCATGTAAAATGAGTTGTGCTTCTGTCAAAATCGCTATTTGCAAAATCACTAGAGATCAAACTCCAGACTGTTTGCCACTCTGGCTATACAAGTCTCAAATGTATGAAGCTGTGATTAGGCAAACTCAGGAGAGTTTACTTTAAAACATGCTAGATACAACACGCTGCTTGCTAGCAGCGTGTTGCATAAACACATAACTGTTACCCTGCCCTGTCATACTGCCAGAGCTCTGGCAGCTGTCAAAGCAGTAAAGAATAGATAAAAGTAAAAAAAACAATAAAAATGTGTGGGGTCCCCCCTCTATTCACTCTTAACCCTAGTGCTGCCAGACTACTGCTGATTCCATGAAAATCGGAGAAAAATTTTGCGTGGGGGTCCCCCCTATTTTCATGGAACCAGCACTAGACAAACCAGCCGGGGTTGGTGGCACTATAGCAGGGGGACACATGGCAGGGGTACCCCTGCCATAATGACTAACCAACCCCAGGCTGTTCAGCGCTGGGCTGGATTCCCTAGGGAGTGGGGTCCGCCGAAAAAAAAGAGCGGGTCCCTCCTCCTAGGGACACCCAGCCCAGTGCTCATAGCACTAGGGCTCTTCCTACACCCCTTGGCGGTGGGTGTAGGGTAATAGCGGCAATATAAGTGTTAAAAAAACAAACAGACGCTATTTTGTTTTGTGGAACTACAAGTCCCAGCCAGCCCAGGTACCATAAATAGTGTGGGCATGCTGCTACTTATATAACTACAAGCACCAGCATATCCATGGCAGCTAGGGCATGTTGGCACTTGTTGAACCACAAGTGCCAACATGCCCTGACACCAACGGCTGGCTGGGACCTGTAGTTCCACAAACCAAAATGTTTACAAATCCACAACACCCTCGTTAATACCACTAACATTTAATACAAAAAAATAAACCCACGATAATGACAGTAAACACCCTCATTTACACCAAATATTTTTATTAAAAAAATAAATCCCCAATATACTCACCAATGAAGTTTTCTTCTGTTGTCAGCAGCTTTCAATCCAAAAATGACTGTCACCAAAGTCTAAAATAATTCCCAAAGTCCATGCTTGACTATGTCCAAAATAAATTTGTAATTCCAAAAGTCCTGCTCGTAATGTCTTCTGTTCTTCTGGCCATAGCGGCCCCATTGTTGCTTGCAGTCTTCTGTTCTTCAGCCAGGGGAGCCCCATATTTGTAACAACCCCAATTCTTCTCGCTTGATTGAAAGAAAATAAAATAAGTGCAGGACCGCCGAAAACAGCTTCTGCACAGTAGAAGCTCCGATACTCAATGAGCTTAGCTGATTGCGCTAGGTCTATTTATAATATTAGGGGATTTTCCCACCAATTCCTTTTGGTTCTAACACTATCTTTGTGTTTTGGATTTGGTTTTGGAGGAAAATCCACAATGTGTTTTGGTTTTGGATCTGGATTTCATTAAAAATGGTGCAAAAAGGGTAACATAATGTGATTTTTGTCTGGTTTTGTTCATACATTAATATTTAAAGAATAGCCAATTATTTACAGTTTATTTTTTAATGATCTCTTCACAACAGTCAATATTGTCACAATTTTAGAAAATGGCTGCAGTGACCTGGCTGGCTGAAGTTAGTGACAAAGCATTGACTAATACATGGCAATTTAATAAAAGATACAATCCCTGTGAACAGGGGTGGGCAGGGCCAGGGGGCAGAGGGCCGGTGCGATCCATAATCTCTAATACTTGGTGGCTGGCCACTCCTTGAGACCAGCCACCTTTTTCCATTGGCCGCAGATCGTCAGCCAACCGCCCTCCTTCCCTCACATCCTCTAATTGTGGCCGGCTATTGCTGTCACATGGGACACGCACCACGTGATAGGTGCTGTCCCATGTCAAAAAACTGCAGAGTGTGTGAGTGAGGGGGCAGTATATTGTGTGCATGAGTGAGGGACCAGTATATTGTATGAAGGACCAGTATATTGTGTGTGTGTGTGTGTGTGTGTGTGTGAGTGAGGGGGCAGGATATTAATATAATGTGTGAGGGAATTGTGTCTTAATTTAATGGTGGAGTGTAGGTGGGGGCTAATTTTGGGTGCTATTTTTTTGTGGGGTGATGGAGGGGTAATTTAATTTAATAGTGGTGTCTAGGAAGTTAAGATGGGGTGATTGGACCTTTAATTTAATGCTGGGATGGTTTGGGACCTATTAATTGAATGTGGTGCAGTTTGGGGAGGGGGCAAACTTGCCTTTACAAGCCATCGCCCCTTTAAATTTTAGCTGCAAAGACGCCGATCTCCCGCGAGATGAAAAAAACGGACTTTGATACATATACCCCCTAGTGTTCTGCTTCTCCTCCAAGTACTACCCCTCATATTATCTGTTTTAGGTTAAACCTAAAACAAATAATGACCCTATTTATTATATAGGGCGAAGCAAAAACAAACCCTTTTGTCAGGTTTTTAAAGAAAAAACATTTTGCATTTTGATAAATCAGCCGCTTTGTTTAATACTGTAATAGAACATTATTATATGATTGATGGCTATAATATGAATTATGCCCCATTATGATCAGCTAGGTATGTAAAAAAATAATTAAAAAATAAGTGCTGTAGGGAGAAGGAACACACAAAATAAAATGCAATATAAAGTGAGGTTTGTTTTTTGTTGCCTTATTTGTTTCCATTAAGATGTATCATTTATAGCAATAAATATTGTTGGGTTAAGCAACACTAAAATAGCCTCTTTTTATATTGATAAATATATATTTTATCGAAAACCACCCTTTAAGGATGGGCCTCTACTTATGGGCCAGTGCTATGTGCTTGCTACCCGGGCTAAAGTCTGCCAACAGGCCCCTGCCTGTGAAACAGCACAGCGGTGGCAGACAAGAAGACAGTTTAATAAGCTATAGGACACCTTTAAAACATAAAGGTAGAGCGCTGGCTGATAGGATGGTAATTTTAGAAAACAAATATTTTGATGCTAAACAGCATGTGTCATGGAAAGTAAAGACACAGTAATCATAGCTCATTAGACAGAAACTAGTGGCATCAGTAGCCATTTTACACAAGATGATAGAGCACACAGGGTTGAAAAGTTAAAAATAATGAGATTGACAGTGTTATTAGGTCGGTAGTTGAAATGTAAACAGTATTATTAGGTCAAAAATAATATCCATAACCCTAATACTAACCATTTAATACTGTCTACATTTGAATTTTTGGTATAATAATACTGTCGACCATGTGAATTGTTGAACTAATAGACTGTTGAAAACTGAATTTTCGACCTAATGTGGTCAACTTTCTGAATGTCGACCAAATGAATGTCTAGCTGTCAACCGCATACCTTCCCACACAGCCACTTATATGTTTACGAGATATGCATAGTTTTAACAAGCCAAGCATTTCAGCGAAATAGACTGCCACCTTTGTGGCTGAAGTGCTTGATTTGTTTCAGTCTCCACAAAAAAGAACATTTTGGTTATAGGTTGTTGAACTGGAGAATAGATAAGTATTTTAACAATTTACTAATGGGCGTTTGGCTAACAATGGTCATCTTCCTCAATGGTGACAATGTCATCACGTGCCTCATGATCCACATCACTGATGTCAAGTTCATCACGCAATATTAGTTCATCGCTGCTAGAAACTTGAGTTACAGATACTATTTTTAATTGGCAGCAACAACAGTGTTCTTCATACAATTTGTACTTACCGTATTTGCTGGCGTATAAGACGACTTTTTTGCCCTGAAAAACATGCCTCCAAGTGGGGGGGTCGTCTTATACACCGGGTCCAGTATCGCACGGTATCCAGTGCGGCCGCGGCGAGTCATCAGCGTGGCTGCGGCGAGCATCAGCAGCGATACAGGGGTGCCAGCCTTTTTGGCGTGACCGGCCCGTTCTGCTGACAGGGAGGGCAGACAGGGAGCAGGGACCAATCCAATCAGGCTTTGTATACAGCCAACAGCCAACCACAGTACTGCACCATTGTACAGTACAATACAGCATTTGTTATCTTCCTTCTATCATTGACTAGTGAATTACGTTTAATAAACTTGCACTGTTTTATGTTTACTATACATGTTTGATAACATACAGCCTTGTGACAGTTTTCCTGCATGTCATAGGCATTCGAATATAAATTAACATGTTGAAATCAAATCTGATGTTCTTTTACGTTTTTTTTGGTGTGTGGAAGGTGTGCGGAAGAGGGGGTAGTCTTATATGGCGAGTATATAACAAACTCTATATTTTGAGTGGAAATTTTGGGGGAGCAGTCGTCTTATACACCGACAAATACGGTAATTTAAATGAACACAAGCTTTTTCTACATTTTTGGGATGTAGTCTTCTCCATCGATCACTGACTGTTCCCGGCTGTGCTAAACACTATTTCCAAGTGCACACTGGAGGGAGGGCAGCTTAAGTACACCATAGCTAGTTTTTAACGGGGTCTCTAAATTGCCTTTTTTCCTCCCAGAATGCAAAGGGTCTGTCTGAGATGCTAATTTTAACATTATCATTAAAGTATTCCTCCACCACTCTACTAACACAAGGTGTATCAGATTGAGACATTGTAGAGGTGTCATTATATTTGGCATTTCTTTTAAGCCTGACCAGATGTCATAATAACCTTTCACACTGGTGTGCTGTCTTGACTCATCATCAGGGTGACTCTTAGAAAAGGTTTCTTTTTCTGTCAGTAGCATATGTAGGAGAGGCTGAAGCAGGAGACGAGTCATGTGCAACTTGACACAACAGTTTACTCAGAAGGAGCTGTTTGCATCAGTGTAGATTTGTGTCAGTTGAAAAGAAAGACATTACATATAACTTAAACTTAGGCTCAAGCATTGTTTCCAATATGTAGAGATCCAATTTCAAGATGCTGCAAACCTTTGGATCCTGCAAAGTAAATAAATAACTTGATCTACAAGGCTAACATACTTAGCAGAATCACTAAGTTTTATCTCCTTCTTCAGCTTCTCTATCTGGTTTTCCAGAAGTTTGATTAGGGGTATGATTTGGCTCAGACTGGCAGTGTCTGAACTGATTTTATTTGTTGCAATTTCAAATGGTCTAAATAGTTTCCATAAAACAGAAAGGATTATCCAGTGTGCTGGAAGATGGTAGCATTATCCTCTCTACCTATCTCATGGCTTGATGTTTAGGTGTTGATGACTTATTTTTGTTCTTCTAGTCGCTGAATCATAAAAAGTGTGGAATTCTACCTTGTCACTACCTCTTGCTTCAGTCAGTAGGTGGTATTGCAAATATTTTTTTTTGCAGCTGCTGCAATGTTCTAGGGTCGCCGCTGCATGTCGGAAATGGGCAGAAATTTTATGGGCCACAGAAAAAATTTCCTGCACTGACATCTTATTTTTTAAGAATGTATGAACCACCAAGTTTATTGTTCGCTTTGTTATTGGCAATGAGGAGTCCCGAGGAGTGTCTTAGCGGGGTGATCCATTTTGGTATGGCATTCCTGAGGTTTTCCAGCAGATTGACATGATATGTTTCTTTGTGAAACCAGCGATACAGAGAGTAGCATGTCTGTTAAAGATTTGGCATTGTGTGCTACCACTACATTGTTGAAAGAATGAATAGTATGATGATGAAGCTGCTGCTATTGATGATGATATACGTACCCAGTGAGCTGTCACTGTCATGTAGACTTTTGTCGACATATCCATAGTTATGTGAATAGTCGGTATAATAGCATTTTTTAGGGACTGAATTAGTATTTATTTAACCTCCAAGTATAGCTGAAGAATGGCTGTTTGGGATAAAGGGAACTGAGATGGAATTTGGTAGCGTAGACTAAGGATGAGCGGGCTCGGATTACCGAAATCCGAGCCCACCCGAACAGTGCGGATCCGACGGGATCCGAGCACTGTTCGGGTACTTCCGGCCGCCAAACGAATCCAAAACGAGGCTATGATTATCCAAGTCTCGCGTCGGATCTCGCAAGACTCGGATGTCATAAATGCCCCGCGTCGGATCTCGCAAGACTCGGATGTCATAAATGCCCCGCTCTCGGCCGCCATCTTCATTCTCCCTGCGATCACTGTCGAGGGAGGTTGATATCCTGTGCTATGTTATACTAATTTACTATAGTCAAGTGGTGCTTTGTCCAGTGCTCTGTCCTGCTGAGTCCAGTAGTACTTTGTACAGTGCTCTGTCCTGCTGATTCCAGTGGTGCTTTGGCCAGTGTCTGTCCTGCTGAGTCCAGTGGTGCTCTTCTCCTGAGTTTTTTTAGGATAAGTCCATAGTAATTTTATAATTATAATAAAATCTTTTAAAAATTTAAAAAAAAAAAAAATAATAAAAAAATAATTTAAAAAAAATATAAAAAAATAATTAAAAAAGTATAAAAAATATTCTAGAGCAATATATTCCTGCAGTCCCAAAAAATAGGAACTGCAATCTATATTACTACGTTCACTGTTTCTGCATTTCCAAAAAATAGGAACTGCAATCTATATTATTACGTTCACTGTTTCTGCATTTCCAAAAAATAGGAACTGCAATCTATATTACTACGTTCACTGTTTCTGCATTTCCCAAATATAGGAACTGCAATCTATATTACTACGTTCACTGTTTCTGTATTTCCAAAAAATAGGAACTGCAATCTATATTACTACGTTCACTGTTTCTCCATTTCTCAAAAATAGGAACTGCAATCTATATTACTACAATCACTGTTTCTGCATTTCAAAAAAATAGGAACTGCAATCTATATTACTACGTTCACTGTTTCTGCATTTCCCAAAAATAGGAACTGCAATCTATATTACTACGTTCACTGTTTCTGCATTTCCCAAAAATAGGAACTGCAATCTATATTACTACGTTCACTGTTTCTGCATTTCCAAAAAATAGGAACTGCAATCTATATTACTACGTTCACTGTTTAAGCAGTCCAAAAAATAGGAACTGCAATCTATATTACTACGTTCACTGTTTTTGCATTTCCAAAAAATAGAAACTGCAATCTATATTATTACGTTCACTGTTTAAGCAGTCCAAAAAATAGGATCTGCAATCTATATTACTACGTTCACAGTTTCTGCAGTCCAAAAAATAGGAACTGCAATCTATATTACTATGTTCACTGTTTCTGCTTTTCCAAAAAATAGGAACAGCAATCTATATTACTACGTTCACTGTTTCTGCATTTCCAAAAAATAGGAACTGCAATCTATATTACTATGTTCCCTGTTTCTGCATTTCCCAAATATAGGAACTGCAATCTGTATTACTACGTTCACTGTTTCTGCATTTCCAAAAAATAGGAACTGCAATCTATTTTACTACGTTCACTGTTTCTGCATTTCCCAAATATAGGAACTGCAATCTATATTACTACGTTCACTGTTTCTGCATTTCCCAAAAATAGGAACTGCAATCTATATTACTACGTTCACTCTTTAAGCAGTCCAAAAAATAGGAACTGCAATCTATATTACTACGTTCACTGTTTCTGCATTTCTCAAAAATAGGAACTGCAATCTATATTACTATAATCACTGTTTCTGCATTTCCAAAAAATAGGAACTGCAATCTATATTACTACGTTCACTGTTTCTGCATTTCCAAAAAATAGGAACTGCAATCTATATTACTACGTTCACTGTTTCTGCATTTACAAAAAATAGGAACTGCAATCTATATTACTACGTTCACTGTTTCTGCATTTCTCAAAAATAGGAACTGCAATCTATATTACTACAATCACTGTTTCTGCATTTCCAAAAAATAGGAACTGCAATCTATATTACTACGTTCACTGTTTCTGCATTTAAAAAAAAGAGGATCTGCAATCTATATTACTACAATCACTGTTTCTGCATTTCCAAAAAATAGGAACTGCAATCTATATTACTACGTTCACTGTTTAAGCAGTCCAAAAAATAGGAACTGCAATCTATATTACTACGTTAACTGTTTCTGCATTTCTCAAAAATAGGAACTGCAATCTATATTACTACAATCACTGTTTCTGCATTTCCAAAAAATAGGAACTGCAATCTATATTACTACGTTCACTGTTTAAGCATTCAAAAAAATAGGATCTGCAATCTATATAACTACGTTCACTGTTTCTGCATTTCCAAAAAATAGGAACTGCAATCTATATTACTACGTTCACTGTTTCTGCATTTCCATAAAATAGAAACTGCAATCTATATTACTACGTTCACTGTTTAAGCAGTCCAAAAAATAGGAACTTCAATCTATATTACTACGTTCACTGTTTCTGCATTTCTCAAAAATAGGAACTGCAATCTATATTACTACAATCACTGTTTCTGCATTTCCAAAAAATAGGAACTGCAGTCTATATTACTACGTTCACTGTTTCTGCATTTACCAAAAATAGGAACTGCAATCTATATTACTACGTTCACTGTTTCTGCATTTCCCAAAAATAGGAACTGCAATCTATATTACTATGTTCACTGTTTCTGCATTTCCAAAAAATAGGAACTGCAATCTATATTACTACGTTCACTGTTTCTGCATTTCTCAAAAATAGGAACTGCAATCTATATTACTACAATCACTGTTTCTGCATTTCCAAAAAATAGGAACTGCAATCTATATTACTACGTTCACTGTTTCTGCATTTCCCAAAAATAGGAACTGCAATCTATATTACTACGTTCACTGTTTCTGCATTTCCCAAAAATAGGAACTGCAATCTATATTACTACGTTCACTGTTTCTGCATTTCCAAAAAATAGGAACTGCAATCTATATTACTACGTTCACTGTTTAAGCAGTCCAAAAAATAGGAACTGCAATCTATATTACTACGTTAACTGTTTCTGCATTTCTCAAAAATAGGAACTGCAATCTATATTACTACAATCACTGTTTCTGCATTTCCAAAAAATAGGAACTGCAATCTATATTACTACGTTCACTGTTTAAGCATTCAAAAAAATAGGATCTGCAATCTATATAACTACGTTCACTGTTTCTGCATTTCCAAAAAATAGGAACTGCAATCTATATTACTACGTTCACTGTTTCTGCATTTCCATAAAATAGAAACTGCAATCTATATTACTACGTTCACTGTTTAAGCAGTCCAAAAAATAGGAACTTCAATCTATATTACTACGTTCACTGTTTCTGCATTTCTCAAAAATAGGAACTGCAATCTATATTACTACAATCACTGTTTCTGCATTTCCAAAAAATAGGAACTGCAGTCTATATTACTACGTTCACTGTTTCTGCATTTACCAAAAATAGGAACTGCAATCTATATTACTACGTTCACTGTTTCTGCATTTCCCAAAAATAGGAACTGCAATCTATATTACTACGTTCACTGTTTCTGCATTTCTCAAAAATAGGAACTGCAATCTATATTACTACAATCACTGTTTCTGCATTTCCAAAAAATAGGAACTGCAATCTATATTACTACGTTCACTGTTTCTGCATTTCCCAAAAATAGGAACTGCAATCTATATTACTACGTTCACTGTTTCTGCATTTCCCAAAAATAGGAACTGCAATCTATATTACTACGTTCACTGTTTCTGCATTTCCAAAAAATAGGAACTGCAATCTATATTACTACGTTCACTGTTTAAGCAGTCCAAAAAATAGAAACTGCAATCGATATTACTACGTTCACTGTTTCTGCATTTCTCAAAAATAGGAACTGCAATCTATATTACTACAATCACTGTTTCTGCATTTCTAAAAAATAGGAACTGCAATCTATATTACTACGTTCACTGTTTAAGCAGTCCAAAAAAAAGGAACTGCAATCTATATTACTACGTTCACTGTTTCTGCATTTCCCAAAATTAGGAACTGCAATCTATATTACTACGTTCACTGTTTCTGCATTTCCATAAAATAGGAACTGCAAACTATATTACTACGTTCACTGTTTAAGCAGTCCAAAAAATAGGAACTGCAATCTATATTACTACGTTCACTGTTTCTGCATTTCTCAAAAATAGGAACTGCAATCTATATTACTACGTTCACTGTTTCTGCATTTCTCAAAAGTAGGAACTGCAATCTATATTACTACGTTGACTGTTACTGCATTTCCAAAAAATAGGAACTGCAATCTATATTACTATGTTCACTGTTTCTGCATTTCTCAAAAATAGGAACTGCAATCTATATTACTACGTTGACTGTTTCTGCATTTCCAAAAAATAGGAACTGCAAACTATATTACTACGTTCACTGTTTCTGCATTTCCCAAAAATAGGAACTGCAATCTATATTACTACGTTCACTGTTTCTGCATTTAAAAAAAAGAGGATCTGCAATCTATATTGCTACGTTCACTGTTTAAGCAGTCCAAAAAATAGGATCTGCAATCTATATTACTACGTTCACTGTTTCTGCAGTCCAAAAAATAGGAACTGCAATCTATATTACTACGTTCACTGTTTCTGCTTTTCCAAAAAATAGGAACTGCAATATATATTACTACGTTCACTGTTTCTGCATTTCCAAAAAATAGGAACTGCAATCTATATTACTACGTTCCCTGTTTCTGCATTTCCCAAATATAGGAACTGCAATCTATATTACTACAATCACTGTTTCTGCATTTCCAAAAAATAGGAACTGCAATCTATATTACTACGTTCACTGTTTCTGCATTTACAAAAAATAGGAACTGCAATCTATATTACTATGTTCACTGTTTCTGCATTTCCAAAAAATAGGAACTGCAATCTATATTACTACGTTTACTGTTTCTGCATTTCCAAAAAATAGGAACTGCAATCTATATTACTACGTTCCCTGTTTAAGCAGTCCAAAAAATAGGAACTGCAATCTATATTACTACGTTCACTGTTTCTGCATTTCTCAAAAATAGGAACTGAAATCTATATTACTACAATCACTGTTTCTGCATTTCCAAAAAAAAGGAACTGCAATCTATATTACTACGTTCACTGTTTCTGCATTTCCATAAAATAGAAACTGCAATCTATATTACTGCGTTCACTGTTTAAGCAGTCCAAAAAATAGGATCTGCAATTTATATAACTACGTTCACTGTTTCTGCATTTCCAAAAAATAGGAACTGCAATCTATATTACTACGTTCACTGTTTCTGCATTTCCCAAAAATAGGAACTGCAATCTATATTACTACGTTCACTGTTTCTGCATTTACAAAAAATAGGAACTGCAATCTATATTACTACGTTCACTGTTTCTGCATTTAAAAAAAAGAGGATCTGCAATCTATATTACTACGTTCACTGTTTAAGCAGTCCAAAAAATAGGATCTGCAATCTATATTACTACGTTCACTGTTTCTGCTTTTCCAAAAAATAGGAACTGCAATCTATATTACTACGTTCACTGTTTCTGCATTTCCAAAAAATAGGAACTGCAATCTATATTACTACGTTCACTGTTTCTGCATTTACAAAAAATAGGAACTGCAATCTATATTACTACGTTCACTGTTTCTGCATTTCTCAAAAATAGGAACTGCAATCTATATTACTACAATCACTGTTTCTGCATTTCCAAAAAATAGGAACTGCAATCTATATTACTACGTTCACTGTTTCTGCATTTAAAAAAAAGAGGATCTGCAATCTATATTACTACAATCACTGTTTCTGCATTTCCAAAAATAGGAACTGCAATCTATATTACCACGTTCACTGTTTCTGCATTTCCATAAAATAGGAACTGCAATCTATATTACTACATTCACTGTTTAAGCAGTCCAAAAAATAGGAACTGCAATCTATATTACTACGTTAACTGTTTCTGCATTTCTCAAAAATAGGAACTGCAATCTATATTACTACAATCACTGTTTCTGCATTTACAAAAAATAGGAACTGCAATCTATATTACTACGTTCACTGTTTAAGCATTCAAAAAAATAGGATCTGCAATCTATATAACTACGTTCACTGTTTCTGCATTTCCAAAAAATAGGAACTGCAATCTATATTACTACGTTCACTGTTTCTGCATTTCCATAAAATAGAAACTGCAATCTATATTACTACGTTCACTGTTTAAGCAGTCCAAAAAATAGGAACTTCAATCTATATTACTACGTTCACTGTTTCTGCATTTCTCAAAAATAGGAACTGCAATCTATATTACTACAATCACTGTTTCTGCATTTCCAAAAAATAGGAACTGCAGTCTATATTACTACGTTCACTGTTTCTGCATTTACCAAAAATAGGAACTGCAATCTATATTACTACGTTCACTGTTTCTGCATTTCCCAAAAATAGGAACTGCAATCTATATTACTATGTTCACTGTTTCTGCATTTCCAAAAAATAGGAACTGCAATCTATATTACTACGTTCACTGTTTCTGCATTTCTCAAAAATAGGAACTGCAATCTATATTACTACAATCACTGTTTCTGCATTTCCAAAAAATAGGAACTGCAATCTATATTACTACGTTCACTGTTTCTGCATTTCCCAAAAATAGGAACTGCAATCTATATTACTACGTTCACTGTTTCTGCATTTCCCAAAAATAGGAACTGCAATCTATATTACTACGTTCACTGTTTCTGCATTTCCAAAAAATAGGAACTGCAATCTATATTACTACGTTCACTGTTTAAGCAGTCCAAAAAATAGAAACTGCAATCGATATTACTACGTTCACTGTTTCTGCATTTCTCAAAAATAGGAACTGCAATCTATATTACTACAATCACTGTTTCTGCATTTCTAAAAAATAGGAACTGCAATCTATATTACTACGTTCACTGTTTAAGCAGTCCAAAAAAAAGGAACTGCAATCTATATTACTACGTTCACTGTTTCTGCATTTCCCAAAAATAGGAACTGCAAACTATATTACTACGTTCACTGTTTCTGCATTTCCATAAAATAGGAACTGCAAACTATATTACTACGTTCACTGTTTAAGCAGTCCAAAAAATAGGAACTGCAATCTATATTACTACGTTCACTGTTTCTGCATTTCTCAAAAATAGGAACTGCAATCTATATTACTACGTTCACTGTTTCTGCATTTCTCAAAAGTAGGAACTGCAATCTATATTACTACGTTCACTGTTTCTGCATTTCTCAAAAATAGGAACTGAAATCTATATTACTACAATCACTGTTTCTGCATTTCCAAAAAAAAGGAACTGCAATCTATATTACTACGTTCACTGTTTCTGCATTTCCATAAAATAGAAACTGCAATCTATATTACTGCGTTCACTGTTTAAGCAGTCCAAAAAATAGGATCTGCAATTTATATAACTACGTTCACTGTTTCTGCATTTCCAAAAAATAGGAACTGCAATCTATATTACTACGTTCACTGTTTCTGCATTTCCCAAAAATAGGAACTGCAATCTATATTACTACGTTCACTGTTTCTGCATTTACAAAAAATAGGAACTGCAATCTATATTACTACGTTCACTGTTTCTGCATTTAAAAAAAAGAGGATCTGCAATCTATATTACTACGTTCACTGTTTAAGCAGTCCAAAAAATAGGATCTGCAATCTATATTACTACGTTCACTGTTTCTGCTTTTCCAAAAAATAGGAACTGCAATCTATATTACTACGTTCACTGTTTCTGCATTTCCAAAAAATAGGAACTGCAATCTATATTACTACGTTCACTGTTTCTGCATTTACAAAAAATAGGAACTGCAATCTATATTACTACGTTCACTGTTTCTGCATTTCTCAAAAATAGGAACTGCAATCTATATTACTACAATCACTGTTTCTGCATTTCCAAAAAATAGGAACTGCAATCTATATTACTACGTTCACTGTTTCTGCATTTAAAAAAAAGAGGATCTGCAATCTATATTACTACAATCACTGTTTCTGCATTTCCAAAAATAGGAACTGCAATCTATATTACTACGTTCACTGTTTCTGCATTTCCATAAAATAGGAACTGCAATCTATATTACTACATTCACTGTTTAAGCAGTCCAAAAAATAGGAACTGCAATCTATATTACTACGTTAACTGTTTCTGCATTTCTCAAAAATAGGAACTGCAATCTATATTACTACAATCACTGTTTCTGCATTTACAAAAAATAGGAACTGCAATCTATATTACTACGTTCACTGTTTAAGCATTCAAAAAAATAGGATCTGCAATCTATATAACTACGTTCACTGTTTCTGCATTTCCAAAAAATAGGAACTGCAATCTATATTACTACGTTCACTGTTTCTGCATTTCCATAAAATAGAAACTGCAATCTATATTACTACGTTCACTGTTTAAGCAGTCCAAAAAATAGGAACTTGAATCTATATTACTACGTTCACTGTTTCTGCATTTCTCAAAAATAGGAACTGCAATCTATATTACTACAATCACTGTTTCTGCATTTCCAAAAAATAGGAACTGCAGTCTATATTACTACGTTCACTGTTTCTGCATTTACCAAAAATAGGAACTGCAATCTATATTACTACGTTCACTGTTTCTGCATTTCCCAAAAATAGGAACTGCAATCTATATTACTATGTTCACTGTTTCTGCATTTCCAAAAAATAGGAACTGCAATCTATATTACTACGTTCACTGTTTCTGCATTTCTCAAAAATAGGAACTGCAATCTATATTACTACAATCACTGTTTCTGCATTTCCAAAAAATAGGAACTGCAATCTATATTACTACGTTCACTGTTTCTGCATTTCCCAAAAATAGGAACTGCAATCTATATTACTACGTTTACTGTTTCTGCATTTCCCAAAAATAGGAACTGCAATCTATATTACTACGTTCACTGTTTCTGCATTTCCAAAAAATAGGAACTGCAATCTATATTACTACGTTCACTGTTTAAGCAGTCCAAAAAATAGAAACTGCAATCGATATTACTACGTTCACTGTTTCTGCATTTCTCAAAAATAGGAACTGCAATCTATATTACTACAATCACTGTTTCTGCATTTCTAAAAAATAGGAACTGCAATCTATATTACTACGTTCACTGTTTAAGCAGTCCAAAAAAAAGGAACTGCAATCTATATTACTACGTTCACTGTTTCTGCATTTCCCAAAATTAGGAACTGCAATCTATATTACTACGTTCACTGTTTCTGCATTTCCATAAAATAGGAACTGCAAACTATATTACTACGTTCACTGTTTAAGCAGTCCAAAAAATAGGAACTGCAATCTATATTACTACGTTCACTGTTTCTGCATTTCTCAAAAATAGGAACTGCAATCTATATTACTACGTTCACTGTTTCTGCATTTCTCAAAAGTAGGAACTGCAATCTATATTACTACGTTGACTGTTTCTGCATTTTCAAAAAATAGGAACTGCAATCTATATTACTATGTTCACTGTTTCTGCATTTCTCAAAAATAGGAACTGCAATCTATATTACTACGTTGACTGTTTCTGCATTTCCAAAAAATAGGAACTGCAAACTATATTACTACGTTCACTGTTTCTGCATTTCCCAAAAATAGGAACTGCAATCTATATTACTACGTTCACTGTTTCTGCATTTAAAAAAAAGAGGATCTGCAATCTATATTGCTACGTTCACTGTTTAAGCAGTCCAAAAAATAGGATCTGCAATCTATATTACTACGTTCACTGTTTCTGCAGTCCAAAAAATAGGAACTGCAATCTATATTACTACGTTCACTGTTTCTGCTTTTCCAAAAAATAGGAACTGCAATCTATATTACTACGTTCACTGTTTCTGCATTTCCAAAAAATAGGAACTGCAATCTATATTACTACGTTCCCTGTTTCTGCATTTCCCAAATATAGGAACTGCAATCTATATTACTACAATCACTGTTTCTGCATTTCCAAAAAATAGGAACTGCAATCTATATTACTACGTTCACTGTTTCTGCATTTCCAAAAAATAGGAACTGCAATCTATATTACTATGTTCACTGTTTCTGCATTTCCAAAAAATAGGAACTGCAATCTATATTACTACGTTTACTGTTTCTGCATTTCCAAAAAATAGGAACTGCAATCTATATTACTACGTTCCCTGTTTAAGCAGTCCAAAAAATAGGAACTGCAATCTATATTACTACGTTCACTGTTTCTGCATTTCTCAAAAATAGGAACTGAAATCTATATTACTACAATCACTGTTTCTGCATTTCCAAAAAAAAGGAACTGCAATCTATATTACTACATTCACTGTTTCTGCATTTCCATAAAATAGAAACTGCAATCTATATTACTGCGTTCACTGTTTAAGCAGTCCAAAAAATAGGATCTGCAATTTATATAACTACGTTTACTGTTTCTGCATTTCCAAAAAATAGGAACTGCAATCTATATTACTACGTTTACTGTTTCTGCATTTCCAAAAAATAGGAACTGCAATCTATATTACTACGTTCCCTGTTTAAGCAGTCCAAAAAATAGGAACTGCAATCTGTATTACTACGTTCACTGTTTCTGCTTTTCCAAAAAATAGGAACTGCAATCTATTTTACTACGTTCACTGTTTCTGCATTTCCCAAATATAGGAACTGCAATCTATATTACTACGTTCACTGTTTCTGCATTTCCCAAAAATAGGAACTGCAATCTATATTACTACGTTCACTCTTTAAGCAGTCCAAAAAATAGGAACTGCAATCTATATTACTACGTTCACTGTTTCTGCATTTCTCAAAAATAGGAACTGCAATCTATATTACTATAATCACTGTTTCTGCATTTCCAAAAAATAGGAACTGCAATCTATATTACTATGTTCACTGTTTCTGCATTTCCAAAAAATAGGATCTACAATCTATATTACTACGTTCACTGTTTAAGCAGTCCAAAAATAGGAACTGCAATCTATATTACTACGTTCACTGTTTCTGCAGTCCAAAAAATAGGATCTGCAATCTATATTACTAGAATCACTGTTTCTGCATTTCCCAAAAATAGGAACTGCAATGTATATTACTACGTTGACTGTTTCTGCATTTCCAAAAAATAGGAACTGCAATCTATATTACTACGTTTACTGTTTCTGCATTTCTCAAAAATAGGAACTGCAATCTATATTACTACGTTCACTGTTTCTGCATTTCCAAAAAATAGGAACTGCAAACTATATTACTACGTTCACTGTTTAAGCAGTCCAAAAAATAGGAACTGCAATCTATATTACTACGTTCACTGTTTCTGCATTTCTCAAAAATAGGAACTGCAATCTATATTACTACAATCACTGTTTCTGTATTTCCAAAAAATAGGAACTGCAGTCTATATTACTACGTTCACTGTTTCTGCATTTAACAAAAATAGGAACTGCAATCTATATTACTACGTTCACTGTTTCTGCATTTCCCAAAAATAGGAACTGCAATCTATATTACTACGTTCACTGTTTCTGCATTTCCCAAAAATAGGAACTGCAATCTATATTACTACGTTCACTGTTTCTGCTTTTCCAAAAAATAGGAACTGCAATCTATATTACTACGTTCACTAATTCTGCAGTCCAAAAAATAGGAACTGCAATCTATATTACAATGTTCACTGTTTCTGCATTTCCAAAAAATAGGATCTACAATATATATTACTACGTTCAATGTTTAAGCAGTCCAAAAATAGGAACTGCAATCTATATTACTACGTTCACTGTTTCTGCAGTCCAAAAAATAGGAACTGCAATCTATATTACTACGTTCACTGTTTCTGCATTTCCAAAAAATAGGAACTGCAATCTATATTACTACGTTCACTGTTTCTGCATTTCCAAAAAATAGGAACTGCAATCTATATTACTATGTTCACTGTTTCTGCAGTCCAAAAAATAGGAACTGCAATCTATATTACTATGTTCACTGTTTCTGCATTTCCAAAAAATAGGATCTACAATCTATATTACTACATTCACTGTTTAAGCAGTCCAAAAATAGGAACTGCAATCTATATTACTACGTTCACTGTTTCTGCAGTCCAAAAAATAGGAACTGCAATCTATATTACTAGAATCACTGTTTCTGCATTTCCCAAAAATAGGAACTGCAATGTATATTACTACGTTCACTGTTTCTGCATTTCCAAAAAATAGGAACTGCAATCTATATTACTACGTTCACTGTTTCTGCATTTCTCAAAATAGGAACTGCAATCTATATTACTACGTTCACTGTTTCTGCATTTCCAAAAAATAGGAATTGCAATCTATATTACTACGTTCACTGTTTAAGCAGTCCAAAAAATAGGACCTGCAATCTATATTACTAGGTTCACTGTTTAAGCAGTCCAAAAAATAGGATCTGCAATCTATATTACTACGTTCACTGTTTCTGCATTTCCAAAAAATAGGAACTTCAATCTATATTACTACGTTCACTGTTTCTGCATTTCCCAAAAATAGGAACTGCAATCTATATTACTACGTTCACTGTTTCTGCATTTCCATAAAATAGGAACTGCAAATTGTATTACTACGTTCACTGTTTAAGCAGTCCAAAAAATAGGAACTGCAATCTATATTACTACGTTCACTGTTTCTGCATTTCTCAAAAATAGGAACTGCAATCTATATTACTACAATCACTGTTTCTGCATTTCCAAAAAATAGGAACTGCAATCTATATTACTACGTTCACTGTTTCTGCATTTCTCAAAAATAGGAACTGCAATCTATATTACTACGTTGACTGTTTCTGCATTTCCAAAAAATAGGAACTGCAATCTATATTACTACGTTCACTGTTTCTACATTTCCCAAAAAAAGGAACTGCAATCTATATTACTACGTTCACTGTTTCTGCATTTACAAAAAATAGGAACTGCAATCTATATTACTACGTTCACTGTTTCTGCATTTAAAAAAAAGAGGATCTGCAATCTATATTACTACGTTCACTGTTTAAGCAGTCCAAAAAATAGGATCTGCAATCTATATTACTACGTTCACTGTTTCTGCAGTCCAAAAAATAGGAACTGCAATCTATATTACTACGTTCACTGTTTCTGCATTTCCAAAAAATAGGAACTGCAATCTATATTACTACGTTCCCTGTTTCTGCATTTCCCAAATATAGGAACTGCAATCTATATTAATACAATCACTGTTTCTGCATTTCCAAAAAATAGGAACTGCAATCTATATTACTACGTTCACTGTTTCTGCATTTCCAAAAAATAGGATCTGCAATCTCTATTACTACGTTCACTGTTTAAGCAGTCCAAAAAATAGGAACTGCAATCTATATTACTACGTTCACTGTTTCTGCATTTCTCAAAAATAGGAACTGCAATCTATATTACCACAATCACTGTTTCTGTATTTCCAAAAAATAGGAACTGCAGTCTATATTACTACGTTCACTGTTTCTGCATTTAACAAAAATAGGAACTGCAATCTATATTACTACGTTCACTGTTTCTGCATTTCCCAAAAATAGGAACTGCAATCTATATTACTACGTTCACTGTTTCTGCATTTCCCAAAAATAGGAACTGCAATCTATATTACTACGTTCACTGTTTAAGCAGTCCAAAAAATAGGAACTGCAATCTATATTACTATGTTCACTGTTTCTGCATTTCTCAAAAATAGGAACTGCAATCTATATTACTACAATCACTATTTCTGCATTTCCAAAAAATAGGAACTGCAATCTATATTACTATGTTCACTGTTTCTGCATTTCCCAAAAATAGGAACTGCAATGTATATTACTACGTTCACTGTTTCTGCATTTCCAAAAAATAGTAACTGCAATCTATATTACTACGTTCACTGTTTCTGCATTTCTCAAAAATAGGATCTGCAATCTATATTACTATGTTCACTGTTTCTGCATTTCCATAAAATAGGAACTGCAAACTATATTACTACGTTCACTGTTTAAGCGGTCCATAAAATAGGAACTGCAATCTATATTACTACGTTCACTGTTTCTGTATTTCTCAAAAATAGGAACTGCAATCTATATTACTACAATCACTGTTTCTGCATTTCCAAAAAATAGGAACTGCAATCTATATTACTACAATCACTATTTCTGCATTTCCAAAAAATAGGAACTGCAATCTATATTACTATGTTTACTGTTTCTGCATTTCCCAGAAATAGGAACTGCAATCTATATTACTACGTTCACTGTTTCTGCATTTACAAAAAATAGAAACTGCAATCTATATAACTACGTTCCCTGTTTCTGCACTTAAAAAAAATAGGATCTACAATCTATATTACTACGTTCACTGTTTAAGCAGTCCAAAAAATAGGACCTGCAATCTATATTACTACGTTCACTGTTTCTGCAATCCAAAAAATAGGAACTGCAATCTATATTACTACGTTCACTGTTTCTGCTTTTCCAAAAAATAGGAACTGCAATCTATATTACTACGTTCACTAATTCTGCATTTCCAAAAAATAGGAACTGCAATCTATATTACTACGTTCACTGTTTCTGCAGTCCAAAAAATAGGAACTGCAATCTATATTACTATGTTCACTGTTTCTGCATTTCCAAAAAATAGGATCTACAATCTATATTACTACGTTCACTGTTTAAGCAGTCCAAAAATAGGAACTGCAAACTATATTACTACGTTCACTGTTTCTGCAGTCCAAAAAATAGGAACTGCAATCTATATTACTACGTTCACTGTTTCTGCATTTCCAAAAAATAGGAACTGCAATCTATATTACTACGTTCACTGTTTCTGCATTTCCAAAAAATAGGAACTGCAATCTATATTACTATGTTCACTGTTTCTGCAGTCCAAAAAATAGGAACTGCAATCTATATTACTATGTTCACTATTTCTGCATTTCCAAAAAATAGGATCTACAATCTATATTACTACGTTCACTGTTTAAGCAGTCCAAAAATAGGAACTGCAATCTATATTACTACGTTCACTGTTTCTGCAGTCCAAAAAATAGGAACTGCAATCTATATTACTAGAATCACTGTTTCTGCATTTCCCAAAAATAGGAACTGCAATGTATATTACTACGTTCACTGTTTCTGCATTTCCAAAAAATAGGAACTGCAATCTATATTACTACGTTTACTGTTTCTGCATTTCTCAAAAAATAGGAACTGCAATCTATATTACTACGTTTACTGTTTCTGCATTTCTCAAAAATAGGAACTGCAATCTATATTACTACGTTCACTGTTTCTGCATTTCCAAAAAATAGGAACTGCAATCTATATTACTACGTTCACTGTTTAAGCAGTCCAAAAAATAGGAACTGCAATCTATATTACTACGTTCACTGTTTCTGCATTTCTCAAAAATAGGAACTGCAATCTATATTACTACAATCACTGTTTCTGTATTTCCAAAAAATAGGAACTGCAGTCTATATTACTACGTTCACTGTTTCTGCATTTAACAAAAATAGGAACTGCAATCTATATTACTACGTTCACTGTTTCTGCATTTCCCAAAAATAGGAACTGCAATCTATATTACTACGTTCACTGTTTCTGCATTTCCCAAAAATAGGAACTGCAATCTATATTACTACGTTCACTGTTTAAGCAGTCCAAAAAATAGGAACTGCAATCTATATTACTATGTTCACTGTTTCTGCATTTCTCAAAAATAGGAACTGCAATCTATATTACTACAATCACTATTTCTGCATTTCCAAAAAATAGGAACTGCAATCTATATTACTATGTTCACTGTTTCTGCATTTCCCAGAAATAGGAACTGCAATATATATTACTACGTTCACTGTTTCTGCATTTCCAAAAAATAGGATCTACAATCTATATTACTACGTTCACTGTTTAAGCAGTCCAAAAATAGGAACTGCAATCTATATTACTACGTTTACTGTTTCTGCAGTCCAAAAAATAGGAACTGCAATCTATATTACTACGTTCACTGTTTCTGCATTTCAAAAAATAGGAACTGCAATCTATATTACTACGTTCACTGTTTCTGCATTTCCAAAAAATAGGAACTGCAATCTATATTACTATGTTCACTGTTTCTGCAGTCCAAAAAATAGGAACTGCAATCTATATTACTACGTTCACTGTTTCTGCAGTCCAAAAAATAGGAACTGCAATCTATATTACTAGAATCACTGTTTCTGCATTTCCCAAAAATAGGAACTGCAATCTATATTACTACGTTCACTGTTTCTGCAGTCCAAAAAATAGGAACTGCAATCTATATTACTAGAATCACTGTTTCTGCATTTCCCAAAAATAGGAACTGCAATCTATATTACTACGTTCACTGTTTCTGCATTTCTCAAAATAGGAACTGCAATCTATATTACTACGTTCACTGTTTCTGCATTTCCAAAAAATAGGAACTGCAATCTATATTACTACGTTCACTGTTTAAGCAGTCCAAAAAATAGGAACTGCAATCTATATTACTACGTTCACTGTTTCTGTATTTCTCAAAAATAGGAACTGCAATCTATATTACTACAATCACTGTTTCTGTATTTCCAAAAAATAGGAACTGCAGTCTATATTACTACGTTCACTGTTTCTGCATTTCCAAAAAAAAGGAACTGCAATCTATATTACTACAATCACTATTTCTGCATTTCCAAAAAATAGGAACTGCAATCTATATTACTATGTTCACTGTTTCTGCATTTCCCAGAAATAGGAACTGCAATCTATATTACTACGTTCACTGTTTCTGCATTTACAAAAAATAGGAACTGCAATCTATATAACTACGTTCCCTGTTTCTGCATTTAAAAAAAAATAGGATCTGCAATCTATATTACTACGTTCACTGTTTAAGCAGTCCAAAAAATAGGACCTGCAATCTATATTACTACGTTCACTGTTTCTGCAATCCAAAAAATAGGAACTGCAATCTATATTACTACGTTCACTGTTTCTGCATTTACAAAAAATAGGATCTGCAATCTATATTACTACGTTCACTGTTTAAGCAGTCCAAAAAATAGGACCTGCAATCTATATTACTACGTTCACTGTTTCTGCATTTCTCAAAAATAGGAACTGCAATCTATATTACTACAATCACTGTTTCTGCATTTCCAAAAAATAGAAACTGCAATCTATATTACTACCTTCACTGTTTAAGCAGTCCAAAAAATAGGATCTGCAATCTATATTACTACGTTCACTGTTTCTGCATTTCCAAAAAATAGGAACTGCAATCTATATTACTACGTTCACTGTTTCTGCATTTCCCAAAAATAGGAACTGCAATCTATATTACTACGTTCACTGTTTCTGCATTTCCATAAAATAGGAACTGCAAACTATATTACTACGTTTACTGTTTAAGCAGTCCAAAAAATAGGAACTGCAATCTATATTACTACGTTCACTGTTTCTGTATTTCTCAAAAATAGGAACTGCAATCTATATTACTACAATCACTGTTTCTGCATTTCCAAAAAATAGGAACTGCAATCTATATTACTACAATCACTATTTCTGCATTTCCAAAAAATAGGAACTGCAATCTATATTACTATGTTCACTGTTTCTGCAGTCCAAAAAATAGGAACTGCAATCTATATTACTATGTTCACTGTTTCTGCATTTCCAAAAAATAGGATCTACAATCTATATTACTACGTTCACTGTTTAAGCAGTCCAAAAAAAGGAACTGCAATCTATATTACTACGTTCACTGTTTCTGCAGTCCAAAAAATAGGAACTGCAATCTATATTACTAGAATCACTGTTTCTGCATTTCCAAAAAATAGGAATTGCAATCTATATTACTACGTTCACTGTTTAAGCAGTCCAAAAAATAGGACCTGCAATCTATATTACTACGTTCACTGTTTAAGCAGTCCATAAAATAGGATCTGCAATCTATATTACTACGTTCACTGTTTCTGCATTTCCAAAAAATAGGAACTTCAATCTATATTACTACGTTCACTGTTTCTGCATTTCCCAAAAATAGGAACTGCAATCTATATTACTACGTTCACTGTTTCTGCATTTCCATAAAATAGGAACTGCAAATTGTATTACTACGTTCACTGTTTAAGCAGTCCAAAAAATAGGAACTGCAATCTATATTACTACGTTCACTGTTTCTGCATTTCTCAAAAATAGGAACTGCAATCTATATTACTACAATCACTGTTTCTGCATTTCCAAAAAATAGGAACTGCAATCTATATTACTACGTTCACTGTTTCTGCATTTCTCAAAAATAGGAACTGCAATCTATATTACTACGTTGACTGTTTCTGCATTTCCAAAAAATAGGAACTGCAATCTATATTACTACGTTCACTGTTTCTGCATTTCCCAAAAAAAGGAACTGCAATCTATATTACTACGTTCACTGTTTCTGCATTTACAAAAAATAGGAACTGCAATCTATATTACTACGTTCACTGTTTCTGCATTTAAAAAAAATAGGATCTGCAATCTATATTACTACGTTCACTGTTTAAGCAGTCAAAAAAATAGGATCTGCAATCTATATTACTACGTTCACTGTTTCTGCAGTCCAAAAAATAGGAACTGCAATATATATTACTACGATCACTGTTTCTGCTTTTCCAAAAAATAGGAACTGCAAACTATATTACTACGTTCACTGTTTCTGCATTTCCAAAAAATAGGAACTGCAATCTATATTACTACGTTCCCTGTTTCTGCATTTCCCAAAAATAGGAACTGCAATCTATATTACTACGTTCACTGTTTCTGCATTTCCAAAAAATAGGAACTGCAATCTATATTACTACGTTCACTGTTTCTGCATTTCTCAAAAATAGGAACTGGAATCTATATTACTATAATCACTGTTTCTGCATTTCCAAAAAATAGGAACTGCAATCTATATTACTACGTTCACTGTTTCTGCATTTCCCAAAAATAGGAACTGCAATCTATATTACTATGTTCACTGTTTCTGCATTTCCAAAAAATAGGAACTGCAATCTATATTACTACGTTCACTGTTTAAGCAGTCCAAAAAATAGGAACTGCAATTTATATAACTACGTTCACTGTTTCTGTATTTCCAAAAAATAGGAACTGCAATCTATATTACTACGTTCACTGTTTCTGCATTTCTCAAAAATAGGATCTGAAATCTATATTACTATAATCACTGTTTCTGCATTTCCAAAAAAAGGGAACTGCAATCTATATTACTGCGTTCACTGTTTAAGCAGTCCAAAAAATAGGATCTACAATTTATATAACTACGTTCACTGTTTCTGCATTTCCAAAAAATAGGAACTGCAATCTATATTACTACATTCACTGTTTCTGCATTTCCATAAAATAGGATCTGCAATCTTTATTACTACGTTCACTGTTTAAGCAGTCCAAAAAATAGGAACTGCAATTTATATTACTACGTTCACTGTTTCTGCATTTCTCAAAAATAGGAACTGCAATCTATATTACTACAATCACTGTTTCTGCATTTCCAAAAAATAGGAACTGCAGTCTATATTACTACGTTCACTGTTTCTGCATTTACCAAAAATAGGAACTGCAATCTATATTACTACGTTCACTGTTTCTGCATTTCCCAAAAATAGGAACTGCAATCTATATTACTACGTTCACTGTTTCTGCATTTCCCAAAAATAGGAACTGCAATCTATATTACTGCGTTCACTGTTTAAGCAGTCCAAAAAATAGGAATTGAAATCTATATTACTATGTTCACTGTTTCTGCATTTCTCAAAAATAGGAACTGCAATCTATATTACTACAATCACTATTTCTGCATTTCCAAAAAATAGGAACTGCAATCTATATTACTACGTTCCCTGTTTCTGCATTTAAAAAAAATAGGATCTGCAATCTATATTACTACGTTCACTGTTTAAGCAGTCCAAAAAATAGGACCTGCAATCTATATTACTACGTTCACTGTTTCTGCAGTCCAAAAAATAGGAACTGCAATCTATATTACTACGTTCACTGTTTCTGCTTTTCCAAAAAATAGGAACTGCAATCTATATTACTACGTTCACTAATTCTGCATTTCCAAAAAATAGGAACCGCAATCTATATTACTACGTTCACTGTTTCTGCAGTCCAAAAAATAGGAACTGCAATCTATATTACTACGTTCACTGTTTCTGCATTTCCCAAAAATAGGAACTGCAATCTATATTACTATGTTCACTGTTTCTGCATTTCCAAAAAATAGGAACTGCAATCTATATTACTACGTTCACTGTTTCTGCAGTCCATAAAATAGGAACTGCAATCTATATTACTACGTTCACTGTTTCTGCATTTCTCAAAAATAGGAACTGCAATCTATATTACTACAATCACTGTTTCTGCATTTCCAAAAAATAGGAACTGCAATCTATATTACTACGTTCACTGTTTAAGCAGTCCAAAAAATAGGATCTGCAATCTATATTACTACGTTCACTGTTTCTGCATTTCCAAAAAATAGGAACTGCAATCTATATTACTACGTTCACTGTTTCTGCATTTCCCAAAAATAGGAACTGCAATCTATATTACTACGTTCACTGTTTCTGCATTTCCATAAAATAGGAACTGCAATCTATATTACTACGTTCACTGTTTCTGCATTTCCCAAAAATAGGAACTGCAATCTATATTACTACGTTCACTGTTTCTGCAGTCCATAAAATAGGATCTGCAATCTATATTACTACGTTCACTGTTTAAGCAGTCAAAAAAATAGGATCTGCAATCTATATTACTACGTTCACTGTTTAAGCAGTCCAAAAAATAGGATCTGCAATCTATATTACTACGTTCACTGTTTCTGCATTTCCAAAAAATAGGAACTGCAATCTATATTACTACGTTCACTGTTTCTGCATTTCCCAAAAATAGGAACTGCAATCTATATTACTACGTTCACGGTTTCTGCATATACAAAAAATAGGAACTGCAATCTATATTACTACGTTCACTGTTTCTGCATTTAAAAAAAATAGGATCTGCAATCTATATTACTACGTTCACTGTTTAAGCAGTCAAAAAAATAGGATCTGCAATCTATATTACTACGTTCACTGTTTCTGCAGTCCAAAAAATAGGAACTGCAATCTATATTACTACGATCACTGTTTCTGCTTTTCCAAAAAATAGGAACTGCAATCTATATTACTACGTTCACTGTTTCTGCATTTCCAAAAAATAGGAACTGCAATCTATATTACTACGTTCCCTGTTTCTGCATTTCCCAAAAATAGGAACTGCAATCTATATTACTACGTTCACTGTTTCTGCATTTACAAAAAATAGGAACTGCAATCTATATAACTACGTTCCCTGTTTCTGCATTTAAAAAAAAATAGGATCTGCAATCTATATTACTACGTTCACTGTTTAAGCAGTCCAAAAAATAGGACCTGCAATCTATATTACTACGTTCACTGTTTCTGCAATCCAAAAAATAGGAACTGCAATCTATATTACTACGTTCACTGTTTCTGCATTTACAAAAAATAGGATCTGCAATCTATATTACTACGTTCACTGTTTAAGCAGTCCAAAAAATAGGACCTGCAATCTATATTACTACGTTCACTGTTTCTGCATTTCTCAAAAATAGGAACTGCAATCTATATTACTACAATCACTGTTTCTGCATTTCCAAAAAATAGAAACTGCAATCTATATTACTACCTTCACTGTTTAAGCAGTCCAAAAAATAGGATCTGCAATCTATATTACTACGTTCACTGTTTCTGCATTTCCAAAAAATAGGAACTGCAATCTATATTACTACGTTCACTGTTTCTGCATTTCCCAAAAATAGGAACTGCAATCTATATTACTACGTTCACTGTTTCTGCATTTCCATAAAATAGGAACTGCAAACTATATTACTACGTTTACTGTTTAAGCAGTCCAAAAAATAGGAACTGCAATCTATATTACTACGTTCACTGTTTCTGTATTTCTCAAAAATAGGAACTGCAATCTATATTACTACAATCACTGTTTCTGCATTTCCAAAAAATAGGAACTGCAATCTATATTACTACAATCACTATTTCTGCATTTCCAAAAAATAGGAACTGCAATCTATATTACTATGTTCACTGTTTCTGCAGTCCAAAAAATAGGAACTGCAATCTATATTACTATGTTCACTGTTTCTGCATTTCCAAAAAATAGGATCTACAATCTATATTACTACGTTCACTGTTTAAGCAGTCCAAAAATAGGAACTGCAATCTATATTACTACGTTCACTGTTTCTGCAGTCCAAAAAATAGGAACTGCAATCTATATTACTAGAATCACTGTTTCTGCATTTCCCAAAAATAGGAACTGCAATGTATATTACTACGTTCACTGTTTCTGCATTTCCAAAAAATAGGAACTGCAATCTATATTACTACGTTCACTGTTTCTGCATTTCTCAAAATAGGAACTGCAATCTATATTACTACGTTCACTGTTTCTGCATTTCCAAAAAATAGGAATTGCAATCTATATTACTACGTTCACTGTTTAAGCAGTCCAAAAAATAGGACCTGCAATCTATATTACTACGTTCACTGTTTAAGCAGTCCAAAAAATAGGATCTGCAATCTATATTACTACGTTCACTGTTTCTGCATTTCCAAAAAATAGGAACTTCAATCTATATTACTACGTTCACTGTTTCTGCATTTCCCAAAAATAGGAACTGCAATCTATATTACTACGTTCACTGTTTCTGCATTTCCATAAAATAGGAACTGCAAATTGTATTACTACGTTCACTGTTTAAGCAGTCCAAAAAATAGGAACTGCAATCTATATTACTACGTTCACTGTTTCTGCATTTCTCAAAAATAGGAACTGCAATCTATATTACTACAATCACTGTTTCTGCATTTCCAAAAAATAGGAACTGCAATCTATATTACTACGTTCACTGTTTCTGCATTTCTCAAAAATAGGAACTGCAATCTATATTACTACGTTGACTGTTTCTGCATTTCCAAAAAATAGGAACTGCAATCTATATTACTACGTTCACTGTTTCTACATTTCCCAAAAAAAGGAACTGCAATCTATATTACTACGTTCACTGTTTCTGCATTTACAAAAAATAGGAACTGCAATCTATATTACTACGTTCACTGTTTCTGCATTTAAAAAAAATAGGATCTGCAATCTATATTACTACGTTCACTGTTTAAGCAGTCAAAAAAATAGGATCTGCAATCTATATTACTACGTTCACTGTTTCTGCAGTCCAAAAAATAGGAACTGCAATATATATTACTACGATCACTGTTTCTGCTTTTCCAAAAAATAGGAACTGCAAACTATATTACTACGTTCACTGTTTCTGCATTTCCAAAAAATAGGAACTGCAATCTATATTACTACGTTCCCTGTTTCTGCATTTCCCAAAAATAGGAACTGCAATCTATATTACTACGTTCACTGTTTCTGCATTTCCAAAAAATAGGAACTGCAATCTATATTACTACGTTCACTGTTTCTGCATTTCTCAAAAATAGGAACTGGAATCTATATTACTATAATCACTGTTTCTGCATTTCCAAAAAATAGGAACTGCAATCTATATTACTACGTTCACTGTTTCTGCATTTCCCAAAAATAGGAACTGCAATCTATATTACTATGTTCACTGTTTCTGCATTTCCAAAAAATAGGAACTGCAATCTATATTACTACGTTCACTGTTTAAGCAGTCCAAAAAATAGGAACTGCAATTTATATAACTACGTTCACTGTTTCTGTATTTCCAAAAAATAGGAACTGCAATCTATATTACTACGTTCACTGTTTCTGCATTTCTCAAAAATAGGATCTGAAATCTATATTACTATAATCACTGTTTCTGCATTTCCAAAAAAAGGGAACTGCAATCTATATTACTGCGTTCACTGTTTAAGCAGTCCAAAAAATAGGATCTACAATTTATATAACTACGTTCACTGTTTCTGCATTTCCAAAAAATAGGAACTGCAATCTATATTACTACATTCACTGTTTCTGCATTTCCATAAAATAGGATCTGCAATCTTTATTACTACGTTCACTGTTTAAGCAGTCCAAAAAATAGGAACTGCAATTTATATTACTACGTTCACTGTTTCTGCATTTCTCAAAAATAGGAACTGCAATCTATATTACTACAATCACTGTTTCTGCATTTCCAAAAAATAGGAACTGCAGTCTATATTACTACGTTCACTGTTTCTGCATTTACCAAAAATAGGAACTGCAATCTATATTACTACGTTCACTGTTTCTGCATTTCCCAAAAATAGGAACTGCAATCTATATTACTACGTTCACTGTTTCTGCATTTCCCAAAAATAGGAACTGCAATCTATATTACTGCGTTCACTGTTTAAGCAGTCCAAAAAATAGGAACTGAAATCTATATTACTATGTTCACTGTTTCTGCATTTCTCAAAAATAGGAACTGCAATCTATATTACTACAATCACTATTTCTGCATTTCCAAAAAATAGGAACTGCAATCTATATTACTACGTTCCCTGTTTCTGCATTTAAAAAAAATAGGATCTGCAATCTATATTACTACGTTCACTGTTTAAGCAGTCCAAAAAATAGGACCTGCAATCTATATTACTACGTTCACTGTTTCTGCAGTCCAAAAAATAGGAACTGCAATCTATATTACTACGTTCACTGTTTCTGCTTTTCCAAAAAATAGGAACTGCAATCTATATTACTACGTTCACTAATTCTGCATTTCCAAAAAATAGGAACCGCAATCTATATTACTACGTTCACTGTTTCTGCAGTCCAAAAAATAGGAACTGCAATCTATATTACTACGTTCACTGTTTCTGCATTTCCCAAAAATAGGAACTGCAATCTATATTACTATGTTCACTGTTTCTGCATTTCCAAAAAATAGGAACTGCAATCTATATTACTACGTTCACTGTTTCTGCAGTCCATAAAATAGGAACTGCAATCTATATTACTACGTTCACTGTTTCTGCATTTCTCAAAAATAGGAACTGCAATCTATATTACTACAATCACTGTTTCTGCATTTCCAAAAAATAGGAACTGCAATCTATATTACTACGTTCACTGTTTAAGCAGTCCAAAAAATAGGATCTGCAATCTATATTACTACGTTCACTGTTTCTGCATTTCCAAAAAATAGGAACTGCAATCTATATTACTACGTTCACTGTTTCTGCATTTCCCAAAAATAGGAACTGCAATCTATATTACTACGTTCACTGTTTCTGCATTTCCATAAAATAGGAACTGCAAATTGTATTACTACGTTCACTGTTTAAGCAGTCCAAAAAATAGGAACTGCAATCTATATTACTACGTTCACTGTTTCTGCAATTCTCAAAAATAGGAACTGCAATCTATATTACTACAATCACTGTTTCTGCATTTCCAAAAAATAGGAACTGCAATCTATATTACTACGTTCACTGTTTCTGCATTTCTCAAAAATAGGAACTGCAATCTATATTACTACGTTGACTGTTTCTGCATTTCCAAAAAATAGGAACTGCAATCTATATTACTACGTTCACTGTTTCTACATTTCCCAAAAAAAGGAACTGCAATCTATATTACAACGTTCACGGTTTCTGCATATACAAAAAATAGGAACTGCAATCTATATTACTACGTTCACTGTTTCTGCATTTAAAAAAAATAGGATCTGCAATCTATATTACTACGTTCACTGTTTAAGCAGTCAAAAAAATAGGATCTGCAATCTATATTACTACGTTCACTGTTTCTGCAGTCCAAAAAATAGGAACTGCAATCTATATTACTACGATCACTGTTTCTGCTTTTCCAAAAAATAGGAACTGCAATCTATATTACTACGTTCACTGTTTCTGCATTTCCAAAAAATAGGAACTGCAATCTATATTACTACGTTCCCTGTTTCTGCATTTCCCAAAAATAGGAACTGCAATCTATATTACTACGTTCACTCTTTAAGCAGTCCAAAAAATAGGAACTGCAATCTATATTACTACGTTCACTGTTTCTGCATTTCTCAAAAATAGGAACTGGAATCTATATTACTATAATCACTGTTTCTGCATTTCCAAAAAATAGGAACTGCAATCTATATTACTACGTTCACTGTTTCTGCATTTCCCAAAAATAGGAACTGCAATCTATATTACTATGTTCACTGTTTCTGCATTTCCAAAAAATAGGAACTGCAATCTATATTACTACGTTCACTGTTTCTGCATTTCCAAAGAATAGGAACTGCAATCTATATTACTACGTTCACTGTTTAAGCAGTCCAAAAAATAGTAACTGCAATTTATATAACTACGTTCACTGTTTCTGCATTTCCAAAAAATAGGAACTGCAATCTATATTACTACGTTCACTGTTTCTGCATTTCTCAAAAATAGGAACTGAAATCTATATTACTACAATCACTGTTTCTGCATTTCCAAAAAAAAGGAACTGCAATCTATATTACTGCGTTCACTGTTTAAGCAGTCCAAAAAATAGGATCTACAATTTATATAACTACGTTCACTGTTTCTGCATTTCCAAAAAATAGGAACTGCAATCTATATTACTACATTCACTGTTTCTGCATTTCCATAAAATAGGATCTGCAATCTTTATTACTACGTTCACTGTTTCTGCATTTCTCAAAAATAGGAACTGCAATCTATATTACTACAATCACTGTTTCTGCATTTCCAAAAATAGGAACTGCAGTCTATATTACTACGTTCACTGTTTCTGCATTTACCAAAAATAGGAACTGCAATCTATATTACTACGTTCACTGTTTCTGCATTTCCCAAAAATAGGAACTGCAATCTATATTACTACGTTCACTGTTTCTGCATTTCCCAAAAATAGGAACTGCAATCTATATTACTACGTTCACTGTTTAAGCAGTCCAAAAAATAGGAACTGAAATCTATATTACTATGTTCACTGTTTCTGCATTTCTCAAAAATAGGAACTGCAATCTATATTACTACAATCACTATTTCTGCATTTCCAAAAAATAGGAACTGCAATCTATATTACTATTTTCACTGTTTCTGCATTTCCCAGAAATAGGAACTGCAATCTATATTACTACGTTCACTGTTTCTGCATTTACAAAAAATAGGAACTGCAATGTATATTACTACGTTCCCTGTTTCTGCATTTAAAAAAAATAGGATCTGCAATCTATATTACTACGTTCACTGTTTAAGCAGTCCAAAAAATAGGACCTGCAATCTATATTACTACGTTCACTGTTTCTGCATTTCCAAAGAATAGGAACTGCAATCTATATTACTACGTTCACTGTTTAAGCAGTCCAAAAAATAGTAACTGCAATTTATATAACTACGTTCACTGTTTCTGCATTTCCAAAAAATAGGAACTGCAATCTATATTACTACGTTCACTGTTTCTGCATTTCTCAAAAATAGGAACTGAAATCTATATTACTACAATCACTGTTTCTGCATTTCCAAAAAAAAGGAACTGCAATCTATATTACTGCGTTCACTGTTTAAGCAGTCCAAAAAATAGGATCTACAATTTATATAACTACGTTCACTGTTTCTGCATTTCCAAAAAATAGGAACTGCAATCTATATTACTACATTCACTGTTTCTGCATTTCCATAAAATAGGATCTGCAATCTTTATTACTACGTTCACTGTTTAAGCAGTCAAAAAAATAGGAACTGCAATCTATATTACTACGTTCACTGTTTCTGCATTTCTCAAAAATAGGAACTGCAATCTATATTACTACAATCACTGTTTCTGCATTTCCAAAAATAGGAACTGCAGTCTATATTACTACGTTCACTGTTTCTGCATTTACCAAAAATAGGAACTGCAATCTATATTACTACGTTCACTGTTTCTGCATTTCCCAAAAATAGGAACTGCAATCTATATTACTACGTTCACTGTTTCTGCATTTCCCAAAAATAGGAACTGCAATCTATATTACTACGTTCACTGTTTAAGCAGTCCAAAAAATAGGAACTGAAATCTATATTACTATGTTCACTGTTTTTGCATTTCTCAAAAATAGGAACTGCAATCTATATTACTACAATCACTATTTCTGCATTTCCAAAAAATAGGAACTGCAATCTATATTACTATTTTCACTGTTTCTGCATTTCCCAGAAATAGGAACTGCAATCTATATTACTACGTTCACTGTTTCTGCATTTACAAAAAATAGGAACTGCAATCTATATTACTACGTTCCCTGTTTCTGCATTTAAAAAAAATAGGATCTGCAATCTATATTACTACGTTCACTGTTTAAGCAGTCCAAAAAATAGGACCTGCAATCTATATTACTACGTTCACTGTTTCTGCAGTCCAAAAAATAGGAACTGCAATCTATATTACTACGTTCACTGTTTCTGATTTTCCAAAAAATAGGAACTGCAATCTATATTACTACGTTCACTAATTCTGCATTTCCAAAAAATAGGAACTGCAATCTATATTACTACGTTCACTGTTTCTGCAGTCCAAAAAATAGGAACTGCAATCTATATTACTACGTTCACTGTTTCTGCATTTCCCAAAAATAGGAACTGCAATCTATATTACTACGTTCACTGTTTCTGCATTTCCAAAGAATAGGAACTGCAATCTATATTACTACGTTCACTGTTTAAGCAGTCCAAAAAATAGGAACTGCAATTTATATAACTACGTTCACTGTTTCTGCATTTCCAAAAAATAGGAACTGCAATTTATATAACTACGTTCACTGTTTCTGCATTTCCAAAAAATAGGAACTGCAATCTATATTACTACGTTCACTGTTTCTGCATTTCTCAAAAATAGGAACTGAAATCTATATTACTACAATCACTGTTTCTGCATTTCCAAAAAAAAGGAACTGCAATCTATATTACTGCGTTCACTGTTTAAGCAGTCCAAAAAATAGGATCTACAATTTATATAACTACGTTCACTGTTTCTGCATTTCCAAAAAATAGGAACTGCAATCTATATTACTACATTCACTGTTTCTGCATTTACAAAAAATAGGAACTGCAATCTATATTACTACGTTCCCTGTTTCTGCATTTAAAAAAAATAGGATCTGCAATCTATATTACTACGTTCACTGTTTAAGCAGTCCAAAAAATAGGACCTGCAATCTATATTACTACGTTCACTGTTTCTGCATTTAAAAAAAATAGGATCTGCAATCTATATTACTACGTTCACTGTTTAAGCAGTCCAAAAAATAGGACCTGCAATCTATATTACTACGTTCACTGTTTCTGCATTTCCCAGAAATAGGAACTGCAATCTATATTACTACGTTCACTGTTTCTGCATTTACAAAAAATAGGAACTGCAATCTATATTACTACATTCCCTGTTTCTGCATTTAAAAAAAATAGGATCTGCAATCTATATTACTATGTTCACTGTTTAAGCAGTCCAAAAAATAGGACCTGCAATCTATATTACTACGTTCACTGTTTCTGCAGTCCAAAAAATAGGAACTGCAATCTATATTACTACGTTCACTGTTTCTGCTTTTCCAAAAAATAGGAACTGCAATCTATATTACTACGTTCACCAATTCTGCATTTCCAAAAAATAGGAACTGCAATCTATATTACTACGTTCACTGTTTCTGCAGTCCAAAAAATAGGAACTGCAATCTATATTACTACGTTCACTGTTTCTGCATTTCCCAAAAATAGGAACTGCAATCTATATTACTATGTTCACTGTTTCTGCATTTCCAAAAAATAGGAACTGCAATCTATATTACTACGTTCACTGTTTCTGCATTTCCAAAGAATAGGAACTGCAATCTATATTACTACGTTCACTGTTTAAGCAGTCCAAAAAATAGGAACTGCAATTTATATAACTACGTTCACTGTTTCTGCATTTCCAAAAAATAGGAACTGCAATCTATATTACTACGTGCACTGTTTCTGCATTTCTCAAAAATAGGAACTGAAATCTATATTACTACAATCACTGTTTCTGCATTTCCAAAAAAAAGGAACTGCAATCTATATTACTGCATTCACTGTTTAAGCAGTCCAAAAAATAGGATCTACAATTTATATAACTACGTTCACTGTTTCTGCATTTTCAAAAAATAGGAACTGCAATCTATATTACTACATTCACTGTTTCTGCATTTCCATAAAATAGGATCTGCAATTTTTATTACTACGTTCACTGTTTAAGCAGTCCAAAAAATAGGAACTGCAATCTATATTACTACGTTCACTGTTTCTGCATTTCTCAAAAATAGGAACTGCAATCTATATTACTACAATCACTGTTTCTGCATTTCCAAAAAATAGGAACTGCAGTCTATATTACTACGTTCACTATTTCTGCATTTACCAAAAATAGGAACTGCAATCTATATTACTACGTTCACTGTTTCTGCATTTCCCAAAAATAGGAACTGCAATTTATATTACTACGTTCACTGTTTCTGCATTTCCCAAAAATAGGAACTGCAATCTATATTACTACGTTTACTGTTTAAGCAGTCCAAAAAATAGGAACTGAAATCTATATTACTATGTTCACTGTTTCTGTATTTCTCAAAAATAGGAACTGCAATCTATATTACTACAATCACTATTTCTGCATTTCCAAAAAATAGGAACTGCAATCTATATTACTATTTTCACTGTTTCTGCATTTCCCAGAAATAGGAACTGCAATCTATATTACTACGTTCACTGTTTCTGCATTTACAAAAAATAGGAACTGCAATCTATATTACTACGTTCACTGTTTCTGCAGTTCAAAAATTAGGAACTGCAATCTATATTACTATGTTCACTGTTTCTGCATTTCCAAAAAATAGGATCTGCAATCTATATTACTACGTTCACTGTTTAAGCAGTCCAAAAATAGGAACTGCAATCTATATTACTACGTTCACTGTTTCTGCTGTCCAAAAAATAGGAACTGCAATCTATATTACTACGTTCACTGTTTCTGCATTTCCAAGAAATAGGAACTGCAATCTATATTACTATGTTCACTGTTTCTGCAGTCCAAAAAATAGGAACTGCAATCTATATTACTACGTTCACTGTTTCTGCATTTCCCAAAAATAGGAACTGCAATCTATATTACTACGTTCACTGTTTCTGCATTTCCAAAGAATAGGAACTGCAATCTATATTACTACGTTCACTGTTTAAGCAGTCCAAAAAATAGGAACTGCAATTTATATAACTACGTTCACTGTTTCTGCATTTCCAAAAAATAGGAACTGCAATCTATATTACTACGTTCACTGTTTCTGCATTTCTCAAAAATACGAACTGAAATCTATATTACTACAATCACTGTTTCTGCATTTCCAAAAAAAGGAACTGCAATCTATATTACTGCATTCACTGTTTAAGCAGTCCAAAAAATAGGATCTACAATTTATATAACTACGTTTACTGTTTCTGCATTTCCAAAAAATAGGAACTGCAATCTATATTACTACATTCACTGTTTCTGCATTTCCATAAAATAGGATCTGCAATCTTTATTACTACGTTCACTGTTTAAGCAGTCCAAAAAATAGGAACTGCAATCTATATTACTACGTTCACTGTTTCTGCATTTCTCAAAAATAGGAACTGCAATCTATATTACTACAATCACTGTTTCTGCATTTCCAAAAAATAGGAACTGCAGTCTATATTACTACGTTCACTGTTTCTGCATTTACCAAAAATAGGAACTGCAATCTATATTACTACGTTCACTGTTTCTGCATTTCCCAAAAATAGGAACTTCAATTTATATTACTACGTTCACTGTTTCTGCATTTCCCAAAAATAGGAACTGCAATCTATATTACTACGTTTACTGTTTAAGCAGTCCAAAAAATAGGAACTGAAATCTATATTACTATGTTCACTGTTTCTGTATTTCTCAAAAATAGGAACTGCAATCTATATTACTACAATCACTATTTCTGCATTTCCAAAAAATAGGAACTGCAATCTATATTACTATTTTCACTGTTTCTGCATTTCCCAGAAATAGGAACTGCAATCTATATTACTACGTTCACTGTTTCTGCATTTACAAAAAATAGGAACTGCAATCTATATTACTACGTTCACTGTTTCTGCAGTCCAAAAAATAGGAACTGCAATCTATATTACTATGTTCACTGTTTCTGCATTTCCAAAAAATAGGATCTGCAATCTATATTACTACGTTCACTGTTTAAGCAGTCCAAAAATAGGAACTGCAATCTATATTACTACGTTCACTGTTTCTGCTGTCCAAAAAATAGGAACTGCAATCTATATTACTACGTTCACTGTTTCTGCATTTCCAAGAAATAGGAACTGCAATCTATATTACCACGTTCACTGTTTCTGCATTTCCAAAAAATAGGAACTGCAATCTATATTACTACGTTCACTGTTTCTGCATTTCCCAAAAATAGGAACTGCAATCTATATTACTACGTTCACTGTTTCTGCATTTCCAAAAAATAGGAACTGCAATCTATATTACTACGTTCACTGTTTCTGCATTTCTCAAAAATAGGAACTGCAATCTATATTACTACGTTCACTGTTTCTGCATTTCCAAAAAATAGGAACTGCAATCTATATTACTACGTTCACTGTTTCTGCATTTCCCAAAAATAGGAACTGCAATGTATATTACTACGTTCACTGTTTCTGCATTTCCCAAAAATAGGAACTGCAATCTATATTACTACGTTCACTGTTTCTGCATTTCCAAAAAAAAGGAACTGCAATCTATATTACTACGTTCACTGTTTAAGCAGTACAAAAAATAGGAACTGCAATCTATATTACTACGTTCACTGTTTCTGCATTTCTCAAAAATAGGAACTGCAATCTATATTACTACAATCACTGTTTCTGCATTTCCAAAAAATAGGAACTGCAATCTATATTACTACGTTCACTGTTTAAGCAGTCCAAAAATAGGAACTGCAATCTATATTACTACGTTCACTGTTTCTGCTGTCCAAAAAATAGGAACTGCAATCTATATTACTACGTTCACTGTTTCTGCATTTCCAAGAAATAGGAACTGCAATCTATATTACCACGTTCACTGTTTCTGCATTTCCAAAAAATAGGAACTGCAATCTATATTACTATGTTCACTGTTTCTGCAGTCCAAAAAATAGGAACTGCAATGTATATTACTACGTTCACTGTTTCTGCATTTCCAAAAAATAGGAACTGCAATCTATATTACTACGTTCACTGTTTCTGCATTTCTCAAAAATAGGAACTGCAATCTATATTACTACGTTCACTGTTTCTGCATTTCCAAAAAATAGGAACTGCAATCTATATTACTACGTTCACTGTTTCTGCATTTCCCAAAAATAGGAACTGCAATGTATATTACTACGTTCACTGTTTCTGCATTTCCAAAAAATAGGAACTGCAATCTATATTACTACGTTCACTGTTTCTGCATTTCCAAAAAAAAGGAACTGCAATCTATATTACTACGTTCACTGTTTCTGCATTTCCAAAAAAAAGGAACTGCAATCTATATTACTACGTTCACTGTTTAAGCAGTACAAAAAATAGGAACTGCAATCTATATTACTACGTTCACTGTTTCTGCATTTCTCAAAAATAGGAACTGCAATCTATATTACTACAATCACTGTTTCTGCATTTCCAAAAAATAGGAACTGCAATCTATATTACTATGTTCACTGTTTAAGCAGTCCAAAAAATAGGATCTGCAATCTATATAACTACGTTCACTGTTTCTGCATTTCCAAAAAATAGGAACTGCAATCTATATTACTACGTTCACTGTTTCTGCATTTCTATAAAATAGGATCTGCAATCTATATTACTATGTTCACTGTTTAAGCAGTCCAAAAAATAGGAACTGCAATCTATATTACTACGTTCACTGTTTCTGCATTTCTCAAAAATAGGAACTGCAATCTATATTACTACAATCACTGTTTCTGCATTTCCAAAAAATAGGAACTGCAGTCTATATTACTACGTTCACTGTTTCTGCATTTACCAAAAATAGGAACTGCAATCTATATTACTACGTTCACTGTTTCTGCATTTCCCAAAAATAGGAACTGCAATCTATATTACTACGATCACTGTTTCTGCATTTTCCAAAAATAGGAACTGCAATCTAAATTACTACGTTCACTGTTTAAGCAGTCCAAAAAATAGGAACTGCAATCTATATTACTATGTTCACTGTTTCTGCATTTCTCAAAAATAGGAACTGCAATCTATATTACTACAATCACTATTTCTGCATTTCCAAAAAAATAGGAACTGCCATCTATATTACTATGTTCACTGTTTCTGCATTTCCCAGAAATAGGAACTGCAATCTATATTACTACGTTCACTGTTTCTGCATTTACAAAAAATAGGAACTGCAATCTATATTACTACGTTCCCTGTTTCTGCATTTCCAAAAAATAGGATCTGCAATCTATATTACTACGTTCACTGTTTAAGCAGTCCAAAAAATAGGATCTGCAATCTATATTACTACGTTCACCGTTTTATGCAGTCCAAAAAATAGGAACTGCAATCTATATTACTACGTTCACTGTTTCTGCTTTTCCAAAAAATAGGATTTGCAATCTATATTACTACGTTCACTGTTTCTGCATTTCCAAAAAATAGGAACTGCAATCTATATTACTACGTTCACTGTTTCTGCAGTCCAAAAAATAGGAACTGCAATCTATATTACTATGTTCACTGTTTCTGCATTTCCAAAAAATAGGATCTGCAATCTATATTACTACGTTCACTGTTTAAGCAGTCCAAAAAATAGGAACTGCAGTCTATAATACTACGTTCACTGTTTCTGCAGTCCAAAAAATAGGAACTGCAATCTATATTACTACGTTCACTGTTTCTGCATTTCCAAAAAATAGGAACTGCAATCTATTTTACTACGTTCACTGTTTCTGCATTTCCAAAAAATAGGAACTGCAATCTATATTACTATGTTCACTGTTTCTGCAGTCCAAAAAATAGGAACTGCAATCTATATTACTACGTTCACTGTTTCTGCATTTCCCAAAAATAGGAACTGCAATGTATATTACTACGTTCACTGTTTCTGCATTTCCAAAAAATAGGAACTGCAATCTATATTACTACGTTCACTGTTTCTGCATTTCCAAAAAATAGGATCTGCAATCTATATTACTACGTTCACTGTTTAAGCAGTCCAAAAAATAGGAACTGCAATGTATATTACTACGTTCACTGTTTCTGCATTTCCAAAAAATAGGAACTGCAATCTATATTACTACGTTCACTGTTTCTGCATTTCCAAAAAATAGGATCTGCAATCTATATTACTACGTTCACTGTTTAAGCAGTCCAAAAAATAGGAACTGCAATTTATATTACTACGTTCACTGTTTCTGCAGTCCAAAAAATAGGAACTGCAATCTATATTACTACGTTCACTGTTTCTGCATTTCCCAAAAATAGGAACTGCAATGTATATTACTACGTTCACTGTTTCTGCATTTCCAAAAAATAGGAACTGCAATCTATAGTACTACGTTCACTGTTTCTGAATTTCCAAAAAATAGGATCTGCAATCTATATTACTATGTTCACTGTTTAAGCATTCCAAAAAATAGGAACTGCAATCTATATTACTACGTTCACTGTTTCTGCAGTCCCAAAAAATAGGAACTGCAATCTATATTACTATGTTCACTGTTTCTGCATTTCCAAAAAATAGGAACTGCAATCTATATTACTACGTTCACTGTTTCAGCAGTCCCAAAGTGTGTGTGGTTAAGGGGTACGCTCTCTTGTGCTGCATATAATGGAGAACAAAAATTTGGAGGCTAAAGTAGGGAAAGATCAAGACCCACTTCCTCCTATGGCTGAAGCTACTGCCACTAGTTATGACATAGACGATGAAATGCCATCAACGTCGTCTGGCAAGGGCGATGGCCAATCTCCTAGTAGAGGGCATGTAAAATCCAGAAAGCCAAAGTTCACTACAATTAGTAAAAAAAGAAAATTCAAATCATCAGAGGAGAAACGTAAACTTGCCAATATGCCATTTACGACACGGAGTGGCAAGGAACGGCTTAGGCCCTGGCCCGTGTTCATGACTAGTGATTCAGCTTCACCCAAGGATCTAAGCCCTCCTCCTCCCCACCCCTCTAAAAAATGTAAGATACTTAAGCTGCCATCAACAACACAGCAAACAACTCTGCCTTCTAGAGAGATGTCATCACAAATCCCCAAGGCGAGTCCAAGGGTGTTGGTGGTTGCGAAACCTGACCTTCCCATCACTGTACGGGAAGAGGTGGCTCCTTCCACCATTTGCAGCATGCCCTCTGCATATGCTGGAAGGATCACCCACAGTCCAGTTACAGATTTGGCTAATGAAGGTGTGAATGTTGTACACCGGGAGGAGGATATTGATGTAGCGGGCGCTGAGGAGGAACTTGACGAGGAGGCTGCTGATGTGGTTATCATAAATGAGCCACCAGGGGGGGAAACAGTTGTTGTCCATGGGATGAAAAAGCCCATAGTCATGCCTGGTCAGAAGACCAAAAAATCCACCTCTTCTGTCTGGAGTTATTTTTATCCCAATTCGGACAACAAATGTATGGCTATATGTAGCTTATGTAAAGATCAAATATGCAGGGGTAAGGATCTTGGCCACCTAGGGAAATCCACCCTTATACGTCACCTGAAGAACCTTTATAATTCAGTGTTTAGCTCAGGTTCTGTGCCTAGGACCGTCAGCAGTCCAGGGACACCTAAATCCCTTGGTCCTGTTGGATACACACCACCAACACCCTCCTCGTCAACTTCCTCCACGATCTCCATCAGATTTAGTCCTGCAGGCCATGTCACCAGCCAGACTGAGTCCTCTTCAATACGGGATTCATCCGAGGAATCCTGCAGCGGTACGCCTACTACTGCCGCTGCTGCTGTTGCTGCTGGTAGTCGGTCATCTTCCCAGAGGGGGAGTCGCAAGATCGCTACGTCTTTCACCAAACAGTTGACCGTCCAACAGTCGTTTGCCATGACCACAAAGTATGACAGTAGTCACCCTATTGCAAAGCGGATAACTGCGGCTGTTACAGCTATGTTGGTGTCAGACGTGCGTCCGGTGTCCGCCATCAGTTGAATGGTATTTAGACGGTTGATGGAGGTATTGTGTCTCCGGTACCAAATCCCGTCGAGATTCCACTTCACTAGGCAGACCATACCCGGGATGTACAGAGAAGTACGAAAAAGTGTCCTCAGTGCTCTGAAAAATGCGGTTGTTCCCACTGTCCACCTAACCACCAACATGTGGACAAGTGGTTCAGGGCAAACAAAGGACTACATGACTTTGACAGCCCACTGGGTAGATGCATCGCCTTCCGCAGCAACAGCAGCAGCTGCATCAGTAGCAGCATCTCCACAACGGCTGCTCGTTCCAAGGCAGGCAACGTTGTGTATCACCGGTTTTAATAAAAGGCACAACGCTGACAACCTCTTAGAGAAACTGAGGGAAATAATCTCGCAGTGGCTTACCCCACTTAGACTCTCCTAGGGATTTGTGGTGTCAGACAACGCCAGTAACATTGTGCGGGCATTACATATGGGCAATTTCCAGCACGTCCCATGTTTTACCCACACCATTAATTTGGTGGTGCAGCATTACCTGACGAGTGACAGGGGTGTGCAGGAGATGCTTGCGGTGGCCCGCAAAATTGCTGGACACTTTCAGCATTCTGACAGTGCCTACCGCAGACTCGAGCTACATCAAAAAAGGCTGAACCTGCCCTGCCATCACCTCAAACAAGAGGTTGTGACGCGCTGGAACTCCACCCTCTATATGCTGTAGAGGATAGAGGAGCAGCAAAAGGCCATTCAAGCCTACACAGCCACCTACGACATAGGAAAAAGAGTGGGGGTGCGCCTTAGTCAAGCGCATTGGAGACTGATTTCCGCATTGTGCAAGGTTCTCCAGCCGTTTGAACTTGCCACACGAGAAGTCAGTTCCGACACTGCCAGCTTGAGTCAGGTGATTCCCCTGATCAGGCTGTTGCAGAAGCAGCTGGAGAAAGTGAGGGAGGAGCAGGGCCCAAGGACAATTCCATCTTGCACCTCTTTTTTTTCTTTGCCAGCTCGTTTTGTGGGGGTCCAAACAAACCAATCATTTCAGCCACAGTTTTGTAGGCCCTGTCGCTGAAATGATTGGTTTGTTAAAGTGCGCATGTCCTATTTCAACAACATCAGGGTGGGTGGGAGGGCCCAAGGACAATTCCATCTTGCTACTCTTTTTTTGGCATTATGTGACCATCCAACAGTCGTTTGCCATGAGCACGAAGTACAACAGTAGTCATTCTATGGCAAAGCGGATAACTGCGGCCTTAACAGCTATGTTGGTGTTAGACGTGCATCCGGTGTCCGCCATCTGTGCAGTGGAATTTAGACAGTTGAAGGAGGTATTGTGGCCCCGGTACCAAATTGGGTACCGGGGCAACTCCACTACGCAGTCCATAAATCTTAGTATCAGATATTAAACTACGTTCACTGTTCCTGCTACATCAAAAAAGCATGAACATGCCCTGCCATCAACAAAAACAAGAGGTAGTGACGCGCTTGAACTCCACCCTCTATATGCTGCAGAGGACGGAGGAGCAGAAAAAGGCAATTCAAGCCTACACAGCCACCTACGATGGGCCACGTGTTTGTGCCGCCGACTTGTGTCGCTTTGCTTAGACATCCAGCTACCTTGGTGCAACCTTTTGGACTAAATACAATATTGTGAGGTGTGAGGTGTTTACAATAGACTGGAAATTAATGGAAATTAATGTTATTGAGGTTAATAATAGTGTAGGAGTGAAAAACAAAAACCCGAAATATGGATTTTAGCACTTTTTATGCTTTTTTTAAAAAAAATCAGAACCCAAAACCCAAAATCAGAACCAAAACCTTTCGTGGGGTATTTTGGCAAAACAAATCAGAACCCAAAACCTCAAGCTAATCTGAACCCAAAACCCAAAACACCAAAAGTGCCCGGTGCACACCCTTAGCGTAGACACATGATCTCAACTAATCTGCTATTTCCTGATGCAATGATGATGGAAATTGGATGCACATCCAATGCTAACATAGCTGTCATGACTATAGTTATCTGCTGTGCAACAGTATGCTGGCTATTAGTTACCTCTTGCAAATGCTTGCTTCACAGACAGTTGCTGTTTAATACTATGCTTTCTCGCCTTGCTCCCCTTCTGTAAAGAAGTATAACCCCCAGCAGTAGCAGTAGTGCGCAAGGGTGCCTCTTGGGAATCATGGATTTCATTAAGGGAGCCAGTTGGATTTTTAAAAATTGGATCCTGGACTACGTACTAACAATTAGAATTTTTATGATGAAGGTGTTTATGGTGAAGATTGCATGAGGTATCTAGCCACTCGATTGCCAACCGATGGTAGGCTGCTTGGTACTATACACAATTTTTCTTTTTTCTTTTGATAAACTACTTAAATGAACTCGCTTCAAATGATGTAGCAGGGAATAGGTGCCTAGATGATCAATGCCCCTACCTCTACTTATTGTGGTGCCCCAAAGGCTACAGATACATTGAAAAATGTTTACTGGGTTGGGATAAAAATATTTCCAAACATATGAGGGCATGAGATGGTATCACTGGTTGATGCCTTACTTGGGCACAATCACCATTATCATCACCATCATCATCATAATCATCATCATTATCTTATTCAAGTACAACACATTCATCATTTTCAGATCCACAATTATCCTCCTAATCCTGTAGCACATTTACTAGTTCCAAAGAGGCATCCTCAACTTCTACATCTAAATCATCATTGCTACTTATCCTTGCATTTCAAAATTATTGAAAAATTTGGGAAGGAGACTGCTCTATAATTACAGTGTCAGAATTTGAAACATCAGACTCGCATATAACACTCATAGAAACCCTGAGACTCTCCTCAGGATTCTGTGAGTGCTCAAGCTGTTCTTCAGTCTCAGTGTTCTTTTCATGCAGTGATGTGGCTGTTTTGAAAATGACAGATTTACATTCTGAGCAAGAAGTGGTGTTTGGGAAGTTAAGAAAGATGCATGACCATGTTGGACACTCTATTTTGCAATGGAAATTCTAGCATGTGCAACAGCAGAAGCAGGACCACTACTAGCAAAAAGTGGGCATTTATGAGCCTTGTCTTGCCACTGCAGGTATATGGAATGTTAGCTATTTTCATTTTTTTTATAAATCACCACATTCATCAAGTAATTTTTCCTTAATCTATACATCAAGCGTAAGATTAACAAACAGTGCGCTTGGATTTGACCGTGATTCATTACACTTTCTTCCAACATTACCTTTTTACTAGTAGAGGAAAAAAAGTACTACTACTGTCAGTACTGGTGCCGGGATGCTCCTGATCTATAAACTGACGCTTGGTTGACAAGTGGACAAAAGCTACTTGAAGTTGTAGCAACTTGTAGCTGCCACCAGTGAATGTCCAATTAGTTAGGAAAAGGAGAGAATACTACATTACAATTCTTGAGACACTGCTCCAAAATATAATTCAAATTTATACAATTGGTTCTTAAAAAATATATATAGTTTTTTTTGGGGGGTGCTGCTCAGAGTCAAAAAGCACCCTGTTTTTTGGCCACATAGTAGTAAAGCTGTCAGTGATACTGCTCCTCACACAATTGCATTCAGAATGAAAAAGTTGGAATTTTAAAAGCAAGAAATATATTTTTGGCGTGTGCCGCTCACAGTTACACAGCACCCTGTATAGTTCAGATGCCACTGATACTGTCCATGACACCACTGCCTTCATAGTGAAATATTTTGATTTTAAAAGCAAGAAAGAATATATTTTCTCCAATCATTATTAGTTTACTAATATACAAGTACAACCAGTAGCCACTACCTGTCTACTCTTCACTCCACCCAATTTATCAGCACAGAATTCCAGCAGATTTGCAGATTGATCTGTAAACTCTTAGGGGCATATTCAATTAGGTGCTGGCATCGCGAATACGCTCTGGAACAAGTTGCGAAGGCAATCCATGGTTCTGTAACACTGCAGATTTCCATTCATACCCCATAGGGTTTCGAACAGAAATCCACGATGCTGCAGTACTGTATTGACACAATTACATGTGCAGCCGCGTATAGTCGCGATGCCCGCATTTAATTGAATATGCCCCTTATGATTTGATTAGTAAAATCACAGCTAATTCAATATTCATTATAAATTGCCACTTTCACCTCATACAACCCTCTGCTAGAGACTTTATGAGTATAGAATTGCAGCAAGCGTTGTACCCACAAGCTATCACTTGTAAAATGGTAGCTGTGAACAGGGGCAGAGCTATATATCAATCTAAAACACGCGAGATCCGACATTGTAGCGAAAATTATGTTTTGTCTAGTTTCCAGATTCAAATTTGGTATGTGACACAGAGTCATAACTTGGTTAGACTCCATATTCCAAAAATTCAGATCTGTTGGATTTCTCCGAATTCGAACCAATAATCTCTATATGTATATCATGGTTCTAATCTACCACTACAAAATAGATTATAAACATACCTCTGAGACTACAAATTCCTCATTAAAAGCATCCAAAGTTGTAACATTATATGCTAAGAGCATAAGATATTTGTGAAAAACATAACAGTAAAATGAGTTGTACAGGGAGGCAGACATCCATGATGTTCATTTGAAATTTCTTAGAACATCCAGTCTGACTAAATTCTTGCAGGTTTATAAATCTAATGACACTCCACAAGGGTATTGGAGTGACAATCAGCCAGATCTATTATCTTTTAGGTTAAAGGGAGAAAAAGATGAAAATGAAGATTGATTTGTCATGATTAGGCTACCATTTACTTCTACACATTTGTTACAATATTTCTCTAAATCTTTGTTTCTTGCTGCCTTTATAAGTGAATGTCTATCTGTCTATCTATTTTTTAGCTGGTTAATTTAATAACATTAACCTGTCAAGCGAAAGCAACCATTTAGAGGCTACTGAGCCTAAACATAATGTCAATCTCCTATACAAACCTACATTTTAACTTGTACTCAAGTTCCTAGTATAAATGTAAAACAATGTTAATGATGAACACACAACATAGTAAGTGATCTTCCATCTGATAGGACAGTTCCATTTCCCTATCATGCCTAATTAGACTCTCCCAGCCATTAAATCTGTACACACTGTCCAACAACCCTTCTACAGTACTGGTACACCCTCTTTACTGTCCCAGTATTCACTATAAGACACACTCACTCCTATCGTCTTAGCATGTCCCTTTTCCCACTAGATTGGAAGCACCATTATGAGTAGGACCCTCTGTACCCTTTGTTTTTTCATGTCTACATTTACACATTTGAATGTATACTCAGTTTTCCCCACTACCTAACACTGCAGAACAATGTGGTGTCTTTCATAATAATAACAGTTATTATGCATATAATTATTTAATTTATACATATTTAAGTTTATAATCCTCTTTAAGGTTTGTCTTTTAACATTAACGATTGTCTGTTTTTGTGATGGAATTCCAGGTAACAACAAAGTTAAATAAGATAAAGATGCCCATGTAAAACAACTTTCCAATAACTTCCAAACTTAAAATGTGATATCTTACCTTTTAATGATTTCCCTTAGCACTTTTCTGAAACTCTTCTTGAGGCTTATCTTCATTATGTCTTATCTTATAAACTTCATAAATCCCTCTCCCTATTTCCTCCACTTCCAACACAGCCTTCTCTCATTGCTCTCCTGCTCTGTCCCCTATCTTTTTAAAATAATAATAAAAAAGTAATTATTTTTCTTGCCTGAAGGATGATTGCTGCATTGAAATTAAAACTGCTTCTGACAAGTATTTACCATTACTAATCCTGTCCTCATTTACTTCATGTTTAACATTATATACTTTATATAGTGCTGATTTTATAAATCATGGCAATATGTATAATACCAATTTAATTGTAATTGTACATCATCACAGAAAATAGTATACAATTGATGCATTGAACAACCTATTACAAATTTTTAATGGAAATGTCCTGTTCCTGGTTGAAGTAAAGGTGGAATTTTATATACCTATGTCAAATATAGCTTGCTTTGTTCAGCCTGGCATGGTATGACCTTAATAAGACTGAACAGTCATCACTGTTCATATGTGACCCATCTCAAGCAAATGGTTTGTTTCAGTACATTTATTGGAATTGTAAGTTCAATGGTATCCGAAAGAAATGCAACTCTTTTTCTTGATTTTAAATTACAGTAACCTTTCAATTTTGCAAAGGTGTGGAGAATGGGAATGTCAATGTCGCTTGCTTGTCAATTGTCAATGAAAAAGTTCTTTGTATCTTGGCTATCTCTTCCAATTGCATCAATAAGGATTAAAGATGCTCACAGAATTGAGGCTGCTGGAATGCCAACCTCAATTATATTTTTCCTCTTTGGAAAGTAAATACAATGTTATTTTTGTACATAGTTGATAAAAGGTTGCAAACTTCTTATTCTGATAAATATTAACTACCAATATTTCATCCTATATGTTTATTCTATATTCACTTTTAAAGTAGACTTATCAGGAACAATCTACCCTAAAAATTATAGCCTGAGAAAATAATGTGCAATGTGCAGCTGTAAACGAGTTGGGTACGTTTTTCCGAGAACCACAACCCCGGCAAACAGGAAACCTACAAAGAAACTACATCAATCTAAACAGACTTACCTACAAAGCAACGCTGCACATTTCCGATGGCTGGATCATGCTGACCGCAAGTAATATCGAACACAGACCTCTCCGGCAGTTGAGTTCCACGTCACTGAACAGTACGACCTATATAACTGTTCATTTAAAGCGGCAATGTTGGATCCCCACAGGTTAAGTGTTGAATTCAACATATATATATATATATATATATATATATATATATATATATATATATATATATATGTATTTTCCATAGACAAAAAACCTTATGGTTTAACGTGTCCAATTAAGGTTCCTTATACACAATCTACAATGCAATGAAATGATTGAAACTCTTCAACTCAAACTGCAAAAAGCAATGAAATTACGACGATTAAGGTAGAAGCCTTAATGCACGTGTTTCTTGAGCAATACAGACATGGTTTGCCATCACATCCTGTGGTTACCTGCAGATTCAGCACTATCATGGAGTGAGATTGCTGTTACTCACAAAATGGTGGAGCTGCTAATTCACAGGTTTGTGTGTTCACTGGAATACACACATACAGTAGTAGTACATTTTCTTAGTTAACCTTTATCGTAGTTTATGGTCTCTGTGTATAATCTTTGTAGATTGTGTATAAGGAACCTTAGTTGGACATGTTAAACCGAAAGGTTTTTTGTCTATGGAATTTCATGGCTTTTTGTAAATGTGAAAATATTGATAATAAATTTATGAACTTAGAATTTCACAGCACTTAAAAATAGTGGGAACTAGATTGGCCAAGTGGTTCTTCTTAATCCCTAATAAACAAGAGTGTTTACATTGCTCTACTATATTAGCCTCTACCACCTCTGCTAGATGCCTGTCCCCTACTGTTTTGATAAAGTAATATTCCTCAGATTTCCTCTAAACCTAGTACCCTCCATTTTCAGTGCATGTCTATTTTTCACATATCCCCAACTGACCACCAGCTTTGCAACCGCATGCACACGTCACCACCGATTGCACTAGCTTTCATCTCATGTTACCTCCAGTGTCTCTTGACACCCCATTCTCACCAGCTCTATTTTCACTTGTCACCCCCTTTGCACCAATAAATCTTTCAAATGTCACTCCCTGCGCACCAGCTTTTGTCACATGTCACACATGTATGTATGTGCAGGCAGGCAGTGATGGGATGAAGTATGTATGTTCTCGAAGGCATTGGTGCATATGTATGTTCTGGCAGGATTTGGTGCATATGTGTGTTTTGCAGACAATGGTGGGGTGCAGTATGTATATTCTGGCTGGCAATGATGGGATTTAGTATGTATGTTCTGGCAGCCATTGATGCAGTATGTATGTTCTGGCAGACAGTGGTAGGGTCTGTCTGTCTATCTGTTGCGGCAGACAGTGGTGGGGTACAGAATATATGTATGTATATGTTCTGGCAGGAAGTAATGGAGTACAGAATGTATGTTCTTGCAGGCAGCAATGCCCCCCCTCTCTCAGATCTAATGTGGTGGAATGTCGTTCATTCAATGCAACCTTAATATAAGGGCACGACTGTGACCTTATAATATATATATATATATATATATATATATGAATATATATATAAATATATATAGATACAAGTTAACCCGTGCATGATACTCATGCATTCTAGTCAAATCAAGCTACTTAAGGGGTAAAAAGGTTCTTGTCATGCATTTGGGGCTAGGCCAGGCCTCCTCAGGGGAAGAGCGTTACTTCCCGTCGTAAGCGTCCTTTTTTAACGTGGTTTTGTCCACATGTCACCACCTCATCATTTTACTCCATCACCTCATCCTTCATCTTTTTTGCCACATCTATCCAGATGTCTATCCAGACACAGGGATCTCTCTCAGCGGTCCTGAGTATCACACTCCTCTCGCTCTGTCACCCCCGGCAACCACCAACCACTCCCCACTGTCACCCCCGGCAACCACCAACCACTCCTAACTGTCACTTCTCCTTCAAGAAATATATGTATATTTTTTTAAATCTTTATAAACACTTTTAACAATTAACAAATTAAATTAACAAATTAAAAACATCTTAGAAAGGGCTGAAATTTGGTATACTGAGTTTTTTTTCCACACACACTAAGAATTTAGTAGGTCAGTGTATAACTCCGCCCAGCAGGTGGCGCTGCAGCAAATTTCAGCAATTTCTGAGATTTTTTTTCCACATACACTAAGAGCTAGATTTACTAAGCTGCGGGTTGGAAAAAGTGGGGATGTTGCCTGTAGCAACCAATCAGATTCTAGCTATCATTTTGTAGAAATTACTAAAAAAATGAAAGCTAGAATCTGATGGGTTGCTATAGGCAACATCCCCACTTTTTCAAACCCGCAGCTTAGTAAATCTAGCCCTAAGAATTTAGTAGGTCAGTGTAGAACTTCGACCAGCAGGTGGCGCTGCAGCTTGTTTTTTTTTTTCACACACAGACACACACGCCACTAGGCTTTTATATAGTAGATATATATATATATATATATATATATATATATATATATATATATACATATATATATATATATATATATATATATATATATATATATATAATCACCATCATAATAATCACCATTTATTTACAAATAGTGCCACTGATTCCGCAGGGCTGTACAGAGAACTCATTCACATCAATATATATATATATATATATATATATATATATATATATATATATTGTGGCAAAAGCCTGCTACTGCAGAAGCACACGCGAACAACATCTTCCTTTTATGTAGTTTTATTGTCAGGATGGTAAATGTTTTGACACCGTACAGATTTCACAGCATTTCTTAGAGACCCTAAACGCTAGCTAGATATAGCTCTGCTCTCTCAAGACCAGCCAGCTTCCCCAGCGTTGATCTCTCTGAACAAATGGCACAAATAAGGTTTTGTACATGTTACTCCTCCCCCAGCCTTAGCTTGATGGACAGGTGACACACCCACCTTCTCTTTAAAAGAAAACACCCATCAGTGGCTCTGTTTGCCCAGACACACCCTGTCTGTTTGCTGAGAGGAAATCATGTAAGTTAACAAATTTTAAACTACACATACGTTTTTACCTGGTTTAATCTCAATCTAGGTGCATAACTGTGCCAATGTTTTATTCTGTTTGTATACTTTCTCCGCCTCTTGTCAGAAAAATGCCTCCCTTTGTTACTATATATATATATATATATATATATATATATATATATATACCGTATATACTCGAGTATAAGTCGACCCGAATATAAGCCGAGGCACCTAATTTTACCACCAAAAACTGGGAAGAAAACTTATTGACTCGAGTATAAGCCTAGGGTGGGAAATGCAGCAGCTACTGGTAATTTTTTTTTTTTTTTAAAAGCTCACTTCTGTTTAATTACTGTAATTTCAGTCAGAGTTTTAAACACTCAGGATAATCACAGTCTTAAAAAATGATTTCATAACTCAAACATTTCTATAGCGATTCATTTTTAGCAAAAGCATAAATAACAGTCCTCTAAAATATCATGAAACATTCCTAAATGATTATAAAATCATTGGGTACAACCTAACATAAAAAAAAATCAAAGATAATTTAAGCACTACTATGCGTCTCTCTGTCTTCATTCGCTTTATAACATCTTTCCTGTCTCTGGACGGTTTCCTTCAGTGGGTGACCAGATAGTGGCTCTATAAGGACAAGCCTACAAAATGACCTGTATTGACCGTTACACCTCAGTCAAAATTTGCTACATTCCTTTATAGGAAAACCAGCACAGTTACATTGAAAGTAGGATGTGCCTGGGGTGAGAATCCTAGTCAACAAAATGACAACTACACATTTTACATATTTTTCTTTCAGTTTGAGAAAATAACACCACAGCAACAAAAAAAGCCAGCATATACTCCCCAGATCTTTTGTAGGTCTATTAAAGTCCAGATTAGAGGACTTTAAATGTTTATGTGCGATTCATTCTCGTTTTACTCACACTCCCGAAAACCAGGCATTCCAAGGATAATTGTGAATGGTCTTGTTTGCATTAGTCTATTTATTTTAAATTAACATGCACTACATGTCTTCCATATATTTTAATGGAGATGTGATGGCTTAAAAATATTCCTCACTTTAACCTTTTACTTTAGCAGTGCTGTATATTTGGCACAATATTTTCATGGACCTATTAGCTGCCCTACTTTATGATGTGCACCAACTTAATATAAAGCTACACTGTTTCCTGACCAGCGCAACAAATATACTTTACAAGGAGACAGAGAGACAGAGAGACAGAGAAACAGAGAAACAGAGAGAGACAGAGAGAGATTGATTCAGCCTTTTACTTACCCCGCAGTAGAAAGCATTTGCGTCCACTGCGGAAGATAAGATCTCAGGGACCGGACACCAGGTTAGTTCACCTGTGTATAAGCAGAGGAGGCTTTCAGCATACAAAAATGTGCTGAAAAGGTCGGCTTATACACGAGTATATACGTTTTATATATATATATATATATATATATATATATATATATATATATATATATATATAACTATATATCAACTATAACATGATCAACTTTGAAGAAGAGTCACTAAAATAAATACCTATATATTTACCTCTTGATGATTCTCAAAATGCATCGGATAATTCTTAGAATGCGTCCAGCTTAAAAACAGTGCAAAATATGGCAGATATCTGTCAGACATATAACTGTGCATACTCATACCTACAGTATTACAATAACATAGAGATGTGATTTGACAGTGTTAGTAGTAAATGTTAAAGTTACATAAACTTATTTGTACACAATATAGTAATGCAATGAAGTTTCTTACATACAGGAGAGAGTATTGTTCTGACAATTATTAATAAATGTGAAAATCTCATTTCCATATAAAATGTAGTTAAATAAAAACATCTGCACATCTGTTGTGTTCCCCTTTATCTTCTCCCCTGCCCTGTCAAAATGGATATGTCAATAATCCATTAATGCCAAGTAAAATTTAGTTTTCCAGTAGTCTATGCTAAAATTTACTGCTGGCACCTAACTTTGGGAGTAATTTCTATTGATGTGAATGGATGCACAACTTTTCTTGCTCCTTAAATTACAACTGTGACAAACTTTAAAACTAATAGACATTTTATTAGAGACAAATGACATATATTTTTTTGAATTTAGTCAATGTTTAATCTTAAAAGGAAACAAGATTGTATTCAGAGTTTGGTGAAATGACAGCGTAAGTGACTTTACAAATCTGACTAGGCAGTTTGCTGCTATCAGATTTGTAGTCAGATTTCTAAAGACAATTATGCTGAGTATATGAGTTTATAGAAAACTCTGATTGATATCTTCTTTCCTTCTGAGATATTAAACAATGACCACATTGTCAAAATATTTTTTTTAGCTAAAAAAAATCTTTTATTAGTTTTTAATTCTTGCAATAGTTGTCATTTAAGGTATTTTGTTGGTTCCCAGGTTTGATAGATTAGCTCATCAGTTCTAGTTTATTTTGTCCTCTCCTACATTAATTGTTTTCTTTCAGATATGGCAATGCATAAAAATTAGCAACTACAATTTTATCATATGCCTTTAACTTTATTACTACAACACGGTAGGTATATTTGAGCTGGAGATCCATTATATCCATTATTTTCACTGTAAAGTTAGCAATCTGTCTAATTTAGAAATGAGAGTCACAACGGTAGGACTTTTTTTGTAAAGTTTCATAAAATCACTCTGTCTAATGTATGTATGTATGTATGTATGTATTGTCGAAGTCAGCAAATTGGATAAAGTCATTTCAATTAAAGTCTAGCAAACTTGGTTGTCTTTGTCTGAAAAGATGCGTACGGTACGCATCGACGTACAAGGGCACGCTACGGCGTGAAAGGACGTACGCATCCACTACACGTGGCAGCAACAGTAATTGGTCTTTTACCATACATTCGCACAAACACGCATACTTATAAAATAGTACACATTATTGGTAGTTGCAACACATAGTCAGTTATGTCAAAATATAGTAGTATTTATATGTTATGTCAGAGTTATATGCATATTAGTGAAATACACAGAACGGGTTAAAGGAATAACATCATGAGTGGTATCATAATGAACCTTGTTACATATCCTACTGTTTGGTGCGCTCTGCGAGGGAATCGCAGAGTGCATATGCAAGTTATGAATGATAGGGAATTATGAACTACTTAAGACTAAGGAATTCTGGCGGGAAGAGCAGAGCATACCCCCTGCAGAGATGACCCCCTCCTTTGGATTCCTTAGGATGAACCAGCCAATGATTGACGACCCCTTAGACATTCCTGAGACCCGGACCAATAGATGCAAGCCATACCATCTTCATTGTATTACTGTATTTGATTGTGTATATAAGCAGCAGCTTGTGATCCAGAGTGCAGACTTCTTGTCCCCAGACTTCAGGATTGAATGACTGCACTGGATCCAGAGCACCTGCGATAAGTAACGGCTGTATTTACTATTACTTCGCTTGAGCATATTTTTTCCACTTATTGCGAATAAATCTTTGTGCGTTGGAAACACAAACCGAGGTTCGACAATCGTTATTGGTTAGCGACAATACGCACATAACAGTATGTATGTATGTATGTATGTATGTATGTATGTATGTATGTATGTATGTCTGTTGATAACCCTACATTCCTTGATCCTTTCTCTGAATCTCTTTCTCTTCTCCAGCAATACAGCAGAAGAAAATGGCTGTTCTGCAGGCTTTAGCTTTCAGTTATTCAACTCTGAGTAGCATGGACCGGCAAACAAGCAGTAATCATCATTGCCTCATTGCCAGCAAATAGGTATATGTGAGGAACTCACCACTCAAGAGTATACTGATCTGGGGACACTAGAACAGTCTGCAGCATGCCTGAATAGAAATGGGGAGGCCTGAGATTTGCATGGTACTGAAGGAGTTGCCAGGTAACAGTTCTTTGTTGAATGGCCTTCTATGGCACATTGTGGCTACCAGCTCATAAAGGAGGGGTTGGGTTCTGGTCAGTCAGGCCTGGTGAGTGGTGCAACCTGCAGGGAACCATCAGCTGGATATGGATTACTACTCAAGTGATGTGGCTGCTTTTTGCCTAGGTCCCCAAATTGTGAGCTGGAGGTATGCTGAGACTCAATTGGCTGGACATGGCATCTAAAATTACTGATCTTGTGTATATAAGCAGCAGCTTGTGATCCAGAGTGCAGACTTCTTGTCCCCAGACTTCAGGATTGAATGACTGCACTGGATCCAGAGCGCCTGCGATAAGTAATGGCTGTATTTACTATTACTTCGCTTGAGCATATTTTTTCCACTTATTGCGAATAAATCTTTGTGCGTTGGAAACACAAACCGAGGTTCGACAATCGTTATTGGTTAGCGACAATACGCACATAACAATTGGGGGCTCGTGAGCTTTGGAGGTTTCGTTGCCGATGATACGCAAGACCAACGGATTTCGGTTCCTCAACAAAGGGTGGAGACGCGTCATAAACGGGTAAGAACGCATGATGTTCAAAACCTGAATTTTACTCTGTGTTGTGAAACCGAATGTCCGTTTTGCATTATCTAGGGCACGCTAACTAGAACCTAGGGACAAAAGAGAAAACTGTTTCTTTTTTCTGTCATTGTGCGTTTTAACTGTATTGCATTGTTTAGCGTATGTGTACTTCCTGCTGTGCGTACGCGAACTTCCGGTAAACTTGCCACGTGGTTAAACAATCGTTTTGATAGTTATTATACATGCATAGTATAATTACTTGTGAAAGCCTCTGAGACATTATTACTATTGTTGGGAACTTTTGATTTTCTGCGCAGAAAAGGTGTATAGTGTGTGATGTTGTAACGTAGATACACTGGTTTATTGTTGAGGTGCTCAGTTGCTGTCTGACGAGGCGGATTGCCCAACTGAAGGACGGTATACAGGGCAGGTATACCGAATGCGAAAATTGGGTTTTCGCAAAGCGCTACCAATAGATCGCAAGGTTTGCTAATAATTAGTATTGGTAGGCAGTGCGATCCGGTCGCACCGTTAGTGCAAATTGGTGAAGCAGCTAGGAGGAATTATACTGGAAAGGCAGGTTGATTGTATCGACTTTGCGCTCCCAGCGATAATAAACTCAGCAGATTTTGTGGTTTAGCCAGGGTATCGAGGAGCGGATAGCCCTTGGGGCCCACAGTGATATTTCTGTATTAGGGAAAAGCGAGTGAGCGCGGCTAAAGGAAATACGTTCACCGAGGATTATAGATCTCTAGCGGTGAGTATAGCAACAGAGTTGAAATTATTAGGTGGAAAGAACAGAGCATTGCGGTGTGTCTGTATTTCACATTTGGCCGGAAGGAACAGAGCATTGCGGTGTGTCTGTGTTCCGGGTAGAAGGTATATTGTTCAACATAGGTGCTAAGCATACGCTAGAGATGGTCAGTGTACTGCCTAAGGAAGGCCCTATTGGTTCAGCGAGGTTTCTCATGTGTAAGAAATATGGTGCATATGCAACTGTGTATTGTGACACGTGGGTCGGGATGACCAAAGCTTGTGATAGGCCTTTCCCAACAATAGGGAGTTTTAATGCAGAGGTACTGAATACTGTAAAAGATAAAATATGGTTGATCAAGTCAACGAAAAAGAGAAATAGACATAATGATTGTTTAAAATTGTGGCAAATGGAAGGTAACACGTGGCAGAGCAGCGAATACAAACCGGAAGAGGCGTGGCGAAAAGTGCGCGCAAGGCGGATGTAACCATTGAGAAGCGTGGCGAACTCAGCGCAAGCGCGCCCCCGCCACCTTATGTGGCGGGAGGGGTAAGTACAGCCGTTGTTAAAACTGAAAATAGAAAAATTACTAAGTTGTACCCTGTTTTAAATCAATTTCAATCAAGTGTATCTGAAAACGAAGATGAACCCACTGTGATTTCGGCCATTGCCCATGCTGTTAATGTACTAGAGGCTCAGCGCAAGTATGAGAAAATGGCTGAGATAGGTGAGAGTAGCGTGATCACTAGGAGTGAAAGTGTTCTAAATCTAGGGCCTGTAAATCCTGTAGCGTCCCCTGAAGTTAGTGTACCAGAGGGTGTGTTCCCGGTCCGCACAATATCAGTTCCCAATGGAAAACCGGATAAGGATGGTGTAGTTCCTTTAAGAAATGTTACAATGCATTGTCCCTGGACTAGATCAGAATTACGTTCCATTATGACTGAATTCCCAGATCCTAGAAAAGAGTTAGCTAAATGTCAGAAATTTGTTAAAGACTTAGGGAATGCTCATGAACCAACCAGTAAGGATTGGCGGGTAGTGTTGAGGGCGTGTCTTCCTCCCAATACTAACATACAAAAATTTATTGGAGATTGTTTGTTGGAGGAAGATGACACCCTGACTGATGAGATTAACCAACGGAATATAGAACAAATTGTCAAACACTTAGCCATCTGTTTTCCAGTAGTAGTAAATTGGAGTAAGATTTTCACCATTAAACAAAAGGATAGTGAAACTGCCTCAGATTACTTTGCTAGAGCTATAACCGCGATTGCACGATTTACTGGGATATCCAACATAAGTGAGGACCCACATCACAGAGAGGTAGCTGTAGGGGTACTGATGGATGGCCTTAGGGAAAATTTAAAGACGAGAGTACAAACCACATTACCTAATTGGAGAGGCGTCACGGTAGACTTCCTTAGGGAGTCTGCTGTGGAGCATGACAAGAACCTTTTTAGAAAAAGGGAAGAGAAAAGTGATAGGTTAATGACGGTAAGTATACAGAAGGGGTGCATACACGACCACCAGCATACAACCCATATAACGGGAAACCTAAAGTGATCAGGTGTTTCAACTGTAACGAGGAAGGACATTACAGGAGAGATTGTAATAAAGAAAGACTCAATACACATAGGGGTGGGTCACATAGATATCCTCCAAGAAAGGATTCACATAGACTAGAAGACTCACATCTACCCGCGCATATTACGGCAGCAAATGCTGCGCGGGAAATCAATAGTCAGCGCTAGGGGTCAGGTCATACCTGTAGTCTACAGCCAGTGAGGTTAACACTCTCCTGTTATAGAACAAAGTCCATCTCAAGTAAAGGGGATGTTGCTGGAAATACCAGGTTCCCTATGGACCAGAGATGGACAGGACACTGGACTGATGGCAAACGTAGCCCCTGTCATGGTCAATCTAAAAAGTGGTAGGATAGCTCCAAAAATCCCACAGTATCCATTAAAACCGGAGGTGGAACTAGGGGTATATCCTGTTATTGAGAGGCTGTTACAACAAGGGATTTTAATTCGTACAGCCAGTACAGCAAATAGTCCCATTTTCCCTGTGAAGAAGAGTGGGGGGAGGGGCTATAGATTAGTCCAGGACTTAAGGGGAATTAACAAAGTTGTTGAGAGCCAATTCCCCGTAGTGCCGAATCCAGCTGTCATCCTCATGCAGATTCCACCGTCTGCCAGTCATTTTACTGTCATTGATCTATGTTCTGCTTTCTTTTCAGTCCCTCTTCACCCTGACTGCCAATACCTTTTTGCATTCTCCTACAGGGGAGTGCAATACACATGGACCAGACTACCCCAGGGGTTCATTGACAGCCCCAGTATTTTCTCCCAAGCCTTACATGACTGTTTGCAATCCTTTCAACCCCACAATGGGTCTGTTCTAATTCAATATGTGGACGATTTGTTGTTGTGCTCTGATTCTTTTATGTCATGTTTACATGATACTAAATTGTTGTTGCTTCATCTTTCACAAACAGGGCACAAGGTGGCAAAGGATAAATTACAGCCATGTCAGACTAAGGTCAAATACTTAGGACACTGCCTCACTAAGGGGCTAAGACACCTGACAACCGACAGAATTGAGGCCATACAACACATGACCCTGCCGCAGAGCCAGAAGCAGATTCGTACTTTCTTGGGGATGTGTGGATACTGTAGGTCCTGGATCCCAGGTTTTTCTATTCTGGCATTACCATTGCAGGAGCTAGTCTCTTCCTCAAAACCAGAACGTGTCGTACACACAGAAGAGTCGGAGCAAGCATTCTTTAATCTTAAAGATAGTCTGACAAAAGCACCTGCATTGGGAATACCTGATTATGAAAAGCCTTTTGAGCTATTTTGTACAGAAGCTGATGGCTGTGCAGCAGGTGTCCTCACACAGAAACATGGTGACGCTAGCAGACCGGTAGCATACTACAGTGCACAATTAGACAATGTGGCAAGGTCACTCCCAACATGTCTTAGAAGTGTAGCAGCAACGGCCCTTCTAGTAAGTAAGAGTGAGGATGTAGTATTAGGACATAATTCAACCATCTATACACCCCATGCTGTATCAGCTCTGTTAAATTCAGCCCAAACCAGACATGTTTCTTCAGCTAGATTCACAAAGTGGGAACTAGCCCTGAAGGCACCCTCAAACATCACCATCAAACGATGTAGCACCCTAAATCCAGCTACATACCTTCCGTATGTGTCTCAAGAGACACAAAGGGTGGGAGGTGAGGAGACCCTGGTTGATGATGAGTTAGGCAAGAATACTGACACGCATGACTGTATGGAACACCTGAATCAGACCTTTACTGCAAGGCCCGACATACGTGACACCCCCTTAGAAAATGTAGATTTTACGTTTTATACAGACGGAAGTTGCCATAGACAGACAGAGACAGGAGAGCTATGTACTGGTTACGCTGTTGTAGACGATCAGGATGTGGTAGAAGCTGAACCCCTTGGTCCACCTCACTCAGCCCAGGTGGCGGAACTAGTAGCACTAAGGAGAGCGTGTGAATTGGCAGAGGGTAAATCAGCCAACATATATACCGACTCTAGGTACGCCTTCGGGGTAGTGCATGATTTTGGGGCCCTTTGGCGTCTTAGAAACTTTACGACAGCAGCAGGTACACCAGTGGCACACTCACAACACATAAAAGGACTTCTGACAGCGATACAGTTACCCAGAACAGTAGCCGTCATAAAGTGCAAAGCCCATACCTTTGAAGAAGACCCAGTGTCATTGGGCAACAACAGGGCAGACGAAGCTGCTAAATGGGCAGCAGGGCAACCTATGACTGTATCGACCGAGACTATGATGGTTTTTCAGACATTAGACATGCAGAAATTAATTGAAATGCAAGATTTGTGTTCCCTGCAGGAGAAGGCGGTCTGGAAGGCGAAGGGATGTGGTCAAGAGTCCTCAGGACTCTGGAGGGATGGACAAGGTAAGCCTGTAGCTCCCCGAACATACTATCCAAGCCTGGCTGAAGCAGCACACGGCCTGACTCACCTGGGTAAAGAAGGTATGTGCAAACTGGTGAGAGCATACTGGTGTGCTCCCGGATTTTCCTCTCAAGCTGGTAAGAAAGCAATGTCATGTCTTACTTGTTTGAGGAAAAATGTTGGGAAAACTATTCCAACTGAGCCATCCCACATCCCTCCTACAGACGGACCTTTTCAGGTAATACAAATTGACTATATCCAACTACCACCGTGCAGGAATCTAAAATATGTGTTAGTGTGTATTGATGTGTTTTCAGGTTGGGTAGAAGCATATCCGGCAGCCACTAATACTGCTGTGTTCACTGCAAAGAAAATTGTACAAGACTTTGTGTGTAGGTTCGGTATCCCTAGAATCATTGAAAGTGATAGGGGTACCCATTTTACTGGTGATGTCTTCCAAAATATGTGTAAACTCATGGGAATCAGTAGCAGACTTCACACCCCTTACCGACCACAAGCCAGTGGTAAGGTGGAGAGAGTAAACGGTACTATCAAGAACAAACTAGGTAAGATAATGGCTGAAACTGGGTTGGCATGGCCTGAGGCTTTGCCGTTGGTCCTCCACAGCATTCGAACCACTCCTAGACCTCCTCTTAATCTGTCCCCCTTTGAGATACTGTTCGGACGACAACCTCATTTGATCGTGAGTCCACAAGACGACTTAAAGTGTAATAATGAAGTGACTGTACAATATCTTATAAGAATGAGTAGACAGCTGAAACAACAACAACAAAAACTAAAAATGCTGTCACCTGGTATGCCAGAGACGAACTGTCATGATGTTGAACCTGGAGACTATGTTATGATCCGCAATTTCTTACGTTCAGGTTGTTTAACAGACCGTTGGGAAGGCCCGTACCAAGTGCTGCTGACCAGTACTACATCACTGAAGGTTGCAGAGAGAGACACTTGGGTCCATTCCACCCACTGCAGGAGAGTCCATAATCCGGAGAAAGTGCAAGACAAGACTCAGACCGACGACATAGAGCTGTCACTTGTGAGCCTGTTCCGGGAGACCTAAAGCCTGCAGTTGAGACACCTGAACCAGAGACGTTGCCTCAGAACTATCTTTCCAGCGATGGAGTGGCGGTTTTTGTTTTTCTTTTGTTCCAGGATTTTCCTTGTTTTTACTTTTTCTAGGACATTCTATTTTTGTGAAGGAGGATGGAGGACGGAGGAGAGTTCTGGGAGTGATACGGATGAAATAGAGGCCGAAGAAAAGTTAATAGGATATCCTGAGCAGCCCATTATCAAACTTGGTCCAGGGGTTATGAAAAGGTCTGCTAGCTCAGGAACTCGGAGGCAGTGTGAGGGGCTATTGTCTGATGAGTATTGTATCTGCAAGTTCTGCAACTCCCTAGTTGACGAGAGATGCATCCAACGATGCCAGTCCCCCAGTACTCTGAATATAGGCGGGCATCCTTTGGAGGATTATCACTCCCTGGTGGGTAAGGTGCTAAACCAAACTGAGTGTTGGGTGTGCTCTCACGTGCCTCAAGGGCAGCATAACATAGGACTAGTGCCATTCCCGCTAAACATATCCGAAGTACTCGAATTAAGGGGTGGGAGGCCCATAGAAGGGAGGTACAATAACACTAGGTCCCCTAGTCTGACGCTTCGACAATACTCCATAGGCAGATCGTTGCTGTGCCTAAACATATCTCATGCAAAGCGCCTGGAGAATTGGGAGGCTGACCTATCAGATCAGACAATGGCTCGCCACACTCATTTTAGAGAGAGACTCACAAGGTCACTACTAGGCAGGAATGCTGATGGAAGTCACAAGTTAGGGCGTATAACCAAACATAAGAAGGTATCTATTGGAAAAGTCTCTACAGATAAATGTGAAAATATCATTAATGCCGACACGTGTCTAGAGCAGATGGAGACACTAGGCATGGGTAGTTTTATCAAAACTCTGTGTGATATAATTCATGGGCATACTGTTCCTTATGTTCTCCCTGATGATGTGTATTTTGTTTGTGGGAGGAAAGCTTATTCCTGGGTGACTCCGAGTTCCAAGGGCTTGTGTTTCTTAGCTAAACTGGTTCCTGAAATCATGACTATTACTCATGAAGAAATGGTAGATATTCACAAGACTACATCACCACCATACATACACACAGTATGAACACCGTGGCAAGAGAAATATGATTCCTGGTGAGGAACCCATAGCTACAAAATTGATTAGTGAAACTGCTGGTTTCCAAGTTATGGTTGCTCTAGATCTCACCAGGACCGCTCGGGGAACATTAAACTTTAAATATATCCAAGACCTAGCTAAATTAATAGATAATATCACCGAGATGTATGATGACACTTTCAGGTATACTGGAAGGGAGCTACAAGCGTACAAGAAGGAGTTGGTGCAACATAGACTGGTACTAAATTATCTCACCTCTATTACTGGTGGGTACTGTGTGACACTGGCCACCCAGTTCGGTGTCAAATGTTGCACGTACATTACTAATAATACGGAAGACCCTAAAGAGGTTATAGACCGGAAGATGGATGAAATTTTGCAGCTGAAATGGGAATTTCGAAAGAGCCATAATTCTTCATTATATGAGGTCGGGGAAAAGGTGGCGGGTTGGTTCTCATGGTTGAACCCAGCAAAATGGTTCTCCGGTCTGGGGGAGTGGGTACAGGAAATGGTTGCTAGTGTAGGTAAGCTCCTTCTCCTTATACTGGGTGCCATCTTAGCAATTGGTTTAGTTGTCAAATGTGTTCCTACTGTGTTGAAGTGTGGAAAACGGTCTCATGGGAGTAACACTGAGAAAGAGACTGAAAGGGTGGTACCAGATACCGAGATCATGGTCTGTGAAGAAGTATTATATAATCCTGAACTTGAAACGGTGATTGGGTGATAGTTTATTACACTATCAAAGGGTGGAACTGTCGAAGTCAGCAAATTGGATAAAGTCATTTCAATTAAAATCTAGCAAACTTGGTTGTCTTTGTCTGAAAAGATGCGTACGGTACGCATCGACGTACAAGGGCACGCTACGGCGTGAAAGGGCGTACGCATCCACTACACGTGGCAGCAACAGTAATTGGTCTTTTACCATACATTCGCACAAACACGCATACTTATAAAATAGTACACATTATTGGTAGTTGCAACACATAGTCAGTTATGTCGAAATATAGTAGTATTTATATGTTATGTCAGAGTTACATGCATATTAGTGAAATACACAGAACGGGTTAAAGGAATAACATCATGAGTGGTATCATAATGAACCTTGTTACATATCCTACTGTTTGGTGCGCTCTGCGAGGGAATCGCAGAGTGCATACGCAAGTTATGAATGATAGGGAATTATGAACTACTTAAGACTAAGGAATTCTGGCGGGAAGAGCAGAGCATACCCCCTGCAGAGATGACCCCCTCCTTTGGATTCCTTAGGATGAACCAGCCAATGATTGACGACCCCTTGGACATTCCTGAGACCCGGACCAATAGATGCAAGCCATACCATCTTCATTGTATTACTGTATTTGATTGTGTATATAAGCAGCAGCTTGTGATCCAGAGTGCAGACTTCTTGTCCCCAGACTTCAGGATTGAATGACTGCACTGGATCCAGAGCGCCTGCGATAAGTAACGGCTGTATTTACTATTACTTCGCTTGAGCATATTTTTTCCACTTATTGCGAATAAATCTTTGTGCGTTGGAAACACAAACCGAGGTTCGACAATCGTTATTGGTTAGCGACAATACGCACATAACAGTATGTATGTATGTATGTATGTATGTATGTATGTATGTATGTATGTCTGTTGATAACCCTACATTCCTTGATCCTTTCTCTGAATCTCTTTCTCTTCTCCAGCAATACAGCAGAAGAAAATGGCTGTTCTGCAGGCTTTAGCTTTCAGTTATTCAACTCTGAGTAGCATGGACCGGCAAACAAGCAGTAATCATCATTGCCTCATTGCCAGCAAATAGGTATATGTGAGGAACTCACCACTCAAGAGTATACTGATCTGGGGACACCAGAACAGTCTGCAGCATGCCTGAATAGAAATGGGGAGGCCTGAGATTTGCATGGTGCTGAAGGAGTTGCCAGGTAACAGTTCTTTGTTGAATGACCTTCTATGGCACATTGTGGCTACCAGCTCATAAAGGAGGGGTTGGGTTCTGGTCAGTCAGGCCTGGTGAGTGGTGCAACCTGCAGGGAACCATCAGCTGGATGTGGATTACTACTCAAGTGATGTGGCTGCTTTTTGCCTAGGTCCCCAAATTGTGAGCTGGAGGTATGCTGAGACTCAATTGGCTGGACATGGCATCTAAAATTACTGATCTTGTAGTAGAAGATTAATCAGTAGTGGGAGGGTGCTTTATGACAAAGATAGTTAGATGACTGGATGGGTTTGACTGTGGAGCTGAGGATATAAGCTCTGTGAACTGGTGACTATTCTTATTATCTAAGAAATCTTTTTGTAGAGTTACGTGGCAATGCCATCAACCAGAAGTGTTTGGGTGGTATAACAAGCAATGTAATAAAAATGGGCTTAGATGACACACAGTACACAAAGCGAGATCAAAGAAAATGTAAATAACATGGAGGTATGGATGGTAAACAGATATGTGGAGAAAAATTGTAGTAAAATTGACTGAAGTGGATTAAATAAAGAGTGGGCTTCTGCCCCAATGATTAGTATATATGTGTCCAGTCTAGTACTCCTAGTCTTTGGGTACAGGTCAATATTGTCGAAATATAGTGCAAGTTATGTGGCACTACAAGCTTCAGCAAGCACATGGGCACAAATTTAGGCCAAGAGTAAATTGTATGTAGAGCAACATTTCAAAGCCCTACGAGTGTAGTCCAAAGTAGGGATGCTTAGGCTCGGTTTTCCAAAAAATGAGTCCCCCCAAACATCCCAAATCTGAGTAACGAACCGAGGCGGCTTGGTACTCTCCCAGGTCCTCAGAACTAAAATCAAAGCAAAACGTCATTGTCGCATCATCGGATCTCATAGGTTTTGGAATCCATAAGTACCTTCCTCCCTGGAGATCAAGCAGCATTCTTGGCGGTCTCCAGTGCCATTGCTCAGCGCCATTGCTCACAAAGAAACAGGAGTGGTGGTAATTGTCTTTTCAGCCTCCAGTGTCATTGCTCTGTGGTATTGCTCACTTAGAAACAGAAGGGGTAGCAGTGTTCCTGTCACTCTTCACTCTCCAGTGACATTGCTCTGTGCTATTGTTCATGCAGAAACAGAAAGATTAGCAGTGTTCTTGTCTCTCTCCAGTTTCCAGTGCCAATGCTCACACAGAAAAAAATAATTTGGAAAAGCAGAGCTGGAAAAAACAGTAAGGCAATAGAAGAAACTGTATGTTTGGAAATTACACAAATCCCTGAGAAAGAGTCTATCCATGAGTAATATGTCTAAGCCTGATCTTTCTGATACTGTACTCATCACGAAGCCTCTTTTCACCATTTCTGCAAATGTGTGGATGAGCAGCCCAAGTTTAGCTGGTGATATAGAAACTGAGGTTGCCACCTTGGATTTGCAACAGGATGAGGGAAATATTTGTGTAGCTGAAGATGGCCCTAATGAGAATGTTGATGATGATGATGTTATTTGAGTACGTCCTGCACCAGTGGAAGCAGTTCTTGCCAGTGATACGAAGGCCAATGTCATGCCTGGGCATAAGACCAAAAAATCAACTTCTTATGTGTGGAGTTATTTTTACCCAAATCCTGACAAGAGTTGTCTAGCCATTTGTAGCATTTGTCAACCGACAGTCAGTAGAGGTAGGGACCTTAACCATCTAGGAACCTCATCCATGTTTTGCCATTTCAAGAGAGCTCATGGCAAGCTTTTGGGGAAATCAGAAACTTACGCTAAAAGAATAACAACAAGCAGTCCAGCATCAGCTATCTACCTTCGATCAGCTAGATCCCAGCACTGACAACACCTTCATCACCAATATCCTCACTTAATTAGTCTAGCATCAAAGCTGCTAAGGCTAGTTGACTCCTCTCATATCCAGGGCTCCTTTGAAGAATTTTTGAGCGTCAGGCCCATTACTGCTGCTACTGTTGCTGCTCTTGGGGGGTGGATCTTCTTCCCAGAAGCAGACCAAGAAGAAAACTACTAGTAGTTTACAACACTTGACTGTTAAACATTCCTTTGCAAGAGGAATCAATTATGACAACTGTCACCAAGTCGCACAGCGGATCACAGGCACCATGGTGACTGAAAATCATTGTTAAGGAGGTTAATAATATTGTAGGAAAAAAAATATAGCCAAATTATGTGATTTTAGCATATATTAGCAATTTTTTAAAAAACTGCAGATCCAAAACCAAAGCCAAAACACGTGAGGGTGGTTTTGGCAAAAACAAAATACAGATTCAAAACCAAAAAATGGGGGTCAGTGAACATCTCTAGTCCAAAAGTTGTCTTCATGTACAACATAATCCAAAGGGGAATAAAATGAAAAAATAATCTTGGGACAAATCCTTTTTTACAGAGCCCCACTGTTAAATTATATAGAACTGAATAGCTCTACCTTAATTTATTATTATTTATGACACATTTTAGACTCAAATGTAGCCATATACCAGCATCTATAATATGGTGTAGTACAATATTAAAGTATGTCTTTTTATTTCAGACCACTGTTACATTCTTCGTATAATACATATTGACATGCAGTAATTGACAGCTAAATTATATGGAATTGAATGGAAACTTCATGCAGAGAAGTTTTGTGCATTTACTTGGGCAATATTAGATGCTGTGCATAATGCATGCTTGCCCCAGAAGCAGACATAAACCAGCAACAATAATACATTATTGTACAGTATTACACTTTGGGGTATATTTATTAAACTACAGGTTTGAATATGCGTAGATGTTGCCTATGGCAACCAATCAGATTCTAGCTGTCATTTTGTAGAATATACTAAATAAAGGATAACTAGAATCTGATTGGTTGCTATAGGCAACATATGCACTTTTTCTAACCCGCAGTTTAGTAAATATACCCCGATGTCTTTGACTTGCTGTATCAGAAAGTTAAGTTGATTTTTTTTTACCAGATGCAGCCAAAATACAGCATCTACAGTACTATAAATGTATCTGACAATGTACAGTGTTATGTTACTCTATGTACAGTATTTATATAAACATGTACTGTAATATATATTTTTAAATGTAATAGCAAAACTAGCCTTTAAAGCTAACTTTAAAGTTACCATGCAAAGTCGCCGGATATCATTGGTTTGCAAAAATCGCTGTTTGATACATTTGCCCCAAGTGTCATTTTGTAGAATGCACTAAATAAATGATAATTGGATTCTGATTGGTTGCTATAGACAACATCTCAACTTCTTCAAACCCGCAGCTTGATAAATTTAACCCTGAGTGTATGATTAATCAATATTACAAGCTATATCATGGAATAAGTGTGTGATTGGTGTCACCATTACATAGATGGAGCTTGCGTTCTGCATGCTATGCAACAAGTGGTCACAGGAGAGCATTCACCAGATGCACCAGGTTGCCCATGAATTTTGACAGAGAGTCTGCTAAGTCAGATGTCACTCAACTGGTAGTAACTGGCAGCAGTGTCATAATATATTTTATGCAGGCAATTTTTACTATCCTCAGGTTAGATATGAAAAGCAACAAACGGCTGCCTCCACTGTGTGTATTTGTGATGTCTATGAATACAGTTTATTATATTTATTTTTCCATGTGAGGACCTACTGTATGTATATCTATTAGTTATAGAACAATTAAATGGGAGTAATAAAGAGGTACAGTAGCATGTTCACATTATAAAGCTACATTACCACCTAAGTGGCAGAACATTATGTTTCTTGAGATCATATCTCCAGAAGGATATAAATACATTAGAGATTATACAAATAAGAGCAACTAAAATGGTGCATGGCCTACAGCACAAAACTTACCCGGAAAGACTATAATATATTAATATGCATCGTTTGGAGCAGATAAAGGAATGCTGGGATGTGATAGAAACTGTCAAATATATAAAGGGTTTTAACAAGGTACAGGAGGGAAACCTTCTTCAACGGAAGAGGAGTATTAGAGGGAAGTAGGATCAGAGGAAATTTGAGGAAAAATTACTTAACAGAACGGGTAGTGGATAAGTGGAATAGTCTTCCATCAGAGATTGTAGTGGCTAATACATTAGAGCAATTTAAACATGTTTGGGATAAGCATAAGTATATCCTTACAAAGATTAAAGGATCAAATAGAGTTTGAGGTTACCATAGGTTAAAAATTGGAAAGACCTGATGAGTCAAGTGGTTATTATCTGCCGTCAAATTTTATATTTCTAAGTTATTCACATTAAAATAGCTGTGGGGAGAGGGTGAAACACAGAGCACTGGGGACAATGGCTGCATGTAAACCACATATTAGTGATAGGTAGTAATGGCAATTTAAATCAAATAAAAAATGTTATTGAAGAACTTCAGACATGTACATATCAAAAAGCATTTGTAATCAAAAAGACATGTATATATTCAGATTTCAAATCAACATTAAAGGCAGTATTAATAACATTAAAGGGCCAAAGACACCGAGAGACCGGGGTTCTGAGAGCATTCAGTCACTGAGAAAGATAGGTGGATCGTGCAAAAATATTCTCGTTTCATACCAAAGAGTTTGACAAAAGCAATTCTTCAGTTGTTCTCTCATAGGAATAGACAAGGTGTAAATAAAACTCTCCCAAGTCTCTCAGTCAGTCCATTCTCATAACAAAAAATAGTTTCTCCTTAAAAAGGTCAAAAGTAGAGATTTCGCTAATCCGAGCCCATCCGAACGGTGCGAATTCAACGGGATCCGAGCACTGTTCGGGAACTTCCGGCCGCCAAATGCATCCAAACCAAGGCTATGACATCCAAGTCTCGCGTCGGATCTCGCGAGACTGGGATCTTTATTCTCCCTGTGGTTACTGAAGAGGGAGGTTGATGTGCTCTGTCCTGCTGATAACTTTACAAAAGTGGTGCTTTGTCCTGCTAAGTGAATTAGTAGTTTGTCCAGTGCTCTGTCCTGCTAAATTTATTTAGTCTAGTGGTGCTTTGTCCTGCTAAGTGCAGTAGTACTTTTCCCAGTGCTCTGTCCTGCTGATTCCAGTGGTGCTTTGGCCAGTGTCTGTGCTGCTGAGTCCAGTGGTGCTTTTGTCCTGTATTTGTTTCTGATAAGTCCATATCAATTTGTTAATTAGCCAAAAATCTTTTAAAAAATTAAAAAAAAATCTCCAAAAAAAATATAAAAAAATAATTGAAAAAGTATAAAAAATATTATAGAGCAATATATTCTTGCAGTCCCAAAATAGAGGACCTGCCATTTATATTACTACGTTCATTATTTCTGTAGTTCCAAAAAATAGGAACTGCCAGTTCTATTACTACGGTCATTGTTTGTGTAGTTCCAAAAAATAGGAAATGCCATTTCTATTACTATGTTCTTTGTTTTTATAGTTCCAAAAAAGAAGAGCTGCCATTTCTATTACTACGTTCTTTGTTTCTGTAGTTGCAAAAAAAAGGGGAACTGCCATTTCTATTACTAGGTTCTTTGTTTTTATAGTTCCAAAAAAGAGGAACTGCCATTTCTATTACTACGTTCTTTGTTTCTGTAGTGCCAAAAAAGGGGAACTGCCATTTCTATTAGTATGTTCTTTGTTTTTATAGTTCCAAAAAAGGGGAACTGCCATTTTTAATACTATGTTTTAATACTTTGTTTTTATCTGTGCAGTGGAATTCAGACCAGTCGAGGGTGATATATTGTGGCCCCAGTACCAAATTGGGTACCGGGGCCACTCCACTACGCAGTCCAGATAGATGCGTATCAGATATTAAACTACATTCAGTGTTGGGGCCAAATCCAAAATTAATGAAAATGACCTGTCATCGTCAAAAACAAGAGGTATTGACGCGCTCGAACTACACCCTGTATATGCTGCAGAGGATGTAGGAGCAGTCAGTTGTGCAGTGGAATTCAGAACAGTTGAGGGTGATATATTGTGGCCCCGGTACCAAATTGGGTACCGGGGCCACTCCCCTACGCAGTCCAGATAGATGCATATCAACTACATTCAGTGTTGGGTCCAAATCCAAAATTAATGAAAATGACCTGTCATCGTCAAAAACAAGAGGCATTGACACGCTCGAACTACACCCTGTATATGCTGCAGAGGATGTAGGAGCAGGCAGCTGTGCAGTGGAATTGAGACCATTTGAAGGCGGAGGTATTGTGGCCCCGGTACCAAATTGTGTACCGGGACCACTCCACTACGCAGTCCAGAAAGCTAACTCAGTGCAACGTTTTGGACTAAAAAGAATATTGTGAGGTGTGAGGTGTTCAGAATAGACTGGAAATTAGTGGAAATGATTGTTATTAAATGTTATTGAGGTTAATAATAGCGTAGGAGTGGAAAACAACCAAAAACAGGATTTTAGTGCTTTTTATGCTTTTTAAAAAATAAATCAGAACCCAAAACCCGAAATCAGAACCAAAACCTTTCGTCAGGTGTTTTGGCAAAACAAATCAGAACCCAAAACCTCAAGCTAATCAGAACCCAAAACCCAAAACACAAAACACTAAAAGTGCCCGGTGCACACCCCTAGTCAAAAGTGGGGGGAAGCCCTGAGTCCACAGGTGAAGAATGCATTTTCTCGCAACAGCCGAGATAACCAACAGCAGTTTTTTACTTCCTTTATCGGTCCATGTATTTGGCAGCAGGATGCCCAATATAGCCCATTCCAGTGTGAATGGATGATAATTCACTAATTACGCCATAGGAAATCTCCACAAGTGGATCCAGAAACTACTGATTACTGGAAAGCCCCAAAAATAATGAAATAGGTCTGTGCCCTCTACCCCACACTGAATCATTGCATTTTAATAATTATTAAGCCTGTGATCCTTTGTAATGTATCACCAATAATACTGCAGGAGTTTGGAGTACAGTATGTAGCACACACAGAAAGTCAAAAGCATTCTATCTGCTGGGAAATGCTTATTTCTGGTCTGATTCCAGAGTGTCTTTATGAACTTTTTTCTCAAGTGTGCTTAAATACACTACTCGTATATTCTAGCTATCAATTGTCTTATTAATTAATGCAATTTGTCAAGTGAAAAAAATATTTATACACAACAGTGGAGGTAGGTAGTATATAGGTTGTATTGCTCTATTACTCTCATGAATTAATTGTGCATTTTACACAATAGGAACAGTAACACAGACATACCTGCTGACACAGTTGCTTTAAACATATTGCAATATTTCTAATATATATGGGAGATAAATTAATGCAATCAGATTTGTATTACAATAGCAACTTTTAACAACCAAACAAAAACTATCAACATTGATATAATAAGTCATCAGTACAAACTAAAATTAATTTAAAACACATAAAACTAAAACAATAAAGCCAAGCGGTCATATGTTTTTTTCAAGTTGTGGTAGCTTGTGTATTGTGGAAGAGAGCTACGTCCATAAAACTGGACAGATGGCATGAATCATGTGTCACCTGGATTCTGGTCCAGGCTCCCTCCTGCTGGACCCTTCTTCAGGAGGACATGATAAGAATATGCAATTTATAATGTGCTCAACTGTGTGCAGTTCATTGTATCACATGCATTGATATTCTGTTTTTCAGCAATTTGGGTTAGTCAGTCTGTGCTTGCTTCTGATGTTGAAAATGTTAAACAGACAATAATATCTGAAGTTGAAAATACATACACAAATACATGGAGCAACACTTTGTTAAGAAATGCATATAGTGTTTAGCAATTTTTTTAAAAAAAATACAGATCAAAACCAAAACCAAAACCAAAACACATGAGGCCGGTTTTGCCAAAACCAAAACCAAAACATGAAGTTAACACAGATCCAAAACCAAAGCATGGGGGTCAGTGAACAACTATAATAATAGCAGCATACACCCCTCTTCCTCACACACTATAGCAGCACCCCTCCCTTTCCTTCACACATTATAGCAGCCCCCTCTCCCCTCCTATCCTTCACACATTTTAGCAACGCTCCTTTACTTTTATCCTTCACACATTTTAGCAGACCCCTCCTATCATTTACACAATTTAGCTTCCCCCGTCTAATCCTTAACAAATTATAGCAGCCCCCTCCTATTCTTTGCACATTACAGCAGCTCCTTCTCCTATCCTTCACACATTTAACAGGCCCTCTCCCTTCCTATGCCTCACAGTAATCGTGTTACTCCTGCTGCAGTTTCCTCTGCACACATGGGGCGGCACCTGTCACATGGTGCACTTCCTTGTGAACACTGGCTGTTCAGGGACTGGAGGCCACACTAGGGAGGGAGAAACTGTAGATTCATCTTCATCAGCGCTGTACAGAGAACTCATTCACATCGGTCCCTTTCCCATTGAAGCTTACAGTCTAAATTCCCTAACATATACACACACAGACAGAGAGAGAGAGAGACACTAAGATTCATGGCCACATTGAGGATGGTGGCTATTACCGGAGGAGGGGCCAGCCACCCACTACCACACTGACACCCCCGGCACCCAGTTTGGGGTGGAGGCATTATACATAAATAAGTAATTTTTTGTTTGTCATTAAACCTCAAAAAATACATTAGGCGACCTTCTGAGGCCACTGGCCTACCGTTAAAAGTAACAGTAGGTTTTATGGCAAATCCACCTCTGGGCATGCAAATGCTGCGTGGCTGCTGCCTCATCTTGTCATTCATTTTTTGTTGCATCTGTCCAATCATGCTTTTTATATGGAGGTGCTAATATATTTTCTTTATGGCCATGTTATATATTTTTCCTTTAAAGTGAATGCCTGGATTGTTGTTTCCAGACTTTACATAATAGTCTCTGCACTTGACCAGGAGTTAGAGCTCTTTTTGTGTGAAATGTCTGCCTTTCATGATTGCCTGTTAAAGAACAGAACAGTGTTCGGTACTTCCTGTATGTAATCAGTGGCACACGCAGGGGGGGTTTCTGGGTCTCCAGAAACCCCCCCTCCTCTAAAAAGTGCCCTACATATCGGCACTGTAGCATACAGCAGCCACGGAGCTGTCTAAGAAGCATCCGCCGCGGACGCTTCTTTGACAGCGCCGCGGCTGCTGTTTACTACAGTGCAGCCGAAATGGAGCTGCCGCACATGCGCGGGCACATGTGCGGCAGGTCTCTAGGATTTTTTTTGGGGGGGGGCGGAGGAAACCCCCCCTGAAAAATCCTCCGTGCGCCCCTGGTAGGTATTTTCTTTTCTGTGATGACATAATGCAGCATTAACAAATTCTGATAGTCCTCAGAAAGAGGTATAGACCATGGTATAATTTATAGAGCTAGCAAAGAAAAATTTTCCACTAAGAATGATATAGTTTAAAGAACAATTAGTAAAGGCAGACTTAAAAATGAGAATCAATTCAACAGTTCAGTGGTTTGCAACAGCAAAATTCTTTCAGTTAACAGTGGCACAGTAATTCTGTTAATAGATGGCGGGCACTGGTGCAACCTGTTAAACAATGCTAAAACATAAGCCAAATTCTGATATGCACACAATGAAGTACCAGCAAAAATATTAGCATCCAGATCTAACGCATAATATTGCAGCAGCAGACAGGTTCACAAAACAGTATGAGATTCAAAGGAACAAGAAAAGCAGTGGCTTAAGTTTCAGCTAAAGTCAGTATTCAGGTAATAACTGACAGCAGTCATATTCCATAGACAAAGTCTGATGAAAGGTGTAGAAATAAACAGTGAACAAGCTGCAAGAATAGATAGCAGCTGTCAGGTTAACAGCTGAAGTCCTGTTTATAAGTACTGAATAGGCAATTGTCAGAGTTCTCAGCCAGTCTGTGACACAGAAGACAACTAAGCTTGATAAGTGAACTCACAGAAATAGTAAAGTACCTCAGTATCAAGTCATTGGTCAGATTCAATGCCTATATAGGACTCACAAGTACAATTGGTCAACAGTCAAAATTAAAAACCAATGCAGGAAATTCAAAGAATAAATAAGCATTAGTGTCATTCACAGCCAAAGTCCAGTAGTAAAGCCAAGAATAAAATGCTGAACAGTTGATGTTCTTATATAACAAACAGTCCCCCTCTTTACATCCCTCCTTAATAATCTACTAATAATAAAGGACACAACATAGAGCTTAGTTTATTAAAATACCAAACATTTTATGGTAGAGCAGAAATGATGAGCCGTTCTGTTAGGACCCACGGTCTTGATATCAATACATGTGAAACCATTTCACAAAGGTGCATCATTATTCCTAAACTTGAGTATCTCTTATCCCAAGCATAGAGAACTTGCATCCATTCTGAGAGGCTGAGGGAACAGGGGGGCTAATCTATGCCCCCCAGCCCCAATTGTTGGTCTTTCCACCATCGCCTAGTAGGCAGCCCATAATGGGCACAGCACCGCGCCAAACTCGGGTCTTCCATGTTGTGGGGGCCATACTGGAAGTGACCATGACCCAACATCAACTGACAGCAGAGAGACGCTGCCTCTTGCTCACCTGGGACATGGCTACAGGTAAGTGCAGGCAAAAAAAGGGTGGGTGAGACCGGCACTGGGGACCAGTCCGTGGAGGCACCGCTAGAACCCTCCGTGGGACCAACTAGAGACTTGTAGCAAATGTTGTGGCACAAGGAAAATGAGGGATAATGGCCAGATATAACTGGGTACAAGGAAAAGTGGGGGAAGGGAGGGTGGAGGGGAGAGGGACAAAAAAGCAGGAGCCATTAGGGGGCAAACAACGCACAGAGGCCACAAAGGGGAAAAAGGAAAGAGGCTATAAATACAAGGATCAGGCAGAAGGAAACAAAAAATGGCAGCAGAGAGAAAAGACGAGGCAAGAAAATGGAAAAACAGTCAGGTTGACATAGAGTGGCACCATAGTCATCCTCCAAACATGTCCTGCAGACTGGAGGCAGAACACCATCAGCAGGAAAATTTATAATGTGGCATAAGTGACCTCTCACCATGGCACCACAAAGGGTGTACCCTAGGCTCACTTTGTCTGCTCACTATAACCCCTTAGAGAGGGACACATAAAATTAGAAACACACATGTCAGCTTTTATTTTTCCTCAGGCTTAATTTATCCTTCATTTACAATAATCAGCACTAATTTTCTCAGACCGTGTTCAATTCACAGGTAACAGTATAGCAGTGGTAAGAGAGCAAATCCAGCGTTTGATACACAAGAAACAGATAAGTGTCGAATCTATATCAGATTGTTCCCCTGTAAGTGTCAGTTTATCAGTTATGAGCTCATCAGCTGGAGAGAATTAGTTACAAGTCCCTATCTATATATCAAAAATCACGTATTACAGAAAACTACGCCCCAAAAGATTTTAACCACTCATGCTCTTTTCACACAGATGTTACTATATTCTCTCATTAACACACAGGAAAACTCCAAAGGGGGGGGGTGTGGCTTATCCCCTGTCTGCTATGTCCAAGGTTATAAGCATAGCCTTGTAAATAATGAATTACTCCTACAAAACAGGTGCATCTAATTTGTATTTAAGCTATAACAGAACAAAATGGATATAAAGCAACAAGATGGCGTCAGCTTAGCAAAATCACATTTCTCATTTCCCATCTTTTATTCATTATTTGCGCTAATACTACCTATCAGAGATCACATTCTTGCTGTCGCTTTTAATGGGTACTTATACGCATACACCCTTCTAACAGAACATATGAATAGAGATGCCTAAAACTGGATACATAGAACAACCCATCCCCCATCAAAAACAAGTCCATGATCCCTCTTCTAGCTGATAGATGGTCAATGAGTCGACAACTGTCTTGCACCTGCTACATGTCCTGATGTCAGATCTTCACACATATCAGTGAACATGAGAGGCTCTGGGGCTTCTTGTGCTTCCTTTTTGTCTTTTAACTATGGATTTTTTTTAGGGAAGGAAAAAAGGAAAGGGAGGGAGAAAATACACAGTGCGCTCGGCAAGTGTCACTTATTTCACAATAGAAGTGATTGTCCATTGTGCTGTATATCTTGATAAGGATAGGCTTCAGTAACAACCATGTGGATTCCAAGGAAAAGGTTCTTGGTTTCTGCACTGATCACAACTGGCAGTAGTACTGAGAGTTCCACAAGGTTCACACTCATTAGATGGGGTGTACAGTACAGCGGTTAAGACAGATGTGGTAACTTTGATTTTTCTGGAAGAGAAACACTTAGCTTTAATACACTTGCTAATAAGCCACAGCATCAATTTTATTAGTATATATATTATAATAAGGATTAGTAACAGTCCTTGAAGTACAACATGTATAAAACCTGATAACCATCCTCCTATACCCTTGAACCAATCTGCGAGGCACAGCCATGAAAACTTTCCTTCTACAAAAGCATCTCCAGTGTGATCCTTTAAAAATTTATGTTTCATGTCTTCATTTTTTTGTAAATGTTCATCAAACATTTTCTCTGATCATCTGCGTCACTAGTTAAAAAGGTGCAACCCTGGGCTTCAATTTACATATTTAGGGTCAGGCAGTACCCTCAAGACTAAGCTGTCAGGTAGTCCAATATTAACCTATTGTCTTGTGTAAATGTAATAATGTGTTGGGCCAAATTACTCACAAATACATTTCTGTATTGTGTGTAAACCCCTACAGTCATGGGTTGCTCTTTTCTTATTTGTTTGGGTTAAACTTTCATATTAGAATTTTTCTCATTATGTATAATGATCTCTACATTACTATTGGCATGAGTCTGGTTCTTCCAGACCTAGCTTTCCTTTCTAGACTAGTACACATCTACAGCCTACAGCAAAGGAACATAAGATGCAATCAATATTCCTTCTGCTAATATCAATGAACACCACTCTCTGGTCTCCCTTGGACCTTTAAAAAACTTGTAAAATACATTTTACTCAGACTCCCCTTGTTTGAAGATCTTGCAGTGGGATAAGTGTATTTAGGTGTCATTTCCCTGTACTTCTACTACCATGGGAGTCGTCAATAAGACTTGGAAAGGACTCTCGTATCTAGGTGCAAAACTCTTCCTGACGTGATTTTTCACGACCACCCAATCCCCTGGTTGCAGTTTATGGGTACCTGCATCAAAATTAGGGCCTGGAATGGAAGAAATCACTTGACCATGTATTTCAGTTAGTTTTTTCTATAATAAAGCAACATAGTTCAACAAATCACCATGTACATGCTGTAGTTGCTATGGAAAGTAACAGCCTGTTCTGTGTGCTGTGCCAAACAGTATCTGATTTGGTGCTAAACCAGTGTCTTTCCTAGGCGTGTTTCTTACTGAGATCCATGGCAGGCCTGTTTCAGCCATTATTTTCTGCATTTTCAATTTCAGTGTACCATTAAGGCGCTCCACACATCCCAAAAACGGGGTCTGTGAGTGGTGTGACGGGCAGATATGATTCCCATGTCTTTTAACAGTTCCTGGAATCCTTGCCCCGTAAAGTGTGTCCCTCTGTCACTTACAATGACCTCTAGTACCCCATATCAACAGATTACCTCACTTGTAAGTTTCTTGGCTACTGCTTTAGTATTTGTTTTACTATACAGCCAGGCCTCCAGCCAGTGACTAAAGAAGTCGATATAGACTAGCACATTCTCAAAGCCCGAGCATTTGGGAAGTTGTATAAAGTCAATCTGTATCCTCTTATAGGGATACTGTGTCTGGGGTGGGGTTTTCCATAGGACAGACTTACCCAGGTTATTCTATGCACAGATTAGGCATCCTGCTACTAACACCTGTGCTGCTTTGACAAACCCTGGTGCTATCCAAAACCTGCTAGTGAGTGCAACCATTGCATCTATTCCCAGATGCACTTTCCCATGCGCTATATTAGCCATAATGGGGTAAAAGGCTTTACGCAGACACAAACGCTGACCTTTACACCACTCTCCTTGCACTTCTAGTGCTTCATATGTTGGAGTGTGGTACGTTCAAATTTGGGGTCAGATGGTCACCATGTAAATAGACTCCCCTTGGGGTACTGGGGCTATGGCGGCTTCTCGTGCAGCCTGGTCTACCAGTCTATTTCCCTTAGGTTTGGGGGTAGTGTCTCTGTGTGTGTCTTCATCTTCATCACTGAGTTTGGAGGGCAGCTGCAATTCGGTGAACAGTGCCCTGATATGTTCAGCATGTTGACTGGTTTGCTTGCTGAAAATCCCCATCTTTCTATATAGGGCCATAATCATGCGCACTTAAAAACGCATAACTTGAATCAGTGTAAATGTTTACTCTTTGCCCTTTTGCATTAATGCATGCAAGTGTCGGGGCCTTTAATTCAGCTTCTTGTGCTGACATGTGACTCGGTAGAGTCTGTTGAATCACTCTTTCTGAGTGTGTGGTTACAGCACACCCTGTATAAGAAACAACATTTATGTGGTAGCGTAAGATGTCTGCATTTGGTAGCGGTGTATCTTTAATGTCAGATAAAACCAAAGATCCTTGTCTCATTAGTTCTACACAATCATATTCAGAAAAACGTTGTGTTTGTATTTTTTTCCTTCCTTTTCAAGCTGGGATGGGATTCCGCCAAATCCCTAGGGGAACCCCGATATATACAGGTACTTCTCCCATCTTTTGAAACTTGCTGCAATAAGGCAGCAGGATTCAACATTGTGCACCACTTAAGTGTAATGTTACAGGGAGTTAGGAGCGCTACTTAGTCTGGCTGCTGAGAAGTGTTTTGTTTGTGCTTGATTTAAAATTTCATGTGGCACCATTAGGGTTACTGGGTGCCCTAGCACAATATCTGAACTTTTTTCAAACACTATGGCCACTGCAGCCATTGCTCATATGACTGGGTCTAATTGTGCAGAGTAGTATGCAAGTGACCTGAGCTTGCAACCATGTATCTGTGTCAGTACTCCTTGTGCATGTGCACTTACTTTATAACAAAATAATGTGAAAGACTTGTCATAATCTGGCAAAGTAAGTGCTGCCGCTGAAGTTACTTCAGCTTAAAATTGGTTAAACATTTGGCTCTGTTCAGAGGAGAGTATAAATGGCTTGCTATCATCCAGAAGTGCTATTGCAGGCGCACAGATAATAGCTCATAAAGTCTTAAGGCTTTTTTCATTTATGAAAAACATTGAATTCCCATCAATGCATTACCATACCCATGATACAAAGAGGTATTTACAGTATATGATGATAATAGCACAGTAAGTAAGGGCAGTGAATGTCTTTACAACAATGACTCAAAACTATTATGATGATAAAAAATAAAAACCTTTTGTTATGTACCATAATTTGACATTACATTGCATTACTTTCTTTCAAACCATCTGATATAAAATTTGGTTAAAAAACCCCAAAAATAAACCTAAACACTATTTCATATTCAACTATGTTAGTCCGTTTCTCCTTTTCTCTTTAAAAACATATCTTCTCACCTTCTATGACATTCAGAAAAACCACCTAGTTCATGCATTTGCTATGCGAATAGCCTATAAACTCTAAGGGGCATATTCAATTGTTAGCGAGTTTCGAAGTTCGAGTGCGTTAAGTAATTTTTTGGCTATTTTTCCTTATTTTCGAGCGCGGAAACTTCTCCTGCAATTCTAACCTTTTTTTTATTTTTACCAAAACTGTGTTATTGTGCTCCAACCGTTTGTCAATGTTAAAGTATAGGCTGGATGTGAACCCTCAGCGGAAAAAGCTATTCAATTGTTTTTTAACGCTGAGTGTGAAACAGGCAAATCTGCTGTTTCATCTCGCACCTCCTTGGTCTGCTCAAAGAAATTTTTTTTTTATTAAGTTAAGAAAAATATACAGTAAACTGAAAAAATAGGTGTAAAAGTCCATAAAAATAACCTAAAAACTGAGAAGTACTTAAAAAAGTGTAATAATAATTAATAATTTTTGGAAAGTTCCCCCTTTAGAAAAAACCATTAGTGGTGCATGTGTTTAAACTTTTTTATATCATTTTTTTAGAGGGGGGGGGGGGTGGTTGTGCCTGACCTCAGTCAGCTCTCGGTGAAAAGTAGCATGTTTTTTTTTTGTTTTTTTTAAACCAAAATCGTTTGCTCCCCACTCTATTTAGTCTGAGCCCTAGTGCTGGCAGGCTATTGATGTGTGAGTTAAAATCTTTGAAAAATTTGGCGTAGGGTTGCCCCTATTTTAATTGAACCAGCACTAGGCAAACTAGCCGGGGTGATAGGCACTATAGCAGGGGGGGGGGGGGGAACGCAGTTTGGGTCCCATGCCCATAATGACTAAACACCCACAGACTGTTCAGCGCTGGGCTGGATTCCCTAGGGAGTGTGGTCCGCTGAAAAATGTAAGTGGACCACCCCCCTAGAGACACCCAGCCCAGTGCCGATAGCACTAGGGCTCTTCCTACTACCCCTGGGCTGTGAGTAGTAGGGTAATAAATGGGGATTTTGTATGAAAAAAAAATAAAAAAAAAATTGATTTGTGGAACTACATGTCCCAGCTAGCCATGTTGGCCTAAATAGTGTGGGCATGCTGCTACTTGTCTAACTACAAGCACCAGCATACCCATGGCACCCAGGGCATATTTGCACTTGTAGAACCACAAGTGCCAACATGCTCTTACACCCACGGCTGGCTGTGATCTGCAGTTCCACAAAGTAAAATGTTAAATAAAAGCACAACACCCTCATTCCAACCACAAATCTTTATTCAAAATAATAAAACCCCAAGAAATACAGTAAACACCCTCATTTACACCATAGATTTTTATTGAAAAAAAAACAAAACAAAATACTCACCATTGAAGAAATCCTCAGTTTTATGATGCTTTACCTACACGCACTCATTTACGCAAAGTCCCAAAAATTATTTGTACCTTCGAAGAAATGTCCGGCTTGCCCACTGTGCCACAAATATTTGTACCTTACAAATGTCCATGCTTGGCCAGTGTTCAAGAAATGTTTGTAAATGGCAAAAAATTTACCTCCTTGTAAAATCTTTTAATCTGCTGTCCTGGGGGGGGCATTGTTGCTTGCAGTGCTGGGGCCCTTCTTGATTGCAGTGTGGGGGCCCATTCTCTTGTGCAGTGCTGGGGCCATTCTTGATTGAATTAATTTGCATTCATTTTTTTATACTAAAATGACTGCCTTAACCACTCCTCATTTCAAACTCGCTAGGACCAATAATAGAGCGCGAGGGGGTGGATGCAATATAACAATTGAATTGAGCGTTTGTTTGTTTTTTTAAAAACGAGCGCTCAAACAGGAAAAAACGAGCGCAGATTTTTTTTTTTCGAGCGCAGGATTTTCACCCATCTCGCTAACAATTGAATATGCCCCTAATAGCTCTTTCCAAAACAAGGTAATCATTACTCAGCAGAATCTACGTTCTTTAAATCCTTCATTAGTTTATACTTATGTTTGTTGTGGCTGTAGACCAAAACATATTGCAAACTTCTATTCATTGGAAGTTGGATCAATGCAATCTGGATTGCCTAATTGGTCTTTGCAGCTGGAGACCTGTGAATAAAAAAATCTTTTGCATAGAGATAAACATTTATTCACAAGGAATTACAGTAACTATCATGCTTGTTGGTATCAGTACACCGTTACCAGGTAACCAGTAAACATTTTTGTGCAGTGAACAGCTGCTAATAAGACACTATGCGTTCCATGCCATGAAAATATGATTTCCTCAAAGGGGCAGTCCCTAATCTCACAAACAGGGAATGTCAAAGTGACAAGACCTGGGCGTTCAAAGCCACTCCTTTCTCATTATCACCTAGTACAGCCCCCTTGAATGACACTAATATGTTTTCCGGGTCTACAAACATTCAATCTGTAATCTTGGTTCCAGGCATTCAGCCATTCAGCTATTTGTAAGCAACACTGCTTCTCTTATTGACTTAGATTACTCTCGTTAGACACCTCTCATTGTGTCTGTAAATCACTCACCATTTTCTCAACAAAATCTCCTGTGACCAAACATTTCCAGATTCTATGATTTCCATGTTTAAAGTACAAATATATATTCCCCCATTCTCGCTCACAGATGACATTTTATCTCTTAACATTTCTTTATGGGCATAACAAACCCTCTTGATTTCTGAGAACATTCATCAGCGCCATTTTAACACAGATAAAAACAGCTTGTAATATATCTGCATGTAAAAGCTCACTCCCACAATTCTCAACTTCATTAAAGAAAAAGCTGTTTTTCTCAACTTCAGAAACAAAATTACTTTGTTCAAATACAGAAATGATTTGTTGAACCCACATCAGCTTTGTTCTGACACTAGTAATAACAGTGACGGACCAAAGATTTTAAAACTTCTTTTGCATCTATTCAAAAGCATTACATTTACAACTGGAAAAAAATTTCAACCTTGAAACATGTCTCTTGTAAAACGGTCAAGACAGACAAACACGGATCTACCTCACACGCAGTAAGACGGAGTTAAAACTCACATACAGAGAAAGAAAAATTAACTGTTATCTTCCAGCCTACTGCTGTGGAATTACAAGTCCCAGCACTAGACTAAATACAAGTTAGCTTCAACATGTTATTATCACACGGCACTCCGGACATATAAGCATACTTGAAAAACCTTTTTATCAATATTACATACATTGCCAGATAACAAAATACAGTCCTTCTTATCTCAACACACTGAAATCTTTTACACAGAATAAGGGAGGGGCACATTTCACTCGTTAAGCTGCGCAGCATCAAACATACATTTTTAATAAATAACCTACTTATTCATTATTTTAGTCATTATATCATTTAGCTTGTGATACATTTAGCCTATCCACATATTTTGTGACTTTCCAGATCTCTTAACCTTCCTTTGCCACCTCAAACTATCTCTTGGGGTTTGGTCTCAATATCCCTTTGTTCTTGTCACATTACCACTTGCAACACCCTTGTTTCTCCATTAACTCATATCAATTCCTTTGGTTATCCCCGCTTTCTTGACAAATTATCTGCAGACCTTCTACTCCCCACACACTCTAGAAATCTGTGCATCATTTCTATGGGGGGTTGCTGTCATCTATCTGCTTACTGTCTATTTTCCCCTATATTGACAGTACTTTTGAGTCCCAATAGAGACTCTGGTCTAGTTTCTGTGGGTTTTTGGTGGTTGTCCCAATAGTGGATGTCCCGTTCTGTGAACTCTTAACAGTGAATGTAAGGGTCTGTGGGCTCTGCATCAATGTAAGCATTATACATACTTGCATGTGTGCGAAGGTTGACTATTGGCCTATCTGAACTGTCTCTTTTATATATTTATATATATATATATATATATATATATATATATATATATATATATATATATATATTACATATATATATATGATGCTTTCAAAAGATCTTATCAAAGCTATAGTTTAGTCAAGTCATAGTTATATTTTAAAATAAAGATGAAGAGGCTGTGTTTATAGAAGTACCGTATTTCCCCATGTATAAGATGCATTTTTTTCAAAAAATTAGGGGGCTAAAAACTGGGTGCGTCTTATACAGTGGCAGCAGGGGGATCTGGGGGGGGCAGCGGTACAGTGGCAGTGGTATTAGCTAATGTTTTGACCGGATCCAGGGGGAGGGCGATTGCCGGGGCTTGCTGCCCGCGGCTGCATACTATGTGCAGGTCCGTTCGGCAGAAACAGGCATGGAAAGTGTGCTGGCCGGCTACTCTGGTTGTGTTTAAAACAAAAGGTAATAGTTTTATGATGAATAAAACTTGAGTTCAATAACTTTGTGTAATACATTTTTTTCAGATTTCAGGCTCCAAAATTAAGGTGCGTCTTATACATGGGAGCGTCTTATACATGGGGAAATACGGTAGTTCTACCATTCCTGTGACATTACGGGGGGTATTTAATTGTTAGCGTTAATGGGAAAAAACGAGCGCTCAAAAAATATTACCGTTTATACGGTAATATTGCGCGTGAAAAGCGTTAATACGGTAGTTTACTCGCGGAATTTCAGCTCGCTGCTCAGGGAGCAGCGAGCTAAAATTTCGCGAGTAATTACCGTATTAACGCTAAGATTTTTTGAGTGCTCATTTTTCCCCGTTAACGCTAACAATTGAATACCCCCCTACAAATCAGTTATATAATGTGTGTTTCAGTAAATCTAGTAAATGTTATGCACAAATGGTGGACAGATCAATGTGCCCATTATAAAAAAGTGAAACAAATCCACTGTTTTTAAAATTTATGGTGTTTTGTAGGAACCAAACATTGTGACTGAATGAAATGCAGGAATGCTCGCTTATTGTTTGCTGTAATTACTAAAAACTGTAGCTAAAAATGTTGTTTTTTAACATTTCAGCAATCATTTAAAAATAACAATACATTTAATACATGTGCTTTATATTTACCCTCTAAGGGCCTCGTGTAGAGTTGGACACAAGTCCCACACATAAGCGCTAAAAGCACTTTTAACAAAAGATCCGTCTCAGTTTGCACTCAGACTGAAATGGATCTCCCCCTTGCACCTCTCTATGCATCTATATGCTCCTATCTCTGATGTGAGGATAAATTGTGTCAATGCCAAGGAATTTTAAGTGAAATTCATCAAGACATTTTAAGTGCAATGCATCAGCATTATGACAGTTAAGTGTCTATATATAAAATGAGTGTTCACTAAAAAATTAATAAGCTTTTGGTACTCATAAATTATTTATTTCAATGTTATGATAAGTGTACCTACATTTTGCATTCCACATGGGCAAAACCTGATAGACAAGCAAAACAAGATATATTCTCACTGGTCTATCTATCTATCTATCTATCTATCTATCTATCTATCTATCTATCTATCTATCTATCTACTTTTTCCATTAGTATAAATACAAATGGGCTATCTGTGTGCACAGGGTTAAGAATCGTATCCATCTTTAAAAATCTCCAGTTCTTGTGAAAAATGATCTACTTTTGGATAGATTACTAGACAGAACAGAACAGAACAACACCAGTGCTCATAGTCTAGCTGGTTACTGTGAATTTGAGCTTTGCCTAGACTTCTCCCTTATTATACTCCAACCTCACTAGAGAGCAATTTGATTGACACCATTGTCATTCAAGCTTTAAATTCAGTAAAATAAAGGTTGAAATTTACCAACACAGCGCTTACTTCCATTCTGTGAAATGATAAAGCAAGAGCAGAACTCAACAATTATGTCTCTGGACTTCACACCTTAGTGAAATTATCTTTTTCCCTGCAAAATTATATTCACACAAAATTTCCCCATTGTTTTTCTCATGTCTAAAGCAAAAGTGCATTATGTGAAAAAATAATCATTGCGATACATTGAAATAACATAAAGACTTAAATCAATATAATCCACTTTAACACATGTAATATTGTATCAAATGCTGTTCTTGTTTGTCTCCTACCTTAGTGAACTGTACGCTTCTTAGGAGGAGAACTCTAGTAATGTATAGCAATCAATGTACGTTATACATTTTTGCAAAGTATTGCATATAACAGTATATAAATTAATTTGTTTTGCTACTAATTTGTGCTTTGTGTCATTCATCTGTTTTGCATCCTACAGTACTCATGTAAAATATGTTGGTGATTTATGCTAACAATTAAATAATGGAAACAAATTATTTTTTAGACAAAATAGAAATATCTCTATAAGCAACTTTCCTCATACTAACATAAAGAAGTATTCATCTATTACAGTAAAAGAAATGTCTACTGTACTCTAAAAGCAATTATAGTTCAATAAAATGAGATTATTATAAACTTCAAACATATAATTGATAATGTCTGAATAAAAATTCTCTAGCTGAACAGAACAGCGAAGGAATTTTTTCTGGCTATAAGACATGAAAAGAACACAACACATTGATCATTCTGCAGCTGTCACTAGGAGATCACCAGTTTCCATAAACTGACTATATATTGACCTTCATACATTTTTTAGCTAGTTTAAAGTAAGCTTGATTGAAATGCTGCAGAGATATTTTTACTAATGCCATTGACAAGGACACATACCACATTAGTTAGATCTTTCAGAGAGCCTCTTTGTTTTAACGTATAATTTTGAATAGTACATTATTGTGAGTATTAAATGATTTTAAACTAAGAATTTACAATTGTATTTGTGATAGTATATCACTGGCGAAGAATTGATTGTATGGAAGGCAAATATACAATGGTCTAAAACAGGGTTGTCCAACCCGCGGCCCGCGGCCCAGCACGCCTGTAAATGTGGCCCAAAAGGAGTTTTGGTTGTGGCAAGGGGACAGCACTGTTAATGGTAAAAATCCTGCAAAAAAAAGAAAAGAAAATACTTACCTTGCGGTCACGCGGTCACGTCAACTGGTACTCCGGCTCCCTCCCTTGTCTCCTCCTCCGTGCGGTGCTCGCAGTGAATGTCGGGCGTGATGTCATCACGCCCAACATCCATTGCGGAGCGCAGCACAGAGGAGTCACCCGCACAAGAAGAACAATCTGCAGCACAGAATTGGAGAAAAGAAGAGAAGAGGACAGGAGAACAAGGCGATTAAAAGGTAAGTTAAGGGGGATTTTTTTTATTATCTCAAGGGACGCTTACCAGTGAATAAAAGTCACCTGGTCCTGGAGCATCATGAACCTTATCTCCCTGCCACATACTTCTACTTGTAATACTAATGGGGCATTATATATTATTCTCTTTGGCCCATTATAAGTTGTTATCCCTTAACTAACATAGTGGTGTAATTAGCAAAACAGGTCACAATTTGGGGTCACAGTGATGTATTTGTCAGGTACTGCAGGCCTTTGCCTGCACCTCCTGGTGACCCTAAACACTAACTAGACACAGTACAGCTCCCTACTGACTGGACAACTGGTTCAGCGTCAGTCACACTAACAATAGAACAACTCAGGATTAAATACACATGTCTCCTCCCACAGGCTTGGATGACTGACAGGCGACACTCCCACCTTGTCTTTAAAGGATGGCTCCTCAGGTGTTCTGTAACGCCTAATCAGCACAGCCACCCCTATCAGCTCTGTGGATACAAACACGTTAAAGCATGCAAGTAAATCACTTTTTTACATTTACTTTACCACATGTCTCTGACCTGTACATTAATGAACTTAAGCACAGTGCTACACCTGTATATAACTTGGTTTGCAGCATTTTACCTGCAGACTGTTAGCTCTATAGCTAATTCCACTCTGAGAGGCCTGTGGAAAACCACTCCCGTTGCCACACATCCCTTCCCCTAGCGTCACCATGTAAGGTGGCGCGGACCTCGAGAGCAGCGCATCTCTGTGGAAGAGAGCCTCTGCGACCATTTTGTCCACCTGACATTTTATAGCCTGAGACAAGGAAGGTTCTATTGTGTCTTTAACTGTCCTCACAATCACACCCACCAGTGCATTCATTGGGACCTTCTCTTCTTGACACCTGAGAACCCTGTTCTGAAAAAGCCCGTCCTGTCTCTTTCTCCACTCATAACCCCTTATTTCCTTAATAGGACGTCTATAAGCTCCTTCTGATTTTGGTTGCACTGTTACAGCGGGATAGGCCTTCTGGCATTCCAGACAAGCCCTACAAAACTTTTTTACTGCCACATAGACTCCTGGCAAGTAATATCTGCGTAGAACTTTCTCCCTCATTTTACCTTCCCCTAAGTGCCTGCCACTGTCCTGCCTGTGTGCAGCTTCTAGCACTAAGGGTACATGGTTTTGTGGGACTACCAACTGTTCTACTTTTCTCCCTTTAACAGTAGTCACATGAAACAACACATTATTTTTAACAATATACGATGGCCCACAGTCTGTCGAATTGACAGGCTTTAGTACATTCCCAACATTACTAGCCAAATTAAAGATACGCTTTAAAGCTACATCATTTTTGTGTTGACGTGCAAGGTTTGGCACAGATAACAATTCGGGATATTCAGACCAGTCTATATTGTCACCAACAGGTGGGCACATCTGAGATGTCACCCGCCAATGCTGATTCCATTTGTCCAGTTGCCTGTGAAAGTTCTGCCGTGACCCCCACAAAAGTACTCCGGCTTGGCGGCTCTCAGTGATTGAGGTTCAGACGTTGTGGTGTTTTTAGCAGATCCTTTAAGACCGGGCTTTCGACCAGTGAATCAATTGCTGGCATGTCCGGCCGAATTTGCTCACCGAGGACCTCTTTATAGAGTGGGAAGTCTCGCCCCAGAACAATTGGATACGGCAGCTTGGGCGCTATAGCAGCCACTACCTTCACAGTTTGGCCTTTCAGACTAATGGCCAAAAGAGTTCCTTTTAATCTCCTGACTACACCATGTGTGCAGCGCACATTCATTTTGGGCAACCACGAGATCTTGGCCCCAGCAAGGATAGAATTGGAAACCAGCGTAATGTCACTCCCAGAGTCCACAACTGCATGTACAATCTTGTTGTTCAAGCTCATTGTCACTTTAAATAAAGGTGAACCACCGCTAGTGAAACTCTGGCAACAGCATCGAGAAAAGACAGGCCCAGCTTGGCCAACCGAACAGTCCACTAGGTTTTGGCGACTAGTGCACCTGGCTTTATAGTGACCAAGTTCTCCACACCTGAAGCATCTCCTGTCAGGCACACTTATAGCTTGACCTAAATTAGCAGCAGGGTTCCCCTTTAGGCCCTTGACTTTAGGTTTACCCACTTGGACGCTCTCATCCTTGGTGTTCACCAAACTCCTCTGAGCGGATGTCAAGGCCACTGCTTGGTCACGTTCCTCAGCATACCTAGAACACAGAGTTTTTTCTTCTTGGAGCAACTGTTCCAGCTTTTCATGCTGTTCATCAAGTAGAAGCTTCTCCAACTTGCACTCCTCAAGCTCTCTTGCAGACTCTCTTGCTAATAATACCTCTTGCTGAGCCAAGACAAGCTTCTGTTCTAAAGCAGCAATTTCTCTGTCTTTCTCTGCTACTATTTCTTTAAGAACCATCTCTGATTTTTCTCTTTCTTCACAGACTTTCTGCAAAGCATTCAACTCATTTTCCACAGATTCAAAAATCACATTTTCTTGTTCTCTCTGCTGCTTTAAATTCCACACTTCTTTTACAAGGCAGCAGTTTTCCTCAATAAACATTTTCTCTAAAGAATCATACTCTTCCCTGGTCACATGTTCTGACACAGGTAACACTTGGGTTGTGCAGAGAGCATGAGATTTTCCTCTCTGATTTCCCATGTTTTCCTGTTGAGAATGTACCTCAGACACACCTGTTTGCACACTTTCCTTTTGAGACATTTTGTTCTTTTTCTTGCCCATCTTAAGGAGTAAAGACAATTTTGTACTAGCATCTTTCAACTGTTAAACTTCACATATGTCCAGCACTTCCACAGGCAATTAGTAAAACAGGTCTATTAGTCTCCCACACAGGTAAAACAGCAACTTCAATGGCAATAGGCAAGACAGCAAACTTGTGGACCACACCCAACTCACAGCTCAGTGAATAAACAAGGTATGGCACTACAATGCCCAGCCATTTTATAAAAAAAAAAAATGCTGAATAGTTCACAGTAATATTGCTTCTGTCTCTCCACAAACAAAAAAAATTGCTAGCTCAGCAATAGCAATCTCTTCACTGCAACTGACAGCATATACAGTTTAAGGTGCGATAGCAGTCTTCAATCATTTTCCACTCACCACCTTTTTGCATCTGGAGGTTGGGTGGACAGCTGTGCGTTGGCTGTCCTTGGCGATCCCACTTCTGACACCACTTGTAACAAAACTGCATTCTTCTCCTGGCACTTTTGTCACCTTCTGTTGCAAGAATACCCAGTAGACATCAGCAGCACAAAACTTCTTTTATAAATCAAATATATTTATTGTTTTTATCACAATAAATTGCACAAATTCCGTCAGGATGACACCAGCAAGCAACTACCTTTGCCTGCACCTCCTGGTGACCCTAAACACGAACTAGACACAGTACAGCTCCCTACTGACTGGACAACTGGTTCAGCGTCAGTCACACTAACAATAGCACAACTCAGGATTAAATACACATGTCTCCTCCCACAGGCTTGGATGACTGACAGGCGACACTCCCACCTTGTCTTTAAAGGATGGCTCCTCAGGTGTTCTGTAACACCTAATCAGCACAGCCACCCCTATCAGCTCTGTGGATACAAACACGTTAAAGCATTAAAGTAAATCACTTTTTTACATTTACTTTACCACATGTCTCTTTCCTGTACATTACTGAACTTAAGCACAGTGCTACACCTGTATATAACTTGGTTTGCAGCATTTTACCTGCAGACTGCTAGCTCTATAGCTAATTCCACTCTGAGAGGCCTGTGGCAAACCACTCCCGCTGCCACAATATGTATATACATATATATGTATATATATATATATATATATATATATATATATATATATATATATATATGCATTCTAGTCAAATCAAGCTACTTAAGGTGTTAAAAAGGTTTTTGTCATGCATTTGGGGCTAGGCCAGGCCTCCTCAGGGGAAGAGCGTTACTTCCCGACGTAAGCGCCCTTTTTTAACGTGGTTTTGTCCACATGTCACCACCTCATCATTTTTCTCCATCACCTTATCCTTCATCTTTATCGCCACATCTATCCAGATGTCTTTCCAGACACAGGGATGTCTCTCAGCGGTCCTGAGTATCACACTCCTCTCGCTCTGTCACCCCCGGCAACCACCAACCACTCCCCACTGTCACCCCCGGCAACCACCAACCACTCCCAACTGTCACTTCTCCTTTAAAAAAAATATATATATATTTTTAAAATCTTTATAAACACTTTTAACAATTAACAAATTAAATTAACAAATTAAAAACATCTTAGTATACCAAATTTCAGCCCTTTCTGAGTTTTTTTCCCCACACACACTAAGAATTTAGTAGGTCAGTGTATAACTCCGTCCAGCAGGTGGCGCTGCAGCAAATTTCAGCCCTTTCTGAGTTTTTGTTTCCACACACACTAAGAATTTAGTAGGTCAGTGTATAACTTCGCCCAGCAGGTGGCGCTGCAGCAAATTTCAGCCCTTTCTGAGTTTTTTCCCCACACACACTAAGAATTTAGTAGGTCAGTGTATAACTTCGCGCTGCAGCTTGTTGTTTTTTTTCCACACACAGACACATGCCACTAGGCTTTTATATAGTAGATATATATAGATATATATATATATATCTATATATATATATATATATATATATCTATATATATATATATAGAGAGAGAGAGAGAGAGAGTGGATGTGAAGGTTTATTCCCGGTGTACCCCCCCACCCGTTCCCCTCCTTTGATAACTCATCACTTTTAGTGAGGGCATGAAAGGATTGTTCCCATTTTCTCCTTGGATCAAGGCCTGATTAGTTATGTGCCTTGGAGGTTTTATGGGTTCTTCGCCTTCATAAAGGTTACCGTACCCCCCATCCTTAACCCCTTTTTTCCCTCCCGTGGGTCTGGTACCACTTGTTGTCAGTGGCGGATAGTATGTGGATACCTATGGCCATGCTCTGACATATCCTTGCTTCGCTTGCTCCTAGGTAATCGCATGGAGAAGATATGGATATGGGTGGTCAGTCACAACTGGTTCTCAATTGAGCATAACATATTTGTAAGATGGCTAGGTAGGAGGAGATTAAGGTGGTCAGTCCTTATGATTTTCTTGTTATTAGAGATGGAAAAGGCTGGTATCCCTGACATATTGGTCTTTCATTTGGGGTAATGAGCTAGGGAATGGTAAGTACCTTGATTTAAATCCCTGCTGGTCAGTGGTAACCATATGCTGTTCGGACGTCATGCCTAGGCTCACCTGCAGATATCAGATCCCGGCCCCCGCAATGCAGGATGTGATTTAAAAATTGAATAGGTCCAGGCTCTAGGAGGTGAGTGCATTAATCACCCATTGATCATTTCAGAACAAAAACACTTATATATACGGCAGATGGGGTACACTTCATGGGAGAGGGTTTATATATTAATATGGAGCAGATATTCTGGAGAGTGTGGTGGCAGTACAGTCATTTGGTGGTAGGCTGTAGGCCGCTAAAGGACAACAGCTTTGACAGGAAGGGATTTGTGAGTCTGTGACTAATTCCTATGGTGCTTCCGTTGATTGGCCGTAGGGCACTGCCCTCTTCTAAATACTTTGGCTCTTGATCCCTTTGTGAGGGAGATCACTTGACCTGCTATATGAAGGCACATCTTTGTGAGTACAGAGGAGGTGTAGTCATGCTGATGCCAGAATTAGACTGGCCAATTGTTAGGGATTACATCCTGGATTCATTGGATAGTGCCAGATGGCCATACACTGTTTGGCTACTGCTATTAGTGGTAGTTGACTCGCAATTTGCCTTCACCACCACCATGTATACTTTTAATAAACTGTCACCTATTAATTGCCAACAAATTTTGGTGTCAGTGATTTTATTTTATTTTAAGTTTAGTTAAGACTTAACATGTGAGTGGGGGGTTGGTGCAGTGAAATTATAGCATGTACAATATTGTTGAAAATGTATTACAATTATTGGAAAGATACTAATTTCTGTCTTCTCCCAGGAGTGAAAGTTTAAAGGCTAAAAACAGATGAAATTAAATATTCACAGTCTGCATCCCATCTTGGTCAATTAAATATATTATCCTGTCTAGTGATACATGAGGAGTTATTGTTAAGGTGTCAGATCCATAACATAACTATGATAATAGAGTCCCAAAAAAATATGAATTGTCATTTTTATGGTATATCACAATTATAACATAGTCAGGGGTCAAAATATTTTAAGCAATTATTGTGTGTGTAATTTCTGTGGTCAGTAAAAACTGAGTTAATTTGTATTAACTGGCATCCTTCTTACATCAGAGCCCCTTGCTAGAATATGTCTTGGCTGTGTCTATTGAAATAATGAACTGTTGTACCTACATACTTTAGCTGGGTACCAAATCACAGGATATAGTCTAATAACTAAACTGATCAGAGGCCACATAGATGCCTGTTTCAAACTTGCTTCCATCTGTCCATCAATTTCCATCTGTCATTCTATCAAATTAAAGTCCTGGGCAGACAAATGTGTTAAGTATGTGTCTCGTTCATATGTTAAGTTAGACAAGAGATTCTATGCAGGTTTCAAAAGACCAAGAACTCAGGACCCATGGTGTATATAGGAATCATATATTCTTTATATTTCATTATTCGGGAAATCTTGGTACCAATTTAAATTCAAGGACAAAAAATGCATAATGTGTGCAAATTAAAAATAAATGTGCTATAGAAAACCTGTATAATTGTGTAATGAATGAGGCTTACTTATGTTATGATAATATCATATTTCATATCATTTCATATGTAATTATGAAGGAAATTATGACCTGGGTATTGAAAGGGGAATCAGGTCTCTGGGAGATATCAAAGTGAAAATATGTGAGGGAAAATATTTTGGACTATTTTTAAACACACTAAGATCCATATTCACTCCCCATATTAGCATAATATTATTATTATTATTATTATTATTATTATTATTATTATAATTATTAATTATCCATAAAGCTCCGACAATTCTGCAGAGCTGTACAGATAATATTTGTCATTCACATCTGTTACACGCAAACAGACTAAGTCACACATTTGGGTTCATTTAGTCAGATACCAATTAACCTATATGCAGCATATACCCTGCCTCTGAGAGACATCCCAGGGAACAAGATTATGGCCCCTAACACATCTATGTAATTTTTTTTAAATATAATAGTACAAATAATAGTACAAATATATATAGATATATCTACTTTTATAATTGTACCTATTATAGCTCATGATGCCCATTAATCCCTCTGTGTGTATTTAATTTTCACCTGTGTCCGCACTGTATCTGTACCACAAAACATGTTAACTGGGTTTGCCTTTATTTCAGGCTTACCTATCTAGTAAGTTCATCAAATATACCAGAAAGTTGTTTACAATATCTTTTAATTGTAAACATTAGCCACATTTTTGTTCAACTGGATGTTAAAAAAAATTCTCACAGTACAGAACATCTTAATCTACTAATTTAAATATTTTAAATTTATGCAGTAATTATTATTATTTTAAGTTTTTATCCGGCCACAGGCTTAAAACATAACTTTTTCATACACGTGAAACAAGTATGGGTAATTTTTTTCTAGTTTGAGTAACTTTTTCTTCAGATGATTTATGTTAGTCATCAATTCTTTAAAATATTTGTTCAGCTTTTCCATTTTCTCGACCACACCTTTTCCATCGATGGACGTTATAGAAATATTGATGCGTGTGTCCTTCTTCTCTCCTTCCGAACTTTCATCAGAGATGACGATGATATCTATATGAGGATAGGGAAATTAATTTTATTGGGCTTAGCGATTAAATGGAATACAACTTTGCTTTAAAGATGGATTACTACTGTTTGATCATCTTGCACACTGCTTGAAATGACTTTATGCTGCTGTCCCTCCTGGGTCTGGCCAGGAACGCTGCCGTGCTAGAAGCCATTTTTTTAATATAACAGTACAGGATACACCTAACTTTTTTTTTTACCTTTTTAGCAATTTTTAATTACCTTCTTTCACTTCCTTTATTTCTGCAATCCCCATGTCAGTGATTTTGCCTTTTATAGTCGCTACATCATCTTACATTTTAATTTTCTGTGTTGCTGCGCAGCATACTTCATCGCACATTTTCTTTCTGAAAGTAAATGTCAAAGTTCATCTAATCATACTAATCATTATTGTTGCTGTTAATTACTAACACCATGTGCTAACTAGTTGTAAAAAGTTTTAATACTTTAATAACCGCTTTTAATACTGACTTTTTTATGCTCATTTGGATTCTCTTCAATTTTCTTTGCTTTTTGTTCTTTAGATCAGACCACCTTTTTTTGAATCTGGAATTTTGTTCTTTTTTGAACAAGTTTTTTGTGTAGCAGACTTAGGAGCTTCTGTATAATTAGCTCTCACCATCATCTCCCTTGTACTTATTGACTTGGCTCTTTTAACCTCCTCCAATTGCATTTCTTCTTCTTCTCCCTCCCCTTCCACCTTCCCATGGCTTCTTTCCTTCACTTGATCAGCCGACAGGCGACAGATTGACTCCTGTATAATTTTATAGACGTGGACATGGGCGTTCACAGTTGGTATGTCCAATCACGGCAGCTTTAGCTGCAGTGTGGAGCATTGTATGTGAATGTTCATTCGCATTTGCAGCTGTGTCAGAAGAATTTCTTTTGAATTTTTCATAGAATATGATACAATGATTTATTTACCTAATTTAATCACAATTATAGCAAGGTAAGTGCTTTATAGCATGAGAGTTGTTTTTTTTTTTTTTTTTTGGTTTGTGTGTGTATGTAAATATTACAAGACATATGTTATATTTTTAAGGAAAACATTTAAGGTGGCATGTGACAAAAGTGTTGAGCTCATGAAGGACTTCATTAAGGCCTACATGTCCCATTTCTGCTTGTGGAAGACAAAGTCAAAGGAGTATTCCAACAGGCAGAACAGGAGCTTTGCTTTTCAGGACATAATCAGAGTGAACCTTCCCCATTATCCAGAGGCAAATATAGAGTGGGTCAAAGGTTAGATTCAGAACATGAGGACTGTGTTCAAAAAGGAACTGAATTAGTTGAAAGTCTCAAAAAGATCAGGGGCAGGGTATTATATTGTGTACGCACCTAGGTTCTGGTACTATGACCTCCTGTGCTTCTGGGCTGACGAGGTAATAGCCATACAATCTACCAGCAACATGGCCCAGATAGTGTGTAATTCTTTGCCTGACATTCCGGAAACAGAAGACATACCAGCAAGTGGCATAGTAAGTAAAACATACAACATTGTTAATGCGTAAAATATTATTTATTTACATTTAGCTGACTATTTTTCAATGTAACATACAATGCGATAGTGCATACATTACAAAATGTCATTCTCCCAGGACACAGCACTCTCACCATTAATATATTCCAAATAAGCCTCTGTCACACTGCAATGCAGAAATCACAGCTAAGGAGCCCGGAATATGGTGAAACACACAATGTTTATTGCAGGATGGTACAAACCGGATGGTGTGGGTATAGAATAAGGATTGCAGGGAGATGCAGAAATCAAATACCAGGAACACGGCTGATACAGATAATATGAAGAAATCCCAGGGAAAAGGTGAACCAGGAGCACAGCAGTGAACAGCACAGCAACATACAAAAGCAAGGTATGCTGGTAATGACAGGTATAAGAAGAGAGACTTCCAGGTGCAAGAGATAATTGGTGCAACAAGTTAACCCCTGGTGATGAAAGGAAAAGCACAATAGCAGCACCTCTGGTGCACAGAGGCACTGCAGATAATACATAATGCACAATCCAAAGTCCAGGTAGCAGGAGCTGCCAATGCAAGCAGCATGTAAAGCAGAGGGCTGCAGGCAGATCCTGACATCCTCCCTGTTTAACTTTGCCATGTGGCTGGTATTTCTCATCTGGGAAGACTCTAATGATGTCAACCATACCACCTCCTCTTGAGTTTTCTCCATATCACTAGGGGCTTTTCCAGAAAGTTGTGTAGTACACAACAAGCCATCACCACCTTGTCTGTTTTGCCTATGTACATTTTTATGGCGGAATGAAAAATTCTAAATCTTTTGCTCAATATACCAAAAGCATTTTCCACAACTCACCTTGCTCTTGACAATCAGTTGTCCTACCTTTCTTTCTCTGTGAAATTTTGTGGGGGATAAGGTTTTAATATATTATTGTGCAATACAAAGGTTTCATTCACTACAAGATAAAGTTTAGTCCAAATTGTGTTCTGTGCGTGGTAGAAAATGAAGTCTATTGTCTCTAAGTTTTGCATGAAAGTAACTGTCACGAATAGCCCTCTCTGGCTACACCCTAATTTAATATCTTATCATATATTTACACAGTCAAACAATATATCACCTCTATTTTGCTAGTAACCTCTGCTAACTGCCTTTATGCACAATTGTGATTTGGAAGTGTTTACTGTATGGGGTTACACATGATTCCAGCAGTCAATCTTCCTCTCACCTATTGCACAGGTTGCTGATTTGCTGAATTTCGCCCGAACAGCGCTCACACAACCACACACACTTCGGTTTGCAACCACCTATTGAATGAGGTCAATATGACCACAATATACTGCCTCAAATTGATACACAATGAGCACTCCTGGTTACACACAGATTGCAAGGCACACACAAGCAATCAAAGGCTTAACACAACCCCTCCAGACTCTATGACACAAATGTACATGCAGGCACACAGCTTGGCTTGGTATACAAAGGTATTCACAAATCACACCTCAGCAATGAAAGGTTTAGCATGGTCACGCAATCTATCTCTTCTTGTCAGGCAGTAAATTTATTTAGAGCAATAAGGACATCACTAATTAAATGTTAGATTTGAAATACAGAAAGTACAATGATTACAGGTTATATAAAAGTAGAGCTGCTCACTGACCCCCGTGTTTTGGTTTTGGTTTTGGTTTTGGATCTGGATTACCTTCGGGTTTTGGTTTTGCTAAAACCGCCCTTGCGTATTTTGGTTTTGGTTTTGTTTAGTCATTTTTTACAAAATTCCATTTTTTTGGGCTAAAATCACATAATTTAGGTATTATTTTGTACCTACATTATTATTAACCTCACTAACACTAAATTTCAATGATTTCCATTCAATTTTTACCATCTCACAGGTCACAATATGCTTTTCATATACTTTCAGCCAAATACTGCAGCGATCTGGCTGGCTAGTAAGCGACAGTGCAATGACTCAAACACACAGCAGTTCCTAGCACATCTAGGACACATTGGCACACAGCAGTGGCAGAAAAGTGGTGCAAGATGGAATTGTTCTTGGATCATGAAACCAGTTATGGTTCATTTGATCGCTCCACCTGTTTCTTGGATACGTGAGGTAATTCTGCAGCTAATATATGGAAACGATCGGTCCAACTGTTTCTTGGATAAGTGAGGTAATTCTACAGCTAATACATGGCAAGGAGCGCTTACCACCCCGGCTGTGTGCTTTTATCAGACACACACCAATCCAGGGTGCCAGACAATGCACTAAAAAGAGCCATTGAAATTCCGAGCAAAAAGCCAGTTCATCAGTGAGCTTCGAATCAGCCCCAGATCCCACAAAATTATAATCTAGTTAGGTACCTTTCATGTAAAGTGCAAATTACAAACACAACAAAACACATGTGGGAGAATGTGGCCACTAAGAGGCTGACTAACAAACACAAAGCCATTGCATAGATGGCTATCCAGGATTGTCTGCCTCTCAGGACATTCATGCACTCCTGGAACCTGTGCCGATATGTCCGCTGCCCCTTCTGCATCACCAGAAGGGAAACAGCACATCATATTTTTGGGGACTGCTTCACTGCACAGGCACTGTTGGATGCCTTGAAAGCTGAACATAAGGACAGTGTGCCCAGAACTTGCTTTTCATACCATTCGGTATTTTATGGATTATTTCCTGAGACCCACATCATTGGAGCAATCCGGGAGGCCCAGAGCCTAAAGAACTGCTTTATGGATGCTATTTGGCTTGACAGGAATTGCCTCATCTTGAAAAGGGAGAAGATGACCATCCAGGACATTCACAGGCTGATCCACATCCTACTAAGAGAATATAACACCATTGACAGTCCTGAGGAAGAGGAAGATGATTAATTTTCTGTCTCCCTCTTCTCCTTCTCCCCCTATGTGTCTGTTTATTCAATATAACACTGTTCAATTTGTCTGCAAATTCAGAAGACAAGCCTGCTTGTCTTCCTATTCATCAATGACTCTTAGCAATGGAGCACTCGTCTTTGGGTGTATATTAGACCTTACACTTTGTAGTGCAAATTCAGAAAAAAACAATGCAATGACTGGTATATTAGAATTTCAGCACTTAGAAATTAAGCTCTTTTATAAGGGTGTATATCAGACCCTACAGTTTGTAGTGCAAATTCCGAAAACTACAGTGCAATGACTACTATATTAGGATTTCAGCACTCAGAAATTAAGCTGTTTTATAAGGGTGTATATCAGACCCTACAGTGCGTAGTGCAAATTCAGAAAAATACAGTGCAATTACTGCTATATTAGGATTTCAGCACTCAGAAATTAAGCTCTTTTATAAGGGTGTGTATGAGACCCCAAATAATTTGTAGTGCAAATTCAGAAAAATACAGTGCAATGACTGCTACATTTGGATTACCACCCTCCTATTTCTATTCTATCACTTTGCCTGCTCTATACTGTGACCTAACCCTTCTCTATCCCTCTCTCAAATGGCGCTAGATCGCCGTGGAGGCGGTTATTTATTGATTCCAAAATTCGCAAGATCCAAGATCCGATGACGTCACAGTGACGTTTTGCCTCATTTTGGAATCCGAATAGGCACGAGACCACTGAGCCGACTCGGCTCTGTACTCGGAACTCCAAAGTTCGGGTGGGTTCGGTTTTAAGGAAACCGAGCCCGCCCATCTCTATATAAAAGAAACAATATACAATTGACATACAAATAAAAAGTTGCAAAACAGGTGAAATCAAGGGGTAAAATTCAGAATATAACTTACAGACAAGTTGGTATAATCTGCACCTAGTTAAATTGGCTTGAAGATGCTCAATTTATCAAAGATGATTGATTTTCCAAATGACAGACAGTTTGTCTCTTTGCAACACAGGTATTTAAGCAAACTCAAATAAGACCGCATTCACAGGGTCAGTGTGGATGCTAATGGGGCGGGGGGGCAGAAATGTCCCTTGACATCACATTAGGCTTATTCAAAACTATTCCTAAGTTTTGACCTGTCTTAACTTTTCTCAGATATATCCCAGAAACTTAACTCCCCCATCAATAAACCTGTCATAATCTCACACACATTTAAATACCAACCATGGTGGGATTATAACAATATGACATACCTATCCCAAAGACATGTGACTACAGCTGTTCCCTGTTCCTGTACTTCACAACCCTGGTGTGACTTCTGCCCCTCGGTATGAAATGGCACACAGATTCCCAAAATATGAAATATGGAGGAATTTTCTTTGAAGTTCATATTTCTCTGTTCATGCATAGATAGCCTTCATGTGTTGCCCTTGTCTGCAAGGATCTCAAGCTGTGACCGGTTCCTTTAAATCTCTCTCGGTGTCAAAAAACTTTCCTATGTCAGAACGCTGCTCACCCCCAGGGACCTTTGACGCTGCTTAGATTTCCCTGAAAGTGTTGCTGTTATCTTTTAACATAAAGATGGGCAGAAGCATCAGGTAAACACACACCAGACCTTCTGACTACAAATTTTACATCTTAGTAGCGCAATTTATCAACAGATTAATTTGATTTAACATATTTATACTGCATCTATGATTAGGCCTTATGCCCCACAATTATGTTATTGGTTAATCCTTATAACTGTAATTCTTCTCTCTTCACTACAGTGCATCTGCTCCAATGTCCCTGACTTACTTTTCCATTTTTTTTTAATGTCTACAAATAGAAATTCATATTTTGCATTGACAATGGTCATCAGTATAATGCTGAAGAATCCCTTGTAGTTGAATAGTAGGATCCGCATTTTTTGGGTAGAATAATTCTTACATATTCGCCATCTATCTATTCGCCACCACAATTTGGGAAATTCCAAAGTGTTTCAAATTCTTCAGCAATAAGTTGCTATTTCTCAAACATTACTGGATACTGCAAGAGAAAGATTGTTTTAATGTTACATGAATACAAACATTATCATACTAACGACTTGAAATTCTGTTTTTATTACACAACTTGCAAAGATTCTGTGATGTAGCAGAGCAATGTGGGACAGCGCAGCTGATACAAGACAGCCAAGAAATCACAGAACTACCCACACAGCTAACCACAGATGGACCCACAGAGGATACTGTTAAAGCCACCCAGCCACCAGGTGAAAAAAACTGGCAAGCGGAGAAATAAACGGGTACATGATAATGAACAAAGTGACATGCTGACTAGGAAAATGATAGAGTCTATTACCCAGTTAATGTCAAAGGAACCAGATGAATGTGACCTGCTTGACTCACTCACGCAAAAATGTGAAGATTGCCAGTGGAAATGCGAATGGAGATAGAATGTTTAGTGAATTATATGCTTTACAGAGCACAGAGGGGGCAACTCTCACAAGACACTATGTTGACACAATCCCCCGACAAACAGGATAAATGGCATTTCTGCCCAGCCCAATCATATACATTACCCCTACTACAACTCCACAGGCAACATTCCATCATGGGAAGCCAAGCAAGTATTCCTCCTGCCTACAGGACTTCAACAGCATTGGGAAGCACAAGTATGCTACAGTACACAGGAAGTCTGTCCTTGTTGGAAAAAATTGAACGTTTCCATTCTGAACAGCTGTGACAACTATGCTTGTTTTTTATACATTTTTTTTATTTTAAAGTTTGTATATGTTTTATGGGTGCCCTCTTTTCTGTAAAATATTTGTTTTGTCTTCCCATCTTTAGTCCATCTCTGGTCTGCACACCAGAGATGCCTTTATGCCCAAAGCAGTGCATTCACTGTGAGTTGGCACACAATGGAAGTTCATGTTTGCCGTAAATTCATGCAGATATTAATTTCACCTTTAACCCATCTCTGATATGCAGAGATGGGTCCCCTCCTGCTTAACCCACCTGCCCTTAGTTCAAAGCAGCGCATGCTTGCCTTTCATTCATGTAAACATCCCTTTTGCATTGCCATCTTTCCGATTACACTTGGGAAAATGTGTCCCATAACCCTCCAGACTGTAAGACACAAAGCAGCACTGCTGTTGTATTCTGGCATATAGTGGAAGGACTTACTACTTGTAATATATATATATATATACATATATATAGTTTGCATTGTTTTTAATATCGTTAATTTTCCATTTTATTAATAAAAAGCCTCACAGGTCTCAGATATGATCAAACCCGGAGCCTGTGGTGAAATTGTTGTGCTGTATTAGAGATCAGCCAGTGGCCAAAAATCGTAGGGTAGGAACCAGTCTCTGCAGATATGGGTGTCCGTAAATGGGTGTCCTCCTTCTGGATGAGTGGGGTGATAAGCCGGAGCAGTTCCTGAAAAGTGGGATAATTTATCCGCAGGAAATTCCTGAAGTCATCTGAGTTGTTGTCCCATATCTCCTGTCACAGGAGCATATGTGAAAAGAAGTCTCTCCTCTGGAACCACTCCTTGGTCCAACAAGTCCGATTCTTTCTTATTCTTTCCTTACAGGTCTGTGTTTCCAGTACTCTTGCCATAGCGAGAAGCAAAATGCCACAAGCTTTCTGTTGATTTTTTGTGGCCATTATGTTAAAATAAATCATAGTAATTGAATAGTTGCAAACAAAGTTGAAAAACATACACTATACACATGGAACTAGATCTGTCCATCCTAACGCAGAAACTCAGCTCATTATGCAATAAATAAAAATTTTCCATGCAAAACCACTTGAAATTCTGTATGATTAGTTTTAAATAGTCACAACAGCAAATAAGTTTCTTGCACTGCACCAACTGCTTTCAACCTCTAGGAGTAAATGTATCAAGCTGAGAGTTTTCCGGTGAGTTTGAAAAGTGGAGATGTTGCCTTTAGCAACCAATCAGATTCTAGCTGTCATTGTATAGAATGTACTAAATAAATGGTAGCTAGAATCTGATTGGTTTTTAAAACCCAACGTAAAACTCTCAGCTTGATACATTTACCCCCTAGTCTCAGTAACAAACAATCTTGAGAAATAGACTGCATAAAATTTGGAGAAATATGTTTCGAGAAATACATTCCATGAAAAGTTTATCAAATGCATACACTTTTCAATTGTAAAACTGTATAATAATTAGATAGAAATAGAATTTATACTTTAGATTAATAATACAAGTGAAAAATTAAATTAAGGATAATTTTATTTGATGGAACTGGAGTGGGTATGTATTTGACAGGTATTTATTTATCTTAGTTGAGAAACTATCTTGCTGCGAGGGACATTAACAGTTCAATTCAGCTAATGAAAGGGTTAAAAGAATTGCAGTGGGAGGGAGGGGCTTGAAAAGATAAACTCAAGAGCAATCAGACAGGATTCAAACAATGAAAAATAGCAATGTTATTTGCATGAATAACTGCAGTCTCTAGAGGATACCAAAAGACTGTTTGAAAAACACATTGAGGATAAGTTACCGCTTATAACTAGCGGTAATTACATTTATGTTAATTCTCAAGCAGTTGATTTAAATAAAGCATTAGTGTGAGAGCTTTTAATTATAAAATATCAATGGATGAATCATTTGCTAACGATGAAGAAATGACCCTGCAGCAGATTCTTTATAATCAGGTTGTGTGCTTGGAGATGAAGAATATCACTTTTTGAGAGACAAATGTGTTCATTTTTCCTACTCCCTAATGATTTCTGTTAATGCAAGTGAACAAAAAAGTTTGTTATTGAGAAAGAAAAGTTCCCTTTCTGTCTGAATGCATTTTCATATTGCCATAATATATGTAATATTTTTAGACTGCCTGAAATTGAATTTGAGAAAGACAAAAAAACAAGCAGCTACTTTCCTTATAGCTAATATTTTTTGGTTTGCTCACTGTTACATATATTTTTCTTGCTTGGCTTAATATTTTTAACAATAGCTGGTTATAAAAAATGTCTGTGCAGCTGAAGAAAGGGTAAATATTTGTATCATAAAATAACATATTTAATTGAAATTAGGGGTTAATTGTATTGACTTCCGATTTTTGCTAGTTGCCACTTTTCGGCGAGTTTGCAGTAAAAATTTAAAGCGGCAATTGGCTTTTAAGGCAAAACATTGGCTTTAAAGCCATTGCTGCGACTTGCAAAAATCAGAAGGTAATACGTTTACCCCTTGGATTTCAATTTATAAACTGGACAATCTGAAATTTGAAAAAAAAAAAAAACATATGTCAGGAGGAGTAACCCTTAAAAATTTGAAACCTGCATTTTAGCGCAACTGATATATTCAGTTCTACAGGAGCAAGTAAAAGGTAATTACAGTTGACTGTTAAGAAACAATCTTCTTTTGACATTCCTAGTTTTGACCATATTTTTCTTTAACTCAGAATGCTCATTTTTTTGTATTGCTTTTATTGTATTACTCTGCTCATTCCACTGAGATCTATGGACACTGTTGGTCGTGAGTGCATACGCACTGCAGAATTGGAACAACATTGTTACATTACTGAACTAGATTTTCAGTTTGGTTTAAAAATCAAATCAAATGTTACTATGTGCTTTTGAATGATCATTGCTCATCATTGGAGCATACACAGTAATGCAATATCAGGCCGAACGGTTGTTTATCGTGTTATTGGGCGATAATCGTCTGAAAAACCTGTAGTGTGTACCCGGTCTAACACCTTCACCTAGCAATTGTATCCCTGGAAAGGCCATTCCAGGGGTATGGAATATTAACTGGAATGCCACTCACCAATAGTAAATGCAGTACTTCCATGTGGATCTCTCTGAGCTTACAGAAATAGCAGATGATATCATCCTCACCCACCATGTGCCCACCTGGAAAATCCATAGTTTGCACTTCTAGACACTGTTAAAGCACTGAAATAAATGTTTGCGTGTGTCTGTGTGTTTGTGTGTTGGGAGGGGGGTTGGCATGTTTATTACTAGGGATGTAAAGGATAAGGGCTCTGGTGAGCTTTTATTTGGCAGGTGATAGGTCAAAAGGAATATGCAAAACCATCAGTACTTAAAAATAAATGGGTGCAGTGAATATACAGAATGCAAAACTCAAAGTCCAGTGCAGAATGGTTAACAAGACAAGCATTTGCAATACCTCCTGCCAACTACATCCGGAGATTGCAAATATAAACTATAAGGAATTAGCATAACTCTTAAGTTCCACTTTATCTCTCTAACTAGTTATACATACAAATACAACAGTGTAACTGGTGATTTGGTGATGCATGTGGTTAAATGAAATGTTACTTCTTGCCAATGGTGTTTAACAAGCAGTCTGTAATCTTCCTTATCTAGGTAGGAAATCATAGTAATGCTCAATAGTATCGTTGTCTCTCACACTGAAATCTTTAAAATACATTAACGACTATGTGAAAACCAGTTCAATACTAGCTCAATCTCTAGCATTTAAACTCAACTAACCAAAACAAACAGTTGGCTTAATCAGCTCAGTCTTAAAAAAAAAAAACTGTCACAAATTGAATTCTGCCAGTTGTTTTTGAAACTCGCTGTCAGGCACGCTCTAAATTTACTTATCAGCTCACACATCAAAGGCTGACAAGAAACAAAACAGCTACATATTTACTGAGTTACCCTGTCCATTGGCTAGGTTTTCCACACTGCTCACATCAATGTTATAATTCATTAACACAAATAAGTACCCATTTCAATTTATGGCAGGAATGGTAACTTCTTTATGGCTATACATAAGGATGACAGGCAAATGATAAATAATGTTACCATGTATGAAATACAACTTGCTAAACGCAGACCGCTGACTCTCATCACCTCCTCGTTATTTCTGGACATTCCTCCTCACTATAGCAGTGGTACAACTTGCTATCCGCAGACCACTGACTACCCTCACGTTTCCTTTGTCCATTCAGTTCCTCGTGTACTATTACCTATGTATTACCAATGCTGCTAGTCATAGACTTTCCACGAGCATTCTCTACCATCTGCTGTCTCCTGTTCCGTGATCACCCCGCTACCAGAGTACCATATTACCACCTATATTGCTCTGGTAAGTCCATCACCTGGTGATCCCTGGGTAAAGACTCCTAGTGCCCGTGACACTGGATACACTAAACATGGGGTTACAATAATACAGAAGGGAATGACACTGCACGCTTACATGAAACAATAAGTCTTTTGACACATTATATCAGCAGTGTTTCGCCATCTGAACCTGTGATACATTTTGCTACAATAACATTTATAGTGATACATATTGATACATTTCCCAATGCTATTTCAGCCAATATATTACTGTGGAGAAACATTGCATATCTTTTAGAATTTCTAACCATATTACCTCTCAGATTACCTGTTGACCTAGCTAATTAACATGGGCTGCCAACTAGTTAACTCAGAAATTGTTCTGATTGCAAATAAAATCTAAGCTGCACCTCATAACAATGGACATTTGAGACAAATGGTAATTACATTAGCTAACACAAGCAAAATAACTGCTGCTATCCTGATATTTTCACACAGTATGGCAATATTCTTTATATTTATTCTGCATACAATATTGCAGGCAATAGCAAGGGAAAAATGTACCTAATGAACTTGAAATAATAATGCACATAATACTCCGATGCTCTGGTGTATATACTTAGACTGGGTCAAGGATTAAAAAGTACATTAAGCCATGAGAAATGGGTGATGAATGCAAAGTTCTCAGTCCAGTAGCAACCCGTTTCCTCACACCATGTATTCATATTCACCATATTTTCTATCTGGGATAAGTCCTTACAGGAAGCTCAAGTTGGGCTGTGGGCATCTCAGAAAGTTGGATGTGGTACAGTTTTTTGGAAAACTGTGTGGTTTGTGCACTGAGCACTAAGGGATGTATAAATGTGTAAATTTTAAAAATCTTGAAAAAACTTATTCTATTTGCAAATAGCTTTCACGAGTCAGTTTTCCCCTGTGCCTACAATATTATCATTTGGTGTTCTTCCCAAGTTCCTTCTTTTCATGTTTTATCAGCTTGCTGACAGCAGTTAGAGACATCTGCACAATAGTTAACTCTATGGCATACCTCCCACATCATCATATTCTCACAAACAGAAAGAATATACAGTTTGTGGAAACCAATGGTAATTGACACAGAAGCACTGAGGAATATCATCCTACCAAAAACAAATAGCTGTTTACCTCACTGAGCCCAAATTTCATGCTGTAGACTACATGTCCAAGTGACAGAGACTGCTTTCTCCATTACACCAGCCATGGGGATGTCAAAGGGGCCTCCACTTTCTTCTCTGGCCTTTATTGAATAATTCAATTGTTTCTCACTACTCTCTCTCAATAACTACCTCAACTAATCCACATCCTTTAATATCTTTCACTCCACTCCACCAAGTTTCTGTTCAATTTACTTTGTATATTTCTCCTACTTACCTTTACCACACTTCTATCCAAATTGCTATTCTCTCTCCAGCATCCTATTTCTCCCCACCATTATTTCTCCCTCACTACTTTTGATCTTGCTAGTCTGCACCTATGAACTATTTTGTTTCTTGCTCACACCTCAGTCATCAAACATCACAAGTAGAAATAAATATGACAGCTAGAAATCATCCTCTAATATTCCCTTTCTCAAGCTTGTATTCTCCATCTTCTACTATATTTCTAGGTTGACTACAACCACCTTTCCTATAACCTCACCTTACCTTTTGCTCCAATCAATACCAAAATGCTCTCAAACTGATCCACTTTTCATCTTCACTACTCCTACTTCACACTACTCCTCTTGCCCTTTAACTTCCCTGCCTGCCATGATATGGCTGTTTCTTTCTACAATACTACACCAGATGTAAACTACCACATACAGTTCCTGATTCATATTCGAATGTAACTTGCATGTAAGTTGCCTTTATATAAAGAGAATTCAACTTGAGCGTAATTGTGATCATATTCAAATCTAAGCATAGCTCAAAATATATAGATTTGAATCTGGATGAAAGTATATCAGTTGCATAAGTTGTTCTGTGATAGCTACTGGCACGCATGTATTTATTTTTAAATTTTTTTAAAGCAAAGACTATGCTGTGTCATTCATCCCCATTTACATCTGCCCTGTAGTGGGTGCAAAAGACACAGATAAAACCAAGCGTACATACGACAAACAAAAGAATTGAATCGGCCATATCTGTTTTGGAACGCCCTTGCTGTACATAGCCTATGTTAGTACGATACTTCCTTCACCCAGTCTGCCTCTCAAGTCATAGGGAGTCATAAGTAAAGATGTTCACTGACCACCATGTTTTGGTTTTGGTTTTGGATCTGGATTAACTTTGTGTTTTGGTTTTGACTTTGGTTTTGGCAAAGCCGCCCTTTGGTTTTGGATCTCTATTTTTTTCTAAAATCCCTTTTATTTTTTTTAAATCACATAATTTGGCTCTTTTTGTTCCTACATTATTATTAACCATTAACATTAGTTTTCAGTCATTTCCAGTCAGTTTTTGTCAAGTGACAAGAACACTACTACCCCTCCTGTTTCTGTACGAGCAATGGCACTGAGCAATGTCAGTGGAGAATGGAAAGTGAGAAGAACACTGCTAACCCTGTTTCTGTGTGAGCAATGGCTCTGGATCTCCTGGGAAGGGAGGTACTTATGAAATCCAGAAGCCACAAGATCCAACAACGCAACAATGATGTTTTGCCTTGATTCAGATCCGAGGACCGAGCTGGCTCACCAGCCTACTCGGATCCTCTAAGTTCGGGTGGGCTCGGTATTCAGAAAATAGAGCCCGAGCATCTCTAGTCATAAGTGTCATTTGAGTTCAGGCATGAATTGCATGCAATTGCATTTATTCCCTCTAAATTTATCTGCTCCATTTATCCTGCTGCCTGCACATATTTTGCTCACCTGTTTACCCTATCTTTCTACTTTGGCATATTTCCTTCTTATTTTAAACACATGCTCTTCTTACTAATCCTAAAGAAACAAACCCAAGGAAACCTGGAAGAGATACAGCAAGCTGTGACACTCCATATTGAAAAGTAAGTAGATAGTGCTATATGACTTTGTGACAAAATGCTGACTTTACTTTAACAAACCTACACCTTGGGGTAAATATATCAAGCTGAGAGTTTTCCGGCAGGATTGAAAAACCAATCAGATTCTAGTTATCATTTATTTAGTAGTACATTCTAAAAAATGACAGCTAGAATCTGACTGGTTGCTATAGGCAACATCTCCACTTTTCAAACCCGCCGGAAAACTCTCAGCTTGATACATTTACCCCTTTGTTTCTCACAAAATGTGAACTATAACTATATGTAATTTTCTAGCTCTTATTGTTCCCCAGATCCTCAGAGCGCAAGTGCAATGACCGATTACTTGGTGGTAACTTTACTCAGTGTTTACAATATGTTCATAAGCAAATGTTGTGCGCTTTGCAATTATTTATGCTAATGCCATAATATTGCTACTATGTTGAAATGTATAAATGTATGTTAATTCTAACCTAGATATGTACTTACATGCACAAATAATGGAGAACTGTTAAACTTTTGTGTTTGGTAATGTTTTTGACAATGTGTTTGAATATTTATGTCAGGATTGCATTTAATGTATATATGTTTTTTAAAAGATGGCTAGGTGGGTTGTTGGTAAGGATTGAGTGGTGTCCAGATCCAGGGCCATGTAACAGCCCCAATGAAAACTGACAAAGGGTGATATATCTAAGTCCACTAATGAGCTAGTGCCAGTTGTGTGTGAAATTGAATTGTGTTTAAAAAAAGGGACTGAGAACTGGGACAGATGTGAAGAGAAAAGAGCAGTGTACAAAGGTTGCTGTGTTGGAGGTTTCACACGTTTGACTTTTTGGCTACTGCTGGACTAGTGCTCACTCATGCTTCCACAATGAATCACCCGGGAGTCTGATAGCTTGGTGGCCCTGTGGAGCAGGGGGACCTTGTATCAAATTTCCCCCTTACTTCTAGAGGGTAATAATATTGGGCCAAGTGCCTGGAACTCAAGGAACCAGGAGAAAAGCTGACTGCAGTCTTCTGGGCTAGAGAGGGGGGTAAAGGACAAGACGTGTATTAAACCTGTTTGGCATTTGTTTAAAGTGTATTTTTATTCTGTTGTAATGTATAATAATAAAAGTACTATAGTGAACTCTCACAAGAATGATGAGTATAAGAGTAAACTAGGGTGCATTTTCAGCTTTTTCCTCCAAAGTTTTCTTTTTTAATAAACTATCCTAATGAAATTATTATGGTTGTCTAGAGGCTAACAAATAGTACAGATTCAAACTTTGAACTTAAAACACAGTAATATTTTTTAGAATAGAAAATAATTAGAATTAATTTAAAAGAATACTGTAAGTTGTTGTTATTAAAGCTCAATCAGACAACATTTTATTACTTTTTTTTATTTATTTTGTTTCAACTGCAAGCTGTGAACTTGAACTTTGAAATGGAAATTCACACACAATCACATGGGCTTGTCCAGTGTCAGGAGGCTTCCCATGGACATGGAAAGGGAAAAGGACCTAATTAGGGGGCTTAGTTATGCATAAAGTCTTACAACACCACCATTACACTTAATTTAAAGTTATTGTTATTTCACTGTGAATATATAAATATATTTATTTTTTGGTAAATATCAATATAAAAAGCAATTGTTAAAAGTGAGTGTGATACAAGTTGTATTTTGATATCAATACCCTATATTTGTGATTGTATTATATATTGAGTAGAGATGCTCACTGACCCCCGTGAAGTGGTTTTGGTATTGGATCTAGATTAGGTTCGTGCTTTGGTTTTGGTTTTGGCAAAACCGCCCTCGTTCTTAATGGTTTTGATTTTGGATCTTTATTTTTTTAGAAAAATTGCTAAAATATGCTAAAATCACATAATTTTGCTCTTTTTTTTTGATACTACATTATTATTAACCTCAATAACACAAATTTTAAGTCAATTGCAGTCAATTTTGACCTCACCGTGGATCACAATATTATTTTTATACGCTTTCGGACAAATATTGCAGCAACCTGGCTGGATGCTAAGTGACTCAAACACATGGCAGTTCCTAGCACATCTAGGACACATTGGCACACAGCAGTGGCAGAAAAGAAAAGCTGTGAAAGATGGAGTTGTCCTTGGGCCCTCCCGCCCACCCTTATGTTGGAACTTAAAAAGGACATGCACACTTTAACATACCAAGCACTTTAGCCACAAAAGTGCCACTTCTTGTGGCTGAAGTGCTTGGTTTGTTTGGGCCCCCACAAAACAAGGTAACAATGGGCTTAAAGCACCTAAGGTAACAGTGCTGTTAATGAACTCTACTGTGGCAAGATGTTGTCATCATCCTCAGCCTCATCCTCACCCTCATCAGTGTGTACATCATTCTAACACTATTTCATCACCGCTGGAATCCACCATTACAGAAGTCTCAGTATTTAGATGTAATTGACGGGAAAGGCCTTCCTCGTGGAACTTGAAGTTCATTTTTATGAACATCATCTTTTCCACATTTTGAGGAAGTAGCCTCCTACGCCGATCGCTGACAAGGTTCCTGGCTGTGCTGAAAACTCTTTGCAAATACACACTGGGGGGTGGGCAGTTTAGGAAGTACAAAGCTAGTTGTTACATGGGTTTCCAAATTCACTTTTTTTCCTCCCAGTATGTAAAGGGATACTTTGATGTGTCTATTTCTATACTGTCATGAAAATAATCCTCCACCATCCTTTGGATGCTGATAGTAGGATCAGGTGGAGATACGGCAGAGGTGTCACGTTTTTTGGTCAATTCTTTTAGACCAGACCAGATGTCAAAATTTGGTGCTGAGTCATCTGCATCATCCCTGGGTCTCTTGGGAAAGCTAAGTTTTTTCCTAGCAGCAGTTGACTGAGAAACTGAAGGAGGAAATGCCATCCTGTCACGTAACACTTGAGCTGTCATCTTGCTCACCAGGAGCTGCTTGCATCTCTTCAGATTTGGGTCAACTGGAAACAAAGAGAAGACATAGCTCTTAAACCGAGGATCAAACACAGTCGTCAAAATGTAGTGATCCAATTTCAAGATTTTAAAAACTCTTAGATCCTGGCAAAGTGAATAAAGTACTTGATCTACAAGTCCGACATACTTAGCGCAATTGCTTTGTTTAATCTCCTCCTTCAGTTTCTCAAGCTGCTTTTCCAAAAGTCTAATTAAGGGAATCTCTAGACACAAGCTAGCAGTATCTGAACTCACTTCACAGGTGACTACTTCGAGTGGTTTCAGCACCTAGCACAACACGGAAAGTATTCTCCACTGCTGTTGACTAAAATACATCCCCCTCCTTTTCCAATGTCATGGCTTCTGGAGTAAGCGTGAATGGCTTTTCGCTGTTTCTCCATCAGCAAAAGCATATACAGGGTGAAATTCCACCTTGTCACCACCTCTTAAGTTGGTGGTAGGGCAAATTAAATTGCTCTTGCAGCTGCTGCAATCTCCTACCCACTGCTGCCGAATGTCCACATATTTTATGGGCCACAGACAGCATCTCCTGCACGTCCATGTCATTTTTTAAAAAGCTCTGCCCCACCAAGTTTATTGTGTGAGCAAAACAGGGAATGTGATGGAATTCACCCAGCTGTAATGCTCTCACAATATTGGTGGCGTTATGAGAAATGACATATCCTGAGGAGAGTCCAAGCAGGATAAGTCATGTTGCAATGACATCCTTTGGTTTTTGTAACAGATTGTCAGCTGTATGCCTCTTAGTGAAGCCGGTGATACACAGAGTAGCCTGCCTCTGACAAATGTGACGTCCTTGGGTACATGCTGCTGCTGTTCCTGCTGGTGAAGGTGAATCACCAACCCAGTGGGCTGTCACAGTCATATAATCTTTAGTTTGCCCAGTTCCGCTTGTCCACATATATGTGGTTAAGTGTACAGTGGATAGAATGGCATTTTGTAGTCCAATAATTACATATTTACGAACCTTCTGGTAGAGGTCAGGAATAGCTTTTCTACTGAAATGGTGTCCTGGTGGAATTTGGTAATGGAGACACAAGACCTCAAGTAACTGTTTAAAAAGAGCTGCATTAATAGTAGATATTGTATGCAGATCTAATACTAGCATAGTCGTCATGGCATTTGTGAACCCGCTTTCCGTCTGGGTGACAACTTTCATACTGGCTTCCTCTTGCAAAGCATTGTTTAACAGTCAATTGTTGTAAACTACTAGAACTCTTCTTCTTGGTCTGCTTCTGGGATGAAGATTCACCCCCAGCAGCAGCAGCAGCAGCAGTGGGGCTAACGCTCAAGAATTCAGGAATGAGGAATCCAGGATAGTGGAGGAGTCATCTAGCCTTAGCAACTTAGATGCAGCACTAACTTCGATCGATACAGGGGATATTGTTGAGGACGGTGTTGTGGGTGTAGATTGCAGGCGTTGGGATGTAGGTGAGAGAAGGGTCCTAGTTGATGATGGACTGCTTGTTGTTATTTTTTTAGCATAAGTTTCTGATTTCCCCAACAGCTTGCCATGAACTAGCTTCAAATGGCGTAACATGGATGAGGTTCCTAGATGGTTAAGGTCCCTACCTCGACTGACCGTGGCTTTACATACGCTACAAATGGCTAGGATTTGGGTGAAACTAATTCCACACATAAGAAATGGATTTTTTGGTCTTATGTCCAGTCATGACAATGGCCTTCTTCATATCACGTGCCATAACTGTTTCCACTGGTGCAGGACTTGCACAAACAACATCATCATCAACATCCTCATTAGCGCACTCGTCGGCTACACAAATATCCCCCTCACCCTGTTGCAATTCCAAAGTGGCATCCTCAATTTGCGCATCACCGGCTACACTCGGACTGTTCATGTACACATCTGCAGAAATGCTGAAAGGGTCCTTCTTTTTGGGTACACTATCAAAATTACACATAGCATTTGTGGATGGAGTCTCCTCAAGGATTTCTGTCATTTCTGAATCTGTACATACATTTTACTCTAATGTCTTACTGTTTTCTTCCAGCTCGGCTTTTACACATAAAAATATTTTATATACACCACTTTTGGAGTCCTAATGACAAGGTCTTGCTTTGTCACGACTGATCTTACAAGAAGATACCTCAGTGACAGTTGCTTAACTCACACTCATAGAGAAAGGCAAAGGCCTCATTCTTTCTTTTCCACTGTGTGTGTAGAATGGCATGTTGCCAATTTTATTTTTTACTGCAGATAACTTTGCCTGGATTACAGGTCTTTTTTTTTTGTCCAAGGTAAAAGGTGTTTTTTAAAAAAAATAATTCCCTGACTTAAAAACACTATGCACTTTTACATAGGCTTTACCAGATGACATAGAGGAATTACTATCATCATGACTGGTGCCAGCAGCTGCTTGGTGCTCCTGCTCTTCAGTGAACTGCAGTGAATCCATTTTGATAGCACTGTACACTTTGACTGCATATTCAGAAGAAAAGCCTGCCAGGCCTAGTGTTTGTATTTCAGCAACGACTCTTAGCAATTGAGCAATCCACTTTGTTTGTAACCTATGTAACACCAAACAAATTGACTGCAAATTCAGAAGAAAAGCCTGTCAGAACTAGCATTTCTATTTCAGCAATGACACTTAGCAATGGAGAAATCCTCTTTGTGTGTAATCTTTATAACACCATACAATTAGACTACTAATTTATAAGAAAAGCCTGCCAGGTGTAATAATTCCTAGTGCAGTAACGAAGAGCAATGGAAGTATAAAGCAAAGTGTCTTTATTCAAGTAAATACATAAACAAAGATAACTCAAATCCACAGATAAAAACAGGTTCCAAAAGAGTAAAATCACAATAAAACTGGGCGCTAAGTAATCTATATAGAACCGTATTAATTACAGTTGGCTGCTGCTACCTCTGGTTAGATATCTGGTACTAACTAAATATAGACAATGTAGAAAAAGTAGAGGATAGTGCTGATTCAACCGTAAAAATAATTTAATATACAAATTGAAGCCAAAGGCCTGATTGTAAAAATTAACACAACTGACTAGCATACATGCATGAATAATTATTAAAATAAAATAGATATCGCCAACCTATTATACAATTACTTATCATATAAACTGGTGCACCAGTAATGAATAATTGGCCAGTGTATGGCGGTATCAATATGTGAATAGAAGATTTAAATCAAGCTGTGGTCCGGACCAATCATATTGCAATAATCAAACCGGTTAATAAGCAGACCAAAACTATTGTGCAGATTATAGTGCCATAGAGCTACATAGCGCTATGAAGCATAGCATAAAAAATTATGCAAATATGGTCAAGTCTGTTTGTGCTTGACCATATTTGCATAATTTTTTATGCTATGCTTCATAGCGCTATGTAGCTCTATGGCACTATAATCTGCACAATAGTTTTGGTCTGCTTATTAACCGGTTTGATTATTGCAATATGATTGGTCCGGACCACAGCTTGATTTAAATCTTCTATTCACATATTGATACTGCCATACACTGGCCAATTATTCATTACTGGTGCACCAGTTTATATGATAAGTAATTGTATAATAGGTTGGCGATATCTATTTTATTTTAATAATTATTCATGCATGTATGCTAGTCAGTTGTGTTAATTTTTACAATCAGGCCTTTGGCTTCAATTTGTATATTAAATTATTTTTACGGTTGAATCAGCGCTATCCTCTACTTTTTCTACAGGTTCCAAAAGAGACTGTTTAGTAAAATGGCAGGAATAGGTATAATAAGTTTACCCTAGTCCAGAAGGCACAAGGCTGTCCAGGGATCAAGCAGAGATCAGATAAACAAAGTACAAATAGCCAAGCAGAGATCAAGCGAATGAGCAAGGTCCAAAAGTCGAGCCAAAGTTCATGTTAACAGGCAAATGAGCAGGGTCCAGGAATCAAGCCGAGGGTCACAACAGAAGATCAAACAATGGAGAAAACACAGGAACAGCAGCAGCAGCCAGGAACAAACAGATGAACTGCACAGAGCACAGTTTGAGGCAGGTATTTGAAGCAGTGCGACAGGTGCAGTTCTAATTAGCATCAGTTAAGGAGATTAATTCCTTCAGGCATGTTGCAGAGTTCAGGAGCAGAACAGCAGCACCTCTGGTGGATTATAGGTACTGCTGCCAGATACAAAATGTAGGCAGTCATAACATAGCCCCCCTTTTAAGGAGTGGATTCCAGACGATTCATACAGGCTCCCTTTAGGTTTTTCTCCTCTTCTCTTTCTTTTTATAAGATCTCCCTGGAGACACAATTGGGCTCTTCTCTAATGGGGTACAGAGAAAACCCAATTCTTCAAAAGCAGAAGAATTGGCAAGTTCATCCACTAACTCTCTAGTATCTTTCACAAATTCACTTTCAGAATTCCAGCCTAGAGTCAGGATAGGACCTTTTCTTTTATCACCAGATGATGATATTTGTTTGTTTGTTGTGACTGAAGTGGCAAAGCAAGGGTTTTTCTGTTCTTGTTAACCTTCTCCCTAGGTGACCTAGACTGTCTGATGGAAGACACATTCGTAAAGGGTCTTATGGACAAGTGCAGGAACTGATGCACAGGCTGGAATGGGCACAGAAAAATCGTGATCAGATGACTTGACTGTGGATGGAGTGTACTTCTGAAAAACAGCATTAACAAAGTCCATGGTATTATGAATAATGGGGTTTTTGGAATTTAGTAATGAGAAGGCCTAAGTTTGAGGCTCCCCTCTAAAACACATAATAATTGAACCAACTTGGTTAAATTGGTCAACAATATAATCCAGACACTCTTGAAACTGTTTCATGGAAAGTTTGAGTACCATAACAAACTGTTTGATGTCTCCATCAGAAGACTGGAGGAGGATCTGATGACTCAGAAGAGACTTTTGGGCTTTCAGGCTCAATACCAGACTCAGTGGTGGATTATAAGTACTGCTGCCAGATACAAAACATAGGCAGTCATAACACCAGACCTAGTATTTGTATTTCAGCAATGATAATTAGCAAAGTAGCAATGGAGCTCTCAAAAATGTCACTGTAGATTTTGTTGAACAATGCTACCCCCTCCTCTTTCTATTCTATCTAGCTTGCTGCCCAACTGCTCTACAGACTGTGCTACCCCTTCTGTGTCCCTCTGTAAAATGGCACATGATTGTCATGAAGGGCAGTACTTACAGAATTCAAAACTCGCGAAATTCAAAGATGTAACAATGACGTTTAGCCTCATTTTTGTTTCCAAAAAAGCGCGAAAGTACCGAGCCGGCTCAGCTCGGTACTCGGATATGCTGAGTTCGGGTGTGTTCGGGGAACCGAGCCTGAGCATCTCTAACATTTAGAAACAGACCAAATTATTATATTAAAATCTTTTAAAGAAAAGGTTTGCATTTTTTTTCTTTCAATTTCAATTGTTTGCCTATATATTTTGTTAACATTCTATGGAATAAAATGATAAACATAGAGATTCATAAATACATAAATATTTATATAGTATATAGTTACTTACTGTATTTTAAATAATATTAATAATAATAATAATAATAATAATAATAATTCTAGTGCATAGTTTAACGGCCATCGTTTTTCAAAAACCTGAAAATCCACTAATACATGTTCGCTTAATATACATTCTGTCACTGTCCACTTAATGCATATAACAACTCCCTTTTGTCTGGCTTCATGAATATAAAATAAAAGCTGCTTGCAATAAGCCCAGCAAAATGTAGGATTGACTTAAATCACTTAATGGCAATGTCAGAGATTAATGTATGTGCACGGCAGTTAACATTGTTCAAAGCACATTAATTATTAAAGACAAGCTCTTCCATGACTGTATGAGAATTTAATATCATTTTGATGACAGAACCAGAGAAAGTTTAGGTTGAGATTACCAATGGCAAATGGCATATGGAACATAATGGATCTCTAATGAATACCAATCAATTGCAGACCTGTAAAAGTTTGACATCAGATTAGAATTAGTTCTAATGTCTGTAAGAACATTAGTAAAGTATGCTGAGTGAATTGCAGAAACCTTCTGGAAAAGGACATGATTGTTTAACTATTTACATTACTGTATTTGGTTTATTCACATGTATTAGTGTGTAATAATTGTAACTAATGGCCACAATTGTCATATACACATATATGCGTAAATAGAAAAAAGTTTTCAAGGTGAATTGTCTTTTAAAATTATATTGCTATCTTTAAGGATTACTTGTCACCTTATTCTTTATGATGCTCTTATCACATCTTTAAAATAATATTTTGCTAATTAAGTACAGAAGATAGTATTTCTACTTTCTTTCTGGGGTCTCTAGAGTGCAAAAGTTATAGCCATTATCTTGAATCTCTAATCACTGGCATGCGCTATTTATGTGAAAAGGCCACTACCAATGCCAGCATTGTCTATCATTATGGCATTATTGGCTTGGGGACCATTTGTGATGGACTATTAGAGAATTATTAGATTATCTTTTGTGAGTTCGGGGCAGAGGTACCAATGTAGCATAGAAAGTAAATTGGGCACAAAATCAAATAAATAGAGGTCTTCTTTAAAGTCAAATGAGCAAAAAGCATCGGTGCGTCAGGTTATATTGAATATTTAACAGCAGACTTTTCTAAATTGTTATGTCAAAGAGGACACTGTTAAAAAAAAATATGCCCTTTATTTTAAAAAAGTATTTTACACTATTTATAATGATTCCAACCCCTCCCCCTAATTGAATTAAAAAAAAACAATTGCAACCATTTTTTTCAATAGCCCCCCGCAACCTATGCAATCATATGAAGGTACTTGGAAATATCTGTACTGTCAACTAATATACTTTAAATCATTGTGGTACAATTACTAGAATGCAGATATTTTAACAGTTAGCAGGCTAAGGGGTATATTTACTAAACTGCAGGTTTGAAAAAGTGGAGATGTTGCCTATAGCAAATTCTAGTTATCATTTATTTAGTACCTTCTACAAAATGACAGCTATAATCTGATTGGTTGCTATAGGCAACATCTCCACTTTTTAAAACCCGCAGTTTAGTAAATCTAGCCCTAAGTCTCACATAAAGCAAATTAAACATCTTGTCCATTTTTTGTAATACAACAGCGCACATGTGTTCAATAGTATCTTCCAGTTAATTCATATAAAACACAAATACATCCAACTCTTATTCTTAAACTTAATTTTTATTTCCAATTAATCTCATTACACTCCATGACATTGTCATTTTAATAAAGTCATAATTGTTCAAAATATTGACTTGATACTTGTAATCCGAACACATTGATGATGTCATAGAAATATGAATATATTAATTCTATCCTATGAGATGTCAATGATTATCATAATATTGATACATTTCGTGCCTCAGAACATGCCCTATAAAAATGTTTATCCTAAATTTGCCCTCTGCCTTTTCTACGATTTTGCCAAGCTTGATGGTTATTGTGGTGGATCTGGCTTTGCTGACCCGGTTCCTGGTTCCAGAAATAATGGAACCAGAAGTAATGTTTCCCTGCAACTGATTGTTTGTCTGAATTTGTCCTGTATTCGCTGCTGGATACTGTAAAGAAATAACTGCTTTTTTAAAGCATTTTTTTTTTTTTACATTAATATTATATTCTCCAGTATGTCTAGGAAGCATAGGAGGTTTCTTTCCCCACAGGACTCAAGAGAGGAAGAGCGACCTGATCAACATTCGAGTGAAGAAGAAATGATCCAGATCGTTATTGGGACAGAAAAACTTCCATCTGGTTCAACAGTCGCCATTCCTGAGGAAGAAGAGGAACAGCAAATGGGTCACCAAGATTCAACTAATGATGAAGATCCAGGCATGGTATAGTGTACCTCAAATCACGGTCCACCCTTTACCGAGGCTGAAAACCAAGTTTTAGTTTCCCAGGTTAATATTTTTTTTTATGTATTAGAGACCCATCAGTAAATATGTCCATATCACATTTAATGGTTATTCTAAATAATTATAATCACATAGCCTATACCTATACTTTAATGGACAGGTAAACTGTATATTACAATTTAACTTACTGAATAGCTACTCTATGCAATGTGTAATATGTATACCTTCCCGGTAAATCAATTTTTTTAAAGCATGTGTCTTATATTTTTAACTAAATTTGTACAATCGTAAAATCAGATTAAAAATGGCCACCACTATCTATTTGTTTTTCTTTTGTTAGATCAATATAGATAGAAAAAATAAGTCTATAGTTTGTTGTCAATTATATTATGTAAATATGTGACCTACATGTATTTTGAAATACACACACTTGCTGTACAAATATCTCTCTTGTGTTAATTAGAAATTCAAGATGTGCTGTCTCTCTTTAATTGCTTTAAACTGAGTTTAACAAAAGTCCTATTTTTTATTTGCAATGTGTCAAACAATGTAGTGGCTCTTGACCCCATGTCATCTACTTAATGGTGGGTGTAAAACATTTCTTTATTTTTTGTTAAACCCACATTTCATGTAAAACCAAAAAATAAATTCTTTATGTTACATAAACTAAGTACAAATAATGTACAATCTACTTTTAAACTTTATTGTACTACACTATTTTTTTTAAATGTTATTATATGCTATTTAAGGAATTGCAAGTCAAGGACAAGATTATTGGCAGGGAGGGTAGCTACCAGGTGAGGACGAAGATCTGGAATTTCATCTCCAAAGCTGTTTCTGTTGTCAATGGTACCCCTCGAAGTCTAGACACCTGTAAGAAGCAGTCAGGAAACCTCCTCAGACTACCTTAGCTGTCACAAACTGCACTATATGCACATGTGACTTGAAAGTGTTTACTGTATGAGGTTGCACATAATTCAAGCACTCAGTCTCTTTATTACCTATCAACCAGGTTATAGATCTGCTGAATTGCCCCCAAACAACACTCTCGTGCCCCCACACACTGCAGGCTTGCCACCACCTATTGAATAAGGGCAATAAGACACCAATATACTGTTTCACACTGGAATACAATGAGCACCCCTTGTTGCCCACATTTTTGCAAGACACACTCCAGCAATCAAAAGATTAACACTTAACCCCTCAAGGCTCTATGACACAAATGTACATGCAGGCACAAACTCGGTTGGGTATACCAATGTATTCATGATCCACACCTCAACAATGAAAGGTTTAGCATGGTCAAGCAATCTATCACTTCTAGACAGGCGGTAAATTTATTTAGAGCAATAAGGACATCACTATTAAATTATTTAGATTTAATATACAAAAAGCACAATGCTTATCATCATCATCATCATCATCACCATTTATTTATATAGCGCCACTGATTCCGCAGTGCTGTACAGAGAACTCATTCACATCAGTCCCTGCCCCATTGGAGCTTACAGTTTAAATTCCCTAACATACATACACACACAGACAGACAGACAGAGAGACTAGGGTCAACTTTGATAGCAGCCAATTAACCTACTAGTATGTTTTTGGCGTGTGGGAGGAAACCGGAGCACCCGGAAGAAACCCACACAAACACTGGGAGAACATACAAACTCCACACAGATAAGGCCATGGTCGGGAATTAAACTCATGACCCCAGCTCTGTGAGGCAGAAGTGCTAATCGTTTAGCCACCGTGCTGCCCCATGCTTATAGGTTAATAAAAAAATAATTAATAATCAATTGACATAACATACACAAGCAAAACAGTTTAAAATAAAGGGATTAAATTCATAGTATAACTTACATATAAGTCGTATATTCTGAACCATGGGAAATTGACTTGAAGATGGACAGCTTATCAATGAATGAATGATTTCCCAAAAGACTGACAATTTGTCCCTTCACAATACAGGTTTTTAAGCAATATAAATTGGTACAGCGTTTATAGAGGCAGTGTTAATGCTAATAGGGGGGGGGCAGGAATGTCCCTTGGGTGTCAGCTATAGTTTGCTCAAAAATGTTACAAACGTTTTGACTTGTGGTAACCCTTCACAGATATATCCCAGAGAAATAACTTCCCCTTCAATAAACCAGTCATAATCTCCCGCACATTTAAATACCAAACATGATGGAATTATAACAATCTGACATACCTTTCCCAAAGACATGTGATTATAGCTGTTCCCTGATACCGCTAGTAACTATATGCACAAGTAAGTATGCACAACCCGGTTGGGGTTTTGCCCCTCAGTATGGAGTGACACACACATTTCTCAAAATATGAAATATGAAGGCATTTTCTTTGAAGTCCATATTTCTATATACCTGCATGAAGAGACTTCAGGTTTTGCCTTGGTCTCCAAGATTCTCACCTAGGCATATGGCTCTCTCTAATTTACACCTAGTGGTTGTTTTGTGTTTACAATATCTTTTGAAAGGAATTAAATTAGGAAGTGGAATACATGATCAAAACAATGGATATCTGGATTCTGCATATCTTAAGCTGGTTTCCTCTGAAAGGGTCTGCTGAATTTAATTACCTCCTATTGGGCAATTTGTCCATAATTCAAAAAACAGGATCCATAGTTGTTCAACAAACGAATAGACCAGCAATGACAATAAGAAAAATACAAAATGTAATAGAAAAAAATAGAAAGATACATCACAATAATATGCCATGCCCAATGATCATTTCATTGTTTCAGCTAGGTGACTTCATTATTTCTGATGCTGGTCTGTTCGTTTGTTGGACAACTGTATATATATATATATATACAAAAAAAGCAATATAGGCGCTTGGTGAAATAGATTAATAAAAGGAAAAACCCAATAAGTGAAAGGAGAAACCATTGCTGACCTCTTGATAAAGTCTAATGGCGAAATGCGTCAAGTTGCAGGAGGCTACCTGTTCTCTCCGTTGGTTCTCTGGAACTACACAGGCCAATTGGAACTGTGGTATCTGTTTTTTCCATCCAGGAGTTGGACAGATAAGCTTCATTATTTCTGTTTTATTGTATGGGCATACTGTTACTATTAAACCTTTTTTATTGTGAGAACTTTGACTTCATTTGGATATTTTATCCTATTTGCAGTATTCTGACAATAGTTATTATAGACTTACTGCACCATGATATTCTCTTTCTGAGTTTCCAGTTCAAAATTATCTGATGGTATAAAGAATACCTACTAGAGGACCTTTATCATAATTATCCACATTTGAAGTAATTACAACAGATAAGCTGCATATTTTTTATTCTTTGGTACAAGGCTATTACACTGGTTCTTCTTTTGAAGATTGTTTTATTTGTGGGGCTTCTATTTTTGTTTTTCAGATATATATATATATATATATATATATATATATATATATATATATCTTTATATATATATATATATAGATATATATATTTCATATATGTATATATTTCAAATATATTTCATATATGTGATGAAACCTTGCGTTGGCTTCATCACAATCGGTGCAGGGGTGTTCAAGATATTTGTCAACAAACAAACAAAGAAACAAGAAAACTTCTTATTTTATATATATATATATATATATATATATATATATATATATATATATATATATATTGTGGCAACGGGAGTGGTTTTCCACAGGTCTCTAATAGTGGAATTAGCTATGGTGCTAACTGTCTGCAGGTAAAAGGCTGCAGACCAAGTTATATACAGGTGTGGCACTGTGCTTAAGTTCAGTAATGTACAGGTCAGAGACATATTGTAAAGTAAATGTAAAAAGTAATTTACTTGCATGCTTTAACGTGTTTGTATCCACAGAGCTGATAGGGGTGGCGATGCTGATTAGGCGTTACAGAACACCTTATGAGCCATCCTTTAAAGACAAGGTGGGACTGGGAGTGTCACCTGTCAGTCATCCAAGCTTGTGGGAGGAGACCTGTGTATTTAACCTGGAGTTGTGCTCTTGTCAAATGTGACTGACGCTGAACTAGTTGGCCAGTCAGTAGTGAGCTGGGTTATGTCTAGTTAGTGTTTAGGGTCACCAGGAGGTGCAAGTAAAGGTATTGCTTGCTGGTGTCATCCTGACAGAAGTGTTATTTATTGTGATGCCAACAATAAATATGTTTGATTTAAAACAAGAAGTTTCGTGTTGCTGATGTATACTGGGTATTCTTGCAACAGAAGGTGACAAAAGTGCCAAGAGAAGGGTGCGGTTTTTTGTTACTATATATATATATATATAGAAATATATATATATATAATGAAATCAACACAAGGTGGTCCAATTGGATCCTGGCCAGGTTTTAGGAGCAGTTAGAGTCTATGTTGGACCTCCCGTTGGAGTGCGCTGGGCAGAACTTTTGCTTGCGGAGACTGTTCTGAGCCTTCCTCGGAATTGATTTGGATGAAACTTTCATAGATTGGTAACATTGGATCCGAGAAGACAGTCGAGGGTGTTGAGGTTCCAGTCGGACCTGCCGTTAGTGTACTGTGGCTGGATCCCTTATAAAAAACTTATGGTATAATTTTATTAAAAGGAATAGCACAGAATCTGGGGGCGTGGCTTGGAAGCCATTCGAGTCGGATGCGTGGAGAGTGAGCTCCGGCTTCAGAGCTTTTAAATCCCCTCAGCATCGGGTCACTGACTGCCCCATCGGACCACCGGGGCACTATTAGGGTCCCCCTGTCCCCTGGCAGCACTCCGAACCCTCTGACGCCTGTGGCCCTTGTGTTTAACCGGGTCCATACACGTGGCCTACCTCTCCGCGGCAAGTCGCAGTTCCCGGGCCCCCAGCCTTCTCACCTCTGGTTGCCAGCCCGCCGGGTGAAGTCGCGAGGTTCCGCGAGTGCAGCCTCCTGCTGCTACCGTGAAGAGAAGAGAAGATCACTCATCTGCCCTGCTGACCATAACCTCGGGGCCTCCGCTGGACGTCATAAACCTCCCGGTGAGCATCTTAAGTGGCAGGGAGACAGCGCTTCCTGCGCTCCATCGCAGGGAACCTCCGTTTAAAGGGATAGAACTTTGCTTACATTCCCCACAGACAAGAAGGTCCTCACTGCTTATAAAGCAGAATATACTAGTGGGCCCCCTCCCTGTAAGTGTCCTGCCAAGCCCCACAAAGCAGGGTCTGCAAACTCGACCACTTCAAAGGCTATACTGACTTTGCTCCCTAGGCCACTTAGGGGTGAATACAGCCTTTGTTGTTGTAGTTGTTTTTTGCCTGCTCTGAAGTTCCTGCAACTGCCATCTAGTGGTAGCTCTGAAAAATACTACTATTTCTCTCTCAAGCTCATCCTGGTCTGGTGTCACAGCTCCACCTGGTGCTTGTTCCCAATACTACATTGCCCTGTAGTGATCATTCAATACAGCTCTGACCAGCTTTCAGACAACCATATGTAAGCAGTTTCCAGTTCCTCTCAACCTGTAATGGCCACCTAGCCCACCTGGGTTGGCCCCCCGTTCATCTGTTAAATTTTCAGTATTGACGAGCCGTTCGCCAATGAACCCGCATTCAACATGAATAGATCAGCGAGCAGAGGTCGCAGAGGTGCAACAAGAGAGATCACACAACATTTTTCACGTCAGGACAAAGCATCATCTCCTCGTTCGCCACAAGGGGCTCATAGCGCTCATGATTCTTCTAATACTACTACTCCTTCCACTAAGGCGGACTTTGCTGACTTACGTAATTTAATAGTGGATCGTACCAACGCCTTCTCCACTGATCTCCAAAAGGCCATTGGAGATCTTAAATCAGAGATGGTTATAATCTCCAAAAGGACCTCGGTCCTCGAAAACAAGATGGAGTCATCTGTCAAATTTCAAAATGATGCGTCTCATGACCTAGATTTCCTTTTAAAAGAAAACGACTTCTTCAGAGACAAGCTGGAGGACACGGAGAACAGGGAACGCCGCAACAATCTGAGACTGTCGAGCCTAAAGACCTAGAAGAATACATGAGCAAATTCTTCGCCACTTTGGACCCCACAGTTTCCAACCACCCAATGCAGATAGAGCGGCTGCATAGAGCCTTGAGACCTCGTCCGAAGGACACTGAGCCCCCCAGGGATGTGATTCTACGTCTTTTTTCCTTCAAGACCAAGGAACTTATATCTAACGCAGTTAGGAATTCTTCCTACACTCTCTTTGAGGGATGCCGTATCCAAGTGTTCCAGGATTTGGCCCCATCAACGATAGCCAAAAGGCAGGACTTTAGAGAGACCACACGAATCCTAAGAGAAAACGGATACAAATATCGCTGGGGATTTCCTTTCCGCCTGATAATTGAAGTTGAAGGCCGTCAAGAGTCAATTCGTACCCCAAAAGAAGGGAAGGACTTGATCCATAGGCTTAACCTCTTTTGTCTTGACAGGATGGCGTAGGGTGATTCTCAGAGTTCATCAGGACGACAACCCCCATGATCTGTGTAACTGTATATTCCATTCAGGAGGTTCTAAATGTCCATAATTTTTTCGTTGCCTTTTCCTTTTTTTTTTTTTTTTCTTCTCTAATGTTTACATTTTTACCTTGCTCTGTTTACAAAGTGTTTAAATGTTGATTTCTTCATGTTGATTTTCTCGACTTCATCATTTTCAGATGCAACTGTTCCTGGTTGCCAGTTTCATTGATATTTATTTGCATTGTTTTATAAACGGATGGACGGGGGACTCTTTATGTCCTCCTAGCCGCGCACCCGAACTCATTGGGATTTATATATTTATTATATTAAGGTTCAAAAGTCTTTAGCATTCCCACACTCTGTGCCACGACATAAACTATTGTATAGGTGTACCTCGCCTGATTGTTTCTTTTTTCTTTGGTTCTTAGGCACTGACCCAGTAGGTCTCCCCTCTTCCAGTGAGGTCTGATCCTATGCCTTTTCCCCTTTACACTACATCCTCTCATTCTCCCCTTCTTTATCTTTCATATCTTTTCTTTCCTAACTTTTCTTTCCCCTCACTTTTATCTTCTCTGCATCACCGGCCGATAGCTTGCATACCTGTACCTGGTGTTTTTCCTCAGAACATTGGACATGTCTCTGACAACTCTCTCTCTTAATGTGAAAGGGCTGAATACCCCACAAAAATGGTCTATGTTATTTCATACAGCACATAAACTTAAAGGAGATGTAATTTTTTTGCAGGAAACTCATTTTAAAGCTGGTGGCCATCCCTCCTTGTCCTCAAGAAGATACTCCACGGCCTACTACTCCTCTCATCCCACAAAGAAAAATGGAGTCGCCATTCTTCTCCGTAATTCGGTTCCCTTTGTTACGTCAACAGTCAAGGATGATCCCAAAGGCCGGTTTCTCATTCTGACGGGAAAGATTGGGCATCTCGATATAACCTTTGCCAACATATACGCTCCTAACACAGGTCAGACTGCCTTTTTCAAACACTTTTTCTCGGAATTACACCACTCTCGTAAGGGTCTGCTCTTATTAGGAGGGGACTTCAACACGGTTATGTCCCCTCTTTTGGACAGATCAGTCGCTAGACACTCCTCCCCACCATCACACAAAAAAAATTTGCAACAACTTGTGACTGAGGCCAGTCTCTTCGATATTTGGCAGGCGCTGTATCCCACTTCTAGGGACTTTACGTTCTACTCATTCCCCCACCAATCCTATTCTCGGATAGACATGTTTATGGGGTGTTCAAATATATTCCAGCACATAAAAAGGCTGATATTGTCCCTAACACCTGGTCTGACCACTCCATAATATCCCTTTCGGTAGACCTTCTTCAGAACCCCCGGAGCAGAACTTCTTGGAAATTAAATGAGACCCTCCTCAAACTCCCTGGGTTTAAAAACATCATAGCCGACTCCATCACAAATTATTTTGAGAATAATTGTAGTTCGGAGGTCCCGACCCCCACAATCTGGGAGGCCCATAAAGCAGTTATTCGAGGTGACATTATACAATTTGCTTTTCGTAGAAAAAAAGAATGCAACGAGACACTTAACAAACTATCTCTTCAACTTAACAAGTTAGAATCGGCACATAAGGAGTCTAACTCCCCCACATTATTACAAAAGATACAAAAGATTAGAGGAGAAATTCACTCGATTCTCATAGAAAAAACTGAACGTCAAATAAGATGGCTTAACCAAACCTTTTATGAGAAGGGAAACAAGGCCGATACACTCTTAGCCAAAAGATTAAGGGTTAAGCGAGCTTCCCAAATGATCATGTCAATTAGAAATAAAAGCGGAAACTTGTCCTATGACCCTAGGGTCATTAATGACACTTTTCACAGCTACTATGAAAAGTTGTATAACCTTCATAAGGACCAGACTACCCCGGTAGCTCCCTCTCAAGAGATTAACTCATATTTAGACAAATGCTACCTGCCCACATTTACGCCCCATCAGGCGTCATCCCTTAACAAAGTCATTACAGTGGAGGAGGTGACTTATGCGTTGAAAAAATCTAAAGCCCCCGGTCCTGACGGATTCATGATGTCATATTATAAAACGTTTTCTAAAGAGCTGGTGCATCACTTGACTCATTTATTTAATAGTATACTGACAGGAGGTAAATTTCATGATGAATCCACTCGCTCTACCATAGTGGTGATCCCCAAGCCAAATAAGGACCCTACGTGTTGCTCTAGCTACCACCCTATTTCATTAATCAATGCTGACATCAAGCTTTTCTCTAAAATATTGGCAATTCGTTTAAACGCATATATGCTAGCTCTAGTTTTTCCCGACCAAGTGGGTTTCGTCCCTTCTAGACAGGCATTAGACAACACCAGACGTACACTAGACATAATAGCCTATGTCAACCAAAACAAGATCCCTTCAGTTGTTCTGGCTCTAGACGCTGAAAAGTCCTTTGATAGGCTCTCATGGCCCTTCATGTTCCGAACTCTTAGTCATTTTGGACTGAATGGGGCCTTTTTATCGGCCATTCAGGCTCTATATCATCGTCCCTCCTCATCTGTACTGACAAATGGCTTACTGTCCCGGGCTTTCTCTTTAGGTAACGGCACAAGGCAGGGTTGCCCTCTATCTCCTTTACTATATACCTTGAGCATCGAACCATTGGCGGCCGCCATCAGACAAAACTCAGCTATCACAGGAATCCGAATTGGTCCCCGTCATTTTAAAATCTCGCTATTTGCTGACGATGTCCTACTAACGCTCTCTAACCCCCTAATCTCGCTCCCAAATTTGTTCAAGGAACTCAGAGTACGGTGTTATGTCAGGATACAAGATAAACAACTCTAAGTCGGAGGCTCTCTCTCTACAAGTTTCTAGCGTAACTAAATCCGCTCTTGAATCCTTGTTCAGATTCCAATGGCGCCCCAAGGCGTTACGTTACTTAGGAGTTCAGATCACGAAGGAAGTTAGTCAGTTGTTTCATGCCAACTTCACTCCTCTTCTTGAATTCATAAAAAAAGATCTCATAAAATGGGACCCGCTTTTTATCTCTTGGTTCGGTAGGATCAGTGTCATAAAAATGAACGTTTTACCTCGAATTATATACCTGTTTCAAACGCTGCCCATACCAGTACCAGGCACTTTTCTAGCTAACCTGCAAACAATCTGTGGTAAATTCATTTGGCAATGGAAAAAGCCGAGACTTAAGCGTTCATGTTTAGCTAAGTCTACTTATTTGGGAGGCCTTGGGCTTCCGCTCTTTGACCGTTACTACCACGCAGTTAACCTTAGTCATGTCATTTCCTGGCAGTCCGCCCCGGGGACTAAGAGGTGGGTCGACCTGGAGAATGCACTCACTCCAGATTATGTTTTGATGCTCTTCCTTGGCTCCCTCGGAGTCAGAGACTGGCCTCAGTCTATGCCCACCCCTCTATTCAGTTCACCCTTAACATATGGGACAAACTGCACAGTAAGTGGCAGCTCACCTCATTCCCTTCCCCTCTCACCCCGCTGTGGCACCATCCAGACTTCCTGGCAGGGAACCACAAGGCGTTCGCGCGTCCTTGGCAGGAGGCCGGTATCACCCAGTTCACTCATATTCTAGGAGTTTACGCTCCCCAGACTTTTTCAGATTTGAGAGAAAAAAAGGGTCTTCCCTCATCCTTGCACTTTGCGTATATCCAAATACGAGGTTTTATACGATCTCTTTGTAGGTCTTCCAAGTTACGTTTGCCCACACCATTGGAGAGGAGTTGTATGGTCCGTGCCGGAGCCCCCGGATTGATATCTCTGATTTACCACGCCTACCTGAACCCAGGAACTGATATCGTTGAACCATTTGAGACGGCCTGGGAGCGGGATACTGGCAAATCCTTGGGACAGGAGAGATGGTCCCAGCTCAGGCTTAGGATCGCCAAGATATTCATCAACACAACAATAAGGGAAAACACATTCAAAGTGTACACGACATGGTACCTTGTGCCTTCGAGACTACATATAATCTACCCAGGCACCTCTGATCTCTGTTGGAGGGGATGTGGGAAAGTTGGTTCATTCTATCACATTTGGTGGACGTGCCCCTGCATCTATAATCTTTGGTCCCAGGTTGCTGACCTTATCACAAAAATACTTGAGATTGAGGTGTTGCCAGACCCTCTGGTTATGCTGCTGTGTTCTCGGGTTCGGTCCCTTAACAAACATGGAGACAAGCTTGCGCAGCATATTTGTGCAGCAACCCATCTGCAAATAGCCAAGGAGTGAAAATCCCTTTCCCCTCCAAGTCTCCACAGCATAGTCTCCCGGGTCTGGTATATGGCCTCAATGGAATACATCACTAGCCTTCTTCACGACAAAATACCAAATTTCCATAAGGTGTGGGACTTCTGGTATTCTTTCCATCAGACTTCAATGCCTGCCACCCAGTGAATTGCATTTTCTATTCATTTTATAGTGTGGGCTCTGTTTCCCCTCGTGGGGGTGCCGGATTAGCTTCTTCCCCCCCTCGGAAGGTATATGTTGAGTTATCCCTCTGTCCCTTTCCCCTCTTAACCTCTTTCTCTCCTCCCCCTATCTCCTTCTCTCTCCTTTTTCTTTTCAATAAAACTTAGGAAAAACACAACAGCATAGGGTTTCCTATTTACGGGCCTTTCCAAGGCTTACAGTTGGATCCTTCCAGTTATGATTAATGTTCTGTTTTGTATTCAGTACCTCTGTATTCTTACTTTGGATTATTTGTAACTCATGTTGTTGTTGAAAATAAAGAGTAAAAAAAAGGAAATAGCACAGAGTGCTTATTTATATAATTGCCAAATGTACTTATTTTTATATGGTGAATTTTGATATAGAAAATGTCATGTTTTGGGTTTTGTAACTTTGATAGAGGAAATCTCCAATTAGGCATATTTGGGGAGAGAGACTGTTTTGCTGATAGCAGGAAATGCTAAGTAAATCTATTCAATGTGAGTGACCAACACTTGAATACACAACAGCAACACTTGAATACACAACAGTGAGCCATTACCTGTATCCTGGTTAAAGTGAAAGGAAATCTCTGATCAATGTGATTTAGGATATCACAGATTGCTTCAAATGTTCTTAAGTATAAAATGCATTTAAATCCATGTTTGGGGAAACATATTGCGTCCTGATACTAAAAATAACTCAGACTTCAGGGGGCTGGCTTACCCCCTGCAAGGATGTGTCCAAAACTGTATAAAACAGCACTGGTTGTACAGAAATGTATCATTCTTGTTTCATTAAACTTTCAGATCACTGGTACCTTCAACCAGTGTAAACTGACCTTATCTGGGCACTTGAGCAAATAAATATCACTTGCTTCATAGACCTGCTTGACAACTTCTTCCATGCTGAAATTCCTGTGACCTACAGATAAGACCCAACTCTAATCCATTCCCGGCTGTGGTTTGGACCCAGATTTCTAGTACCACCACTCTGTCCACTACCCAGCAACTCTGGACAGTTTGATAGGCCAGGGGGGAATCCATCCACAGCAACCCTGATCTATAGGGAGAGGTTAGGGATACCAGCCAAGGTGTACCAGCAAGGGGGTACCTTAGCAGCGACAGTTACCCAGAAGGAACGCGGTTCTGGGTGCCGTGAAGGAGTCCAGTGGTGGCAGCATTTGTACGCCCTTCCTACTGTGGTTAGAGGGTGCATTTGAGATAAAGATAGGGAACGGCGACAAAGTAAGCCCAGCTGGTTCCCAGCAACAACAGAGAGAGTGGCATAGGTGGTCTATCCTGGTACGCTGACCAAAAATTTGACGTGGGGAACCTGTTCTGGGCTTTCCATTGGATGGATTTGATTTGTTTGACTGTCCGATTATGCATTTGGACACCTTGTTCCGATTCGGATGAAACCAATGCAACGTGGGCCAGTTGGATCCTGGCCAGGTTTCAGGTCCAGGTCAGACCTCCCGGGGAGTCTATTCTGGGTCTTCCACTGGATGGATTTGGATAACATCTAATATAAAATAAAAACGGCACTGGGCAGCCAAATAATGGGTGTGTTGGAAGAGCTTCTAAGCTGCAAATTATCTTTGAAATGTTGACAGTTACATCCCTCTCATTGTCATCTTAATAACTTGTGTGTGTGTATGTATATATATATATATATATATATATATATATATACACACACACAATGCTTGTCTTAATAGGTTTTAAAGCGACAATGGCTGGACCCACAGCATGTATAATCAAGGCTGTGGCTCTAGCCATTGCCGCTTTAAAACTGCAGTTTGAATTCGGAACATTACAAATGACGTGATTTAGTAGCGTTCAGCTTTTGCAAGGTCGGTTTTTACAGTGGGAGGGAATTCAAGCTGCCACAAACACATCTTGTCATTATCTTGGTAAGTCACAATTTGTACATGACCAGTGTTGCTGTCATCGGTATATTTTCGTCTCTCTCTACTGTGTCGGGTTTGTCTGAGCCGGAAAACACTACCACACCCGACTATATTTATTGTAGACATTTGTTTTGTGTTATTTAGGTTTTGTAGGCAATATATGTAAGTCAATATTTAGTGTGTAGGCATTTCTTTACTGTTGATTAAATTGCTTGTAAGGATTTCTTGTGTCATTCTTTAGGTTTTGTAGGCATTGTATGCATGTAGGCATATTGTGTGTAGGGATATTTCGAGTAATTTTTACAATGCGTCTAAATTATGTCATCATTATTTCCATGTCAGGATTTTTGCGTCGTTTTATAGGTAGTCCTCTTACCAGCGTCGGGTTTTCAAACCAAATCCCTTTGTATTTGAGTATAATAGAATCAGATATACAAATGTCAGCTTTCAGGTACTTTGTATTTGAGTATCATAGAATTCGATTATGTTAAATGTCTTTAAGGGAATGCTGTTACTTGTAGTACCACAATATCTGTAGAGTCAAGGATTGTCTGTACAAGCATTATACTCATTGTACACTTCTGATTGGATTATCTGTGTATCCATAATAACTGTAAAGCATTATGCAAACTCACCTGTGGTTTCTGTCACCACAAAGATGGAATGACCAACATAATGGTAAAAATAATTGGCTGTTGGTGAATAATAATATAAAAGTAAAGTAAAACTCAAAGCACATGTTTGTTCCCAGTAAATATCCTTTTTGCTCTGTCCAAATGCTGTCTCTGTGAAACTCCTCCCATTAGAATAAACAAAAATGTGCACTTCACAGTTGCCACAATCTTACTCTGATATAATTCTTTTACCTAAAGCTGAGCAAAGTTGCTGCTGAAATTTTAATGAGAAGTGAGGCACATTAAGCCAAACGTCTTTAAACTTATCCACATGTTCAGAAGCATAGCACTTACCCATTGAGGGTTAAGTTGTTGGTCACCTCCAGCCAATAGATTCCTGTGGGAGTGTTTAGGTTTGTGTGCCCATATATTCTCACGCAGAGGATGCTGGGCCTCTTCCGTCGCAGAAATCCCCTTGGAATAGCTGTGTCAGGCTGAGTAGCTGCATTTTGTGTTTCAACTGTGTTTCTAGCTGTTTTTGCGGTAGTGGTGGGAATTGAAGCTTTATATAGTCAGTGGGATTGTATTTACTGCTGTTTCTCTACTTTTACTGCTGTTTATTTCGGTTTATTTTGCTTCCCATTACTCCCAATTTAAACTCCCAGTTTATTTCTTTATTTTGCCTTTATCCTTTCCATCGCCTAATTCTTTCCCTGCATAGTGTATTTTGGCCATAAAACATGTCCCGCCCGAAGAGAAGTGCCCCTGCCCCCTCTAGATTCTCGGAGGGAGCTGATTCTCCTCCCCGCAATGTCCCCCCCGCTTCCTCTACAGCCCAGATGCCCGCTGTTTCCTCCGGCGCTGACACTATGTCTGCACGCCGAGGCAGCAGCGGGGCGAAGCGCGCAGCACCTAGTGCGGCCGGGCGGGGAAGAGAAAGGGTTAGACGCTCTTCCCGCCGCGGTCGTTCAGCAGGGGGGAAGGGCGCAACCACGGCGGCCATTGATAGGAGGGCGCATGCGCCAGAGAGAGAGGCTGTGCAGCCAGTCTCCGGCGTTACAGCTCCAGATAGGGTCAGACAGAGCACGGCAAGGAGAGGGTCTCCCTCTCTGGTGTTTGCTCGGTCTGCTGAAAACAGTGGAGGACGCACTATTAACCCTTCAAGGGCGGGGGGAAGAGAACAGAGGCCCGTGGCTCAAAGGCACCAGGGTAAGGAAGTCGGCCCATCATATGCCCGGTCAGAAGTAGGGACTGTGTTGCAGAGGCAGCCGCAGAACACGAGGCCCAACAGCGCCCCACCTCTCATGTCTTTGGTATGCTTTCCACCGCCAATCCCTGTGTCTCAGCCTGCGAGGGATCTGGTTTTGCCTACTCAGATACCTGACCCCAGGTTGCACCAAAACGTACAATCACAAGACAGTTTTGTTCAGTATCAGGCTAGGGAGAGGGCAGCTCTTAACTCACAGCCCCCCTTCTCTAGCTTTCAAGCGGAGGGAATGTCTCCTTTATTATTCTCACAGGATGTTAGCGGTTCCTCATTTACCCCGTTCCCCCCTACCCAGCCCATCCCTCAGGTTCACACGACAGCCTGGCACAATAACGGGACAAGGTTCCCACAGCTTGGTCAGGTGGGAAATGTGTTGCATAGTCAGGCGCAACCGCATACATGGTATATGCCTTCTCAGACATTAGTTGGTCCCGGTTCCTATCTACCGTTACGAAACCCATTTCCCCAGCCCGCACAGGTTGAGTTTCGTACGCAGACGCAGTCTCAGCAAAGGATGCCGCTCAGAGGTGATGCCATTGGGGAATGGTCCGCCCCTTACCCCCCTCCTAATTTTCCCATGTCTTTGCCTACCCCCTATGCTGGCACGATATTCGCTACCGTACATAGTGCCCACCTTCAAATGATGCAGACTTCTGCCTGTCAATCACAGGCGCCCTCCAGCCAATTCCCTATGCCGCCTGGTTTCAACTTAGTACCATTCCCGGGCCAAGTTCTCAGTACTAACAGTGGGGCGGTGGGCACAGGGGTGAATTTACAAGGGAGCAGTCCCGCTGTTGATATGTCTTGTCATTCAGTATTACAGGGTATGCCAGGAGGCGAGTGTGTTTCCGCTGATGGTCGGGTCGAGTCGGGTCCACAGGGCGGTACTTCAACGTCGCACGGAACCAGGGAGGCGTCGCCTGCGTCCAGGCAGGAAGCAGCAAGCAGCGGTGAGTACTTAAATTGTTTTTCTCCGGTAGCTCATTCATGTAGTCCTCCCATGTCATCCTCGGGTAGCAACGAATCTGACACAGAGGCTGGGCCGCGCAAGCTCATGAAAGTGTTGCAACAGCATTTTGGCGGGGCAAAAGGGGTTAGGAATTCAGGAGGCGCAGTACCTGCTTATGAAGAAGGAGGTGATGGCAGTGACAAAGTGCGTTGCGCTAACACAGGGCTTACTACCGGTATTAGGCCATGCATAAGAGACCGAATAAACAAAGGTTTTTATGTAGACATTTTTTCAATCACGGGGCGTGCGAAAAAAGAGTTAGAAAAGGCAGCAAGTAAAGGAGGTATGGGTGAGGAGACATACAAAACGTTTACCAAGTGGATTTCAGGTTTCTGCTCATTTGCCGCGGTATATCTGGAAACCAGACCGGATGCCATGCGTGATATTCTGCGTTATCTGCATATGATAACAGTGATGTACGAGTCAGATGCCCCATTTATCTGGAGAGAGTATGATCAGGTGTTCAGAGAAAGGTTGAGTGGTAAGAGGGACATCCCTTTTGGTACCAAGGATGTTGAAACATGGATGGATATGGTTAGACGTTCAGTTTCAGAGTTGAGAAGTAACGCCGTGCCCAGGTTTCCAGGGTCGGGGAGGCAGGGGGCCTCCTTTCCCGCTCGCAATAAATGCTTCGCTTTCAATAGCGGTACATGTACAAGGGGAGTCGCTTGCAAATACAAGCACATTTGCACCCTATGCAGAGGGACTCACCCGGCTCGGGATTGCACAAGAAGTAGAGAAGGGGCAGGCAGAGGAGGGCAGGCGTCAGGTGCTAAGCAGTAAAGCACGTTCACCAGTGAAGGTGCAAGCTTTGACTAGATGGTTGCGCCTTCACCCTGACCAACAGTTAGCAGAATTTTTATTTAGAGGATTTAGTTATGGTTTTAGCTTACCCATCAAGGGTGCTGTGTGCGCTCAGGCTGCCAAGAATTTGAAGTCTGCCTATACTTTTCCCGAGATTTTGTTAGAGAAGGTTCAAAAGGAAGTGTCTTTAGGTCGCATGGCAGGGCCGTTTGAAGTATCTCCTTTGGCAGATTTAGTGTTATCACCGGTAGGCGTAGTCCCAAAGAAACAAGCGGGGAGGTATCGATTGATACAACACCTGTCGCACCCCCAAGGAAGTTCAGTTAATGACGCTATTGACCCGGAGGATAGTTCAGTGTTGTACCAGTCGTTTGAGGAAGCATTGGAGTTGGTTAGATCATTTGGGGAAGGGGCGTTGTTAGCAAAGCTAGACATAGAATCGGCTTTAAGGTTGTTACCCCTGCATCCAGAGTCGTTCCATTATATGGGCTTTAGGCTTCCAGACGGTATATACGTAGACTTATGCCTCCCGATGGGGTGTTCTATTTCCTGCGCTTATTTTGAAAAGTTCAGTTCCTTCCTTCACTGGTGTGTGCAAGCAGGATCTGGTCATCCGGGTATTGCTCACTACCTGGACGACTTCCTTTTCATGGGGCCAGCCAATTCCCCAGTCTGCTCCAACGTATTGCGCGATGCGCAGTATCTGTTTTCAATTTTAGGGGTTCCAGTAGCTCAGGGCAAGACTGAGGGACCTATTACCTGCCTGTCGTTTCTAGGCATAGAGATTGACACAGTTAAAGGATGTTGTCGGTTGCCATTGGAAAAAGTTAACAAGCTGGCGACTTTAATTCAAATGGCCATGCGTTCTAGGTCCCTGAAGTTGCGGAGCATACAGTCTCTCTTAGGGTCTCTTAACTTTGCGTGCAGAATAATACCCATGGGGAAGGTTTTCTGCAGGAAGCTGCAAATGGCAATCATTGGGTTCACTCGTCCTCATGCTTGGGTGACACTGTCGCAGGAAATTAGGCAGGATTTGCGCATTTGGTTGTCATTTCTTGTTAAATTTAACGGGGTTCGTATTTGGCCTAGTCCCATCGCTTCTAACGAGCAGCTGAACCTGTACACCGATGCAGCGGGCTCGACAGGATTCGGAGCCTACTTTGACGGGGAGTGGTGTGCTGCATTGTGGCCCGATCTATGGCGGCTTAGAGGGTTAGTTCAAAACCTGCTGGTTTTGGAACTTTTTCCCATTGTGGTTGCGGTGGAATTGTGGGCCGATAGGCTGGTAGGTCAACAAGTCATTTTCTGGTGTGATAACCTGGGGGTGGTGCAGTGCATCAATAAGCAGAGTTCTTCATCTCCTCCCGCTATAGCCTTACTAAGACATTTGGTGCTGCGTTGCCTGGACAAGGACATCACTTTTAGCGCTAGGCATGTTCCAGGCGTAAACAATAACATAGCAGATGCCTTATCGCGCTTTCAATGGACAAGGTTTAGAACTTTGGCTCCTCAAGCTAAGCTTACTGGCTCCCCGTGTCCCCCATCTATCTGGCAGATTGTCGAACAGGCTTGCAAGATCTAGCTGTAAGATCGTTGGCCCCTTCTACCAGGAGAGTGTATCAGGCAGCCTGGCAGCAGTGGTGTAGATTTCTGGAATCAAAGGGTCGACAAGATGGAGGTCAGAAAGAGGATATAGACGCTTTTATTTGGGAGCGTTTCAAGGAGGGTTTATCTAAGGCGGCTATGTCCTCCATGTTAGCGGGCATCTCCTTTATGGCCCGTTTATATGGGTTTAATGAAGTAACAAAGGGTTTTCTTATATCAAGGGCCATGAGAGGTTGGGCGAGGGAGCAGCCATCAGTCGAGGATCATCGCAGGCCCATAGAGACGAGTCTATTGAGGCAGTTGATAGTTGCGCTGGCTAGTGTTACAAAGTCAGATTATGAAACCCTGTTGTTTAGTACTGCATTTTCACTTGCCTTTTTTGGCGCGTTCAGAGTCAGCGAATTGGTTTCCCCCTCTAAGCATGTTATCGGCAATGCGCTAATGGCCAGGCATGTTTTACTTGCACATAATGTCCTCTCTTGTAAGATTCTCAGATCAAAGACGGATCAAATGAGCAAAGGGTATTGGATGTCGATCAAAGCTCATGAGGACCAGAGTATCTGTGCGTTTATGTTATGCTCTAGATTGGAGGGGGTCCGACCCAGTGGATCTGAGCCATGGTTGATACATGCGGATGGGGCTCCATTGACCAAGTTTCAGTTCAATGCAGTACTTAAAGCTACGCTGAAGCATGTTGGTTTGAACCCAGAGTTGTACGGTACCCACTCCTTTCGGATTGGGGCAGCTACTGCAGCGGCTGGGAGAGGAGCGTCTATATCTGCAATTAAGTCTATAGGTAGATGGAAGTCTGATGTTTATAAGAAATATGTTAGACCTGAGCTAGGCTAGCAGCCCCCTTCGTTGTACGTTAGCCCAGGGCTCCTCTGCTCGTCACTTTTAGCGGGGGCGTGGAGGGATTTTTCTCATCCTTTCTGGATCAAGGCCTGATTAGTGGTGCGCCTCCATGAATGGTTGGGTGTTTACCTCCACCTGGGTCAATGTTTAAACCCCATATCACTTTACTGTTATTGTAGGCTTATAATATTATTTTAAGGTTTGTTGAAAGAATGTTTTTATATATGATATGTGGTTACGGTCGATATGGAGCTGATATTGGAATGGTAAGTGGTTGGAAAGAGGTTTTATCAGAGGAGTGGTAAAGGTGGCAGGTAAAGGAGTTGTAAACTGAGGTGGATGGATCAGGAGGATCGTGGTGTGCGATCTGGTTTTAATGCGGATTTTATTTACAGGTCCATCGGATCGAGAGAGACAGATATGGTTGGTAGGTCATTCCTATGTGTACTGGGCATCCAGGCACGATAGGGAGGTAAGAGGTTCAGTAATACCTGATTCGTTTCAAATTAAATGGTTTGGTTATAGGGGTATGCAGTGGAGTGCTCTTATTCCTTTATTGAAGAAATTGGAGTGTAGTGAAGGAAGACCAGACGTTTTAGTGTTGCATCTAGGGGGTAACGATTTGGGTAAAGGGAAGTCCCTTGATCTTTTTATAGCAATAAGAGAAGATTTGCGCGCTATTCAGGCTTACTGGCCGCAAGTGCGCATATGCTGGTCTAATATTATACCTAGGCTTAGGTGGAGGTCCCCCATATCGATGGCCATTATGAAAACACTGCTTTCCAAAGCCAATAGAATGGCGAGAAAGACGTTGCAGTCCCTGGGAGGGGTGGTTATTCCTCATCCTTTGATCACAGCTACAAAAGTTCATTTATATAGGCAAGACGGGGTACATTTGTCGGTTGTAGGGAATGATTTGTTTATAGAGCAGATTGGGTTGTCTTTGGTTGAGGTCATTAGGTCACTTGGTGGCGGGCTGTCTGACCTTTAAGGTCATCAGCTTGGCAGGAGAGCCCTTGCAGTTGGCAACTCGGGCGTACGGTGCTATCGCTGATTGGGTAATGCCACCACATACTTCGAAGCATCTTGGTTCGTGGTTACCCGGTACGGGAACCCTGTGTTCTGCATTGTACGGCAATTCATTCGTGAGCCCTGAAGTGATGTGGTCACTATTACGCCAGATTTAGCACCGGCCAATCGTAAGGGACTAGGTCCCGGTATCAGTGGTAGGCCGGGGGGCCGTACACTGTTTGGTTTAGCTTTTATTTAGTTAGCTGAAAGCAAGTGCTCTCGCCCCACCAGGTTTATACATTTAATAAACTGTGACCTTTTTTAAGCCATAGCTGAAGTTGTCGGTGTCTTTATTTACTAGTGGTAAGAGGTATGATTGTACATGAGGAGAGGTTGTGCACGGAAGTAGGAATCTGTGGTATGAAGTTTATGAGAAGTGAGGCACATTAAGCCAAACGTCCTTAAACTTATCCACATGTTCAGAAGCATAGCACTTACCCATTGAGGGTTAAGTTGTTGGTCACCTCCAGCCAATAGAATCCTGTGGGAGTGTTTAGGTTTGTGTGCCCATATATTCTCACGCAGAGGATGCTGGGTCTCTTCCGTCGCAGAAATCCCCTCCCACCCACCCTGTTGTTTGTTTTTTCTTTGTTATATTATAAGGTTTGGTAGTCACAGAGTAAGTAAGGTTAAGCAGGAGAGCCCTTGCAGTTGGCAACTCGGGCGTACGGTGCTATCGCTGATTGGGTAATGCCACCACATACTTCGAAGCATCTTGGTTCGTGGTTACCCGGTACGGGAACCCTGTGTTCTGCATTGTACGGCAATTCATTCGTGAGCCCTGAAGTGATGTGGTCACTATTACGCCAGATTTAGCACCGGCCAATCGTAAGGGACTAGGTCCCGGTATCAGTGGTAGGCCGGGGGGCCGTACACTGTTTGGTTTAGCTTTTATTTAGTTAGCTGAAAGCAAGTGCTCTCGCCCCACCAGGTTTATACATTTAATAAACTGTGACCTTTTTTAAGCCATAGCTGAAGTTGTCGGTGTCTTTATTTACTAGTGGTAAGAGGTATGATTGTACATGAGGAGAGGTTGTGCGCGGAAGAAGGAATCTGTGGTATGAAGTTTAATAGAAACGGTTATTTTGCAGAGGTGAGGATCCAGCAATACAATCCTTGAGTTACATTTTTCTAGCCGTTCCAAAGAATGTCTATTTCACATTGTATTTATAACTTTACATTTCACGGAATTTATTATCTATGAATAGTGTTTAAACAATGACAGTCAATTCTTCAGGCTCCAAACTCCCATTCCCTCCACTCCAGTGCATGCCTGCTGTCCAGTGGAAGTTACCTATGATTGGTGGATGTGGCTTTGGAATGCAAACCTTGTTTCCCAGAGATTCATGCATGAACAGTGTCAAGTGGGCAAAGGTAATGATATACATTGAATTAATACGCAAGTAATTTTGCAGAGCTTTTAATATAAATGATTTAGAAATCAGTATAAAGATGGCAAGCTTGTAAAAAGTATATATGTTTTGGATGCCATAGCATCCTATGCAGTGAATAAATAATAATTTAATAATTATGTGTTGTGTTGCCAATAGTGTGTCAAACAATAAGGAGGGGAAGTCCTAGAGATACCAGTGCACGGTTTAAGTTATAGGGGTGATACAGCAGGAATGGGAAGTGAGCAATGACCAGAAAAACAATGTAGTGCTTTCTGCATGCTGCATTGACTTTGAACTGTATGCACTTTGCTCCGCTTTTGACACCACCGGGTTTCTGTCCACATAATGAATGGGGTTCAGTGAGAGGACGGTTCTATGAAAATGACAGACCTCAACCCTTGGGAGCCTCTCTGCAGTAGGGCATCAATTTATTATATACTGCTTACGTTTTTGAACACTGATTTTAAGTTTGAAATAAATGTTTAAAACAATACATCACTATGTGCCCTTTTCTCCATTTTCTCCTATATGACAAATTATTTCACAAAGACAGGAACTACGGGACACTAAAAGAGGCCGGAGGAGCATGCTTGATACAGCTTGATGCTATGCTTCATGCTTGATACAGCAGTAGAACATTCACCAAACTCAGAACTAAAGATTAAAAATTAATTTCATCACAGACTGGGCATGTGTCTAACCATTACAAAGAATTAATACAGGTGTTTACCCTTTCTTCTTGCATGAACTGATTGTGACTAGCCAAGTACTGTTTTACAGAAGATTACACAGTGCTATTTGGTACATGTTTAACACTAAGGGGCATATTTAATTAGGGTTCCGGTTCGCGGGATCGCGCCGGAACGGGCCGCGAACTTAATCCACGTTACCGCAATAACGTGGATTTTCGTTCGCAGCCCATAGGGTTGCGTACGAAAATCTGCGTTATTGCGGTACCGTAATACCGGCAAGAACGCGCACTTTTCGCGGTAACGCGCGTTGCCACGATCCGGAACCCTAATTGAATATGCCCCTAAGGGTCCGAATCATTAACAAATGCAAATGCAGATAAATGCCATATTTTGAGCAAAAGCTCTCTATGCATGCACAGAAAGAGTGCATAAACCAGTGAAAGCAGTAGCGTCCAATTAATCCTTGACCACAAAGGACCCTTAAAATATCAGGGCCTGAACAGGAAGGGGAAGGGGCATATGCCTGTAGTCAATGTACAGTAAAGGCGTTCCCCGGCAGATGTCTGCTGTTTTTCAGACATAAGACTTGCACCTGCTAATGGTCAAGTTTAACTCATGGATGATGACAAAACACAGCATTTCACAACTATTGGGAGAATTGACAATTCACAAGCACACCGGCACACACTCATCTTGATATGCAACACTTTATAAGACCAACAAAAGGAGGTTACTATGTTGCTATTTCATCAAACTTATTGTTTATTCATGTATTCTGACATTCCAAATTGGATAAATTAGAGGATTCTTCTACAAAAAAGGTAGGTGCATTCTTTTACATTTTACAAGCATTACATATCTGTGTGAATGTCTAAAAGTGTCTCTGCTTTTCAAATTATTTTAGTTATTCATTACTAATATGTTTTTTCTTTCTTGTTATTCTATATAGGAGACAGCACATACACTTTCCGCCCTTGACTCCTCACTCCCATTTTAAATCCACACAGAGCAAGAAGGCACATACAATCCAGGCACATACATCCAATATGGTCCATGGTTATAGAGTGGACTTTTGACTCTTTAGAAGTCAAATTCCGCTGCTTTGCGACGTTTGGTGACACTCTTATGTATGTGCCCAATATTGTCTGCAACATAATTGTTCTGTGTGTGGTATTCAATAACATCACGATCAGGTGTGGGGTTCGATGGATGGAAGAGGCTGAGATTACTTGCCAGGAGATGAATGACATCCATACTAGTCCTCAAGATTCCCAAGATTATTTTGGCTATTAAGAATATATGATTTCATCATACTTTACACGTTAGTACCTTTTGGTTGATGTTTTAAACGTAATGCTTAAAGTAAATGGACACAAAAACAAGGAAATGGATATTTTTTTCCCTTCAAATTTGTGTATTAAATGAAAACAGAAAACATCAAATAGTGACAAACCAATCACACGTGGAAATCTAAATCAGAGCAAAAACTATATAGATTTGCAGCCACTCTTGCCCCCGGGCCAACATTTTGCTTGGTGGTTCTTTTCTTTTGACATTGAGTTACTCGTGATGTGGTTTTCAATTTAGGTAGAGGAGCAGGTGCAGCATCAGTTGTTGGATGGACAGCAGAGGATGGAAAGGCAGCAGTGGGCAGTGTGTCAGCAGGAGGTGTAGGGGCAACAGAGGGTGGAGGGAAAACAAAGGACAGTGGGTCAGCAGAGCATGGAGAGGCAGCAGAAGACAGTGGATCAGAAGAGGTTGCAGGGACAGCAGAGGGCAGTGGGTCAGAAAAGGAGAGGGTGGAGGAGCAGGAGATTGCAGTGGGGTGGCAGACTGTGGTGAGATAGCAGAGGGTGGACATACATGTAATGGGGCTGAAGGTCACATATTAATAACAGAAAATGCTAAATCTTATTTTAAGTCTTAAAAAGTAGTGGTTAAGTAGGATTTATAGTGTATTTTTTTTTACATGTATTAAAGATGTTGGTCTGCCATACTTCGGAAAATGTTTTATACTTCGTCAAATTTTAGAAGAACTAAAATAGTTATGGAAAGCACAATATAATCATTTTTATGTAAAAAAAGCTTATTGTTTTTTTTAGTCAGTCACCTATCTTCTAATTGGAGCCATGGCATTGAACTGCACAGAGATGTCCATCCAGATCGGCTGTTTAGTTGGGACTGAGAGCTGCCATTTGTTAGAGTGCAGCCCCTTCACCACCAGCTCTACCTGAATTGACACCTTTCTTGAAGTAAAATTTGTCTGCCTTCACGTAGAGGCAGAGGATCCTGAGCCTTGGCTTGGGCCAGGTTGCTGTGTCACAGCCATGATTCTAAACAAAAAAAAAAAAAAGGCAGTTATTACTAAAAAGCATTTCATTGCATATACATTGTCCCACATATGTCCTTGTACTCAACAATAGATGGAAATGGAGGCCACAGAGATATAAGTGATTTGTAAGACAGGAGAAGCTTTAGCAAATCTGATAATAAACTGCAGGGTTCTAAACATGGAAATAAGAGTAATTATTAGATTACATTTCATTGTACAGTATATACATTGTCCACATATGACCTTGTACTCACCAATAGAAGGAAATGGAGGCCACACAGAAATAACTGATTTATAAGTAATGAGAAGCTGTATCACAAGGTTGTAATCACAAAATCGCAGGGCTGACTGATTGCATCTCCAGATGTTACATAGTGTATGTAGCGGCAATTGCTTGTGTGTGAAAGGTTAGGTGTCGTTACACCCCTAATTGCCTGGGTAGATCTGAATATTGAGATTGACTGACAGATTAAAGTCATTAATTTTAGATCTGGTTAAGGGAGGATATGCCTACCTGTTGGCATCCAGCAGGAAGAAACAACCTTTTTTTAAAAATAAAAAAGCACAAGCTGGTTTTGTCATAAATAATGGTTACAGTTTTATTTAAAATCAGCAACAAATGCAGGGAAAGCATCTTGCGTCTCTTTTCCCTTGGCACGTCCCCGAAGAGGCCCAACCATTGAAGCTGGAACTGCACAAGCAGCCGTATTTCCGGGCTGATTATGCCCCGATGCTGGTTCCCCCCATAGCTATACCTTGCCCGCCGCTTGCCCCCTGCCACACGAGGCCTTCGTGAACCCTTCATGAGGCCGAACCCCCCACCACCATGCTGTGATACCAACCGCCCAACACCTCCAACGCTTCCTGTATCGCGTTATTGAACAAGTCCAGCACGACATCTGACAGGTGTACCCCATCTCTCCTATAAAAACCAATGCATTTCATGCTAATGTCTTCATGCCGTATGCTGATGCAGCCAACGCAGAAACGAGTTTACTTATGGTTGAATTCACCCTCTTACGAGCTCTGTCAATGCACGTTCCTTTCTCGCACCTCTTGAGGACAGCCTTGGGATGATATATGACCATACCACGCCACACCAGCGGTCTTTCATCCACACCAAATCCAAATTTCTATTGCCACCACTATTGGAAACAATTCCAGTTCAGCTTGGTTCTTAGTGAGACCGCTAGCGATTCACTCGTCTTGGTACAATTGTGCGCACCAAACCCACTGCATATATGCTCCAAAACCCTATTGCCCCTGATGCTTGTGTGAACAGCTGCAGCTCACAGTTAGGCTAATCTTTTGCGACCATAAATGCATTCCATTAAACTTGTGTAGGAAATTATCCCATACCAACAGATCCTTTATGATCTCCTTGTTATTGTGAATCCTGTTGTAGTATCACCAGGCAAGCAAAGTTCAGCAACCCCAGCAATGACTGCATCTGTTATAGAATGACCTTCCTAGCATCTTTACATTTTTATCCCTAACCACTGTAGGCTGCACATTGATGGACTTTAGGTTTTTACTCGCTATCATTCGAGGAACTGACCTCCTAACAAGAATTTTAAACCCTTCCCTAAATCCCGCACAAAGTAACTCTGCTCCGTACCGTTTAGGATACATGTCCAGCCAGCCTTATTGGACTAGTTGCCTTTGCTAAGCGTGCTTACATCGGGTGAAGCGGCCGGAGAGCCTCCTATTATTTCCAACGCACTCTTTCAAAATATGCACGCATACATGAACCTGCATTGTGCCCTTGCACACTGAGCTTTGTTGAATGCCGAACACTTGAGTGCTTTTGTAAACTAGGTCTCCCTACCCCTGGCTTTGCTGACTCACCCCCTCTTTCCATAGTTACACTGTCTTGGGAGTTTAACCTGAGCTCTATGTCCCTTGTACCAAACTTAATTGTTTTCTGATCCTGCGACTTCAGCCGAAAAGCCTTGTCGCATTCCCTCCGGATGGTCACCTGGAACTTTTTATACACTGAGTGGAAAACATTTGTGTAATTTTCCTTACTCATAGCCATCCTTGGGAAAGCCTGTAAGTAACATCCTGTGTAGACAAGCTTCCCACTTAGCCAATAATCCATCATTTCATATGTATCAGCCTGCGCCACTCCTCTGTCACTAACTTTTTCATTATCCTTTACCCCTACTTCTGTCAGGTGTATATATCTATAAATGTGCCTTTCTTAGCGTCCCTCCTTGTTTGTTTTGGCACCTGAGCTGCAATTGCGCCCTCATTGCAGCCTAAGGTTACCCCAGCCTGCTCAAAAGCTGTATTTTTTTTCCCCGAAGCATACCCAAATTGATTTATAGCTGCATCCACCCCAAGACCTATTAACCTATGCAACATTCTCGCCCTCCTCAGCACCCACCACTGCTTCTTAAAAGTCTTATACGCTTCCTCACATTCAGATTCTGTAGAACTATTTAACCCTGAGCTGCCCTCTACTCCATGTACATTACAGTGATCACCCATATTCATATTAATAACGTTAGCATCATCATTAAAATACTCACAAGTCCCTGCTAAGATGCTCATCTCTGCGCTGGTAGTGGTGACAGATGTCTTGTCTTTTTTCCGTGCTGGCCCTGGTGTCGGCTGCGGCTATTGCATTGCTGACAGGGCTGGATGTAGCCACTGGTGAGTGATTTGTGCTGCTGGAGTCCCGCTGGGATTGACGTGGATTTATCGTCATTCTTCTCCTGCTGCGGTGCTGGACACAGCACCGGCATTCCCCCTTTGTGAGCTCTTATCTCGATGTGATATCCTCTGATCTCCTGCTGGCTGGGCTGGATGTTGCCCCAGATGAGCGGCTTTAAGCTGCTGAAGTCCCGCTGGAATTGGCGTGGATTTAGTAGTGTTAATCTTCTCCTGCTGCGGTACTGGACACGGCACTGGCATTCCCCTTTGTGAGCTCTTATCTCGATGCGATATGCGCTGATCTCCAGCTCAGGTGAGCTGGATGTGGCTCCAGGAGAGCGGCTATGAGCTGCTGGAGTCCAGCTGTGATTGGCGTGGACTTGGAAGTATTCGTCTCCTGCAGCAGTGCTGGACGCGGCACCATTAGTCCCGCTGTGCGAACTCTTCTCTTGATTCAATGTGCGCTGATGGCTGGCCCGATGAGATCTATCTTCCTGACATCTAGATGATGTCTGTGTTCTGTTGATCTGGTGGTGAGGTGATGAGTGGCGACTGTATCCCTTTGTCAATCTGCAGCTCCCATGTCGCTGCTGTCTCTGTTGTGGGCTTCCATGTCTGCTCCCTTGGCGGTCTTGACTGCGCCCTCTTTCATGCTGATGTCCTGTGCTGTTGTGATCCCTTCTTCTGTCTGCTGGGTTTCTCCTTCAGCTGCTTCTATCATTTTCCTTATCTGGTCTGCAGCTCCTCAGCATAATTTGCCCCTTGTCCATGTGAAATAGTTTGTCCCTTCTGTTGCTTGCAGGATTTCTCCTTCATCTGCTTGTATCATATTAGCTGGGACTTCCTTATATGCCTGAGATGAATGCTGTGATGAGGGTGTATTGTGTACCCATTCAAGCTATTACCCTATTAAGCTGCCTTCTTCCCCTGAGTCCTCTTCATATTCAGCCCCTTGACCCTGTGCAGTAGGCTGGGGAAGGGGGGTTGCCCTGCCTCTGCCTCCAACAAAATAGCTGGGATGTCCTTGCTGTTTTGCTTCTTCGTGGCTGCTCTCTAACTTTTTGCTCTGCCTATAGCTGCACTCCTTCTCCTGCTCACATGTGACGCATAGCCATTGCTGTATAATGTTTGGGACTGGCTGAGTTCCTGAATCTCAGCCGACGTGATCAAACGCCTGAATGGGTTCCTCTGCCTTGTCGGACAGCTGCCTGCAGTGTGTTCCTTGTTAATTTGCAGACATGTCTGGTGCTTCAATTCAAATAATTGTGATTTTTCTGATCAGCCATGGCAATGGCTACTGCTGCAATCAATCTCCACTCAAAACTATCCCTTCTCTAACTGTTCCTGCAAGATCTTAACCTCCCACAATTGTTTTTCCAAATAAGTCTCTCACTGGCCTTCTTAGTCCCCAGGTGTATGCTGCCTGTGTACTTGCGTCAATCCTCCTTACCTAGCTCCGGTGCCAGTGTGAACCCTCCGCCCCCTTATAGAAGGGATCTGTGACTGACATGCTTACTACCACACATGGCCTGAGAGCCAATCAGGGAGGAGAAAGTTGAAAAGTCTCATTCACTTGCAAACATGTAAGCAGTGAGCTTCAGCTGCCTTTGTTCTTATGCCAGTTACATTAATAATGAGCTGGAAAAATGAGGCATACAAGTCTACTAGGCTTGTGAATAGGGGGAGGCTGGGGAGCAGTTGCACTATTGTTCAGCTGCAGAGGAGATGGAGCGACCTGTGAAGGCAGCAGTCCCAGCTACTAGCTGATCTGAGGGTTGAAATTGCAAGCCATAAGTTCATAATTTAAAAAAAACAAAAAACAAAATATTACAGTTTGATGTTTATCAGTTTAGAAGAAAATGTAGTGTAAATAGTATTGTGCCTTGTAATAACTTTCACTGGACAGAGTACAAGGCCTGCTATGTAAAATAAATGTTTCAGTATCAGGATGTGATTACATTTACTAAACCTCCAAGGCCAGGATGGAGATCCATGTGAGGTATTTGATAATTAACATTTAAACCTAACATTATATTATGGTCTTATATGTAAGTTGGAGAGACAGAGACATTTATTCAAAAACGAATGTCATAAATCTTCCAACAGAATGCCTATGCCATGCCCACACCTTTGCCACCAAAATCTGGAGGCGAGCCAGGAGGAACAGTCCAGGAATGAATCCTGGGAGGGATCCCTGGTGATATTGGAGGTGCCCTTGGATGAGCAAGCCATGGAGGAGCCCCTGATGTAGGAGGAAGGAAAGTAAGTATCTTAGTGTTGTAATTTAGTCTAATATTTATCATTTTGTTTTGCAGCGTAAATGTGCAGTCCTCAGAGAGCTTTGCTTTTCTAAATGTGAGTTTCCGTAGGCCTAAGCAATGTTTGCCATTCCACAGGTGTCTGACATCATGGGCCTAATAAGTGTTTATTGCCAAGCAATCCCCCCTGCCCTGCAATATATCAGTATGTGCCTCCAAAATGCAGTCCTGTGGCTACCACTGTGTTCAGCATAACATGGAGCTTTGCAGAGATTTTCAGTTAATGTACCACCTCTGAACTCTGCTGAACTTCAAAAATGTGTGAAGATAGTACACCCATAGACCTAAGATATGTGTTCAAAATGTCACATTGTGACTGTAAAATGTTGGGATTGTGATTGTAAAATCTAAAAATAAAAATTTCCCCCCATTATTTACAGGTACGGAACATTGGCATATGTTTTAATAAAAAAAATATATATATTTTTCAAGAAAATGTAAAAAACTTTACAAAAATATTATTTCAAATCTGCTTGAATGTTTGCTATTGAAAGCTTATTTCAATTATTATTTATAAAAAAAAAGTTATTAGTTTACAAAAAATGTGTTTTAAGAAAATGTGTACTATTGTACATTATTAGCTTTGAGGTATGATGCATATAGTTTTTCATATCAGGCAAAATCATACAAACATCATACATACAGCATTATTCATAGGGTTCGTAAGGAGGGCTAGTATGATAATTATGAAAATAATTATGATAATAAAACTTGAGTGTAAGGAAGGAATTGCATGCCTGCGCATTTCTCTGTCAATTGGCAATGCACATGCATGTCACACACAAACGCACATCTGCTGGTGAATGTGATAGAGGGGAAAATAAAAAACTCACTGCTTATGTACCAGTTGTTACACTGCGTAACTGAGTTACTGCCATATTCGTAAAAGAATGTATTGCCCATATACTCTCGACCTTGAATACAGATGCGCATATGACAGATGTACAAGCATTTTTAAAAGAATCTCATATTGTGTTAGTTTTACGTTCCTTGATGAATGATGTCTTAAGTATTATAGAACTTTACCCTGCCACATTTAGGTTGATACAGCATTGAAGTGATACAGTTTACCATTTAAACAGATATAATTAAAGCTGCAGTACAGCTCTAAAATGATAGTTGATACAGCAGTGTAATAGCAGGAAAAAAAATACCATTGGGTGTTACTGACACAGGTGGCCTGATTCATTAAGGAAAGTAAAGTAAAAAAGGAGTACATTTTCTCCTGGACAAACCATGTTACAATGCAAGGGATGTAAATTAGTTAATTATTTTAGACATTATTTTAACCCTTAGAGGTTACACTAAGTAAGCCAAATCTTCCAGGGAGCAGTCTACACTTACTTACACTTATGGTAAATAACCTGTACTAGCCCACCCCGGATCCCCAGTAGTAAGGGGCCGCAAGGGGTTAAAACTTGAGATGTGAGCTGACCCTTGTGTTTCTGTTTCAAAACTGGTGTGGGTTTTAAACCAACTTTGTTCAAACAAATGAAAAAGGTTTTGGTTTCGGATTTAATAAAAAATTGTGAAAAATAGGTAAAATAAGGTAATTTTGTCGTTTTGCTCCTATATTACTATTTATAGCATTAACATTCATTTTCAGTCTATTTTCTAATGATCTCTTTACAACGGTCCCAATTTTGCAGCAAGCTGTCTTAATGAAGGATTTTGTAACTTTGCAATCATTGCATTTGCTTTTTCTGATTTAATTAAAAAAATAATAAACTGCATAGTGTTGATATCGCCCTTCCATTGTACCCAAACATCCTTTGCATGTTCAGACTTACTATTACTGTAATTGAATAAATAAATAACCACACGGACACCAATGTAAATTTGGCAAATACCACAGTTTTTATTTAAACAAAAATGGTGCCGGAGAGAGCAATGTCAGTTAACAACTAATAGCAAAACAAACAGTGGAAAGTCAGATTGCTATTATACCACTGGTCCCAGGATATAATCCTTTATGATGTTACAGCTTCCTAGTAACGGTCATAATCTTTTAGATCCAGCAGGCAAAGTCTTCCCCTATAGAAGCTGTCTTTCCCATAGAGTTGGATACACTCACAGGTACTCAGATGTCCCAGGACTCAACACAGTAAAAGCTTATGAGCAGAAACCGGTAGCATGGAGAAAGGATAAATGGGATCAAGAGGACACCCCCCACATCCACTAAAAAAGGCCTGCCACTAGCTGGGACGTAGAGGCGTCCTGGATTTCCTGGTGTCAGAGTGTGTACACCCCTTCTTTGTGACCGCCTCTGCTGCAAGTCTCGGGTAGTACCCGTTACCCTGGGGTTTGACGAAGCTTAATTCGGGGCAATAATTTTTCCTCCCTTCCTCTCACATACATATTTATGAGTCCCCTGTTTTTTTTACAAGGGCAGCATTACAGCACAGAGCATATAAGGAAAACAAAGTAGGGATGTCCTGCTCTTGGCTACCGATCAATGCTTTGGCAAAGGATTGTGTGCCTAATCTTTGAAATTTTTGTAGTATACGTGCAGGCTGCCTTTGTCTATTTACTTTCCAAAATGTCTAACTCTGTTCATACATACCACTGTCCATCCAATGACCTCTGCCTGTCACTGTAGCTTCACTGTCTATGATGAATTCCCTTTTACATTAAAAATGTATTGTAATCCTAATCTTTGATTTTTTGAAATATAGGTTTAGGCCACCTTCATATCTCATCATCCTCATCTATTTATATAGCAGCAAGGTAATGAAAGCCATGCTCTTAGCAACCGATGAATACTCAAAACAAAGTAGGAATGTCCTGCTATTTGCTACCGATGAATGCTTTGGCAATGTATTGTGTGGTTAATCTTTGAATTGTTGTATTAGGGGTGCAGGCCACCTACATCTTTCAGCATCCTCATTTATTTATATAGCAACAGCAAATTAGGTAGCTGTTTACAATTGGGTATCTACTTGTCTAAATATCTACTGATGCCTTTGTCCATCTAATGACATCTGATTGTTACTGTCTCTTCAATATCTATAAAGCCTGTTGTATAAAGTTTCAAATTTAGTGTGTATGTAAGTGTGTAGTTTTTTTAACATTGTTATTTCTTGCACCTTACACTCATTTTTTTATATTTAATTTATCCAATGGGTTTGCTTCAGTTGGTGGTAAGGCAGATTGCATTATTTTTGCAGCCGATAGAATGTTCTACATGCAGTCACTGAATGTCGACAATGCGTAGAAAAGTCTGTCACACTGTTAGGAACTCCCAAGTCAGTACAGTGAAACTCGGGAACTACTCAGAAGGCCAGGTGTTCGCTGGAGCCCCTAGTGGTGGGGACAGAGTGGGCTGCGGGCCGACCGAGGGTCGAGTAACGTATACTGACTTAAAGGAGTTCCCAGGAGGGGAGTGATTGGTGGACTGTAGTATAAGAAGAATCCTAGGTCAAAAGGTCACAGGCAAAGATGCAATATCCAAGGGCAGCGAAGGGTCAAACTCACAGGCAGAGAAGCAAAATCCGATTTCCAGGCAAAAGGTCAAGGTCAGAAGAGAAGGGTCACAGGTCCAATAACAAGCAGGGGTCAAACACGGGTGATCAAATCTAAGGTAGCAGGAACCAAAATGGATAGCACAAGCAGGCAGTAGAACTGAGGACAGAACGCTATAACCGGCAATGAGGCAGCAGGCCTCATTGCTCTAAATACTGAAGCAGACCAATGAGAGCCTAGCTCTCTAATTGCCCACAAGCTGTTCTAATTAGCTTTCAGGCTTGCCCCGCTGTTGCGCACGCGCCCGACTGCTCTGTAATGCCGGGACGCGGCACTGGACGAGAGAGCTTCTTACCGTTGCCATGGCAACGTCTGACAAACCCCCGGAAGTGACGTCCCGGTCGCCATAGCGACGGCCGGGACGGAGACAGGAGAGTCGCGGCGGCTGGGCACCGCCGCGGCTTGTAACAGTACCCCCCCTTGAGGAGGGGTCAAGGAACCCCGACATCCAGGTTTCGTGGCAAACTTATTAAAATACTCTTTAATGAGCCTTTCAGCATGGAGACGCTTCTGTGGTATCCAACATCTCTCTTCTGGGCCGTAACCCTTCCAGTGGACCAGGAACTGAACTTGGCCTTGAACCATCCTAGAGTCGAGGATCCTTTCGACAATGTATTCCTGGTCTCCGTTCACAATCAAAGGCCTGGGCCTGTTAGAGGAAGGCTGACTGAATTTGCTGGGAGCCGCAGCTTTCTTTAGAAGAGAACAATGGAATGTTGAGGGTATTTTTAAGGAAGGTGGTAGTCTCAGCTTGAACGCCACTGGATTTATCTTTTTCTCGATTGAAAATGGTCCAATGTATCGGGGCCCCAGTTTCTTGCAAGGTTGCCGTAACCTGATGTTGCGTGTGGACAACCAAACTCGATCTCCCACCTTCAGAGAACATGGCACACGATGGCGATGGCGAGGCTTGACCCAGGGCAGAGTGCACCTTTTTCCAGACAGATCTCAACCTAGCCGTAAAAGCAGGTGTTCCAGAATCCCCACTGGGAACAGCAGTAGAGAAAGAGTTAGACTTCGGGTGAAATCCAAGGTTGCAGAAGAACGAAGATGTGTGTATTGTGGAATGGCAGGAATTGTTGTAAGCGAATTCCTCCCAGGGCAAGAGAGAGGACCAGTTATCATGAAATTTTGAAACATAGATGCGTAAAAACTGTTCCAAGGACTGGTTGGTTCTTTCTGTCTGTCCATTCGACTGCGGGTGATATGCTGAGGACAAACTGATAGTGATCCCAATGGACTTACAAAAAGATCTCCAGAATCGTGCAATAAACTGAGATCCTCTGTCCGAGATGATGTCTTCAGGAAGACCATGGAGATGAAAGATGTGGGTCAGGAACAACGTAGCCAAAGTCCTGGCATCCGGTAGTTTGGGTAAGGATATAAAATGTGCCATCTTACTGAATCGGTCCATGACTACCCAAATGGTGTTATGGCCTGTAGATACTGGAAGGTCAACAATAAAATCCATCGAAAGATGGGACCAAGGTCTGCTTGGAGCAGGCAAGGGTAGCAGTAGACCAGCAGGACGGTTCCTAGCAGATTTGTTTCTAGCACACTCAGGACAGGCACGAACGTAAGTCTCCACATCATCCGATAAAATGGGCCACCAAAGCCAGCGAGAAAGGATTTCAATAGTCCTACAAATTCCCGGATGACCAGCAGAGCGGTTGTTGTGACCCTCTGTGAGGACAGGTCTCCTTAGATGAACCGGCACAAATAACTTGTTGAGAGGTGTCTGAACGGGAGCAATTTTCTGGAAGTGTTGGATAGTGGCTCCCAGATCCTGGGTGAGTCCGAGATGAATTGAAGTGGAAGGAATAATAGACTGCGAGTCAGGAGTTTGAGGATGCTGAGCCAAAAAACTTTGGGACAAAGAATCAGCCTTAATATTTTTTGCACCTGGAAGAAATGTGATGATGAACCTAAATCTGGTGAAGAATAGGGCCCAGCGAGCCTGCCTGGGATTCAGAGTTTTTGCAGTCTGAATATATTGGAGGTTTTTATGGTCTGTGAAGATGGTAATGGTGTGTGCAGCCCCCTCCAACCAATGTCGCCATTCCTCCAATGCCAACTTAACAGCCAATAATTCACAGTTTCCGACGTCATAATTACACTCCGCTGGCAGAAATTTTCTCGAGAAAAATGCACAAGGATGTAGTTTTTTACTCTGTGAGTCTTTCTGAGAGAGGATGGCACCAGCACCGACATCCGAAGCATTCACCTCCACAATAAATGGAAGTTCTGGGTCAGGGTGTCTAAGGACTGGGGCAGAAATGAATGCAGCTTTGAGAGCTGAAAAACTCGCCAGTGCTTCTGCGGACCACTTTGCTGGGTTTGCTCCTTTTCGAGTGAGGGCAGTGATAGGAGCCACTAACGAGGAGAATGAGCCAATAAACCTACGGTAGTAATTGGCGAAGCCAAGGAATCTTTGGATCGCCTTCAAGTTAGTAGGTAGGACCCAATCCTGAATTGCCTGCACCTTGGCGGGATCCATAGCGAATCCTGATGAGGAGATGATATAACCCAGGAATGCCACTGTGGACACCTCGAATTCCCATTTCTCCCGTTTTGCGTACAAATGATGTTCACGCAATCTCAGTAAAACCTGGCGGACGTGCTGATGATGCTGAGATAGGGATTCAGAATAAATCAAGATGTCATCCAAATAAACAACCACTGTTTTTCTCAAGAACTCGCGTAATACATCGTTAATCAGATCCTGGAAGACTGCTGGAGCATTGCACAAACCGAATGGCATTACGAGATATTCGTAATGTCCCGAGTGGGTATTAAAGGCAGTCTTCCACTCATCCCCCTTCCTGATTCGGATAAGATTGTAGGCCCCTCGGAGGTCAATTTTGGAGAATACAGTAGCTGTTTTTAATTGATCGAACAGAACAGAGATCAAGGGTAACAGATACATATTCTTAATCGTGATACTATTTAGTCCACGGAAATCGATGCAAGGCCTCAGGCTGCCATCTTTTTTAGAAACGAAAAAACAACCTGCGCCAACCGGGGACTTAGAAGGGTGATGAACCCTTTCTCCAGGTTTTCTTTTACGTATAATTCCATGGCCTGAGTTTCAGGAAGGGATAGCGAATATAAACGCCCTTTGGGCAACTTAGAACCGGGTACCAATTCAATGGCGCAGTCGTATTCCCGGTGTGGTGGAAGTGAATCAGCTTTCTTCTTGCAAAAGACATCACTGAAGTCCTGATAGGGTACCGGCAACAATTCTGGACTAGGCTGTACAATTCTAAGAGGCAAGGTCAAGCAGGGCGTAGAGCACCCGGGACTCCAACGGACAATCTCCCCTGTTTTCCAATCAATAAGAGGGTTATGACTGCGAAGCCATGGATACCCCAATATCAAAGGAGCAGAGGGACAAGAGATGAGATAAAAGGCGAGTTCCTCCGTATGGAGGACTCCTACAGACAACTGAACCATTGGAGTCCTGGCGAGAATCCTTCCCCCAGGCAAGGGGTTACCATCCAAACCACACGTGGTGATGCTTGATCCTAACCTGATATGTGGAATATCAAGTGTCTGAGCCAAATACAAATCCAGAAAATTACCAGCCGCACCACTGTCAAGAAAAGCTTTCAGGTCCATGGATCTCTCACGGAAAGTTAGACGTCCAGGGACTAATAAGGAATTGTCTGAAGAGGTAATCTGAAGACCCAAGCGCACCTCTTCACCTGCACTTAGGCTTTGGAGTTTCCCGGCTTGCTGGTACATGAACGGACTAAGTGGCCTGGTTGACCACAATACATACACAAACCTAGTGATCGTCTTCTGGAGCGTTCCTCCGGAGGCAAGCGATAAGCGCCCAATTGCATAGGTTCAGAGGAACCGGGCAAGGTGTTATCAGAGCTTGTGAAAACGTCCATCGGAGCAGCGGACTCCCGTTCAGCCTTTCTCTCTCTGATCCGCCGATCAATTTTTATGACAAGTTGCATCAGGTTCTCCAGCGTGTCGGACATCGGATACTGAACTAAGGAATCCTTAATCTGCTCAGTAAGTCCTAAGCGAAATTGGCTTCGCAATGCTGGGTCGTTCCAGGCGCTATCAGTGGACCATCGACCGAAATTCCGCACAATACTCTTCCGCTGAGCGACGTCCTTGCCTTAGCGTACGGAGATGAGCCTCAGCTGAGGCTACCCTGTCCGGGTCATCGTACAATAACCCCAGAGCTTGAAAGAAGGCATCCACAAACTGCAAGGCTGGACTAGTGGAAGGCAAGGAGAAGGCCCAAGACTGCCGGTCGCCCTGGAGTAATGAGATGATGATCCCTACCCTCTGCTGTTCGGAACCAGAGGAACGTGGTTTCAGACGGAAGTACAATTTGCAGCTCTCTTTGAAGTTACGGAAGGCTGGCCTGCTTCCAGAGAATCGGTCAGGCAAATTCATTTTAGGCTCTGGTGCGTCACCAGCAGGAACTTGCTGGAGCTGCCGGTCTCTGGAAACCCCTTCTTGGACTGCCAGACGCTGGGATAACGTCTGCACCACTTGGGAAACCGCCTGTATCTGGTTGGCCAGAATCTGGGCTGGGGACAGATTCGATTCTTCTCCGTCCATAGCCATTTGATACCAATCTTCCTTGGCCGGTTATAATGTTAGGAACTCCCAAGTCAGTACAGTGAAACTCGGGAACTACTCAGAAGGCCAGGTGTTCGCTGGTGCCCCTAGTGGTGGGGACAGACTGGGCTGCAGGCCGACCGAGGGTCGAGTAACGTATACTGACTTAAAGGAGTTCCCAGTTCCCAGGAGGGGAGTGATTGGTGGACTGTAGTATAAGAAGAATCCTAGGTCAAAAGGTCACAGGCAAAGATGCAATATCCAAGGACAGCGAGGGGTCAAACTCACAGGCAGAGAAGCAAAATCCGATTTCCAGGCAAAAGGTCAAGGTCAGAAGAGAAGGGTCACAGGTCCAATAACAAGCAGGGGTCAAAACACGGGTGATCAAATCTAAGGTAGCAGGAACCAAAATGGATAGCACAAGCAGGCAGCAGAACTGAGGACAGAACGCTATAACCGGCAATGAGGCAGCAGGCCTCATTGCCCTAAATACTGAAGCAGACCAATGAGAGCCTAGCTCTCTAATTGCCCACAAGCTGTTCTAATTAGCCTTCAGGCTTGCCCCGCTGTTGCGCACGCGCCCGGCTGCTCTGTAATGCCGGGACGGGGCGCTGGACGAGAGAGCTTCTTACCGTTGCCATGGCAACGTCTGACAAACCCCCGGAAGTGACGTCCCGGTCGCCATAGCGACGGCCGGGACGGACACAGGGGAGTCGCGGCGGCTGGGCACCGCCGCGGCTCGTAACACACACACAAACTCCTTTTTTTACATATAGATTTCACTGAATGACCCATCCAAAATAGACAAATATTGAAAAATTGAAAAGATTAGAATATAATAATATATAGCGCTTTTTTGGGGAGTGCAACTGCTGCTGAGTATCACATGCAAACACCTATTTTTTAAAAAAAATTGATTTCAGTTGTCACTGCCCCACACAAGTTTACTTTCACTAGAAAAACTTTCATTTTTAAACTTTCATTCTTTTGGATTCTGCTGCTGACAGCAAAAACATACTGATTTTCTCAAATAAAAATAGTAGTTGGTTCAGAATGATATCTATCGAACTCAGTATGTATATACTTTCTAGTGCTATTATATATATGCAATGCAATGCATTAACAACAACCAGTAGCTATTAGTCTGTGTAAAGTGTATTAAGAATGAAATTAAAAGCAATTGATCAGCAAACTATTGTAACTGACTATTCTCTATAGAACTGCTTTACAATAATGACAGGTTTCTTTTGCTTTTCTATGTTCCAGGTTCACTTTGAAAGCTATTTTATGAGCAGAGCACTGCAGCTAACCTCTCCCTACAAGCTGTCTGTTCTAAAATGGCACTTGAGAAAATTGAGAGAACACTATATATACAAAAGATGGTGATCCACAACTCGTGAGAGTTTTACAAAAAAAATATTATTCCCGGAATTGATGTTTCATCTTATTTTTTTCAAGACGTGGTGTCACTCGGATCCCTAAATGTTGGATTTTCATTGGATTTCACATACTCTGAACTGCTTATCTCTAGTTAAAACACATTGTGCACCACAGTATAACAAATTGAATTTTTGTGGCCCACATTTGGAAGAGGAATATTCCACATGTGATGATGTTAACCCATTGAGATACAGGTGTGGTATCATTGTCTTTCTTTTTGTAGTCATTTATATTGGTATTACTGTTACTTTTAGCCATTTTTGTATAAAAAGCTACTATATAGACGATATGGTAGAAAGCACATTTTCAGCATAATGCAATTTCCATTAAAAATAATTTACCTTGTACATCATTTGTAGACTCACAGTAAGTAGTGAATCTATCAAGGTCATTTCTAAGAGCTTTTCAAATTCCAACTTGCATATTGCATTCATTTTTTTCATTAAATTCATTAAGCCCGTGTATGTTTATCCAACATAGGAATTATAAACAAGTATATATACGTTCAGGAATTCTGCAAGACAGTTGTAGCTATGAGTCTTTTAAATAATTTATGCATATATATATATATATATAAATGTTTATTGCAGTAAGAAACATATACACATATTCGGCACCACTATGGCAAATATGCAATAGTATATATGATTTACTGATGACATTTGCTAATTACCACAATGTCCACAGCATCCTACCTAACTTTACCATTTGAACCTAACTTATGTGGAAGGGTAAATCTGGGGAAATGTTGCTGTTTGGTTACTTGTTAGCCCCATGTGATTATTTGATGACCCATTCAAGTCTCTTAAGGGTTAATTCATTAAAAGCCTAAGTGCAAAATGTTTTTCAGCTTCAGTTATAAATGTTTAAGATCTCTCTTCAACAGTATTTCAGTTACGTGTGAGGGTAGGCTAGTGAATATACAAGTGTAACACTTTCGGATAGTTTCTCCTTTTCCTTACTTGAGAAATCCAACCTGCAGAATGCATAATTTATATTGATTTTCTATAAATAGATGAATGCACAGTTGCCAAATGCATTTTAATAGGTTTTTCTTTTCATATTGCATAATTATATTTGCATAGGAGAAATCTTATTATCTTTTAATTAGGTGTCCTGTTTTAAAACTACAAACTGTTCATGTACGTCTAGGATTTGTAGGATCAACTTTGTCTGGGAATAATAATAATAACAATAATAATAATTAGAAATTAATAATTTCTACCTTAACGCTAATGGGTAATATCAGTTGTTCCTCCTGGCTCCTTAATGATATACCAGTCTAACATGTGTCTTTGGTTTTCTGCTGACATCTATAGTAGACTGATATTTGGGTGAACCGATTAACACCTTGTCCTAATTTCTTACAGTTAAATAATGGCTCAGCATGTGCTAAAAGTAAAAGTGAGCCATTTGCTTTTAGTAGCAGGAGAAGGGTTTTTAGAATTCTAGATTTTTTTTTATAAGTAAAATAACAGGATTTAGACAATGTAGAGCAAATAACTTTAGCAACTGAAATTATTGTGGTCATACAGGACTGTGTTACAAGGTAAAGGGCATTTTTTCTGTGACCAACAAAAATTATATTAGATCACAAAGAAAAAAAAGAACGAGATGGACATAAAATTGTTGGACTGGTAGAAAATATAAGAAGGAAATTTAGTTGTCAGGTAAAATAATGTGATAAGTTAGAACATTAACAAGTGGAGATGAAGCTATAATAACTTTAATGAAATATTGTTATACAGGAACAAACCTGCTAAAATATGGTGGATCCTCGGGAAACAGGTCTTTCTTAATAAAATGAAATGTCAGCCTGGTATGAGGTGACATCAAATGTTGTCACAGAACAGCTATAACACTTTGCATTTGATTATTATTTATATTACTGAGATACCAACAACTTGACAGGAATCGTCAGTAAATGGTCCCCAGGTAAGTTTGGAGGGCCCTATCCAGGCCCCACCTTGAACATTATATAAAATAAATCCCAATCTATGTCCTGGTCCTTACTTAAGGCAACAGGGATGCCAGGAAACTGCATATTGTGATATTCTCATACTGTTTCTCTATATATCTGATGGTTGAAGTTGACAGTAAAGGGAGGTAAGCAAACACCAAAGTATTTAATAAACAATTTTAATGAGGGTAGTTTTACTTTCAACCTTTTCAACCTAGATAGTGACAGATGTCAACTCAACGCATAAGTAATATTCCACAGCAGCTTGGCGGACAGGGATGACCATCAGAGTTATTTTTAGTGTGCACAACAAATTGTCCCTGGTGCTGAATAGGCTATATATAAATATATATATATATATATATATATATATATATATATATATATAGATATCAGATAAAACACACTAATTTACTAAATAGTTGATAATTCCATTCCTGCAGCTTGTGAGGACCTGTGCATCCTAAAATGAGAATAACAAAAGAAAAATCATGTCGCTGGAAATACCATATGTGAGGAGTTATTAAATCTGAGATGACAACAGTTATTGATATTTAGTGACTGTGTGACTAAAATTTCCAGATCTAAAAATTATATATATGTATATACATATATATATATATATATATATATATATATATATATATATATATATATATATATATATATATATATAAATATGTTTCAGAACAAATTCACATCATACATAAATAGAATTTTTGGAAAGAAATCAATTATGGGGTTTGGAGCACATTAATTAGACACTCCCCATTATTGCCCGATCTTAGTTATTGTTTTGTTTTATATGCTGTTTGTAGATCAGTTCACTTATCAGAGATATATATATACATTTTTTACATAAAGGTTTTGTTATTTGTTTTTATGTAGAATTGTTAATAAAATTGTTATATGCACATGCTATTCACAAGCTCTTTATTGATAATAGAATAGTGATAATTCGGTTTCCAGCGCTGTGATTTTTCTTTTATTTTTAGTGTGCACCTTGTCCCCAATCCTCACAATGGGAGGCTGGGATTATGACATAACCCCACCAGGTATCAGTGGACTTGTTAGGACACCTATGACTAATATAGGTTTGAGGCCATTTCACTGCTCATCCATATGACAGGAGATGGGATCTAGCCTCCATCGCTAGACTTGTGACTACATATTTATACTTATCCCAATGAACAAGAGGATGGAAGGCAGGGGTATTTAAAGTGGACTCCCAGCTATATATGGTGTTAATGTGTTAGGGCTAATTACGGAACAACTTAAAGAGGATGATGATCCAGAGGTAGCTACAGTGCATAATGACAGGGATGTTGGGTGGCAAAAAAGTATTTAATTTGTGTTTACTTGTAATTACAATAGCAATGACTTAGGACTAAGGGGTCAAGACCCAAGAAGGTGCTCCCAATTCATCTTGCTTTTACTACTTTTCTAACAAATCAGATACATAACGTTAATAATCTAATTTTTTAATGTTATCTAAGAAGTAATGTTATATTTAATATGTATTTTATATTTCCCAACTCTTATTGCTGAAACTAATATATATATATTTTTTCCCCATTAAGGATATTTAAATGATTATAATTGATGGACTCTAATTGAGGGAGGTAATCAAGGGAGAAATCTTGTCCTAGGTTAATGTGCCAATTTTAAACAAGAAATATGATGTGTTTTCTATGAACGTTCCTTTAAAGTAATCATGTATATATGATTTTCAATGTTGTCCACTTATGTAATAAATTTATCTAAACTGAGGTTTACAAACTAGATTTAAAGGTATGCAAATGGCTATCAACTGGTCAAATTCAATTCATTGCCAGTCATGATAGGCATAATATAAGACTGCATCATGATACACTTTTAAAGTATCTTCATGCAGATGCATTTATTGCGCTATGCTAAGTTGCACATATCTCTAGATACATGCAACTCAGAATAAATATGTAAAAGTGCCATTTTGTTTATGTTTTGGGTGCAGATTCATCCAACTTTACATGAGCCCCTTAATGGTATTTGCACAATACTTTTACAATATGTTTGTGCCATCTATCACCCTTTCAATGTATACTGGAAAATTCTGAAAAGACTAAGAATAACATGTCCTGTGAATTTGCACTGTGTACTAAATGACTATATGTGCTACTGTAGTCTGTGAACTAGGGGTCAGTGTAATAACAGTGAAGTATGGCTGAATGACAGGAACATATTTATTTATTGCTTGAACAATGCATGAACTGTAACACTGAAAATAGGTAATAAGCTGGATTTTAAGTAAAGTGTACAATATACTGTAAGACTAAATAAATGTTTTACAACAATACCTTGGTTACTTTTTCTTTGTAACTGAACTCTTATTGATAGGAACCAAGAAAAAATAAGTTACTTAATTTGTCTTGGCTTCAGGTTGTTGTAAATAGTGTTCTTATTGTGCTACTTACTTTATAATAACAGATTTTTTTTAGCAGGTTTGGGTCTGTCCGACATTGCTGGAGCTTATTTTCACATGGTTGAGCATGATCAAGTTAAATGTTTGCCATTGTTTTTTTTGCAAACAGTGAATATGGAATGTAAAATGGCAATGGTGAACTTCGAAAGCAAAAGATGAACACGAACTGCGATCTGAAGCTGCTAATTTTGAACTGCGCTTTCGAATTGGGTGCATATCAGATTATACTGTGAATGTGTGTCATTGAACCAGTGCAATTCAAATGAATTTCAAAACATTAAGTCACCGTTCATCAAATTTAATAACATATTTCACTTCTCCTTGTTAGGACTTACCATATTGCCAAAACTAACATATTTGACAGTTGCAAGTGCACTGTGTTGGCATAATACCCACCTTCACTGCTTTTTTCCCTATTTTTCTTCTAAGTAACCTCAGCTAGACATTACACATTACAATATATGCTGCACTAGCTCTCCATAGAGCAGCCTGTCACAGCCTGAATCTTGTCACAAAACCCAACTATGTCACAGACTGAGTTTTTATTTCTCTTATTCAAATAATACATAATTAAAATCATAGGTAATGCCAAAAAGCTAAGTATACAAAAACATAGAATGGCATGCATAGATATTTAATTTATTAGTTTAAAAGTATTATAAAAAATAATTGTTCTGTTTTGAAATCACCTCAGAGTTTTGTGCTCTCCAACCTCATGTATTTAAACAATTTTGTCAGTGAATTTGGTGTCTGAAATTACTGTTTAGGTATCACATAAATCAGACCCTACTGTAAATAGGGATAGGAGAAATAGCCAAGAATTTCCACAATTTGCAGACTGATTGTTTTTAATACCCATTTAATTTGAGACAGATTAACACTAATATAGACTGAAATTTGCAAAGAGGGACTGGCACTGATGCAGATAGACTGACATTGCCACTGGCATGTTTATGTAAACATACTAATTTAACATTGCATACTAGTCTGGCACTAATCAAAGCTATATATTGGTTCAGGGAGACAGACAGAATGCCGATCAGTAAATATTCTTGCGACATCCTCTGTATTATCTCCCATGCAGGTGCAATTGGTATTAGAGCAATGAATAATGTTAGGAATATTGGATGGAAAGTTTGCATGGGAGAAAGAAAGGACCACTCTGCGTATACACGAACTCAGCTATATAAAATATATCAAGTTGCAAGTTTAACAATATGTGTCAAAACTGTTAATATGCTTATTGTAATCATAGGTGTATGACAGATGCATTATGTACATTAACTCACTCACAACTAAGCTTCTGGGGTGTTTCTAATATTTTGGTGGGTTTTGTCTTCACTGACAATTGTCCATTATTTTGTACTATACTTACTAATGTAACCCCTGCTGTCTTACCTGTGCTGATTGGAACAAAGATCAGGGTGCCCCTAGTGCAATCCCATGGGTCCTGATGTGCTGCTCTGCAAATAACTGCTGAGAAGAACAACTACATCTTCGTGCAGCTCATGGGACAGGAAGTGGTAAGGATAGAGAGGATTTATACCTCTGCAAAACCACTATTACGTGGACCTGGGTAGGACCTGTGTGTGAAAAAGAGTGACTCAAAGAGAGGAAGGGCACACTCCTGACATTTAGTGCTACAATTAATTATCTCAGCAGAGCCATGAAACAAGTTATTCCATGGTTTAAGAGGAAGCCTTTTGAAGATTACTAAATGTTGAGTCAGAGAGCTGCCACCAAGAGGACCAGGGACCAGGCAATGAAAAGCCCAGGGGCCTCAGATGTCATCCTATGGCACATGTGTGAATTACAAAGTAAAGTGCCAAGTGTAGTTAACACTTGTTCAAGAGATTGTGCTAAAGCTTTCCTCAGGGACTGAGTAATAGTAGAGATTGCCATAAATGTTATATATTAGTTTAACTGAAATAGACAGTTAGAATTATATTATTATCCTCTACCTGGACACATTCAAATTGAATTTGTTGAACTGCTTAGAGAGTATCATCAAGTTCAGCTAAGTACATCACCGACAGATTATTAGTTCATTGTACTTGTCATAGTCAAGGAGAGTTAGAGTAGAGGTATATGAGCTGCAAGATTATTAGCTATTTATTCCAAATAGAAGCCATTATAATTACATAAAGGGCAAGATTCATATTCGGATGCAACTTGCATGCAAGTTGTGCTTTAAAAAGGAGCACTGAACTTGTGCATACTTTTGACCATAATCACATCCAAACATACTGTATCTCAAGAAACATTCTGAATTTGGATGGAATAGATTCCTAACCCATTGGGGTAGAGATGAGTGTTTATTTGTTTATGTGGAGATCATTGAAACTTGTATTGTATTAATAGCATATCATGATATTTTGTATGCTGTAATTGAGATATGTTATCAAGACTACCCCTCCAAAAGTATTCTAGAAGTCAACAGTGGTACTGTGTATTTTAATAAATACTGCATTATGATGAACATAATGTAGTGTGTTAAGCTTCCTAAGAAAATGTTATCCCTTGCTCACTTTAAGGCTGAGGTAGAGAAATGTAAACCAAATAAAAAAACTACAAACATATGGCAACAAAACACTGATATTCTAAAAAAGCAGTCAAAACATCATTCTGTAACATGGATAAAACATCACTATGGATAGATTTCTAACCCACATTTCTTATAGGAAACATGGAGAAAAGGAATAAAGATAGATGCTCTTATTACTTACATGCAGTCAACAACCAATAATGGCATTAGTATAAATTTGAGATGTTCACTTAACCCCATATTTTAGTTATGGTTTTGGTTTTGGATCTGTATTAAAATCGTGTTTTGGTTTTGGCAAAACCACCCTCGCATGTTTTGATTTTAGTTTTGGGTTTGGATCTGGATTTTTTTTGAAAAATTGCTAAAATATGCTAAGTCACATAATTTGTCTCTTTTTTTGTTCCTACATTATTTTTAAACTCAGTAATGCTAATTTCCAGTCATGTCCAGTCAATTTTGAACACCTCACAGGTCTCAATATTATTTTCATCCACTTTTGGCCAAAGACTGCAGTGACCTGGCTGGATACTAAGCTACAGAGCAATGGCACAAACACATGGCAGTTCACAGGACATCTAGGAAACATTGCAACACAGCAGTGGCAGAAAAGAAAAGTGGTGCAAGATGGATTTGTCCTTGGGCCCTCCCACCCATATGTTAAAAGGGTTTAGCAAACTCACAGAGAAACAGAAGAGGGTAGCAGTACAGTTTAACAAACCAAGCACTTCAGCGACGAAGAATGCCACTTTTGTGGCTGAACTGCTTGGTTTGCTTGGGCCCCCAACAAAACAAGCTGCCAATGGGCTTAAGGCAGCTAAACTAATAGTGCTGTCAATTAACTGTAAGACTGCAGTGGACTGGCTGGTTACTAATCGTCAGAGCAATGGCACAAACACACGGCAGTTCATAGCACATGTAGGAAACATTGCCACACAGCAGTGGCAGAAATAAAATTGGCGCAATATGGAATTTTCCTTTGGCCATGTCACCCACCCTTTTGTTAGATATTAAAAATGACATGTACAGTTTAAAAAACCAAGCACTCCAGTGACAAGGAGTGCTGCTTTTGTGGCAGAAGTGCTTGGTTTATTTGGGCCCCCAGAAAACAAGCTACCAATAGCTTAGCTGCCTTAAGCCCAACAGTACTGTCAATAAACTGTAGAGTGGCAATGTACAGTTGCAAAGTAGACAATATTTAATAGGCTGACAATTCAAATGTAGACAGTATTATCCCTAAATCTAACCATGTCCCTATCCCTAGCTGTCACAGACGTGACCTTAGTACCTGCAAGTATTGGCACTACTACACCAGGAGGCGCGGAGTCTAACACGCCGCTGGTGTTCACCAGGGACCCCCGCAAGGAAGTTTGGACTTAGCGGCAACGACGTGCAGGTCGCGGCCCTCCCAGGTAGCTACTTGCGAGATATAGAGAAAGACGTAGTCAAACAGGCAGAGTCAGGAACCAACCGGGCAGATGAGGTACCGAATCAGAAGACAGAGAATGGTCAGCAGGCCGAGGTCAAACCAGGATATCAGGATGGAACCAATGGAGAATCCGAAAGCGAGGTCAGGAAGCCGGGTCAAAACACAGGAAACCAAATGTAACTATACAGGAACGCTGGGGACTAAGTAAACCAGTTGCTCTGGCACCCTAATGGTGTCAGAGCAGGCTTTAAATAGGAAGTGAAGCTTCCTCATTGGTGGGCAGGGAATCGGCGGTCAGCTGTTCTGACCGCCGACAGGAACTAAAGAGACGCGTCCCGTTGCTATGGCGACGGGCGCGCCTGCGCACCTCGTCGCCGGAAGAGGCGTCCCCGTTGCTTGGCAACGGGGCGCTCTGGAGACAGACGTCCGTCCCTGCTCGAGGAGGAGGCGCAGGGACGGCGTCTGACACTAGCCCTTTCCCTAGCCCTGTCCCTATTTCTATCTTTGTCTTTATCCCTATCTCTAGACCTTTTCACTAACACTATCCCTACACCTGTCCCTAGCCCTATTCATAGACCTGTCCTTAACCATATCCCTAGTCCTATAATAATACTGTCCACATTTTAATTGTCTACCTAAGCATACTGTTTACCATGTGAATTGGTGACCTAATAATACTGTTGAGACCTGAATTGTTGACTATTACACTAGCTGATAGACCAAAGCCAAAATGTCAAACAGGACAGGATAGAATTATCTTTGGGAAATATGTTAAAGAGGTTTAACAAACTCACACAGAAACAGGAGGGGTAGCAGGTACAGTTGAACAACCCAATGAACTCTAAGGGCTAGATTTACTAAGCTGCGGGTTTGAAAAAGTGGGGATGTTGCCTATTGCAACCAATCAGATTCTAGCTTTTATTTATTTAGTACCTTCTACAAAATGACAGCTAGAATCTGATTGGTTGCTATAGGCAACATCCCCACTTTTTCAAACCCGCAGCTTAGTAAATCTAGCCCTAAGACTGATCGCCTTTTGCTGTTCCTCCATCCAATGAAGCATATGAAGGGTGGTACTCCACCATTTTACCACCTCTTGCTTCAGTTGGTGGCAGGTCAAATTGTATTCTTCTTGTAGCTGCTGCAATCTAATCGAAAGAGCAATGGCACAAACACACAGCAGGTCATAGCACATCTAGGAACCGATGCCACACAGTAGTGGCAGAAAAGAAAAGTGGTGCAAGATGGAATTGTCCTTGGGATGTCCTATCCACCCTTATGTTGGATCTTAAAAAAGACATTCAACTTTTAACAAACCAAGCACTTCAGTGTCACTTTTGTGGCTGAGGTGCTTGGTTTGTTTGGGCCCCCACAAAACAAGCTACTAATGAGTTTAAGACAGCTAAGCAGTGCGTTAATGAACTCTATAGTGACAAGTCCTGCACAAGTGGAAACGGTTCTTGCCAGTGATAAGAAGAAGGCCATTGTCAAGCCTGGACATAAGACCAAAAAATCCACCTCTAATGTGTGGGATTATTTTTACCCAAATCCTGGCAACAGGTGTCTAGCCATTTGTAGTGTTTGTAAAATTACAGTCAGAAGAGGTAGGGACCTTAACATCTGGGAACATCATTCATGTTACGCCATTTGAAGAGAGATCATAGGATGCTTTTGGGAAAATTAGAAACTTATGCTAAATAAATAACAACAAACAGTCCAGCATCAGCTAGCTCCATACTTTCAGCTAGACCTAATCTGCGACTTACAACAGCTTCATCACCAATATCCTCAGTAGTGATCAGAGTTTGTCCTGCATCCAAATTGCTAAAGCGAGAACACTCCTTCCCTACCCAGTATTCATCAGAAGAATCCTTGAGCATTAGGCTCGTTGCTGCTGCTGCTCCTGCTGCTGGTGGTGGATCAGCCCAGATGCAGACCATGAATAAGACTACTAGTAGTTTACAATTGACTGTTAAACAATCCTTTGCAAGAGGAAGCAAGAATGACAGCTGTCACCCACTCGCACAGTGGATCACAGGCATCATGGTGACTATGGTAGTATTAGATCTGATTCCAATATCCACCATTAATGCAGCAGGTTTTAGACAGTTAATTGAGGTCCTGTCTCTCCCCATTACCAAATTCCATCGCGACACCACTTTACTAGACAAGCAATTCCTCACCTCTACCAGGTGGTTTTAAAAAAGTAAATTATTGAGCTACAAAATGCCATTCTACCCACTGTACAGTTAACCACAGTTATGTAGACAAGTGGAACTGGGAAAACTAAAGATTATATGACTGTGACATCCCACTGGGTTGGTGAATCGCTTTTCGCAGTAGGAACAGCAGCAGCATCAAACAAACAACTTCAGATCTTTCAGATCCAGGCTACTTTGTGTATCATCTGCTTCACTAAGAGGCATACCACTGACAAACTGTGTGAAAAACTAAGGGATATCATTGCAACATGGCTTATCACGCTTGGACTCTCCAGACAATATGTGATTTCTGATAGCACCGCCAATATTGTGTTCAGCACTACAACGGGGAGAATTCCATCACATTCCCTGTTTTGCTCACACAATCAACTTTGTGGTACAGAGCTTTTTAAAAAATGACAGTGACATGCAGGAAATGCTCTCTGTGTCCCGAATTATTTCAGGTAATTTCCGACGTTCTGTAACAGCATGTAGGAGATTGCAGCTGCTGCAAGAAGAATAGAATTTGAGTGGGAATGTACTTTATTCCAGCGCAGTGGAGAATACTTTTTGTGTTGTGCAAGGTGCTGAAAGCACTCTAAGTAGTCACCTGTGAAGTGAGTTCAGACACTGCTATCTTGAGTCAAGTGATTCAACTTTTGGAAAAGCAGCTAGAGAAATTGAAAGAGGAGATGAATCAAAGCAATTCTGCAAACTATGTTGGACTAGATTGAGTACTTTATTAGTTTTGTAAGGATAAACATCTTGAAAACGGATCACTACATTTTGGCAACTGTGCTTGATCCTAGGTTTAAGAGCTATGTCTTCTCTTTCTTTCCAACAGACCCAGATCTGAAGAGATGCAATGAGCTCCTGGTCGGCAAGCTGACAGCTCAAGTGGTACATGACACAACGATGTGTACTCCTTCAGTTTCTCTGGCAATTGCTGCTAGGAAAAAACATAGCTTTCCCAAGACACCCAGTGGTGATGCAGATGAGTCAGCACAACATATTGACATCTGGTCTAAAAGAATTGGCCACAAATCGTGACAGGTCTGCCGTAAAATGAACTATATATTCCAAGAGGAAGGCAATTGCCGACAATTACATCAAAGTACAGAGACTTCTATAATGGTGGATTGAACAGGGATGAATTAATATTGTGTGAGGATGATGTACACATTGTTAAGGGTGAGGAACATGACAGTCTAGATCGCAGGTGCTGAAATCTAGCTGAGATAAGGGAGCTAGCTGATGCTGCTATGCTTGTTAATATTTCGGGTAGAATGGCATGTTGGCAATTTTATGTTTTTCTACAGTAAACTTTCCCTTTATTACAGAAGTGTTTTTTTCTTTACCAATGTAAAATTTAGTTTTTTGGATTTCAGTTTCCCTGACTTAAACCCACTACACCCTTGTACATAGGCTTTAGTAGATGTCATAGCAGGACTAGTTTAATGATGACTGGTGCCAGCAGCTGGTTGCCATATCAATGGCGCTGAGCTATGACATTGGAGAATGACAAGAACACTGCTACCCCTTCTATTTCTGTGTGAGCAATGGCACTGGAGACTGGCAAGAATACTGCTACCTCTTCTGTTTCTGTGTGAGTAATGGCACTGACCAATGGCATTGGAGACTGGAGAGTGGGAAGAACAGTGTCTGCTATCCCTGTTTTTGTGCAAAGAAAACACATTGCACTGAGTGAACTATTTAACCCTTAAATAATCAAATTATATAATATTTCCTAATAACAACTGCATCTTAATTAGGGTTATAATGAATTTCTAATTGGCGGTGCTCCCACACAGGCAATATAATCATATTGGAAAGAGGCAAAGGTCAGTAATGTATAGTTGGGGCACTCATGTGTTTAAACCTTTTAAAATCTGCATATAAACTTTATTGATATAAATTGAAAACTTTATAAATTTCCCAATACATAAGGTCACAATCAAAACAAATTTAATTTTATTAGTGAAATAATTTTAAAAAATGTGCAAAATTGACTGTTAAAACTGCAGTTAACCACTTTTTGTCAAGCCACTGTTATAAAAAAGTGTTCCTAAGAACAGATGCTAAATTACTCCTTCCTAATGCATTGTGACGTCATCTCTGAATTCCAGCTGTGGTATAGGCTGGGTTATTTCACTTTTTACTTAAAAAACATGTAATTTCCATGTAACACCTCATAATGTAATTCAGGTGGACCCACCACCTGGATTAATGTAATCCAAGTGGACCCACCACCTGGATTAATGTAATCCAAGTGGACCCATCGCCTGGATTACATTACATAGGCGGTGGTTACGCCCATTGCCGCCTTAAAACCAACACTCTCACTCTGTCCTTTGTAAGTGATGTCATTCACACTGGAGACATTTTATACAGTCGTAATTTACATCTGCCAGGGATGAAGCAGGTGGGAAATGTCTGTCTGTTTTACAGTGTTACATTCTGCAGGACAAGCGACCTGTGCTAATCCCAATCAGCACACCTTGGGTGCAGAGTTTAACTAATTTCCCAGTGTTCACCAAGAGCCGCTGCAAGATGGGTTGGGCTTAGCTGCCAAGAACTTGCAGGTCGCAGCCCCATGGACTGTCTCGGGATGTAACACAAGGCTTGATTGGATGTCGTACCCAGAGGATATCGCAGAGATAGTGATAGTACTGAAATCAGGAACACTGATGAAGCACAGAACCAACAGACAGGCAGGGATCAGGTAATCTGGAACAGAGTGTACAGACTGGTTAGGATCAGATACACGAGTAGTCAGGCGCAGAGTAGTCAGTTACACTATCCCGGCAGATCAGATAGCAAGATGGAGGAAATCCTCCAAGCTTTAACTAATGTGACAGCCACACAGCAGGCCTAGCTGGGCCAAATGCTAGCCGTCGCTGAGGCTCAGGTAAAAAGTAAAAGACTGTTGCAGGCGGAGCTCAGTCAGCTCAGACAAACTGAGCACAAACCCGCTGTCTTGCAAAAGATGACCTACTCGAAAGAAGTTGAGATTTTTTTTATTGTTTGAAAGAACGGCATCACGTCTTAAGTGTTGAACAGATGAATGGGCAAAAAAACTGGCTCCTTATTTGACGGGTGAAGCCCAGTGGGCAGATATGAATGTGCCTGAGGATTAGGCAGTGGACCTTCAGAATCTAAAGGCCATCATTTTGACACAGATAGGGGTGACAGGGCCCGAGAAGGCGCAACTGTTCCATGACTGGCGGTTTAAACCAGAATCTACAACGTGTGCCCAGCTGGCAGACCTGGCAAGGTTAACAAAAAGTTGGTTGGAGCCCGACCATAATAAACTGATCAGAATGTTGGAAGTCCTGGCTATTGACCATTGTGAGCGAAGGTCAGCAGTTGCAGAGAGGGGTTCTACAGACTGCTCTTCAGTCGTTTGAGGAGCTTGCAACAGCTATCAACCGGTATTATGCTCTCGAAAATATGGCCTGGTCAGATGAGAAAGTTGCCAGGCCGGACTTCAGGCCAAAACCAGAGGTTGGGACAGTTCGCAAAGTGACCCCAGAGAAGTGTTTTGAGTGTGGCTAGCAGTGGCACTTCCGAAGGCATTGTCTAAATCGTCCAGAACCGATGGCTTGTTCTGTGGTACGACTAGACCCCAGGTTTTCTGCTTGTTTCACTATATCCTCATCCTCGGGAAATCCACTGCTGTTTCGGGTGACCATCCTGATATGGCAATAAGCAGTGTTAGAGTTGGTGGTTCGGAGTGAAATCACCTTGGAATCCGGTATTGTGGTTCCAGACGGCCTGTCAACTCAACTACCATCATTGAAAGTCCTGTGCATTCACGGGGTCACCGAGGAATATGACCATGTCAATCTTCCCATTGCTGTAAAAGGACGAACAGTGCAGGTGATAGCATCAATAACCCCAAGGCTGCCATACCCCCTTATTCTGGGGTGAGACTTTCCCCATGTCCGGGAAATTATAGCCGACCGGATCGGTCAGGACATGCCGGCAACTGAGTCACTGGTCGGACCTCTGACCCTACTTGATCCTGTCTTTCACACCCCGGAACTAGCGATAGAGGCAAAAAAGCCGCAATACCTGGAGCCTGAATACCAGGCTTTGGCTGCAACTAGGCCGACGTCGCGTTCCAGAAGACGGGAGAGAAAAGTCCCAGCTGGAGAAAGTCAGGAGGGAACAGAAGCCCTGCCAGAGGGTGAAGATATCCAGTATCCAGGACTGTGTTATTCTAGGACTTTGCTAGGGACCAAATTAATGATAGCGCTGGAAAATGCTTATTAAATACATGGTGGAAGTGAATGGAGTGTGGAAGGCTGAGAGACCAGCCAGGGAAGAACTTTATTTAATAATAAAAGAGTATCTGTTGTATAGGGTAGCAGTGGTACAGGAGAAAATAGTTCATCAACTCTTGGTGCCACAGGTACACGTTCCTTTGGTACGAACAACAGCCCATACACACCTTTTGGGGGGACATGTGGGAGAGGAGAAGACTTTAAATCGAGTGCTCCTGAGGTTTTACTGGCTGGGAATCTGTATGGCAGTCAAGAGATACTGTCAAGCCTGCCCAGTGTGCCAGCAGATGGCTCCTAAACCAGACTATCGAGCTCCCCTGGTACCTCTTCCTATAATTCCAGTTCTATTCAAGTGAATTGCCATGGACTTAGTGGTCCCTTGGAGAAGTCTGCCTGAGGGCATCAATAAGTAATAGTAGTCCTTGATTACGCTACAAGATAACCTGAGGCAATTCCACTAAAGAATATTAAATCAAGCACTATTGCGAAAGAGTTACTGTTAATGTAGACTCGACTGGGGATCCTGAGAGAGATCCTAACAGATCAGGGTACTCTCTTCATGTTGGGTTTAATGAAGGAGTTATGCAACTTGCTAGGGGTACAAGGACTGCAGACTTCTGTTTATCATTCGCAAATTAATGGGTTGGTTGAGTGGTTTAATAGGACCCTAGAGCAAATGATTAGATGTGCTGTGGCTCATGATAAAAGAGATTGGGACACTCTATTACCCTAATATGTTTGCAATAACGGAGGTGCCTCAAGCATCAACGGTATTTAGTCCCTTTGAGCTTCTTTTTGGGAGACAACCCCATGGAGTTCTAGACATTCTCATAGAAGGGTGGGAACAGCAGGATCCCAAAGAACCAAATATAGTACAATTTGTGGCCCAATTATAAGATCGATTACAACAGATTGGCCCATTGGTGAAACATCTGACAGAAGTGCAGAGACGGAAAAAAGAAGGGTTATGATACCCGAGCCACCCTACACACCTTTAACCCAGGTGACAAGGTGCTTGTCCTAGTACCTACTCAGTAAAGCAAGTTGTATGCACATTGGCAAGGACTTTATGAGGTAATAGAGCCCATAAGGCAGGTAAATTACTGAGTGTGGAAGCTTGGTAGATAGCCAAAAGAGCAAGTCTATCATGTCAACTTGTTAAAGCCGTGGGTGTAGGAAATCCTGACATTAACATTGCCAGCAGTAAAAACTGAGGACTGCATAGACCCTGTAGAGTCTTCTCTGATGACTCAGAAACAACAAGCCTACGTAATGGTAGCTCGAAATACGAATGTTTTGTACCAAAAACTACATTAATCCTACTGATGGAAGTGCTAATATATATGCCAGCAGCAGCCACCATAGTGCCTAATTGGACAACATACTCGTTGGGCAGTTCAAGCGTATTAGAAGGAAATGACATATTGCATAGGAAGGAGCACTCTTAATTTGTTTATATATTGCTTACATTTATTTTAATCTGATGTAAGAATAATATATACATGATTATTTGAATTTGGATCCAACTTGTTTAGTGGATTTCTATATATTGATGATATGTAATTAGAGTGAAATTTTTTGCACAATGTGATTGGATTCAGTCACTTTAAAATACCAGAAAGAACTACGCCTCATATTTCCTTGAGAAAAACTGAAATTTGAAACATGGTAAGGAGAGCAGAATACAGAAGGATCTTATTCTCTTGGTACTTCAACATCTTTTCAGAAGTCAAATATAACATCTTTGAACTTGGTGAGAGATTTGCAATCTTTGTGACTTTGCTTTTGTATGAGTGTTTTTATATTGACAAATGTATGTGTGTTTAATCATCATTATCATCATCATCATTTATTTATATAGTGCAAGCAAATTCTGTAGTGCTTTACAATTTGGGGCAAATTACAGTAGTAAACAATACTGGGTAAAACAGACAAAGTGTTGAGGGCCCTGCTCGCAAGCTTTCAATCTATAGGTAAATGGGAATCGGATACATGAGGTTAAATCTACATATTGCATATTGGTCCTGCCAGATTGCAAAGGTAAAAAGTGATTTGCATGCTATGTGATTGTCACGTCTGAGGATCTGTCTGTACCCGGACTGGATTGTGTCTCTGGAGCTGGACTGGTGACTACGTGGACAAAGCTGGGTGGCCTGATAATGTTCCTCTGCATGTAGTGAATGGACTAGTGCAGATGGTGATTACACTAGCAGGGGAGAGCAAACAGGAACTGGATTGCTGAACTTGACTGGAACCGGAATGCTGGACTCGACTGTAAACGGAATCCTGTAACCGGAATGCTGTAACCAGAATGCTGGAAGAGGATTATTTTTAACCGGAATGGAACCGGAATGCTGTGACCGGAGTGTTGTAACTGGAATCCTGAAAAAGGATTGCTGTAACCGCAATACTGGAAGAGTATTGCTGTAACTGGAATGGAATCGGAATGCTGTAACCGGAATCCTGGAAGAAGATTTCTGTAACCAGAATGGAACCAGAATGCTGTGACTGGAATGCTGGAAGATGATGCTGTAACCGGAAAGGAACCAGAATGAATGGATATGTTGTCAACAGAAATAGTAATGACAGGTAGGTAACTTGGTGGGTGGGACTATTATTAACACAGTACTGAGCCTTGTGGTACTCTTACTGATAAAGGAAGTGGAGCAGAGGTGGATCCAGAGAAATTAACACTGAAAGAATGATTGGAAAGGTTGGATGAGAACCAGAATCCCTAGGTCTTGAAGACCTAGGGATTGAAGCGTTTGTATGACAAGAGAGTGGTCAACAGTGTTGAATGTAGCAGAGAGATCCAGGAGAATTAGAAGAGAGTAATGGCATTTTGTTTTAACAGTAATCAAATCATTGATAACCATACTCAACGCAGTCTCTATAGAGTGTTGAGAGCGAAAGCCTGATTTTTAATTATTTTTAGGTATGACAAATAGAACAGAGTAATACAATATGTGGTGCTTTTCATTTTGTATTTTCCTTGACACTCATGAGTACTATTGAAAGAGGACAGAGTGAATTACTTGAAGATTTCAGATGATAGCACTTACATTTTATTTTGATGAAAGGTGCATCTCATTGTGTTTCTTGTAAGTAGAGATGGGCGGGCTCGAATTTCGCTAATCCAAGCCCACCCGAACAGTGCGGATCCGACGGGATCCGAGCACTGTTCAGGAACTTCCGGGCGCCAAATAAAGCCAAACCGAGGCTATGACATCCAAGTCTCGGATCTCATAAATGCCCCGCTCGCGGCCGCCGTCTTCATTCTCCCTGTGGTTAGTGAAGAGGGAGGTTTATGTGCTCTGTCCTGCTGATAACTTTACTAAAGTGGTGCTTTGTCCTGCTGAGTGCAGTAGTACTTTTTCCAGTGCTCTGTCCTGCTGATTCCAGTGGTGCTTTGGCCAGTGTCTGTGCTGCTGAGTCCAGTGGTGCTTTTGTCCTGTATTTGTTTCTGATAAGTCCATAGCAATTTGTCAATCAGCGAAAAATCTTTTTTAAAAAAAAAAAAAATCTCTAAAAAATATTTTTAAAAAAAGATGAAAAAAATATAAAAAAATAATTGAAAAAGTATAAAAAATATTATAGAGCAATATATTCTTGCAGTCCAAAAAAAGAGGACCTGCCATTTCTATTACTACGTTCATTGTTTCTGTAGTTCCCAAAAAGAGGAACTGCTAGTTCTATTACTACGGTCATTATTTCTGTAGTTCCAAAAAATAGTAACTGCCAGTTCTATTACTACGTTCATTGTTTCTGTAGTTCCCAAAAAATAGGAACTGCCAGTTCTATTACTACTGTCATTGTTTGTGTAGTTCCAAAAAATAGGAACTGCCAGTTCTATTACTACATTCATTGTTTCTGTAGTTCCCAAAAAGAGGAACTGCTAGTTCTATTACTACGGTCATTATTTCTGTAGTTCCAAAAAATAGGAACTGCCAGTTCTATTACTACGGTCATTGTTTGTTTAGTTCCAAAAAATAGGAACTGCCATTTCTATTACTACGTTCATTGTTTCTGTAGTTCCCAAAAAGAGGAACTGCCATTTCTATTACTATGTTCATTGTTTCTGTAGTTCCCAAAAAATAGGAACTGCCAGTTCTATTACTATGGTCATTGTTTGTGTAGTTCCAAAAAATAGGAACTGCCAGTTCTATTACTACGTTCATTGTTTCTGTAGTTCCAAAAAAGAGGAACTGCCATTTCTATTACTACGTTCTTTGTTTCTGTAGTTCCAAAAAAGAGGAACTGCCATTTCTATTACTATGTTCTTTGTTTTTATCTGTGCAGTGGAATTTAGACCAGTTAGAGTAGGTATTGTGGTCCCGGTACCAAATTGGGTACCGGGGCCACTCCACTACGAAGTCCAGATAGATGCGTTTCAGATATTAAACTACATTCAGTGTTGGGGCCAAATCCAAAATTAATGAAAATGACCTGTCATCGTCAAAAACAAGAGGTATGGACGTGCTCGAACTACACCCTGTATATGCTGCAGAGGATGTAGGAGCAGGCAGCTGTGCAGTGGAATTCAGACCATTTGAAGGCGGAGGTAATGTGGCCCCGGTACCAAGTTGGTTACGGGGCCCACTCCACTACGCAGTCCAGAAAGCTACCTCGGTGCAACGTTTTGGACTAAAAACAATATTGTGAGGCGTGAGGTGTTCAGAATAGACTGGAAATTAGTGGAAATGATTGTTATTGAATGTTATTGAGGTTAATAATAGCGTAGGAGTGGAAAACAACAAAAAAAACAGGATTTTAGCACTTTTTATGCTTTTTAAAAAGTAAATCAGAACCCAAAACCTGAAATCAGAACCAAAACCTTTTGTCAGGTGTTTTGGCAAAACAAATCAGAACCCAAAACCTCAAGCTAATCAGAACCCAAAACCCAAAACACTAAAAGTGCCCGGTGCACACCCCTACTTGTAAGTGCATAAAATATTTGAGATTGTGACAGTTTGGTGAAGAAACAAGAGTTTGCACCATACAGGACTACTTAGATACAAACATTTTCATCCTAATGCCTGTAAGTGCATTCACAAAGGGCTGATAATGTTTCCTAGGTGATGGAATTCTCCATGTACTTTCTATTTCATCAATTGTAAAGTATGTTTCAAGAATAATACAACCAACTACTCTACTGTATATTATTTTTCTGTTTTTTTTCTTTTTCCTATATGTGTTAGGTGTCTTCAATCTCTACTTGAGGATACATTTAATGAAGAAGAAATAACGTCTTTGAGATTATTTGAACAACTGCATGGCTCACTATATGTAATTTGACAAAGATCACCTTTTAATATACCCATATGGTTTTGTGATTGCATGAATGCCAGTTTTTACTTACCAATTTATGATACTGGAAAATGTTAAGCCTCCTTCTTCTTCTTCTGTTCTTTTTGCTACAATGCATGCTCAGTTATTCCTCCTATCACAATATTCTAAACATATTACAAATTATTTTCCAATTTAGCTATCTTGATTGTGCCATTAATATCATTCCTGGGATCACCACAAGTTTCTCTGTTTCCATGTGAGATCATCAAGAAAAACTTAGTTTCATTAATGAATCTTTTTTTTTGAAGCAGGGTTATTATTTGTTCTGAAAAAATATTAGTTGGACTTTGTATCTGTTGCAAAGGTCAACCATATGAGACATTTACTGTGTGTGATCAATTCATTGTGGGGAGCACCACCTAGTGAAAGTAAATTTGTATAACAATTATTAGTTCACCCTAAAATTAAAGAGTAAACAGCATTATTGATTTATTCCACAGATCATCATATTCATCACCAATTTGAAAGTTTTCCTTTAAAACACTTGTGCAGCAAATGAATTTATGATTAAGTTGCGCAAATTTGCATTAAGTGAGATAGCAGCAACAGTCATAGGCAAGACTTAATCTTCTGGCACCCTCTGACTGTCAGAGGTGCCATAAAAGAACTTGAGCCAATACGGGAGCGTGGAGAGCAGCCTCCAATCAACTAGTGGTATACATCATAATTAGAATGAGTATGCATGCTACTGTACATGTCCAGAAAAGTCCAAGATGGAGTCCACCATGAGGTGGCATCAGTGAGGAAGGCGATCCCTTGCGCCATCTGAATTCTGAATAGCAGCACAGGACTATGGTGAGTAAGGAGGAAAGTCCAGCTTTTAACAATATTAAGGGGATTGTCTAAAAGTGTACAAACCCTTTTAATGCTACATATGGAGCATCTTAGGTTGATATACCTGATAATTTTGAGTGTAGGTTTGTCAAGTGCTTTAAAAACAAATCTTTGCTGCCCCAGCATAGATAATTATGTTGACTATTTCATTTGTCACCAAATTATTAACAACTTTGATGAATTAAAGATGTAAATAATTGGAGATTCATCAGCATTTGTGTTTCTTCAATGTACTTTTCTTTAAAACTGCTTGTCCTTTTTTTCTTGAGCTGTACACCTCCTTGTTAGGAGTAAGGGCAGTACTTTTGACATTTAACAAAACTTGGAATAATCATTTTCTTGGTTTACTTAGTAGAAAGCATCAATAAAAATCAATAATTTTATTGCAGACTAAGAATTACTGACAGTGATATAGGCATTGGAAAAACATCCTGTGATTGCGATAAAAAAATGAAAAAATCATTCCCTTACAGACTTGCTGCACTCTATTCTTGATGCATTTCAATGTTGCTCTAGCCTCCCATTCAATTTTAAAAAGTAACTTACTTGTGCTCTCTACCGTTCATTTGATTTTGCTGGTAAGAGAATTGTAAGAAACTTCAACAACATATTTAACTCTGCTTTCCTGTGCACGTACTTAAAAAAATGTCTGGCCACCCCAAATTCAGGAAAACTCCTGAAATAACTTGTAGGATTTTTTTGTGCCATGTAATGAAAAAGAAATTACTGACTTTCATACTATCCTGTCGTTTAATCCCAATTCAAAATCATTATCAATAAGTTCACTCCTTTGATTTATTTGTCCACAACCTGCATCTGGGTGGTTGAGGACTGGTTTTCCAAAATGAGTAAAGGTCAATAGTGATCCAGTGATAGTCTATTAATTTGATAAATACATTTAAATGGCTAAATAGATAAGCATTGTAATACACAGTCCTTCACTGATGCTGCCGATAACCTCTAAAAATCTATACAAACAGTATAAAAGATTTACAACCTGTATAGTAATTTAGTGTGGAGGAGGAGTCCAGGTACTGCAGAAAAATCTTTTTATACCTTTAACTTATAATTTTATTCATCAATCTATTGTTCAATGAAATGTATCTAATTTCATGCAATCATTAGCAGAATACTGCATCTCCATATGCCAATGCAAAATTTTAGGAAGGGCCAGGTGATACTGCACCATCCTCTCATTATCCTCATTTACTCTCTGAAGAGGTTCTGAGCATGTGTGGGTCCAGCTCATGCCCTCTGAAACACCAATCGACTTGTGTTAAGAAACAGAGAAGTTGGAAAAAAATATATTCCTGCAATAAAATATTCCTGATATATTTTTTTTCAGGCTGTAAGGCTTTTAAATGAATAGGACTTTTACCCTTCACGCTCCTCTATAATAATTGTTTTTTGTTTGTATTTGGAGGGGAGCACATGGTCAGTAGACCTGAATAGGGACTTCCAGAGTGATAAGAAACCCCTATAGCTTTGGATACTTTCTTCTGTAATAATGGGTAAAGTATACAATTCCAACAGTGAAAATGTCATCAGTTAACCTTTCGACATAAAAAACATTTTCGAGCTGTCCCTACAATGGAAGTGTCGGCATTTGGACTGCCGACATTTTCATGTCGACAGGTTAACTGCTGACATTTTCACTATCGGAATTGTGACCGCCTCCGGTAATGAGTGTTAAATTGCAGTGAAAAATACATTTTTTAAACAGAATTTATTTTAATGATAAAAGAGCAATTCATTATATAATGAGTATTTTTTTTTTTTTTTCACTATTTTGGTATAATGAACTGTGGTCTTAGGAACATCAGTTTATTTTACTCTGACAACCATGGTGTCAATGTTGGCATAATAGAGGTCCCACATTATTAATATCTCTGCACCCACAGCCCAGAGCTGCTAGGAAGAGGCCCAGATTTTTCAATGCATGTAGAGGGCCATGCTGTTTTTTCCTCTCAATAGATGTTAAAGCCCTATTCAGCCAGGCTGGTGTTGGTTCTCGCTATAATAGGAGTGCACCCACACTGCTGTTTTTTTACCCGTTAGAGTGTGTCCAGCTCAATCTGTCCAGCTTGGTGCTATTTCAAGTTTAGCAGGGACATTTCTAGATTGGTGTCCCCCTCTTTTAGTAGGAACTAGTCCAGACTGTCTAGTTCTGGTCCTGTTTATGGATTTTGGGGTATCTTTTTAAAATTATTATTACTTGTTTATTTACTAGCAGATCATCTCATGTTTAAATCAAAAGTCCTTTTTAACTCAATGCTGTTTCTATATGCTGGCAACGCCATTGGAATTAATGGGCTACTGAAATGTATCAGAAAATCTCCATTCAGCTTGCAATTGGGAACATTCACAAACCCATGCAAATGGATCCAAGGTAAATGACCCCAGGAAATATCAACCAGAGATATACCACATGTGAATCACATACCAAGCTCATAAACATTTGTATGCGATTTCACATGTGGTTTGCATTGCAACGCCAGTGTGTAACTTGCCAAGAGATCTGCACTGAAAAAATATATTTATGGTCTCTTCAATAAATGCCATCCTGAGATGGCATTAACAGAGCAGGTATTGCAGACAATACTTAACCATGACGATGGTATGGTTGTGATTAGTTGCATTGGCTATTAAAGTTTTTTTTGTTTTTATTGTTTTTTTTAAAAAAACAATATACATTATATATACATTGAGACTCAAACATAGTTGAGCTTGAATCTCATTCTCCCTGTCAATCTATTTAGCACCTAATGTTTTTCAAGCAGATTAAGGCAATACAAATTAATTCCATGTGATCAAAAGCATTGCACAAAAAGAACTGAATAGGACTTTTACACAAAATTTCTTCTCTGATATTAATAGCGTGAATAGGTAAATAATAGAATTTCATGTGTTTAGCATTATCAGGAGTAAAAACAGAGCATTAAATTGTCCAATAAATTACCACACTGGAATGGTGTGCTCCATATTTAGACAAAAATATAAATAATGACACTGTTCAGAGGCATAGCTAGCTGTCAACAGGCTATGTGCCAACATTTTCTGGGGCGTGGTGGGCTTGGCAATGTGTATATATATGCATTGCTGCAGGCTCTGCTCTTCTGAGCATGCACAGGGGTCAGTACATGTGCAGTTAAGCCCTGGAGTCAGTGGAGCTGAATTGGGCTCCACTGAGCATGCAATGATCGCCACACTGCTTAGATGACCAAGCTCCTCCTCATTGCCAGGACCAATAGCAGTCAAATAGGCTGCCACAGCAGTAAGTTACTAGAGATATGTGTAGACACCCATGTTTTTGTTTTGGTTCCAAAACCATATTTATGTTTTGTTTTGGCCAGAAATCTTCATGTGCTTTTGTTGTGGTTGTGGATCTAGTAGAAATTGTGAAAAATATGTAAAATTAAGTGATTTTAAGCTGTTTTTGTTCCTACATTACAATTTATAGCATTAACATTCATTTACAGTCATTTACAGTGTATTTTCTAATGAACTCTTCACAACTGCCACCCACACCTGAAATAGTTTGAGAAAATTGCTGAAGCATATAACGTGTGGCATTCTATCTCATTACTACCTCTTGCTGGGTGTCATACATATGCTCAACACTCTCATGATGGAAGGTCAACAGTATAATTAGTTCGTGGATTGAAATGTAGACAGTAAGACAGTATTACAGTATTAGATCAACAATTTGAATGTAGACAGTATTATTAAGTTGACAATTTAAATATAGACAGTATTATTAGGTTGACAATAATATCTCTAATCTTTTCCCTAAATCTATTTCTAACCCTATCCCTAACCTTAATGCTAATCATATAATAATGTCTCCGGGCCTGATTCATTAGCGATTGGATCTGCCGTTTTTTTGTGGATGTTACGGAAATTTTCTCTGTGCATGCTCAGAAAAAGGAGATAAGATGGAAATTCCGTTGCATATGCTAAGTATTTCTTAAGTTAAGATAAAAATCCTTCATAACTGCACTTAAGAAGTTTTCTGACCACTTAAGAACAAAGGGTGGGAAATGGGAGGGGAATGGGCGGAGATCTGAAAGAAATTAAGAAAAGTAGTCATTATTTGTACTGACTTAAGAAGAGTAGGCGTTACCTCCAGATCCGTTGGATAGTTGCGAAAAAAACCTCTGAGTTTTATCTTAACTCCTTGCTGAAACTTACGGCAGCTCAGAGTCATGTTTAAATCCAAACCAGCTACAGCCGCAGCGCTGAGTAATAACAATACACTGTTCTAAAAGCATTGTTCGTTTAAAACACTCACAACTAAATAAGCACAACATACATTTTAACACACTTCAGCAGAAATATATATATATATTTTTTAAAAATATTTTATACTTAGCTCAAACATTAAACATTGTGTACATTTTTTTTAAAAGCAACCTCTTTTTAATTATAACCACAATTGCAATAAATTGCAATGTCAAGTGACTGATGTGTCAACAGTTCGTTGCTAGAGTATGTAAAAAAACCAGCTAATAATTACTGCGCTAGTAATAATATAAAAAATAATTTATGAAAATTTTACGGATAATTTGTGCGAACTTAAGCCAAGTGTACTCTTAAATCATAAACAATTTTGACATCAACACAAATATGGGAAGGTTATTACTGAGAATTAATGAGGATTCGAACTCAGGTTTCCAGCGTTAAAAGGTGGATTGTCTAACCGCTACGCCAATGTGCAAGTGATGAAAACATTATGTGAATGAAATAGACTAGAAGGAAAAGCTGAGCATCAACTTCTCTCATAGCAACTTTTTTCCTTTTTTAATTTTTATTTATGTCAATAATTATACTTTGAAATAATATAGACAAAAATATCACTCATGTATAATAATAATAATACTACTACTACTTATAATAATAATAATAATAATAATAATAATAATAATAATAATAATAATAATAATAATTGGACTTCAAATTGATTGTCTTTTTTTAGGGGGGGCACTTAGGATTTTTTTAGCTTTCATTTGTGGATATTTCCTATGTCTTTGCAATCAAGTAATTTTTAACAGCTGCTTCTCTTTCTTGTAGCTGCACACAATTTTCAATATGGTATTTATCTATATTCCACAAAATGTAGCAGGAATCAAACTCATGAACCCACTGATGAAAAGTGGATTGTCTAACTATTACGCCAAAGTGCAGGTGGAAACAGTATGTGCATGAAATAGACTAGAAGGAAAAGCTGAGCATCGACGTCTCTCATAACAAACAGTTTTACTTGAATAATTTTAATTAATGTAATAATCAATCGATTATACGATTATTATCAACTCTACAACGAAATATTAGAGTGATGAATCCTTGGTACATGCACAATTTAAATTTTTGGATATGGAAATTCCCAACACAACACATGCATTATTGTCAGCATGAAGGTTTAAGGATAAACACTAAAGAATTACACACACACATTATCTTGTTCTCTATCACGAAAATGTGTCATAGGAGATCCATAAATGTAAATAAACGTGGATGCAGATGTAACGGCTAACAATTCGCAATCATAAATATGCACGACAATAGCCATAGTAAACGGCGAAACATATACTAGCGTACTCTTCTATAAGTGACACCTTGGAGTACATCCACAGAAACATGGGGATATGCAACGTCAGCACAAATACAGGCATGATTCTGGTTTTGAACTCATGACCCTGCTGTACCAGCTATTTCTCTAACCAGTACTTTAGATTGAGGCATACAACACAGCTCAGGATCTGTTGGCAAAAAAAAGTGTTAATGACCATAATTAAATGAACAATTGCACACACCTTCTTAGTAACAGATATAAAGGATCATGTTTTGGGCAGCACGGTGGCTTAGTGGTTAGCACTTCTGCCTCACAGCAGTGGGATCATGAGTTCAATTCCCAACCATGGCATTATCTGTGAGGAGTTTGTATATTCTCCCTGTGTTTGTGTGGGTTTCCTCCCACATTCCAAAAACATACTGGTAGGTTAATTGTCTGCTAACAAATTGAGCCTAGTCTGTGTGCGTGTGTTAGGGAATTTAGACTGTAAGCCCCAATGATGTGAGTGAGTTCTCTGTACAGTGCTGCGGAATTAGTGGCGCTATATAAATTGATGATGAAGATGATGTTTTGTTTTATAACAATTAAAATAAGAAAGTCTATGCTTATGCATATCAGATTAATTTGCAATCAGAAATAACAAAAACATGTTTTAATCAGTATAAAAGGAAACAACAGATTTTTGTAACCAGCATTACATAGACCCAGCATCAGATCTCGTCATCTGATACCTTAGTTGGCCTATACACCTGCATATACTTGTCTCATTACAATCCACTATAAAAAACTGCTTCATGCACACTTGAAGTTAGTTAGAACTCTATAGTGTGTTTTTCTGCTGTGGATTTGTATAGTGATCTTTAATTTGTATTAAGAGTTATAGTTTAGTTTACTCTTTTATGTTGCACAATAACAGTGCATCTCTATTTTCATATGTAATGTGCATTTTAATGTGTGTGTGGTTTGTGTTATCAATTGTAATCCACTTTTTTGTTATGTTTTTGTTTTGGGGGAGGGTGTTGTGAAGCTTTGCAATCTAATATCTATTAATATACTTCTTATGTGGTTTAGGAAATTTTCAATGTTGCATGTTTATCCAACAGATCTCAAGCCCTCCAGAAGCTGTGGAGGCAGAAGACTTCAGGTTCAACATTAATTTGCAAGGTAAAAATGTTTTTAAATATGGTTTATATCACACTTTGGGAAATCTCTGATATTAAAAAGAAAACAATTGTATTGTGATGAAAGAAAGTATGAGAGAGGCCATTAAGCCGAGGGAGTTTAAAAGCATGTGTTGTGAGCTGATAATGTTACTTACCACTGTGGGTTAAGTCTGTGATGGAATCAGCCAATGGTGAGGAGGTGGGAGTGTCGTGGAAAGGATATATCAAGCAGTTGGAGAAGGAGAGAGCTTCCTGTTTCCTGGATTTGGATACCTGGCAGCATCAGGCTTAGTATCTCTCTCCTAGATTGTATTTATCTGTGTTTCCTGTTTTACCTTCTTTCCCTTTTCTTTTCTGCTTCCGTTGCTGGTATTTACCTTCTCATTTTCTGCCCTTTGTTGTCCCCCTTTGCAATGTCCGCTACCCGTCCCAGGCGTTCCAGGTCCATCCCTGCCAGGTTCTCCCCTCCCCCGCTCACCGCGCGGCAGTCGCCGCTTCTGTCCCACTCAATGTTCCCCTGGTCTCTTCTCCCCTTCCCCCTCAAGCTCAGTCAGTATTAACGGGTCCGTCTGGTGGGTCCGGCCGGAGGGCGGGGCATCATGGCGAGCGGAGAGCATGTGACTCGGGCGCCACGAGAGGACCTCGCGGGGCAGGCCCGAGTCGCACCAGGAGAGCACAGGCTCCGGAGTGGGCAGCGAGGCCACTCGTTTCCGGAGAAGTGAAAATCAGGAAGGAGGCAGTTAGAGCCCGGGGCAAAGGATCCCCTTCCCCTGCTCCCGTGGCAGCCAGGCAGTTCCGGTCGGGTTTTCCTTATGCAGCACCCGCTGCTGCTGGGTAGAGTTTGGAGGTAGCCACGAGTTATAGTGAGGTGGGGGCAGGGGTTGTTCCTGGGTTAGCTGGGGTGGATGTTCAAGGGTTGCCTTACAGGGGTCTTGGGCCCATTATATTAGACCCCCTCCCTCCCTCGTATGAACAGGCTTATGTAGGGGAAGTTAGGGCTAGTGCCTCTCCCTCCATCCCCAGTCGTCAGGGTCCTGTCCCACCCACTCATCAGCCCCAAGCCACCGTGTTGTTGTCCCTCTTGCCAGCCCTACATGGGGTATTGGCGGATAACTCCCTACCCTCCCTTCCCTTACCTCGGGCCAGAGATAGCCCACCCCCCAGGGCCGCCCCGCTTCTGTTTTCATTGGAACCTTCCATGCGGGCCGGTATTTCATCTAATCAGGCTCCTGGGCTTTTGGGGCCAGCCCCGGTCAGTTTTTCTCCAGGTAACAGGGTAACGGTTCAACAGCAGGCCTCTACCATATGTACATCCGTTAGCCGGTCACTGGGCCCTTCAGACCTTACGGGCAGCTGGCCTTTCCCACCAGCGCTGTTCAATCAGCCCATGACAGAGAGTGCAGGCACCTCTGGGTCGCTGCCATACCCCCCAAGGGGTTAAAGACCCGTGATAGAGGGAGGTAGTAATTGGTTGGCCCCCTACCCTTCCCTGTCCGGTCAGTACCTTCACGTTTATCCTAGACCCTCCTTTTATAATTTGACTGTTGTTTCTGGTACGGATCCTCATCCTCCCCTGGCAGAACGGCTGTGTGAGAGGAGTTAGGGTGTCCCTCCTGCCGCTGGTTTCTTGGGTCATATCATGAACGCACCCCTCTTAGTTATCTCAGCAGGGGTCCCACCTCATACATCGCACAATTTGTCTCCCCCGCGTGCTAACGTGTCTTCTCATCCAGTTGTCCTCAGCAGTAGCGCAGACGGACGAGAGCGGGCCAGAGATTCTACAGCAGCGTGGAGAAGATTCGGTGCAAGCAGCAACGCCTCGGGGGGGCCAGCAGAGCGGTTCGGAGGATGAGGGCGGAGCAGGGGCAGTTCGACAGGAGGGCAGGGAGCAGCCGGTGAGTATGAGTGTTCTACTGTATGCAATTCACACATGTCTAGTCCAACCATTTCAACGACCAGTGATGAGTCAGCTTCGTCTTCCCCTAGACAAGGTCAGCGCAAGCTAATTAAAATACTTAACAATCATTTTGGAAGTAGTAAGAGGAAACATAGGGATCGGTTGGAAACCGCTTCCCCCACACCGTCAGGAGGCCCGCTAGTTAAATGTGAGAACACGGCATTGATGATAGGAATTAGGCGCAGCGTAAGAGATGAGATAAAGCGGGGTTACTATGTGGATATCTTTGAGCTAACAGCAGACACAGAAAGAGAGTTGGCAGCTGCGCACGCAAGAGGGGGAGTTGGTGAGGATACATACAGGAATTTTTCTAACTAGCTAACCGGGTATTGCGTTTTTTCGGCTTGCTACTTGGAAACGAGACCAGACGCAATTATAGACGTCTGGAAATATCTCCATTTGATTAACGAAATGCATAGTTGTGAACATCCAGGGACCTGGCGTTTATATGATAAACTGTTTCGTGAAAAAGTGCATGGCCAACATTATATGGCCCTGGACTATAAGGATGTTGAAATTTGCATGAGGTTGAATAGAGCCCAAATGGGAGGGCTGCAAATGAGGTAGGGCCCTCCGCAGTTAACTAGGTTTCTGTACGGGGGGAGACGAGTTGCTCCCCAGTCTTCAAAAAACCGATGCTTTGCCTTTAATAATTCCTGCTGCGGTAGAAGGGAGGCATGTCGATACAGGCACGCGTGCTCCAATTGTTGAGGAAGCCATCCCCTCAAAGATTGCCCTAGGGGCGCCGTGGGCGTCGGTAGGGGATGGGGGCGGGGCGGGTTTGGTGCTGTCTAAGGCGGATTCTCCCATTATATTCCCAATCCTTTGCAGATGGCTGGCTCTTTACTCTGATGCGGCCCAGGCCTCTTTCCTTAGGGAGGGTTTTCGCCTCGGTTTTCGCTTCCCCATTTTCTTCCCCACCCATTCCAGATTTAGTAATTGGTTGGAATAGTACCTAAAAAGACCCCTGGTAAATTTAGATTGATTCCGCATTTATCTCATCCAGCGGGCAAGTCAGTTAATGATGCGATCGACTCTAAAATTAGCTCAGTAGTGTACCAGTCCTTTGATGATGCATTGACCATAGTGAGAGAATTTGGCAAGGGAGCGCTGATGGCTAAATGAGACAATGAGTCTGCATTCCGCCTCCTCCCGTTACACCCCGAGTCCTTTAAATTTATGGGGTTTAAAATACAGAACGAGTACTATGTAGATCGATGCCTGCCAATGGGTTGTTCAGTTTCATGCGCATATTTTGAGGCTTTCAGTTCCTTTCTCCACTGGTGTGTCGGGGCAGGGACGGGACACCGCGGCATACCGCATTATCTGGATGACTTCCTGTTTATAGGTCCAGCCAATTCCCCATGTTGTAAGGACACATTGTATGCCGCGCAAGCGTTATTTCAGGTGATGGGTGTACCAGTAGCTGCAGATAAAACAGAGGGCCCGGCCACATGCTTGGCGTTTTTAGGTATAGAAATTGACACAATAGAAGGTTGTTGTTGTTTACCCTCTGATAAGATTGGCAAGTTACAGTCCCTGATAGAAGAAGTTATGGCGGCACCGTCTTGCTCCCTGCGGAAAGTTCAGGTTCTGTTAGGCTCTTTTAATTTTGCTTGCCGAGTGATACCATTGGGCGGGTATTTTGTAGAAAGTTGCAACTAGCGATGTCAGGTTTTTGTAGTCCCCATTCCCAGGTGCGGCTGTCTGAGGAAATAAGGGAAGATTTGTGTATATGGAGACGGTTTCAATGGTATACGAGTATGGCCAGCACCCTCACTATCTAGTACATCTTTGGACTTCCATACGGACGCATTAGGCTCGAAAGGCTACGGTGCGTTTTTTCAAGGGGAGTGGTGTGCCGCTCCTTGGCCACAGTCATGGAAGTCTGAGGGTTTGGTTCGGAACTTGTTAGAGTTAGAGTTGTTCTCCATAGTCGTGGCTTTGGAGTTGTGGTCTGGCCGGTTGCGCGGTAGGAGCATTGTGTTTTGGTGTGACAACCTAGGTGTGATTCAGGCTATCAACAAGCAGAGCGCCTCATCACGCACAGCGATCAACTTGTTGCGAGTCTTGGTTTTGAGATGTCTAGAGTTTGACATTAGTTTTCGCGCACGCCACGTTCCTGGCGTGGATAACCAGATAGCGGACGCTCTTTCTCGTTTTGACTGGCAGCGTTTTAGATCTCTGGCCCCACATGCCCGTTTAACCGGCTTACAGTGTCCCCCTTGTGTTTGGCAGATGATCCAATAGGGATAAGGTGGCTAGCGGAGGCGTCCTTGGCTCCTGCAACTAGGAAGTGTTATCAAGGGGCATGGGAACGTTGGTTGTTTTACCAGGCAGCTTTCAAAAGCAGCAATTCAGGTCAGATTCACTCTATTATGGGATTTATGTGGAACCTTTATAACGAGGGAGTTTCTAAAGCTAAAATGGGGTCCCTGTTAGCCGGTATTTCATTCATGGCTAGATTAAATGGTACTCACGATCCCACAAAGTCCTTTATCATAGCTAAGGCATTGAAGGGTTGGTCCAGAATTCAGCCAACAAGGAATGACACTCGCCTGCCTATAGACGCGCAAATTTTAGCCAGGTTGATTAAATTCTTACATAACTTAGCTATGGATGGTTACGAGGCTTTGCTGTTTGGTTTGGCTTTCTCATTAGCGTATCACGGCGCTTTTAGGGTTAGCGAGCTTGTGGCCAGATCTAAGAACGACGTAGGTGGAGCTTTGCTGTTTAAAAACGTTATTTTACAACCTAAGGTGATACGCTGTAAGATAGTTAAGTCAAAAAGAGATCAATTAGGCAGAGGGCATTGGTTAGCAATTACGGAGCAACAGGGAACATCTATATGCCCGGTCATGCTGGCCAATAAATTTGCTAGTCTTCGTCCCCCAGGGGAGGGTTTGTGGTTAATTCATATTGATAATACTCCATTAACTAAATTTCAATTTAGCGCCTTGTTAAAACGGGCCCTAGGGGAAATAGGACTGAACCCAGGTGACTATGGTACACATTCTTTTAGGATAGGGGCTGCCACTGCCGCTGCAGTTAGGGGTGCATCCATCACTGAGATTCAAGCGCTAGGGAGATGGAAGTCGCAGACGCATAAGAAATACATCCGGCCGGACAAATGAGCCTTTAGAGGTTCCCCTATACACAGTCTTGCATCTCCTCACGTCATTTAGTACTTTCTATCGCTTTCATCTTATCTTTTCTTCTCTATCACTTGGTGACCTAGGGCTATGCTGCTCCCTGTGTTGAACGGAAGCATGAAGGGATTTTCTCCTCTTTTTTCCTTGGCAAGGCCTGATTAGTGTGTGTGCTTCCAAGGTTCTTAGGGTTTTTTTTTACCTTCATTTGGGTTACCAATTTTCCCATTTCCAGGTGTTAAGAATTAGTTGGAAAAGAAATAAAAAAATAAATTAAAATAAAATTAGTTTAAATGTTGAAGCATGGCCCTCTAAAAGGGAGATAAATGTGAAACTGATGAAGGAAAGTGTTTCCGTTGCGGGGTACTCCGCGTAAACTGGGTGGCCCTCTCTGGTATGGAGGGGCTTTTTAGAAAGTTGGTAACAGCTTAGAATACGGTTTGTTTTGTTGGTAGTCTTACTGTTTTCAAACATGGGTATAATTTGATGAGACTGTGTATTTTGTTCTAGGTTCTGCGGTGAAGAGGACGCGAATATGGGTTGTGGGTCATTCGTTTATCTTTTGGCAGCAAGACACGGAATAGCGGATAGGTGGTCCAGTTTCACGCACCAAGTTGACATTAGGTGGGTGGGTCAAAGGGGCATGGTATGGGCAGCGCTGATTCCCACGTTAGGTAAAGAAATAGAAGATCACAGTACCCCTGATATAGTGGTGATTCATTTGGGAGGTAATGACATGGGTAAAGGTAAATCCCTGGATCTAATCATTAACATTCGAGAGGATCTTGCACAAATTCATGCCCGATGGCCCGCAATTAAGGTTTGTTGGTCTAATATAATACCTCGTTTGTCCTGGAGATCACCTATTCCCCCGGCCACATTGATAAGGGTGGTTAGAAAGATAAACGGATACGCGAGACAGAATGTTAAAAGTAGGCAGGAGGTAGTTATAAGTCATCCCGGGTTAACAGTAGACAATAGACATCTTTTTAGAGCGGATGGGGTTCATTTGTCGGCAGAAGGAACGGTTTTGTTTATAGAGAGGATTTTTGCGGTGCTGAGGGAGTTTGTTTTTTCATTAGGTGGCGGGCCGCGTGGCCTGTAGGACACACGGCTGTGGTAGGAGAGCATGGCAGTCAGATGGTTGTTAAACATACAGTACTTAAGTGTTGGCGATGAGCCTTGGTTCCCTCGACGTTGTCAGACTCGTTGATGCTCTAGTAAGGAGTATCAGGTTTTACCTAGAAAGGGCTTAACTAGTTTGAGTCCAGAGGGTATTGAGTTAATTTATAGTTTATAAGTACCAGCCAATAGATAAGGTTTTAACCTGGGTCGGTGGAAAGGAGACATTCTTCCACCTTATTGGTTATGTTGGTTTTAGCTGGCTGTCCTGCTCTTCGCCACCTATATAAAAAAGGTCCACATTTTTGGATAGAAACTTTTGATAGATCTTGATAGAATATAAAATAAAATAAATAAAATAAAATAAAAATAAAAATAAATAAAATAATAAAAAAAAATAATTATAAAAATAAAAGTGACCTTTTTATTCCAAACTTAAGTCGGTGTCCGTGTCTTTATTTTGATGGTTTGTAAGTGTGGGGGAATGTTAACCAGATAGGGGTGGTTACATAAGAAGGGTAATCAACACTATGCATTTTAAGGCCTGTTTCATTTTTATAAACCTATACAAATGCAGGCATTTGGACTTAAACACAAGTGTACCTTTGAATTCTGCTAATTTTAAATTGTGCTGAATGGGCTGCCTCTGCCCCTGCTGAGACTATTAGATGTGACTTTTATAGCTAAAGCACTTAGAAAAATAATGAAGAAGCTTGATTGGGAGAGTTTTGGTTGAAATAGACCAAACTCAAGGCTTCCCTTTATGTACTACCAGGCCTTAGCAGGGACATGTCTGCCTCACCTGAACAATATTCAGTAATCCAGGAGGGTTTGCAAGTTTCATTTCATGCAGAAGGATCAAGATATGCAGGAATTGCCTTTTGCATCCTGTAAGTACCTAGTTATGTTATTCCTTTTAGGTTATTTGGGGCTCTGTGTTGCAGTTAAGGCAACAAATTGTATATTTTACTGCTAGAAAGTACAGGTTTGTACTAAGTACGCAGTCAACTAATTTTTAATTTAAAAATGGCCTAAGGTTGATTGCTTTTTCTCTTATATTTTAAACAGGGAAATAAGACAGGCATTATGGGCCCCAGCATGACCTGCCTTGCAAAACTTCTAACCAATGGGATGAAACCAACATGCATGTGTTTATAATTTTAAGTTTACAAAGGAGTTGGTATTTTCAGTTTGTTTTGATGTTTCATTTGATTACTGTAATTGTGTCTATAAATAAATAATAATATTAAATTTTTGAAATACTCATTCTCCTGTAACTCTTTGCTGCTTTGGACACTGATTAACACCCTATTCTCCTATGCATCCTTCACTACATTGGCCATCTAGACACAGTTTTCTCCTGGGTCACTTGCTACCTCTCTAACTGCTCCTGTAGTGTACCCACCTCTGGCACATTCTCCTTCCACTCACTCTCTATTGAGGTCTCACCAGGCTCATTTTTTTGAAAAATGTTGTACTGTAATTGTTAATCTCTAGTCTTGGGGTACTAGTTTGGTCATTTGGCCTCCAATACCATCTCTACGCTGAGGACACCTAAATGTACTTTGCTTTTTCTGACCTATTTCTTTCAGCACTATCCATTGAGAAGCCCTATTTTTCTGCATTTGCCTTATAGATGTAAATAACACCACTGTACCCTGTGTATTGACTCAAATTTCATTTTTCTGTAAGTTTGTGATGAGGATAGGAGGAGCAGATTCCTGAGTCAAATTAGGGCCCAAAAAGTGTGTTACTTTGAACCTTATCAAAACCATATTACCAAGTTATGTTTGCAATTTCAGCAACATATTTTAAGCCATAAGTAAATTATTGTATGCTTTTTCTGGTAGTTACCTCAAAATGTGAGACTTTATTTCTATACTTGCATTTACAGCTCAGCTTTGTCAAAAATTAGTACACTTAGAAATCTAGTGCCTGTAATTGCAAATAGAGGAGTACTATTTCCATTGGCCCGACCCCTGTTTGCTTGGATAGGAGGAATGACTAAGAAGCCAACATTTTACACACAGGTGTAGAAAAGATCCGCGAGTGACATGATCTCACCCATACGTGCTCAGATAACTAATCACAGAGCTGAATATTGCTTTGTGTATTTCCAGATAGAAAATGAAGGAGAGCACTTTTACAAGGTATGAGCTCAGGGTGCTCACCAAGGGTATGGATCGCATGCCCTCGGGTCGGTACTTGAGGAACGAGTTCAAATTGCAAGCGTACCAGAGGGTGTGCCACCATATCTGGATGTGTTTCCACTGCCGGCGCTCTGTTGTACAGCTACAGCGCCGCCAGCCCCAGCTCTTAGATGAACTGAGGGATGAGATTGTAAGATGTGAGTTCTCTATTAATCGTATAAGCTACTGTAATAGTTGCTTACACAGTTTGTTGAAAAATGTAGCTAAGAAGGTGGGCGACACCAAATATGAATCTGTATCCATATTTCACATGTAAAATCACTAACTAATGCCACATACTTTGACCCCAGTGGCGTGATTTTATGGTGCTACATTTACTTTCCTTAATGATTGAGGCCCAAACTCCAGATAAATACGCCATATTTGGGATTCAAACTCATGTCCCTATTACTGGGAGGCAGAAGTGCTATCCACTAAGGCAACATGCTGACAATAATTTACAGGCATTTTTAATATGAAAATGGAAGAAGTGTTATTAATGCAGTGTTGAACGCCATCTTTGTAAACAATGTCTATGCTCACAGTTGCTCTTAGATGATTTTCACACATTAGCAGGCCAAACATAAATACCTCCTGTATTGTATGTCCCTAATTAGTCAGTAATTATCTGGTTGTTTGAATTATGATTGGCCCCCACAAAATGACTATTTGACAATTACAGATTAAAACTGAGACAGTCCTCATCTCCTAAGCCTAAAGCAAACATTGTTACAGGCCATGTGAAAGTGGCGTGTGTCATGTTTATATCCTTTTTGTCCAGATTTTATTTATCTGCTGTGCAAAAACAATGTTTCACAATGTCCGATCACATTATAATCGAACTACGTCTATATAATTGGAAAGCAGGTTGCTCTATGAATAATACACTTATATGTTATTTTTATTCAAACAGACCGTAGACGTCGTGAATGACGCCAGGCAGTAAAAGAGGAGGAGCCTCAGGTGGAGGAGGTGGAGGTGGTGCCAGTGGAGAAGCCTCAGGTGGAGGAGGTGGAGTCAGAGGAGGATCCTTAGGCAGAGGAGGTGGAAGTGGAGGCAGTGGAGGAGCCTCAGGTGGAGGAGGTGGAGGTGAAGAAGGCAGAGAAAGAGGAGAAAGAAGAGGAGGTGTTGGAGGCAGTGGAGGAAGCCGAGGTGACAGCAGACACCCAAGACGCGGATGCCTTGGTAGATGGTAGTATGGACATAAAAGGAGTGACCTAATTTGCTAACATTTAGACGTCCATTGTACTGTAAAAAAAAACATGATTTCACACATGGTTAATTAAAGTAGACAGACTTAAAAATGTCACAGGTTTCCATCATGATGGCCATATTAAGTATTTATGGAAAAAACACTTTCGACCACCCCCTCTTCCATGGGCACAACAGAAATGAGTATATATATATATATATATATATATATATATATATATATATATATATATATATAAATCTGCAATCAAAAAGCTTTAGGCCTCTTGCTCCTAATGTATTTTGCATACAATTAGACATTGCTGTAATTTGAATGTTATGTAACAGTACATGTCTCTGCTAACTCCTATGTGTTGTCAATATTCGGTAATCAAGTAATCCATTTTTTTTTTCAGTTCCAGAATACATGTCCATCAGGCCTTGCCCTTCGTCTTTTCTAAGCCAAATATTTGCCCTCATCAGGCGAAATAACATAAAAATTATAAAATATAAAAAAAAAATTGCCCAAGATTTAAAAATATTAGATGACCTATAGGGTTAATATTTTTTTTTTAAGTTTTATTTTTTATGGTAATATAGGTTTCTATTAATATATTAGTTCAAACACAATCATTGGCGTGTGTGTCTTTATTAATATAATACATTTGCACAACATCATCATTCATCATCATTATTTATTTATATAGCGTCACTGATTCCGCAGCGCTGTACAGAGAACTCACTCACATCAGTCCCTGCCACATTAGAGCTTACAGTCTAAATTATCTAACACACACACACACACAGACTTGGATCAATTTTGATAGCTGCCAATTAACCTACCAGTACGTTTTTTGGAGTGTGGGAGGAAACTGGAGCACCCAGAGGAAACCCACGCAAACACGGGGAGAACATACAAACTCCACACATATAAGGCCATGGTTGGGAATTTAACTCATGACCCCAGTGCTGTGAGGCAGAAGTGCTAACCACTGAGCCACCATGCTGCCCACAACATGTGGGTATTAGGGCATTAACGAATGTAGATGTCCAAAAAAACAAATTAAGGTCTTTGGTTTTCTTACTACAACATCATCATTTGCAACATTTATTTCTATAGCACCACTAATTCTGCCTCACTGTACAGAGAAGGCCTTATTATCCCAAAAGAGATTGCAATGTCAAAGCCATAACACAAAGAGACTGAGGTCAATTTGTTAGCAGCAAATTAAGCTACCAGTATGACTTTTGATTTTGGGAGGATAGGCACACTTACAAGGGGAGAACACTAACTCCACACACATAAGGCAGGAAACAAGCTCATGACCCCAGCACTGGAAGGCAGAGGTGCTATACACTAAGCCACCGTGCAGACCCAGTGTTGGCTGCAGTGTTTTTCTTTACCAGATGGGGACATAGCATACAAGGAGGAGACAAAAAACAAGGTTTGCAGATGCTAATGTTAATTGCATTTCACAACCTCACCACCCCTCCAAACTTGTGTTCCAAATGTCGAACTTCCTGTCAGTGGAACGCACATGCGTTCCACGGCGAAAGTTAAGGACAAGTATCAAACTCTGGTTAGTTAATCTCTCTCTTTCTCTCCTCCCCCTCCCTCCTCCCCCTCCTTAGATGGGGGGCGCCGGTGCCCTGTTTTGCCCAGGGCACCAAAATGTATAGTTATGTGCATTGTTTTTGTGTAAAGCTGAGTACATAACATAACACATACAATCCGTAAATTGACCAAAAACAAGAGTTCAAGCTAATGTTGCATTTTAGTCCAAGAAAAACCCTTAAAAAACAACCCACCCGATCTGAGTCTTAGGTCATTCATAATAATAGATGTCACTATGCACCTAGTAATGTGAATGTGATCTGTGGGTCATCTTCCTTTTTGAAAGTAAAACACTGTATTAAATTCAAAATGCACCTTGCCCTAAGAAAGTGGAATTTGAGGTGGAGATGCATCTAAAATAGAAGGACAGATTTCTCATTGTGGTAGAGCATGTAGAAGATCACGTTTGAACGACAGAGTAAAAATCAAGCTAGCAAGTGTTTTTTGTGTCACATTAAAACAAACCATTACTTTATCTAAATAGTATCCTAATTGTACACCTTGCAATTTTGTATAAAAAAAAGCCTAGTTTGGCCAAAGCTCCTGTTGTGCTCGTTTCCTTAATGATTCACGGCTGAAAGCTGCACACAGATGCTAAGGACATGTTTGGTATTTGAACTAATGATGCCAGTGTTGTGAGACCAAAGTGCTAACCACTAAGGTACCGGTGCAGATGTTAAGTGGCATTTATTTTTGAATAATAAGGAAGAGTGGCTGTGTTGTGTTGTTTTCTTTCTTAAAGTACTTTTATCTAGCACTTACATCTGTAGCACGCATGCTGTATTGTTAAGCTTCTCACTCTTTTTTCAAAATGAACGTTGCCTTAGTGGTTAGCCAATCCACCTTCCAACAATGGAGTCATGAGTTTGATTCCTGACTCACGCCCTTTCTCTGTGTCGAGATTGTATGTATTGATTATGGAAGAGTACGCTATGCATTTTGCAATGGCCGGGATACAAATTTAAAGCAATATTATTTTTTAAATTAATATGCATATTTATTTATGCTAGCGATTCACATGCATTTGCATCTACATGTGCTCAGTTCAACTCAAACACAAACAAAGACATTACACAATCTTACATGTAGCAGAATAAGAAGGTGTATGGATTTAATTCATTAAAACCACTTCAAAGTCATTTGTTCCAGGTTCACAAAACATATAAGTGAGAAAACGAATAATGAGGTTACAACTGTCCTGCATAAATACACGTCCAATTGTGTTTTAACATTTGTAAGCAAACTCGTCACACCTCCCACATTTGGCATTACGTAGCAAATTTCTTATCTTAAAGAAGCAGAAGTTAAGATACAGAAATTTAAGATAAGCTAATTGCTTAAGGTCCGTTGCATTTTATATTCTGCTGTGTAAAGGAATGAAAGTGGGCATGTTTTTCAACTTTCCATTTCTTATTGAATTCCGAATTTCTTATCTTTCCCGTTTCTTCTTAAAGTACTCATCGCAACTTAAGATGAGGAAAAATAAGATCCGATCGCTAATGAATCAGGCCCTACATTTGCAATGTTGACCTAATAATACTCTCGACCATGTGAATTGTGAATTAATAATACTGTTGACACTTGAATTGTTGACCTAATGTTGTCACATCTCTCAATAACCTCTTGCTTCAGTTGTTTGTGTACAAAGCATGCTACAATCCCTATGAAACATAGTGGCAGAGCACTGGCTAATAAGAATTTTTAGACAAGTAAATAGATGAAGGTGGGCTTCACCCAGAATAAAAATTGTGGGAGAAAGACCACAGACATAATATTTTTAATGTTCGATAACATGTATCATGGAAAGTGAAGTGGCAGTAAGAATCAGAGGTCATTAGATGGACATCAGCGGCATCAGTAAACATGTAGACAAGTAAATAGGTGAAGGTGGGCCTCATCCAGAAGAAAAATAGTGAGAGAAAGACCACGCACACTATGAGACTGATTCATCTCATCAGGGCATGCATCTGTCGATTTTGAGTGTATCGTATGCAAAATCAATCTGCACAGGACCAGATCCACTACATATGGCCATGGGCACAGCAATGTTTGCTTCATATCCGAGTGTAAATGACACCTAAGACAGGCTACAATTTTGGGGAGGGAATAGAATGGGGAAAGGGCAGATGCACATAATCAATTTACAAAAAGCCTGCACCAGCCAGGGGGAAAGTCTAAGTCACTGCCGACAGCCATGTACACACACAGCATCACACCTGTGTCATGTAGTGTACTCATCTCATTATACACCACTATATAAGATCCATGGAGAGAGATTACTATGGTACCATTTTGCAAGATTGTGAAGATGTTTTTGTAGATTTATATAGAGAGACAAAATTGTCATTTTTGGAGAACTATTCTTAATTACATTTATTATTATTATTATTATTTATTACCTTCTTATTCTTAAGAGGTATATATTATATATATACATATACATATATATATATATATATATATATATATATATATATATATATTTATTTGTCATACACCGCATACTAATGCAAGTGGTTTAAGTTGCAATGTGTACAAAATGTGTGTTCATACATTTTTACCATAGTAGTGTGCCACATTAGCAATGCTTGTCTGTTGGGGTTCCTTAAGGGGAAGAGGCCAAGATTTCTGATCATGAGGGGCAAAACATTGAACCAAGCCCTCAAGAAATGGTGGATGATACCTTATTTACAGAATATTTGCTGTCTACCTATTTTACATGTAAGTAATGTAACCCTTAATGTACATGTACAAAAACAGATTTTGTGGAATTCAAAAAAATTGTATATTAATGGCAACACAATACAAAACACATGTGCAATAAATTCAACCAAACACAAAGAAATGATCTTTTTCAGGGCCTTTTTTGGCTCATGGTCCTAATGTTGGTGTTGCTTGAGGCCTGACCAGCCTTCTGGTTACCTGTGATGTGAACGGCATCAGTGTGGAAGAATCAGAGGACAGTGGGACAGCAGACAGTGGAGCTACAGCATAGAGTGGAGATGTCTGCAGATGATGGTTGTGTTGCAGAGGTGTCTAGGGTGGCAGAAGTTTGTAGGGCAAAAGAGGCTGTTTTTTTAAAAAATCTGTTGTTGTGAAAAAAAGGGGTTGTGACCAAAAGAGGATTATTGGGGAAAACTGTTCTTTGCCCAAAAACAGGATATGGTAAAAAGAGTGCATTTGGACTGGCTATGTTGCAGGTTAAGTGCCAAACATTTGTTACTTGTATTGCAAATGGTAATTGGGTGAAAGCAAAATAACAGAAAGCTAGCCAGCGCTAATACTTATTTTTAATACTTTCACCCAAGATGGATATTTTTTAATGAGAATATGCAAACTTCTAAAGTAAATAAAATCATAGCCTTTTTTATCCTTTACAATGTTATTCAGTCATTTAAAAAATAAAATGACCTGGACTAAGAATGCAGTGCACAATATATAAATTATAGAGTCACTCTGAATACATTACCAATTTTTGACCTCAGGCACAGTGCGACGGATTGAAGCCACATTATTGACCTTTGTAGTGATGTCATCCCATATATGGCCTTTGACTGGGTGGAGAGCTGCCGGGTGGTATTGTGTAGCTTCTACACCACCAGACAGCATGAACTCTTAGCAGATTTGAGGGCAGAGATTCGAAGATGTAAGTTCTATTTTAATTGCAAATGTTAATTTTGAAAAATTGACACTCCTGTTAGATCTGAGCCATTGCAATGTAATATGGCTTGAAATAACCTCCATTGGGCATAGTCCCAGGCCTGCTATGTAATAGTGATGTTTCTGATCAAGTGTGTGGTTAATTTAAACCTCCCACGTCAAGTCCATTTAAAAGTGGTGTAGCGATGTGTTTATTTGGCCAATGATGGTCCACTTGTGATATTGATAATTCTCATTACAACCTAACATGATCTGTATGTCTCTATGTATGTCTGAGACAGAGATAACTTATAAATAAACCATGCCATAGACAGCAGCCTAGGGAGAAGGGCCAGGAGGAGGAGGGCCAGGAAGAGGCAGCGGCCAAAAATCTAGGGTGTTTCCCCCTTCTAATTGTCACTGCAATTGAGGAGCTAGAGGAGGATTACAGGTGCTAGTTTAGAGAAAAGTAAATGTTGATATAATAATGCATGATTTTTAACAAATCTTTTGCCAGCATAAAAGTGTTGTCCTCAGAAAGCTTTTCTTTCACAAATGTACCACTTCTGAACTTGGCTAAACTTGGGATAATGTGTGAACAAAGTACACACATAGAGCAAAGATATGTTTTAAAAATGTACAAAGATTGTGATTCTAAAATGTTTTATTAACTTTTACAACTGACGAAGAAAGTTGCAACCAGTTGCAAGAACCACAGCACTGGTTGCAAGACCTCCAGCCCCAGTTGCAATACCCAGGTTTTAATAAAAAAAAAGTAAAAAAAATAAATAAAATGTAAAAAAATGTGAAAAATGTTAGATAAATATTATTATACCTAAGTTAATTTCTTTTAAATATTTGCAGTTTTGTTATGTAAACAATTTAGTTTATTTCCTCAAATTGGTATGTTTTTCTTTTCTGGATAAAGGAAAATTTGTAGTCATGTACATTTGTAACATAATGAAGTCATCAGGTTGATGACTACCACCGCTCTGGGTATCTGTCTTAAACCAATTTACCAAGAACCTGGCAAGTATCCTCAATGGAGTGAAGTGGTGACAGATCCCCGGATGGAGCAACAGCCATATTCTCAAAACAACAAAAACCCATCCCTCAGTCCCCTTCTTCTTTTCTCCACTCTTACATTTCCTTCTTACCTCTCATAGTTCTACTTTTACTACTCTCTTTACTGGGGGGGGGGGGGGGGTTACCTTTCTCTAGTTTGTTGTGCTGTATCCCCTCAAACCCCTGGGCCATTATGATGATCACATTTCTTTCCCTTAATGTCAAGGTACATTACATCTAGGGACTATGTTTTCTATTCATTCCCACATGAATCTTACTCAGGGATTGATATCACATTATGCAGGCAGACATTTCCTCTAACACCTGTTTTGACCACTCTATCTTATTGGTGACGTTTGACCTCCTTAAAAACCTCCAGGGACGGACATCCTGGAAATTAAATAAAACACTTCACAAATTGCTCCACTTCAAGGATAGCATTTCAGCAGCCAATTTTGACTTGAACTCGAGCCCAGAGGTCACCAAGCCCACGATACAGAAAGCCCATAAGGCTGTGATCATGGGGGATATTATTAAACTACCTTTTTGCAAGAAGAAAGAATGATCTAAAGCATTCCATAACTTGTTGATACAACTCTGAGACCTAGAAGCTATACACAATGCGCATCTTGGCAAAGTTCTCTACCCAAACCTGCAGATCTCCTCTATCAACAATGACATTAGCGAGGACGAAGTCATGAAAGCACTAAAATCCCAGAAGCACTCAAAAACTGTAGGAACCAACAAATTGATGATTTCCTATTCTAAGGTTTTCTCCAGGGAACTGGTGCCACAGCTTACCCTTGTGTATAACAACATATTACAGGGGGTGAACTTCCACAAGACCACCTGTTTCACTATAGTGGTTATACCCAAACCGAATAAGGATCCAACCTGCTGTACTACCTATCACCCCATATTATTACTTAACGCAGATATTAAACATTTTGGCAAGATACTAGCAACATGGCTAATCCCATATATGACTTTACTTGAATTTCCCTGACCAGGCAATCCTGGACAATACAAGAAGGACAATTGAGATTATCAAATGTAAAATCTCCTTGGTAATCCTTGCAATGAATGCCAAAAAGGCTTTTGACAGGCACTCATGGCCCTTTATGTTCAGTACTCTCAGACACTATGGGCTCAGAGGGGCTTTCTTTAATGGTGGTCAAGCGCTGTTTCACTTCTCTCCTTGACGGTGCTCACCAACAGAATGACATCTTTCTTTTTCACTTTGAGCAATGGAACATGGCAGGGGTGTCCCTCATTGCCTTTATTATACGCTTTGTGCATAGAACCCCTGGCTGCCACTATTCAATGCAATACCGATATATCTAGAATCCATATAGGGTATCGCCATTTCAAACTGTCATTGTTTGCGGACGATTTCCTGGTGACACTTTCCAACCAGTTAATCTCACTTCCTAATTTGCTCAAAGAACTGGCAGAATATGGCACAGTTTCGGACTAGAAAATTAAAAGGCAAAATCGGAAGTCCTGGCTCTTCAGGTCTCTGGTGCCAGAAGTCTCTGGATATCTGGGGGCTCAAATTACTGTAACAAAAGGAGGCATTTAGCTGGCAATATGCAGAGAAAGCAGGGAAGTAGAGTAAAACATTGGCACAGTTATGTACCTAGGTGGAAATTAAACCAGGTAAAAACATATGTGCAGTTTAAAATTGGTTTACTTACATGATTTAAAAGCTGCTTCCTCTCAGCAAACAGACAGGGTGGGTCTGATAGTCTAAACAGAGCTAGGGATGGGCGTTTCCTTTTAAAGAGAAGGTGGGTGTGTCACCTGTCCATCAAGCTAGGCCTGTGGGAGGAGTGTCAGGTATAAAACCCTGCTTGTTTCATTGTTCAGGGACATCAACGCTGGGCTAGCTGGCTGATCTGGACAGAGAGCTGGACTATGTATAGTAAGCGTTGAGGGTCTCCATAATTGCTGTGCAAGTATACGGTGTCAAAACATTATTACCATCCTGAGAATAAAGAACCATAAAAAGGAAGAAGTTGTACGCGAGTGCTTCTGCAGTAGCGGGCTCTTGCCACAAGTGGTGTCAGGAGTGGGATGCTGCGGGAAGCAAGTTTCCGCTACCCAACCCATGCAGACATCAACATGGAGAAAGTACTGAGAACCCTCGTGAATGTGGCAGCTGCGCAGCAACAGCAGCAAGCTCAGATGCTACAAGTCGCCGAGGCACAGGTGGAAAACACAAGGCTCTTAAGAGAAGAGTTAAGCCAGGTGAGGCATGACAGAAATGAACCACCTGGTCCTGTTCTCCAGAAAATGTCACCAGCTGATGATGTAGAAGCATATCTAGTGTCTTTCGAGAGACTTGCAAAAAGGGAAAAATGGCCTCCTAAAGTTTGGGCTGAGAGACTGGCGCCATATCTAACTGTTGAAGCTCAGCGAGCTTATATGGATCTAGATGAGGAACGGGTCTCTGATTATCTGTGTTTAAAGTCTGAGACATTAGCTTGCATTGGAGTTTCCGGGCCAGGCAGAGCCCAGCGCTATCACCAATGGCGCTATGATAAAGAAAAACCGGTCAGAGAGCAAGTGGCTGAGCTTTCTAAAATTTTAAAGAAGTGGCTGCAGCCTGAGGAGAATTCGCCTTCTCGGATTATTGAAGTTCTGGCGATAGATCACTGCATCCGGGGGCTGAACTGCGATTTGCAAAGGTGGGTTCTGCAATCAGACCCACAAACTTATGAAGAGCTTGCCACCGTGGTAGAGAGGTTTTGTGCGCTACAGCAAATGACTAAAGAACCTGCATTTGTGCCAAAGCCTTTGCCACGCCAAAAGCCAGGTTTGACAATTCTTGACACAGGACCCAATGGCAAAACTGCTACGGAAAGAGGGCCAGGTGCAAAGCTGTCTAATCTGAAGTGTTTTGAATGTGGTGAGCCAGGCCACTTTAAGGCAGAGTGTGTTAAACTACAGGAACCCATGGACTGCTCTGTAGCACATATTGGACCTGCATTTCCAAGCTGTTTTACCATGAGTCCCAAATCAGGAAGTCCTTGTTTATTCTGGGTGACTGTGCTAATCAAGCAAAACCTTGTTCTGGCCTTGGTTGACTCGGGGAGTGAACTCTCATTGGTTTCCAGCTCGGCTTTACCCGAAACCATAACTTCTCGGTTGCCCAAAGTGAAAGTTCTTTGCGTACATGGCACAACAGAGGAGTATGAGAGAACAATACTACCAGTTACACTCAAAGACAAAATTGTTATGGTGGTAGCTGCCATAGCACCTAAACTTCCATATCCACTCATTTTGGGGCGAGACTTCCCACTGTTTAATGATGTCTCCGGTGAGCGGATCCGGCCGGACATGCCGGAAACTGATGCAACGGTCGGAAGCCCGGTCTTAAAGGAACCGCCTAAGAATCCACAACATCTGGACATCGATCTTTGGGAACCGCCAAACCGGAATGCCATCCTGAGAGTCACAGCAGGAGTTCCACAAAAGCATCCAACTGTGGGGAAACATGGACAGTCCAAACTAGCATTGGTCGGTGATGTCGCAGATGAGCCCACCCTGCCTGTCAGTGAGGATACGGACTGGTCCACAATACCAATTTTGTTTCCTTTGCAGGACTTTGCTCGAGACCAACTTAATGATGCGTCTTTGGAACATGCCTTTAAAAGTGTGACTAAGATTAATGGGGTAGCGAAAGCCGCCCAGCCTGCAGAAGGTACACCATAATTTATTGTTAAAAATAATTTCCTGTATAGAGTTGATAATGTACAGGGGGAAAAAGTAGAACAATTAATGGTTCCTCAGGTCCATGTAACCCTAGTGTTAAAAGCAGCACATACACATGTCTGTGGGGGACACCCAGGGGAGGATAAAACACGGGAATGAGTTCTGCTTAGGTTTTACTCGCCCGATGTACACATGGAAGTGAAAAAGTATTGCCGGTCCTGTCCCATTTGTCAGAGAACCTGTCCCAAACCCATGTACAGGGCACCTCTCATTCCAATTCCAATAGTACAAGTTCCCTTTGAACGGATAGCTATGGACCTTGTGGGGACCCTGGAAAAATCTGCACGTGGGCACCAATATATACTAGTGGTGCTTGACTATGCAACCAGGTATCCAGATGCAATTCCCCTATGAAACATAAAGTCCAGCACCATAGCTAAAGAACTTGTATTGATGTTTACACGCTTGGGAATACCCAAAGAAATTCTCACAGATCAGAGTACTTTATTCATGTCTAAACTGATGAAGGACATGTGCCAGTTGCTAGGGGTTACGGCGCTTCACACTTCTGTATAGCATCCACACACAGATGGCTTGGTGGAACGCTTTAACCGCACATTTAAGCACATGCTCAGGGAAGCAGTGGCTCAAGAGAAAAAAGATTGGGACACTCTTATTCCCTATTTGATGTTTGCAATCCGTGAGGTACCTCAAGCTTCAACCTTTGAGTTATTGTTTGGGAGACAGCCCAGGGGTATCTTGGATATGTTAAAAGAAGGGTGGGAGCAGCAAGGTCCCAGGGAGCCAAATCTGGTACAATTTGTGTCCCTAATGTATGAGAGGCTAGGAATGATAGGGCCCATTGTGCAGCAACATGTAAAAGAGGCTCAGGAACGACAGAAGAAAAGTTATGACAAAAGTGCTGTTGTTCGATCTTTCAAGCCTGGGGACAAGGTCCTATTCCTGGTTCCTACCCAGGAAAGCAAACTTTTCGCCCATTGGCAGGGTCCATATGAAGTTCTAGAGGCTGTTGGTCCTGTCAATTATAGAGTCCACCAGTTAGGTAGGAGAAGGGAGGAGCAAATATATCATGTGAACCTCCTTAAACCCTGGCATGATGAGGAAACCTCTCCTCAGGTAGTGAGTACTGCCATTGAAAAGTCTGAAGTGCCCATAGAGCCAGTCTTGTCCATTCAGCAGAGACCACAGACTGAAGAAATGATTCGCCGGAACAGGGATGTCTTCTCTTCCATTCCTGGGCGCACTACCTTAATCGAACATGACATTGTCACTGCGCCAGGAGTCATTGTCAAGCAGAAGCCATATCGTATTCCAGAAGCCAGACAGGTGGACGTGAGAAAGGAGGTCGAGAAGATGCTCCAGTTAGGTGTAATTAAAGAGTCCACTAGTGAATGGAATAGTCCCATTGTGCTTGTCCCGAAACCCAATGGGACAATTAGGTTCTGCAATGACTTTAGGCGCTTAAACAGTATGTCGCAGTTTGATGCCTATCCGATGCCACGTGTGGATGAACTGGTGGAAAATCTTGCTGGTAGCAATTATTTAACAACCCTTGATCTAACAAAGGGTTATTGGCAAATTCCCCTGACTTCCACGGCCAAGCCAAAGACTGCATTTTCCACCCCTGATGGTCTCTATCAATATAAAGTCCTACCCTTTGGGTTGCATGGGGCACCTGCCACCTTCCAAAGGGCTATGAATAAATTGCTACGACCTCACACAGCTTATGCAGCTGCTTACTTGGACGATATAGTGATTTATACCCCAGACTGGGGATCACATTTAGCCAAAGTTGAGGCGGTCTTAGCTTCATTACGGTCCGCAGGGTTAACAGCTAACCCAGAGAAATGTGCCATAGCCATGAGAGGAGCCAAATATTTGGGGTACATTGTTGGTCGAGGGCATGTAAAACCCCAGCTAGACAAAGTGGAGGCAGTCAAAAATTGGGCAAGACCAAAGAAAAAGTCACAGTTAAAAACCTTTTTAGGCTTAGTAGGTTACTACAGGCGGTTTGTAAGCCACTTCGCCACTTGAGCTGCTCCACTTACGGACATGTTAAAAAAAGTTGTCCAGATAGATTAACCTGGTCTGACTCTGCAGAAACTGCCTGGTCTGATCTTCGGTTAGCTCTTTGTTCCTCTCCAGTTCTACAAGCACCAGATTTTACCCGGAGGTTCTTCCTCCAAACTGATGCTTCTGGTGTTGGCTTAGGTGCAGTCTTGTCACAGGAGAAGAATGGAGTAGAAAATCCTGTCCTGTACCTAAGTCGTAAGTTGCTTCCAAGGGAACAAAAATATGCCACTGTGGAAAAAGAATGTCTCGCCATAAAATGGGCTACAGAAGCTCTGCGCTATTATCTCCTAGGCAGAGAGTTCACCCTAATAACAGACCATGCACCATTAAGATGGATGCAGAACAATCGGGAGGTAAATGCCAAGGTAACCCGCTGGTTCTTGGTACTACAACCTTTCAAGTTCTCAGTAGAACATAGGCCTGGGATTCTACACAAAAATGCAGATGCGTTGTCACGAAAATATGCGCTCCTCGCGAAGTCCACTTCCCCCTACTTGGAGACGCTAGGGGGAGGGATATGTAACAAAAGGAGGCATTTAGCTGGCAATGTGCAGAGAAACCAGGGAAGTAGAGTAAAACATTGACACAGTTATGTACCCAGGTGGAGATCAAACCATGTAAAAACATATGTGTAGTTTAAAATTGGTTTACTTACATGATATAAAAGCTGCTTCCTCTCAGCAAACAGACAGGGTGGGTCTGATAGTCTAAACAGAGCCAGGGATGGGTATTTCCTTTTAAAGAGAAGGTGGGTGTGTCACCTGTCCATCAAGCTAGGCTTGTGGGAGGAGTGTCAGGTATAAAACAATGCTTGTTTCATTGTTCAGGGACATCAACGCTGGGCTAGCTGGCTGATCTGGACAGAGAGCTGAACTATGTATAGTAAGCGTTGAGGGTCTCCATAATTGCTGTGCAAGTATACGGTGTCAAAACATTATTACCATCCTGAGAATAAAGAACCATAAAAAGGAAGAAGTTGTATGCGTGTGCTTCTGCAGTAGCGGGCTCTTGCCACATTACCAAATAATACATATACCAATTTCAAGTAAACTACACTCCCCTTTTTGACTTAATTAAACACAATTTCATCAAATGGGATCCGATTTACATTTCGTGGTTCGGGAGGATAAGTGCGATTAAGATGAATGTCTTGCCTCAGGTTTTATACTTCTTCTAGACACTTACCATCTCAGTACCAGGGACGTTCCTGGCCTCTTTCCAAATGATATGCAGCAGGTTCATCTGGCAAGGCATGAAGCCGTGGGTTAAGCTCTCTTGTCTTGCTAAATCCATTTTGTCTAGGGGCATCAGGCTCTCACTATTTGATCGTTACTATCAGGCAGTTAATCTAAATCAGGTTATCTTTTGGCAATCTACCTCAGGGCTTAGGAGGTGGGTGGACTTGGAAAATGCACTCACACCATTGAAATTTCACATTGAAATTTCTCCCTTGTCTCCATCATAACCGAAGAGCAGCCTCGGTCTACTCTTATCCCACTGTGCAGCTTATGTTTGAAATATTGGCACCACCCAGCATTTTCATCTGAGAACACTACTTAATATGCCTCCCCTTGGCAAAAGGTGGGTATCACTCAATTAACTCATATCTCAGGTGAATATACTCCACAAGCATTCCTGGACCTGAATTAGAAGATGGGCCTTCCCTGAACCTTGAATTTCTCCTATATACAATTAAAGAGGTTTATCAAGGTTGAAAGTAGAACAGCTAAACTGCGAAGGTCTACGACATTTGAGAGGCTTTGTATGTTCCAAGTGGAATGCTCAGGATTGGATTCTCTAATTTACCATTCCACCTTGGCCCCTGAGTCATTTGAACTCGCATGGTAAGCTGATACCGATGTCAAGTAATCTTGTTCAGAAGGTATGGATGGATCACCAAAACTTCCATTAATACTTCAATTAGGGAAAATGCTTGCAAAGTATACACCAGGTGGTATATGGTACCCACCAGGCTCATGAATGTAAGGTAACCCCTGACCCATTGGCCATGTTACTTTTCTCACCAGTGTAATCTGTCACTAAACATAGCAACAAGCTGGTGCAACATGTCTGTGCCACAACTCGCTTACAGATAGCAAAAGAGTTCATCCCACTAGCTTTCATGTAGTTATTTCATAAGTATGGTATATTGCATTAAGGGAATACATCACAAGTCTTCTACGGGACAAAGTTACTAACTTCCACAGGGTGTGGGCCCCTGGTATACTTTCTACCAGTCTTTGTTTCTCGGCACTCAATAACCCTCAGTTTAGAATCCCATCATTCAAATCTCTTTCTTTTTCCTTCCATCCTATGACACCTAACTGGTTCCGTGGGAGTGGATGTTGCCACTGGATTCCTCTTCCTCCCACTGTTATGCGCTCTTATACTCTCCTTTTTTTCTAGTATGGACATGGGTGGAGTTTGTGCAGGTCGCGCCACCGTCTGGGTGCCGACTCCGTTTCTTCTACTCTTCTCTTTCCCCATCATTCCTATTTAAGGGGAATTTGTATCTCCACCCTCACTTGTACCTTTTCTTCACCCCTTTCAGCACCCCCCATTTCATTTTTTCTTCCTTAAGTAGAAAAGACCAACAACATGTGACTTTCTTGGAATACGACCCTGGAATCTTTATAATGTTTTAGATCATGGGCATCAGTTAGTAGTTGGACCTCACATATTGTCCATTGTCCTGTAAGATTCTTGAGGTCAGGTATAATTATCAATACAAAGACCAATTGCCTCGTTTTTTCCTTTCTGTACCCTTACCTTTCATATTGTTGTTGACAATAAAGTATATGAAATGATCTCCTATTAGTATAATGAACGAGGTACAGTTTGTATAGTTGATAATCATTTCTTTCCTCACACACTATTATGGCCTTAAAGCTATTATACTATTATCATCATATGGAATACAGCCACAATGTTGTCATACATTATTACATTTATTTACAGACTGTAAAGTGAAAATAAATAAAAAGTAAATGTAAAAAAACAAAATGTTGCCACTTCACACAAACAGATTTACCAACCCTAGTGCTGCCAGCCTAGACTGTTCGCAGCAAAATTGGGGAGGCAAAAAGTGTGGGGTTCCCTTGTTTTACTGGTACCAGAACTAGACTTTGCCAGCCAGGGCTGTTGGCACTATAGCAGGGGAACCCACAGCGTGACAATCAACACCAGGCTGGTCAGTACTGAAAGCACTAAGGGGTAATTGTATTAACATGCGATTCTTGCAAATCACCGATATTCAGTGACTTTGCTGGTCCAAATTTAAAACAGCAATGTGATTAAAGGCAAAACTTGTCAAGTAACACCCTGCCCCCCACACAATTGCATTCAGTTTGAAACACTTGGGATTTTAAATGCAAGAAATATATTTGTTTTTTTGGGAGGGTATGCTGCTCAGATTAATACAGCACCCTGTTATCTATGGCAACATCCATCCGTCATTGTCGCTACCGGGGAGCAAGCTTGACAGTGCTCCAGCTTTGCTGCTAAACTCTCGGGTCTGGGGGACCAGGACTTTGGGGAGTGGTCCCCTTGCATCACCCCCCCCCCCCCCCAGTCCAGCATCATACCAGCCTGCCCCAATACAGGAACCATCCCCTTTTCCTCTGCCTTTCCACCACATCCCTCTGCCTTTCCACCCATAATTTGAGGCACAGATGACCCTCCGCTGAGGGGTGGACATTCTTTATATGGTACAAATATTTTAGAATTCTGCCCCATTTCTTTTACACAAATGTTGATCGGGGCCACACAGATTATTCCACTGTCACAGTTTCATGATCGACCAATCTGGCACTTACCATAAGGTCATTGGCCCTCCGCTGACTGATCTGATCATATTTCTGTTCGCCTATGTACAGCTCTTAGTAGACAGACAACAAAGCGGTGTTGTTGCTACATAATTATGCTTCCCCCTATCGATATGTTCATGTGAGGCAAATTTTAGTAGGTCAATTGACTATATCCGCTTGAACTGGCACCAACCAGTCATTAGGATTTGGGCAGCTGCTGCTGCGACTTTAGTTGGGTTTTCCAAAGCTGCTTTACAGCACTTACCAAGGATATGAACGGATTTTTCCTATTTTTTTCTCGTATCAAGACCTGATTAGTTATGAGCCTCTGGGCTTTTATGAGTTGTTACCTTCATATGGGTTACCACTCTGCCCATACAACTTTACCACTGTTCTGGCAGTGGCCGCTTCTTGTGTGTCTGGTCCTCTGCATTGGCAGGGGCCACTTCTTGCAGATACGGCTGTGGCCTACCTTAGATTGGACGTTATTTTTTTGTCCTAGGTACTTCTGGCCAGAGGATTCAGATTTGAGTGATGGGCCATTCATATGTGTACTGGGCACTCTGACACCGTTTAGCCCATGATTGGTCCCCTTTTTTCCTGCCCCACTATTGTCAGGTGGGTGGGGAGAAGGGGGCTTAAGATGGTTATTCCTTACCCCCTTTTTGTCTGCCTTGGTTACCTTGATGGGTCCCCCCTTTATACTCGTCTTGCACCTCAGGGTTAACGACTTAGTTGGGAGCAAGTTGCTGGATTGCCAGCAGTAAACTTGTGTTGGTCCATCGTTATTCGCCAATTCTCTTGGTTGACCATCATCCCCACCTCCATTATACATACCCTCCTTAAGAAGGTCAATAGTTCCAAGGGGCATGTCATCAGATTGCTAGGGAGAATTGTCATTGACCACCCTTTGCTAATAGTGGACTGGGCACAACTGTTTAGAACGGATGGGATTCACCAGACGCAAAAAAGGTGCTGAATATTATAGAGCAAATTTATTGGCAATTGGGATTTTGTTAGATCACTTTGTGGCAGGTTGTGAGTCCTTTAAAGGATCACAGCTTTTGACAGGAGAGCATTGCAGTCGGTGACTAAGTCATGAGGTGCTACCACAGGACACTGCCCCATTTGAAGCAACCTGACTCTAGATCATTTTGTGTGAAGGATCCATTGACTTGTTTTGTGTGGGCATATAACTGTGAGTCTAAAAGGGGTGTAGGCACTTTGAAACCACATTTAGCACCAGCCAATCATAAAGGATTATATCCTGGGACCAGTGGTGTAATGGCAATCTGACCTTCCACTGTTTGGTTTTGCTATTAGTTAGCTGACTTGCATTTCTCTCAACACCACCATTATCTATCTGTTTAAATAAATCTGTAACCTATTGACAAATTTAAACTTGTGTCCGTGTAAATATTTTATGCTATCAATCACAGTGATATAAATCTGAACATACGAAGGAGGTTTTGTGTATAAACACTATGCAATTTATATATTGTTTATATTGTAGGATTTTCCACTTGCCTTGTATTATGCTTAAACTAAATAAACTGATTATTTTTTATATCCAATTATTACATATAATTTTATATTCAGTACATTACAGAAATATATAAAATATAACTATAAGACAAAGAAATGTAGAATAAATTGTGTCTTTTATTAATGTGGAGTCAATATAAATGCTCAAAATGATGAGTCCAAAAGGACAAAACAGCTGTCCTTGAATGGGTCCACTGACTGTGCACTTGAAGATCATAAATCATAACTGGCAGGTAGATATAATTTATGTGCTTTCCAATTCCAATTTACTGACTATGAAATTGCTGCCTGAAAAGTTAACAGCCAAAAAAAGTGTAGAAATGAGCATTTATAATAATATAAAATTATCAGAAGAAACCTCTAATTCAGTAGAGAAGAGAACAAGAACCATCAAACATATGGATTCTTTTCTGTAAGACAGCTGGATAGCCAGGCTTGTTTTACATTTTTATTGTCATTTAAACCCAAATAGAATAGAAATGTTCAACCATCCTGAATAAGTGTTTTTTTACAGCTATTAAAGCAGTGAAAACTTATTTTATGGCTGCATTTTCCAGAAGTGTTTACATACTTGGAATTTTGCTTACACCGTTCTATTCACTCTCTGCAATTGGGGTAAAAGATGTTTTTGCTGTCCATTTACGTTAGAAAATTCTTGATAGAGAATTAGTTGAATTTTCACAGATTTCAAGGAAAACACTGCAACAAATACATATATTACCATTAGCACTACAGCTGTTGCTGAACAATATCTTCCAGAGCATTGCCAGTAATATGCTGGCTAAGCATTGTATAAGATGAAATTCACCAGCAGCTGGAGAACCAAAGTGCCTTAAGTTTAAAAAAAACTATGGTAGAAATCCTGAAAAGATTGCATCACTGTTAGATTTGAGCTGCTTTGCTTAAGAAAGGATCTGGAGACTGAATATAAATGATTATGCACTGTAAAATGCAGCCTATACTTTTATCATTTCAAATTGATGCCTGCGACAACTGCCTTATTAGGCAATACTTGCCAACTTTGAAAAATTATGTCAGGGGGGGCATGTAAAGAACAAATAAGTGTTGCACGCAATGCGCTGACGAATGGGCTGTATCCTGCTCCGTCCATGGGGCGTAAATGCCAGAAGGGCCGATGGTTATATGGGCTGATCTGACAGGCAATCTGCCAAAGCAGCAGCTTCTCCTGGCAGCACATTTCCCTTTGGTAGTAGCTAGTTCCCCTTTTCCGCAGGGACCCTATGACAAATGTACGGGGCGGGGTCAAGTGGCAGGATCACAGGCAGAGGGGAGGATTCCCAGACAATGTGCCTAAAAATCAGAATAAAATGACGAAGCATCTGTAGGTTCGGCTTGTGGCACCTTGGCCAACAAGGTATGATAGTTCCAATAACTCAAGCTCTTATATAGGTTTGTAATTATCTGTTACATTGGCACCAGACAACTGCTTAAAAGGCATCATGAGGCTACACAATGGAGGGGAGACAGGAAGATATATAATGGAGGGGAGACAGGAGGAAATATAATGGAGAGGAGACACGACAATATATAATGGAGTGGAGATATGAGGATATAGTACGGAGAGGAGACACGAGGATATATAATAGAGGGAAGACACAAGGATATAAAATGGAGGGGAGACATGAGGATATAACGGAGAGGAGACACAATGATATATAAGAGCGGAGACATGAGGAATTATAATGGAGGGTAGACACGAGGATTTATAATGGAGGGTAGACATGAGGATATATAATGGAGGGGAGATATGAGGATATATTATGGAGGGGAGACACAAGGATTAATAATGTGCAGCATGGGCATGTGAGGGGAACGCTGGTGTGCAAGGGGTGGAATGTGAGGGGAGCACTGGTAAGCTGGGGGGCATGTGAGGGGAATGCTGGTAAACTATGGGCATGTGAGGGCAACGCTGGTAAGCTGGGGGGTATGTGAGGGGAGCACTGGTAAACTGGGGGGGCATGTGAGGGCAACGCTGGTGTGCATGGGGGCATGCTAATATAATAATAAGGGAAGGTCTTAATATAATGTGTGATGAAAGTGAGTGGGGGTTCTTAATATAATGTGGGTGGGAGGTAGGCTATTAATTTAAAGGAGTGTAGGTATGGCAATCAAATTTATTGATATGGCTGTGGAGGGCATGATACGTGACAATTAATTTTTTTATTATAATGTTGACCACACCCCCACACAATGTGGCCACACTCAACAGAGGTGGGTTTGTGTGCTTTAAATGCCATGGCCTATTTTTAGTCACAGTCCGGCCCTGGATCCACCCATAGGCGTATCTAGGTGGAACCTATAGTACTAAATGCTGTCCTTAAAATTTGTATTCTGTAAATTTACATGTACTGTAGCGATAACAATAATGGAAAATAGTAAGTTAGGCTATGACTACACAGTTAGTAGCACTGGACACATATGAGAACTGCATGTGTCTGTTTTTTTTTATAGAGCAATACACTGCTACCTCTGGGGCTATGTCCACCAATTTACTGAAGTAACTCTGGTAAACAGAATGGGCCTGATTCATTTTAAGCATATCGTACTCAAATTCACTGTGCGCATGCCCAGAACAGGGAGTTATGGGCCAGAAACACAGATATAAGGCTGTGTATACAAGTAAAGTCCATGCAAAAGTGAGCTTAAGAGGAACCTACAGTATGCTGAGACTTTGTGGAGTAAACTTGGCGGGGACTCAAAAAAAGGGGCGTGATAAATTTAAGTGCACGCAGCCACGGCTCTACCGCCATGAAAGTAAGCTATTTTAATGCTGTATCTATTGCACCAGCTCGGGATCTAGTCTAAGTCCAAGCCAATATTGACAACGCTGGATAAACACAGCTGGCACTCTCATCATCTAATATCACAGCAGACCATACACCTGCATACATTTCTCTAATTACAAGTCATTATAAAAGACTTAATAATGCACACTTACAAATGTTGAGAGTTTAAAGTGGATGGAGAATTATGCAAGATTATTTACATATTTATTTTAATATTATATTTATATAGTGTACTTTACCTGGTTTATTTGTCTTGAGAGGTATGTTTTATCTGTGTCTTATGCACTCCATGATTTTTTTTGTCTGAACTGAATTTAATATGTTATGTGCCTGTTGAATAGTTTTTCACATGCTACATTGCATTGGCATTTTTCTATACCTTATTTTTGATAAGGCCAATGCCGTGGTCTCAAGGAAAGTCAGCTAAATTTGTGCTGCCAGTTCTTTGGCCATGTAGCTGTCCCTCGACTTGTCTTTGAGTATCTGCTTAAAGTCTTGCCAGCTGTACAAAATGAGAAAAGATATCATGTTTGACCATAGACAAATGGAGAATATTTGTTACAAATTGTAAAAGTTATATATGTGCACACACAATACCAAACGTATTTCTTGCTCTTGTTAGCTAAATGTCAACGGCATTGACCTGTATTGTGATGTCATGCCAGATCCTATTCTGTGCGGCTGTGGAGAGCTGCGAGTGGTGGAGTGCAGCTTCTCCAACACCAGCTCTGCTATGATGGCTACATACTGCTGGGTGAAGTTGGGCTGCCTCCTTTTAGTTGTTGAGAAGCTAGTAGCCTGATCTTTATCTAGCATTTATTGTGGGATCTAAAGAGAAGACAAAAGACAGCCATTAGGAAGCATAATTAAATGCACTTTAAGGGTCAGACAGAGGTCATTGTACTTACCAAACAACAATTTGGCAATGAAACTGAATAAAAAAAGTTGTCTGTCTAGATATATATGTTATGGGCAGCACGGTGGTTAGCACTTCTTCTGCCTCACAGCACTGGGGTCATGAGTTCAATTTCTGACCATGGCCTTATCAGTGTGGAGTTTGTATGTTCTCAGCGTGTTTGCGTGGATTTCCACCTGGTGCTCCTGTTTCCTCCCACACTCCAAAAACATACTATTAGGTTAATTGGCTGCTATCAAAATTGACCCTAGTCTCTCTCTGTCTGTGTGTGTGTTAGGGAATTTAGACTGTAAGCTCCAATGGGGCAGGGACTGATGTGAATGAGTTCTCTGTACAGCACTGTGGAATCAGTGGCGCTATATAAAATAAACGGTGATGTGTGATGATTTAGGATGTATCTAAAGAGAAGACAAATGACAGCCATTAGGAAGCATAATTAAATGCACTTTAAGGGTCAGACAGAGGCCATTGTACTTACCAAACAACAATTTGGCAATGAAACTGAATAAAAAAAGTTGTCTGTCTAGATATATATGTTATGGGCAGCACAGTGGTTAGCACTTCTGCCTCACAGCACTGGGGTCATGAGTTCAATTTCTGACCATGGCCTTATCAGTGTGGAGTTTGTATGTTCTCCGCGTGTTTGCGTGGATTTCCACCTGGTGCTCCTGTTTCCTCCCACACTCCAAAAACATACTATTAGGTTAATTGGCTGCTATCAAAATTGACCCTAGTCTCTCTCTGTCTGTGTGTGTGTTAGGGAATTTAGACTGTAAGCTCCAATGGGGCAGGGACTGATGTGAATGAGTTCTCTGTACAGCACTGTGGAATCAGTGGCGCTATATAAAATAAACGGTGATGTGTGATGATTTAGGATGTATCTAAAGAGAAGACAAATGACAGCCATTAGGAAGCATAATTATTTGACCTTTAAGGGTCAGACAGAGGCCATTGTTCTCACCAAACAACAATTTGGTGAATACAACTAAGTACAAACTTAATAATTGTTTGTGGTCTATCAAATGTCCCCACACACACACACATACACACCGGCCATCCCACAAATAAATATACAGTATATTGGCATCTCTGGAGAGTGTGTCGCTGAGCTCCTGGCATAGGTCCCAAGGAAGTCAGACAGATTGCTGCCATGTTACTATAGGTTTTTGTTATGGAAGGATTTGGGATATGTTCTCACAAAAATTAAAGTACACTTAAATTAGCAAAGACATAACTGCAAATACTTTTGTCCATATAGTGTATGTACATGGGTCATCCAAAAAATTGACTGCTACTGTCTTTAGCATTACATATACCTTTGCAGAGAGTTGAAATTTATGTAACACTGCACATCTCTGCAGAGTCATACAAAGTATACCCATAGAAGTAATATATGTTGACAAAATGGCTTTAGCTTGCTAAGCAAAAAGTTATTCATTTTTTTTAAAAGCTCAAGGAGACATAGGTCAGACACAGGGCAATGTACTCACCAATATTACTGAAGAGTAAATTCAAGAATGTTTAACAGGAATCACAACAAATGGTAAAGAAGTCACAGAATGTCAGGGCTGAATGAGTAACTAGTCTTTATAAAGGGCATGCAGGTGCATTTTAATGTGATTAAATGCAGGAGCATTCATTTGTGATTGACGGTGAATGATTAGCAAAGGACCGGGACCGCCCCTCCAATTGCTAGGATATGAGTTATTACCGAGAATACTTGACAGGTAAAGCAGACATTTTACATGTGGTATTAAGGTATCCGCGAGTGACGTGACCCCACATACGTCTCCCCATAGAGTGATCACAATTCTATTGTTTAAACAGTCTACATATTCAGTATTAAGGAAACAGTACTCTTATTTGTTCTTAACAATCCTTCACAGTAAGTCTTCAGAGCCATAGCTCCTCTAGTGGTCCACAATTAAGTCCTGAGTATCACAGTTCTGTTCTGCTACTCAATAAACTATAGTTTGAAGGTATGAACCCTCACTTTTGAGCCAAGTCCGAATATGTGGTGCAGTTTTCCTCATATGGGTAGTCTTTCCTTGGCTAAAATGTGTACTCTGAAAATATTTTCACCTGGCCAGGGTTAATGTGTATAAGTTATGTACTTTGCAACTACAAGACTTTGAGTGTCATCCGTTATGTTTCTGAGAGTTATATATTTGTCTCTTTAAAGCTTTGCTTCAGTGAAACAGGCATCAGTGTTTTGCTGGCGTATGCTGCCTAATTAGGTTAGGATCCTGGTCGGACCTCCCATTGGTATGCACTGGGCAGAACTGACCTGTTTTGGGCCTTTCACTGAATGGATTTGGTTTGTTTGTCTGTCCGGTTATGCATTTGGACACTCCTACACCTATTGGGATGAAACCAATATGAGGTGGTTGAGTAGTACCTTGGCCAGGATTTAGTGGAGGTTAGGGTTCTGGTCAGACCTCCCGTTGGTGTACACTAGGCAGAACTTTGTTCTGAGCTCTCCACTTGATGGATTTGGATTTAAACTTCACAGACTGGTAACATTGGATCCCAGAAGACATATTAGGGGGGTTGAATGCCCAGTCGGACCTTCTGTCAGTGTTCGCTGACCAGAACTTTCTCGGTCTTCCACTGGATGTATTTGGATGATATTTAATATAAAAACAAAAATAACACTGGGAAGCCACCTCATGGATTTGTTGGAAGAGCTGCTAAGCTGCTAATCATTTTTAAAATGTTGACAGTTACAGCCAACTCATTGATAACTTAATAACTTGTAGATTTAAACCCAGGCAATTCCGGGTACTTCACCTAGTTCAACAATAAAATTCTTAAATAGTTCCAACAGCATAAGTCTTCACAAGCATCATTTTAGAATAATATAATCAAAAGATGAATGAAAGACCCTCAAGCAGTCTTTACTTATTTCCCAATTGGCCAAAATCCTTACTTTCCAGTATATAGTATTAGCATTGTTAGTTTGTTATAACCTTCCAGCTTGTTGCATTCGATAGTAAGTTAGTACATACAAAAACCGATAGCTATAACAATGAGTACCAACAATTAGTTTATGGCAGATGTTTGCAAATATCAATTCATCTCTCACACATTATTTCCACCATACAATTTCATAAATGCATAAGCCAGTAGATAATAGGAAATCCTTTGGGACTCAAATAGCAAATCAAAGACAATAACAGACTAATCAGGAGTGTTGTAAACTGATGGCACTCACAAACTCCACGATATAAGCATCCGGTCCACACGTTGATGGTGCGCACCAAATGTTGTCCGGACGGAAATTGGCTATTTCTGCCCTCAAGTTCCATATGCACACCGAATCCTTATTTATGGTTTCAATAGAGAGAGATTGCAGTAAAGATGTTGGTGCTCAATCGAGAATGATCAAGGCATTGAGGGTAATCAAAGTGATACATTTTGGTTGTAATCTTGTTTTTTCTGTGGCGCAACCTGGGATGGAGAAAGAGAGGGGGAAAAGAAGGGGGGGGAGGAGCGAGACAGTATACACAGAACAGCCGGAAACTTTATGTTTATGTTTTGTTTGTTTATAGCTTGATTTGCAGATTTGGTCTATAGCTATTTTGCTATGTTTATAGCTCTAGTGCGGTGTATACTTGGGGTGGTGATGGCTCTGCTATGTGTGTATAGCGCTTGGGATGAGGAGGGGCAGAGAGGGGTGCGGGGGGTTGTTAGTTAGCTCTGTTTATAGTTCTGTGTTTATAGATAGCATACTTTACTGCTTATGCTCTTGGGCTTTGTAGTTTTAAACTACACGATGGTAAAGCTTTTAGCTTACAACGGAGGGTGTATGGTGGTGCACTTGTTTATAGCTCAGATGTTTAGCTCACAGTTTGCAGTCGATGGTGTTTAGTGATTTAGGGATATTTCGTGTATATGGTGTGGTAGGAGATGTGTGGTTATATTGTGCTGTACTGTCTAGAATATGTGCAGGTTAATGAGTGGTGGTGTGGTGAGATGTAAGTTGGTACAGAAAAGATATGGGGGGTTCTATGGAGATATGTGATTTACGTGGTGTGTTGTTAGTAGGTATAAATACCGTTCTGTGCTCTCTTGCTCTTAGAAGAGCAGTTGTGGGATGTCGATGCTTATGTAGGAATCCTTATCCGGATGCCGTGGGTTGGCGGGTGTATCTTGGTTATATCTTGTAGGTTTGTAGCGCTGGACAAGCGGTTGCAGTAGTTTTCTGAATAGGAGATGAATGACCAAAGCCTATCCTCCTCCTGCACAAAGTGTAGGCAGACCAACTTTGCCCAATGCTAGATGTAAGTACTTGTGGAGCTGGTGGTGATGGATAAAATGCATAGTAGAAAACAGGTAGTCATCTGCCAAAGTTAAACAATGTTAAATGACAGCACAGTACAGAATGTTGTGGTTTCAATTAGGAGACCTGTGACTGAGGTCAAAAAGTGGTAAGCGAATGCACAACTTTTTTATTATTATTATATTATGCACTGAATACATAGTACAGTTCTTCTAATAGTGTCCAAAAAAAGTTGTCCAAGACATGGGAAGATGAAGACCTTTCATAACTAAAGACATTTTAATATCAGCAAGCTTACATTGCAACCTGTTTTAATTTCTTAAAAATAATAATGGCTGTTTAGCATACTATGATTATTGTGTTGCCTATAGGCCCTATAAATATATATATATATATATATATATATATATATATATATATATATATATATGTACTGTATGTCTGCACAAATATTTTAAACTTGTTTTTTACAGTATACATTGCAACAGTATTAACTTTGAACATATCACACAGGTAGAAGAACTTTATGTGTTTCCTCAAGGCTAAGCTCAGAGAACTCAGCAGGCATGCTAGGGCCCATGGCATCCTTTATTGTTGGATATGTGATTTTCACGTCTAATAACCATCTGCTGAATCAATTGCACTCTCAACAGATTTCTGCTGTCCCTGCAGCAATATGTAAACCTAATTTAAATAATGGTCTGACTGTCACCGGACACAAACACACACACAAACATCCAGTCACTGCTACATGAGATATGGGAGAAGAATCCTGATGACTTCAGGAAACTCCTGGGTATGATTATACCTGAGACCTGTTTTTTATTAAAATTTAACCTATACTTATTAACATTTTAAAACACCCAAACAAGATAAATATAAAATCTATAAAAAACAAACTCTAACTGTAAAAAACAAATCTAAAAATCTAAAAATAAAAGTCACAAGTGCTCATATTGATATTGGTTTATATTTTCCAAGGAGGAAGGACTTCCACTGTATTGCAGCACACTGTTGCCTGTGGAGAGAGAGCAACAAATAAGGGGATGGGCTAGGCCTGTAAAAGTCTTGTGCATGGCTCGAAGGGAACTATGTCAACACAGTATACTGCATGAGTTCCTCTATGTGGACCCATTAGCGGCACCTCCATAATTAAATGTTCTGCCTTTGCTTGTCAACATCCAAACATTTTAGTTTTTTCGCTATTGCTGCACATATCAGGTCACACTTGTCGTCCTCTTTTTTCCATCAGCCTTTTCTGAATCTAGTATTCATTGATTCCTGATCTCAGTGTGTTCTGCCACCTGTGGCTTTTTTCCCCCTCCTGCCAGGATGTTGACCTTGTTGCTGGGTGGATTCTAAACTCTGCTGGGTGGAAGCAGAGGTCCCCAACAGCTTTTTCAGTACTTCACAAAACTCCTCAATTAAGGCAGATAGATGTGTAATATAAATACAAATTCAAATAGTTAGCATGATAAGAAGATATGTATTGATTTAACATTATAACAATCTTTCTTTTTTAGTTCCCATCCAAAGTTGAGAAATGGCAAGTTATCATAGAAGGATTTGAACAATTGTGGAATTTCCCCAAACTGTAGCAGGGCCATAGATGGCAAACATATCAGAACTATGTCACCCTCTAAAACTGATTTCTATTACAATTACAAGGGATTCTTCAGTATTATCCTGATGTCCATAGTGAATGCGAAATATGAATTAAAATAAGTATGTTCATACTTCCTCTCTGAGTAGAAGAGAAACGGAACAGCTGCAGAACAGCCTGGTAAGTGTAGAGGAGGGGATAGTATAACATGACAGCTTTGTGTTACATGGTTAGGTGGGTAGATGTGGTGAGTATTGTGTAGGGATGAGCGCACTCGGATTTATGAAATCCGAGCCCACTCGAACGTTGCGGATCCGAGTCGGATCCGAGACAGATCCGGGTATTGGCGCCAAATTCAAATGTGAAACTGAGGCTCTGACTCATAATCCCGTTGTCGGATCTCGCGATACTCGGATCCTATAAATTCCCCGCTAGTCGCCGCCATCTTCACTCGGGCATTGATCAGGGTAGAGGGAGGGTGTGTTAGGTGGTCCTCTGTCCTGGTAGATCTCGTGCTGTGCTGTTTAGTTCTGTGTTGTGCTGTTTAGTTCTGTGCTGTGCTGTGCTGTGCTGTGCTGTGCTGTGTTCTGCAGTATCAGTCCAGTGGTGCTGTGTGCTGTGCTCTGTCCTTCTGAGGTCAGTGGTGCTGCTGGGTCCTGTGCTGTGTCCTGTTCAGTCCAGTGGTGCTGTGTCCTGTGCTCTGTGCTTCTAAGGGCATAGTTATTTCCCCAATATTCCCCTGTGTTTAAAAAAATAAAAAAAAGTTTTTTAAAAAAATACCAAAAACTACTTTAATTTTTTTTAATTACCACAAAATTTGCACAACCAATCCTGCAGTATAAGCCCATTGGTACTGCAATATTACCAAGTTCACACATTCAGCAGTAAAAGTCCAGTGGTACTGCAATATTACAAAGTTTACACATTCTGCAGTATCAGTCCAGTGGTGCTGTGTCCTGTGCTCTATCCTGCTGAGTTCCGTAGTGCTGCTGGGTCCTGTGCCGTGTCCTGTTCAGTCCAGTGGTGCTGTGTCCTGTGCTCTGTGCTTCTAAGGGCATAGTTATTTCCCCATTATTCCCAAGTTTTTAAAAAATAAAAAAAAAGTAAAAAAAAATAAAAAATTTAAAAAAAAAAAAAAATATATAATAATTATAACCAAATTTGCAAAACCAATCCAGCAGTATAAGTCCATTGGTACTGCAATATTACAAAGTTCACACATTCTGCAGTATCAGTCCAGTGGTGCTGTGTCCTGTGCTCTGTCCTGCTGAGGTCCGTAGTGCTGCTGGGTCCTGTGCCGTGTCCTGTTCAGTCCAGTGGTGCTGTGTCCTGTGCTCTGTGCTTCTAAGGGCATAGTTATTTCCCCATTATTCCCAAGTTTTTAAAAAATAAAAAAAAGTAAAAAAAAATAAAAAATTTTAAAAAAAAAAAAAATATATAATAATTATAACCAAATTTGCAAAACCAATCCAGCAGTATAAGTCCATTGGTACTGCAATATTACAAAGTTCACACATTCTGCAGTATCAGTCCAGTGGTGCTGTGTCCTGTGCTCTGTCCTGCTGAGTTCCGTAGTGCTGCTGGGTCCTGTGCCGTGTCCTGTTCAGTCCAGTGGTGCTGTGTCCTGTGCTCTGTGCTTCTAAGGGCATAGTTATTTCCCCACTATTCCCAAGTTTTTTAAAAATAAAAAAAAAGTAAAAAAAAAAATAAATAAAAAAAAATAAAAATATATATAATAATTATAACCAAATTTGCAAAACCAATCCAGCAGTATAAGTCCATTGGTACTGCAATATTACAAAGTTCACACATTCTGCAGTATCTTGTGCTACATATAATGGAGACCAAAAATTTGGAGGATAAAGTAGGGAAAGATCAAGACCCACTTCCTCCTAATGCTGAAGCTGCTGCCACTAGTCATGACATAGACGATGAAATGCCATCAACGTCGTCTTCCAAGCCCGATGCCCAATCTCGTAGTACCGGGCATGTAAAATCCAAAAAGCCCAAGTTAAGAAAAAGTAGCAAAAAGAGAAACTTAAAATCATCTGAGGAGAAACGTAAAGTTGCCAATATGCCATTTACGACACGGAGTGGCAAGGAACGGCTTAGGCCCTGGCCCGTGTTCATGACTAGTGGTTCAGCTTCACCCACGGATCTTAGCCCTCCTCCTCCCCCCCCCCCTACAAAAAATTGAAGAGAGTTATGCTGTCAGCAACAAAACAGCAAACAACTCTGCCTTCTAAAGAGAAATTATCACAAATCCACAAGGCGAGTCCAAGGATGTTGGTGGTTGTCAAGCCTGACCTTCCCATCACTGTACGGGAAGAGGTGGCTCGGGAGGAGGCTATTGATGATGTAGCTGGCGCTGTGGAGGAACTTGATGATGAGGATGGTGATGTGGTTATTGTAAATGAGGCACCAGGGGGGGAAACAGCTGATGTCCATGGGATGAAAAAGCCCATCGTCATGCCTGGTCAGAAGACCAAAAAATGCACCTCTTCGGTCTGGAGTTATTTTTATCCAAATCCAGACAACCAATGTATGGCCATATGTAGCTTATGTAAAGCTCAAATAAGCAGGGGTAAGGATCTTGCCCACCTAGGAACATCCTCCCTTATACGTCACCTGAATAACCTTCATAGTTCAGTGGTTAGTTCAGGAACTGGGGCTAGGACCCTCATCGGTACAGGGACACCTAAATCCCGTGGTCCAGTTGGATACACACCAGCAACACCCTCCTCGTCAACTTCCTCCACAATCTCCATCAGATTCAGTCCTGCAGCCCAAGTCAGCAGCCAGACTGAGTCCTCCTCAATACGGGATTCATCCGAGGAATCCTGCAGCGGTACGCCTACTACTGCCACTGCTGCTGTTGCTGCTGTTAGTCGGTCATCTTCCCAGAGGGGAAGTCGTAAGACCGCTAAGTCTTTCACAAAACAATTGACCGTCCAACAGTCGCTTGCCATGACCACAAAATACGATAGTAGTCACCCTATTGCAAAGCGTATAACTGCGGCTGTAACTGCAATGTTGGTGTTAGACGTGCGCCCGGTGTCCGCCATCAGTGGAGTGGGATTTAGAGGGTTGATGGAGGTATTGTGTCCCCGGTACCAAATCCCCTCGAGATTCCACTTCACTAGGCAGGCGATACCAAAAATGTACAGAGAAGTACGATCAAGTGTCCTCAGTGCTCTTAAAAATGCGGTTGTACCCACTGTCCACTTAACCACGGACATGTGGACAAGTGGTTCTGGGCAAACGAAGGACTATATGACTGTGACAGCCCACTGGGTAGATGCATCCCCTTCCGCAGCAACAGCAACAGCTGCATCAGTAGCAGCATCTACAAAATGGCTGCTCATGCAAAGGCAGGCAACATTGTGCACTACAGGCTTTAATAAGAGGCACAACGCTGACAACATATTAGAGAAAATGAGGGAAATTATCTCCCAGTGGCTAACCCCACTTAGACTCTCATGGGGATTTGTGGTGTCAGACAATGCCAGTAACATTGTGCGGGCATTAAATATGGGCAATTTCCAGCACGTCCCATGTTTTGCCCACACCATTAATTTGGTGGTGCAGCATTACCTCAAGAGTGACAGGGGTGTGCAGGAGATGCTTGCGGTGGCGCGCAAAATTGCTGGACACTTTCGGCATTCAGCCAGTGCCTACCGCAGACTAGAGGCACATCAAAAAAGCATGAACCTGCCCTGCCATCACCTCAAACAAGAGGTTGTGACGAGCTGGAACTCCACCCTCTATATGCTGCAGAGGATGGAGGAGCAGCAAAAGGCCATTCAGGCCTACACAGCCACCTACGACATAGGCAAAGGAGTGGGGATGGGCCTCAGTCAAGCGCAGTGGAGACTGATTTCCGTGTTGTGCAAGGTTCTGCAGCCATTTGAACTTGCCACACGAGAAGTCAGTTCCGACACTGCCAGCTTGAGTCAGGTCATTCCCCTGATCAGGCTGTTGCAGAAGCAGCTGGAGAAAGTGAGGGAGGAGCTGGTAAGCCATTGCGATTACACCAAGCATGTAGCTCTTGTGGATGTAGCCCTTCGTACGCTTTGCCAGGATCCGAGGGTGGTCACTCTTTTAAAGTCAGAGGAATACATTCTGGCCACCGTGCTCGTCCTCGGTTTAAAGCGTATGTTGTGTCTCTGTTTCCGGCGGACACAAGTCTACAGCGGTGCAAAGACCTGCTGGTCAGGAGATTGTCCTCTGAAGAGGACCGTGACATGCCAACAGCTCCACCCTCATTTTCTTCCACATCTATGGCTGCGAGGAAAAAGCTCAGTTTTCCCAAAAGAGGCACTGGCGGGGATGCTGATAACATCTGGTCCGGACTGAAGGACCTGCCAACCATTGCAGACATGTCTACTCTCGCTGCATTGGATGCTGTCACAATAGAAAAAATTGTGGATGATTACTTTGCTGACACCATCCAAGTAGACATGTCAGACAGTCCATATTGTTACTGGCAGGAAAAAAAGGCAGTTTGGAAGCCCCTGTACAAACTGGCTCTATTTTACCTGAGTTGTCCCCCCTCCAGTGTGTACTCGGAAAGAGTTTTTAGTGCAGCGGGGAACCTGGTCAGTGAGCGGCGAAGGAGGTTGCTTCCTCACAACGTTGAAAAAATGATGTTTATAAAAATGAATAATCAATTCCTCAATGAAGTACAGCACTGCCCTCCAGATACTACAGAGGGACCTGTGGTTGTGGAGTCCAGCGGGGACGAATTGATAATGTGTGATGAGGAGGAAGTTCACACTGTAGGGGGAGAGGAATTAGAGGTTGAGGATGAGGACGACATCTTGCCTCAGTAGAGCCTGTTTAGTCTGTACAGGGAGAGATGAATAGCTTTTTTGGTGTGGGGGCCCAAACAAACAAATCATTTCAGCCAAAGTTGTTTGGTAGGCCCTGTCGCTGAAATGATTGGTTTGTTAAAGTGTGCATGTCCTATTTCAACAACATAAGGGTGGGTGTGAGGGCCCAAGGACAATTCCATCTTGGAACTTTTTTTTTTGCATTATATGACCAATCAACAGTCGTTTGCCATGTTCAAAAAGTAAAACCAAATTTAAAAAAATTCAAGAAATTAAACCAAAAGTAAAATGCCGTGTCATAATTTAAAACAAGAGGTATTGACGTGCTCTAAAACTACTGTATTGTTGTTTATATTTTATAAACACTACACTTGAAAGCTTGAGTCTTTCAATAAAAAAGTAACTGTCCATTGCACGAATATTTGCAACAGGGACAATTTTAGGGTTAAGAAAGTCAACTAATAACACTTCGACGCTTTCTGTCTTTATAAACACTACACTTGGAAGTTGGAGGAGGTATTGTGGCCCCGGCACCAAATTTACTACCGGGGCCACTCCACTGTGCAGTCCATATTTAGGTGTATCAGATATTAAACAACGGTGACAGTTGATGCCCAATTTTTTAATTATATTGTGGCCTCGGTACCAAATTGTGTACCGGGGCCACCACACTACGCAGTCCAGATACTTGTTTGGTGGAATTCAGACCAGTTGAGGGTTTTATTATTATATTGTGGGGACCACTCTATCTATACCACACTACAACTCTATACCACTCTATTTAATACTTTAATTCTATTTCATACTTTAATTCTATTTAATACTTTAATTCTATTACTAATTACCATAAAGAGGAACTGCCGCTTCTATTTAATACTTTAATTCTATTAGTAGTTACCATAAAGAGGAACAAAATAAACCAATTTTACCAAAAGTATAATATGACTTAGACTTACAAACACTACACTTGAAAGATGGTGCCTTTAAATAAAAAAGTCAGTCTTCATTGCACGACTATGTGCAACAGGGACAGTTTTTTGGTTTACAAAGTCAACCAATAACACTTGGACCCTGTCTGTCTTTAACATACTTGATGGGATCTCAATGACGAATTGTCTGTACCATGTTTGGAGGAGGTATTGTGGCCCCGGTATCAAATTGGGTACCGGGGCCACCCCACTACGCAGTCCAGATACTTGTTTGGTGGAATTCTGACACGTGGAGGGTGTATTTATTTTATTGTGGCCCCGGTATCAAATTGGGTACCGGGGCCACCCCACTACGCAGTCCAGATACTTGTTTGGTGGAATTCTGACACGTGGAGGGTGTATTTATTTTATTGTGGCCCCGGTATCAAATTGGGTACCGGGGCCACCCCACTACGCAGTCCAGATACTTGTTTGGTGGAATTCTGACACGTGGAGGGTTTTTTAATTATATTGTGGCCTCGGTACCAAATTGTGTACCGGGGCCACCACACTACGCAGTCAAGATAGATTGATGCGTATCATAGATAAAGTACATTCAGTGGTGTGGGGCAAATTGAAAAATATTCAAAATGCACTGACATTATCAAAAACAAGAGGTTGTCACACGCTAAAACTCCAACATGTATATGATGGAGAGGATGGAGGAGCAGCCGTATGTGTAGTGTAATGCAGACCTGTTGAAGGTTTTTTATATATTTTATTGTGGTGCCCAGTGCCCACTCCTCTAGGCAGTCCAGGTACATTTATTGGTGCGATTCATAAAAGTTCAGGGTTTTTAATATATTGTGGTGACCCACTCCTCTACGCAGTCCAGGTACATTTATTGGTGCGAATCAAACAAGTTGATGGTTTTCTTATTATATATATTGTGGTGACCCACTCCTCTACGCAGTCCAGGTACATTTATTGGTGCGATTCATAAAAGTTCAGGGTTTTTAATATATTGTGGTGACCCACTCCTCTACGCAGTCCAGGTACATTTATTGGTGCGAATCAAACAAGTTGATGGTTTTCTTATTATATATATTGTGGTGACCCACTCCTCTACGCAATCCAGGTACATTTATTGGTGCGATTCATAAAAGTTCAGGGTTTTTAATATATTGTGGTGACCCACTCCTCTACGCAGTCCAGGTACATTTATTGGTGCGATTCATAAAAGTTCAGGGTTTTTAATATATTGTGGTGACCCACTCCTCTACGCAGTCCAGGTACATTTATTGGTGCGAATCAAACAAGTTGATGGTTTTCTTATTATATATATTGTGGTGACCCACTCCTCTACGCAGTCCAGGTACATTTATTGGTGCGATTCATAAAAGTTCAGGGTTTTTAATATATTGTGGTGACCCACTCCTCTACGCAGTCCAGGTACATTTATTGGTGCGAATCAAACAAGTTGATGGTTTTCTTATTATATATATTGTGGTGACCCACTCCTCTACGCAGTCCAGGTACATTTATTGGTGCGATTCATAAAAGTTCAGGGTTTTTAATATATTGTGGTGACCCACTCCTCTACGCAGTCCAGGTACATTTATTGGTGCGAATCAAACAAGTTGATGGTTTTCTTATTATATATATTGTGGTGACCCACTCCTCTACGCAGTCCAGGTACATTTATTGGTGCGATTCATAAAAGTTCAGGGTTTTTAATATATTGTGGTGACCCACTCCTCTACGCAGTCCAGGTACATTTATTGGTGCGAATCAAACAAGTTGATGGTTTTCTTATTATATATATTGTGGTGACCCACTCCTCTACGCAGTCCAGGTACATTTATTGGTGCGATTCATAAAAGTTCAGGGTTTTTAATATATATTGTGGTGACCCACTCCTCTACGCAGTCCAGGTACATTTATTGGTGCGAATCATAAAAGTTCAGGGTTTTTAATATATATTGTGGTGACCCACTCCTCTACGCAGTCCAGGTACATTTATTGGTGCGAATCATAAAAGTTCAGGGTTTTTAATATATATTGTGGTGACCCACTCCTCTACGCAGTCCAGAAAGATACCTTGTTGCAACGTTTTGGACTAATAACTATATTGTGAGGTGTTCAGAATACACTGTAAATTAGTGGAAATGCTTGTTATTGAATGTTATTGAGGTTAATAATAGCCTAGGAGTGAAAATAAGCCCAAAAACTTGATTTTTAAACTTTTTATGTTTTTTTCAAAAAAAATCCGAATCCAAAACCTTAAATCCGAACTGAGACCTTTCGTCAAGTGTTTTGCGAGACAAATCCGAACCCCAAAAATAACGAAAATCCGGATCCAAAACACAAAACACGAGACCTCAAAAGTCGCCGGTGCACATCCCTAGTATTGTGTTATATGAGTGTGCTGTATGCTGTATTATAGGGGTATGTTGTATGTTGCTTTGTATGGATATGCTGTATGCTGATTTTTTTAGCAGCTCAAATTAAGTAGCATTATCTATACTCACAGCATGCTACCATGTCAGAAGTTAGCATTGTGAATTTGCAAACATAGAGATTTTTATTTAATACAGAGTAAATGTTACAATCCCTGGCTGTGTGCAGTTCTGACATTTTTCATTGTCATTCATTTTATATTAGCCATGTAAGAAGCATACAAAGTAATGCAAAAAAAAATTGGAAGAGCAAAGACAACATACATAATATATTTTATGACATGTCACAATTTTTCATTAACAATTAATGTCTGACTGTCCTAGGAGATGATGTGTACCTGATATATTGTATAATCAACAACAGAATATATGTTTTTTTAGCAGTGCATTGAACATTAGTTACCAAATAATTCCTGACATCGTCCATATCTACAGCATGCATTTTAGAGATTGACAAATTTATTTCATTTTGACTAGATATTAGGCTATTAATAGGGTTTGCTTTTTGGATGGGGCATTACAAAATGTATGTATGGAAAACCCCCTCTAAAAATCCTGTGTTTACCCTTGCGGCCCCAGATCTTTTTTAAACCTCCAACTCATTGAGTTCTTTGCGGAACACAGTCTGCAAGTGTTACGTCTCACAGGAGACAACTACCAACCTGTATTGGCACTGGCCTTCCCAGGGCGCGGAGTCTAAGGGACCCCCCCGGTCTTCTCCAAGAACCACCGCAAGGCGAGATGGTTTTAGCCGCCGTAGGCCCGCAGGTCGCGGCCCCTAGGTTAGCCCACCGGCGTGGTAGAGAGGTAGTTGGAGGGTGAATGGTTCCAGGAACACAGTAAAAGGCCTCTTCTAGCTGGATAATAAAGAGCTTAACTGTAAGAAGGAGGAAGCTAGTAGTACCTTGCTGTCTAGTATAGAGGCATGAGGAGGCAAACACGAGAGGAGTCAGGAACTGTAGCTGGGTCGGTACACAGAAGGTCAGCCAGTGCGTGTTGCCAGGGGTTCAGCAGATGCAGGGTTAATCAGACAAGCCGGGTTGGTACACAGAAGATCAGCCAGTTTTCACAAGGAGAAGTGTACAGGGAAGTGCACAGGGAAAGCACAGGGATCAGGAGCAGCCAGATGATAAGTACACTTGTTGCTCTGAGCGATCGCCGTGATCAGATGGACCTAACAGCAAGATTTGGATCTTCCCTCTGTCCCAATCTGAATTTGCCTCAGGATTATTAAGAAGGCTTACTCTAACCATATCCTCATAAGCCTTCATCCTCTTCTTCCTTTTGGAGTAGTCTTTGAACTTGCTTTTCCAAAAGCAGGGATTTGATCTGTAGGCCTCAATAAAATCCTTCATATGTTCAATATTCTTGCCAGAAGATATGATGAAATTTCTGAATAAAGATAAAACATGTACTCATATCTAAATAAATTCAGATGTAATAAAGTACTTACCTTAGAGATGAAAAGAGGTACAGAAATTGTGAAATTCATTTATAAAGTCTCAATGCTGAGCTAAAACAATCAACGCGTACGAATGCTAATGGTGAATGAATGATTGTCCACTCTACTCCACTCACTATGCAGCTACAAATGCACAAGAATCATTTAGATAAACAAAGAGGAGCCAGAATGCCGCAAGAGCTAGACTTGGAGAAATTTAAAGATAGTGATGGAAGAGTGGAGAAGGAAGGAGGAGTGGAAGGGGAAGGAGAATAAAGTATGTCAGTGGAACGTGTTAAGAAACCAAACCAGAGGGAAATGGAGATGATGGTCAGATTGATGGACCAACATCATTATGAATGCTCCAAAAATAAATTACAGAAAGCAAATAGTAATGCAGAAATCGATTAATATGTTACAACAAAAAGTTTGAAAAAAAAAAAAAGCAAGTTCCAGATAAGGTAGCGATGGTCTGAAGTACAATGAGCAAGGAAAGTTGAAGAAAATACTAACAAACATTAAAAAAAGTGAGTATTAAAATTTAGGAATAAAACATGAGGAAAACTTCTTAACTGTATTACTAATTAACAATGACAATTATTATTATTTTTATTATTGCCATTTATTTATATAGCGCCACTAATTCCATAGCGCTGTACAGCGAACTCACATCAGTCCCTGCCCCATATGGGCTTACAGTCTAAATTCTCTAACATACACACACACAGACAGACACACAGACTAGGGTCAATTTGTTAACAGCCAATTAACTTACCGGTATGTTTTTTGGAGTGTGGGAGGAAACCGGAGCACCTGGAGGAAACCCATGCAAACACGGGGAGAACATACAAACTTCTCACTGATAAGGCCATGGTCAGGAATTGAACTCATGACCCCAATGCTGTGAGGCAGAAGTGCTAACCACTTAGCCAGTTGTGGTTAGTAAGGATTAGTAATAAACAGTGTCATCCATTGAAATGTTAGTAGTCCCATTGAGTTTTAAAAAATGATGTTGTGTTATGCTATGTTATTAAAATTAACTAAATTTTGGTTATGTGCTTCATTTACATACTATCGACATTGCAGGCGAAAGTTTAGAAAGAGAGCAGGAGGGGTCAAACATCAACAGTTCTCAAGCTTCCGGTAATGCAACAGGTGTGGCCAGTGCCGTAACTAGACATTTTAGTGCCCTGGGCGAGACAGGGCACCGGCGCCCCCCATCTTAGTGGGAGTGACCTTTGTTGAGTGGGTGTGGCCAACCTACTGTTGGGGTGTGGCTAGCACTTTTCCTTCTATGTGTCTCACTGATATTCTTGAAAGCTGTAAAGAGCCCCAACAATGGTGAAAAAACTTGTATCTAGAAGAAAACCTATACACACTACGCAATATATATATATATATATATATATATATATATATATATACACACAAAAACTAATAATTTGACTTACTGTCCTTCTCTCAGTGATGGGGTGCAAATGAAAATCCTGGTCCGTCCACTGTACCCTGAGACAGGTCAGGTGGCGTGTTTCTCCTTCTCTAGTTGTTGTACCTGGGCCTGGTCTGGGACACAGGTGTAAGCCGCTCTAGTTAGGAGTTCCAAAAAAATTGGCGTAAAACAAAAATAAAAGTAATATAGCAATTCCAGACAGTGTAGCCTTTTCCTGTACATACTACCCTCACAATCCCAAACAAAATGTACAAACAACACTCTTGGCAGAGTGAAAGGTGATGGTGTATTGGGAGAGGTACAACTCATCTGATAGTGATATCAGCCATATATTTTTCTGCATATTAAAAATATATAAAAAAAACATGCTTGAGATATATATAGGGATATCCTTACAAAGAACTAATGATCAAATAAGGTTTGAGGTTACCATAGGGCAGACTAGATGGGCCAAGTGGTTCTTATCTGCCGTCAAATTCTGTGTTTCTATGGAGAGATGCTAGCACGGTGTAGAATATTAAATTATTTGGTGTGCTGGGAATATAACAGAGGCATGTGGGGAAAAAGCACAGATTGTATTATTAAAGTGACATTGTTTTCCAGATTTTGCATATGTGACTGTGGACAATTTATTGCTTCATATTTACCTTCTCTTCTATACGTCTGTATTCTCCTTCGCTATTCTTCTTCTACCTTCCCAGTCCAGCCTCCGCTGTAGCTCCTGGCTCTTCTCGGCTCCTCTGAATCCACTAGCAGCGTCATGACGTCATGATGGGGAAAGAGGGCAGAGTTCAGAAGCCAGGAGGAGTCTGGTCACCCCCTCTACACAAATGCCAGCCATATTGTGACATGTGGGGGGGGGGGTGTGAAGAAGAGGGGAGACAAAGGCTTTCACTTGCATGGGGGGTGGCAGAGGCTGTTACACACAAAGGGGAGGGGGGCAGAGGCTAACACATGAACATACACAGATGGAGGGGGCAGAGGCTGACACACACACACAGGGAGGAGGCCAGAGGCTGACACATACACACACACACACAGAGGGAGGGGGCAGAGGCTGGCACACACACTCACACACACACAGGGAGGGACCAGAGGCTGACACACACGCTGACACACACACAGACACACACACAGACACACCCAGGAAGGGGGGACAGAGGCTCTCCCAAGCAGAGAAGGAAAGGGGAGGAGACAGAAGTTGTGACACACAGGGGGATGTGTTACAGAGACAGAAGATGTACAGAGGTGAAGCTCCGCCCACTTTCGGATAAGCTCCACCCCCTCTGAAGTCCGTGAAACTGGAGGTATGCCGCTGTCTGTCACACTCAGAGATGGGGCGAATTTGAGGGAGAGAGACTGTCCCAGGGGAGGTTAGAAGAGGAGGCTCACATATTTAGTTTCCATGGGTGGAACCTGAACAGCATGGGCTCGCTGGCACTCTGCAGCCTGCATTCACAGAGCCAGGACACAGAGGCAGGTAGCGGGCGGCTGCTGCGCCCCCTCGGGCTTGCGCCCTGGGCGACGGCACCGCCGGCACCACCCTAGTTACGGCTCTGGGTGTGGCCAAGAAAATGTAAAAATTGCAAGATTATTAACACATTGATAGGAAACATTAATAACGTTGAAAGAAATTGTTCGACTCGAAAATAAAAATCATTATTTTGATTTGTGTCACAATGTATGTGAAAATACTGATGGAAGACGCTAGCCAGCTCAAAAGTTAAATTCTTAGTAAAGCAAAATCATAATAAAATCATGTGCAGCATTCAATTATAGTAAATTATCTTTAGTATTCAATATATAGTCAAGTAATATATGCCATTCAATCATAGTGTAAGGATATATAGCATTCAGCGAAATGGTATAATTGAGATATTTGGTTTTATAGACTGTTCTGTGTTTGATTAGAGTTCAGTAATTTGTTAATCAACTTATTACATGTCTCATGGCTATTTAACATTTATTTATGGTTATATGTATATATAAAATGTACACTATATGGACAAAAGTATTTGGACGCTTGACCATTACACCAACAGGGACAGTAATGACATTGTATTCAAATACATATATTTTAATATGGAGTTGGTCCCCCTTTTGCAGCGACTACAGATTCCACTCTTCTTGGAAGGCTTTCCACAAGATATTGAAGTGTTTCGGTGGGAAATTCATTCTGTAGAGCATTTATGAGATCAGGCACTGATGTTGGGCGAGATGGCGTGACTCGCAATCACCATTCCAGTTCATCCCAAAGGTGTTTGATGGGGTTGAGGTCAGGGCTCTGTGTGGGACAGTCAAGTTTTTCCACACCAAATTCATCAAACCATGTCTTTGTAGTCCTCGGTTTTGCACTAGGGCACAGTCATGTTGGAATAGAAAATGGCCTTCCCCAAACTGTTGCCACAAAGTTGGAAGCATAGCATTGTCCAAAAATGACTTGGTATGCTGAAGCATTAAGATTGCTCTTTACTGGAGATAAGAGGCCTAGCCCAAAACCTGGAAAACAGCCACATACCACTATCCCTCCTACACCAAACTTCACAGTTGGCATTTTGAAATCAGGCAGATAACTTTCTCCTGCATACTCTAAACCCAGATTCGCCCATCTGACTGCCAAACAGAGAAGCGTGATTTGTCATTCCACAGAACATGTTTACACTGCTCCACAGTCCAGTATCGGTGTGCATTACATCACTCCATCCGACACTTGCCATTGATCTTGGTGATGTGAGGCTTACATGCAGCTGCTTGGCCATGGAAACCCATTCCACAGTTTTTGTGCTAACATTAATGGCAGTGGAAGATAGGAACTCTTCAGCTATGGAATCAGCAGAGCATTGGGGACTTTTACCCACCTGCTCTGTGATTTTACATGGTCTTCCGCTTAATAGCTGAGTAGCTGTTGTTCCTAAACACTTTCAATTTCTAATAATATCACTTACAGTTGTCCGTGGAATATCCAGCAGCAATGAAATTTCACAAGCCATTTTATTGCAAAGGTGGCATCCTATCACAGTACCACATTTGAAGACAATGAGCTCTTCAGACTGACCCATTTTGTATCACAATTGTTTGCAAATGGAGACTGCATGGCTAGGTGCTTGATTTTATACACCTCTGGCATCTGATGCCAGAGGTGCCTCAATGCCTCAGTGCCTCAATGCCTCAATTCAGTAATTAACAGGTGTGGCCAAATACTTTTGTCTAGATAGTGTATATATAATGTAATAAAAAAAAATATAAATAATAATTAAAAAATATATATATATATATATATATATATATATATATATATTGAAGACATACATATATATCTCAATAGAGAATACATGTTGTACCCTTAGTACAGCATGTGTACTTGAAATGGTCATCAGGAGTTTACATGTTTTGTACTGTGAAGAATAGTTTATATAACTATTAACTATCAGTACAGGTGGATAAAATAATATTAAATAAATTTACACATAGCTCACTAATAAATATATGAGACTTTTTTGATACTCTTTATGTATTATTATTATTATCGTTTATTTGGAAGGCGCCACAAGGTTTCCGCAGCTCCGTACATGGCACAAACAGTAGACTATACAGGGTAAAATAGTCCAGAACAATAAAAACAAAGTACCAATACTTCAGAAACTCCGGGAAGGCAAATACAGTCGAGAGGGCCGTTCTCATACGAGCTTACATCCTAAGGGAGGGTAAACAAAATCAGGCACAAAAGGGAGCCAGTGAAGCAAAGGGGGGAGAAAAGGGGGGCCAGGGGAGAGCGAGCAGAAGAGATGAGAGGTTAAGTGGATGGTTGGTAGGCCTTAAGGAACAGGTGAGTTTTAAGTGCCCGTTTGAAGGAGCACAGATTGGGTGAGAGACATATGGAGCGAGAGAGGTCGTTCCAGTGAAGGGGGCAGCGCGGGAGAAGTCTTCGATTCTAGAATGGGAAGAGGTGATCAGAGTGGAGGAGAGGTCGGCAATTATTGGCCGAGCTCAGGGAGCGGGCGGAAGTGTGAATGGAGAGGAGGTTAGAGATATAAGGGGCAGTAGACCGGGAGAGAGCCTTGTAAGTGGTGGTAAGGAGTTTGAAAAGGATTCTGTAGGGGAAGGGGAGCCAGTGTAAGGCAAGACAGAGAGGGGAGGCAGAATAGGAGTGGCGTGAGAGGAAGATGAGTCTTGCAGCCGCATTGAGTATAGAGCGGAGGGGGGGCAAGGTGGGAGCCGGGGAGGCCAGTAAGGAGGAGGTTGCAGTAATCAAGGCGGGAGATGATGAGAGCATGGATGATAGTTTTGGTGGCATCTTGAGAGAGGAAGGGACGGATGCAGGGAATGTTTCGGAGTTGGAGGCGACAGGCTTGGGCGAGGGATTGAATGTGGGGGGCAAAAGAGAGAGAGGAGTCAAGAGTGACTCCCAGGCAGCGGAGTTGGGTGACAGAGGAGATAGTGGCGTTGTTGACAACGATAGAGAGGTCATGGTGGGATGGGAGTCTGGGCAGGGGAAAGACAATGAGTTCAGTTTTGGAGATGTTAATTTTAAGAAAGCGTGAGGACATCCAGGAGGAGATGGCTGAGAGGCAGTCAGTTACACGAGAGAGGAGGGAGGAGGAAAGATCAGGAGAAGAGATGTAGAGTTGAATATCATCAGCATAAAGGTGATACTGAAGACTGAACGAGGAGATGAGATGTATATGTACATGTGTTTACATTTCATGATGAATACACTTTCATCAATATGACGTGCTGTGTGTGGGTCTGTACAGGTGTACTGAGCCTATGGACTCAAATTTAAATTTGACAAAATGTCACAGCTTTTGTTAAAATAAGTATCTATATATGATGGCGGCGAAAGTAAAGCAGTCAGCTAAAACGAATTGCAAAACCAAACAGTGGAAGGTCAAATTGCCATTACACCACTGGTCCCAGGATACCATCCTGTATGATTAACCAGTGCAAAATCTGGTGTCGGAGTACATACTCCCCTTCTGGACTAAACATTAATGTGCCCACACAAAGCAGATCAAGGGATCCTCCACACAAAAGGCCCAAGAGTCAGGTTGCTTCGAAAAGAGCAGTGACTGCAGTGAACCCGCGGGAAAGACACAGCTTGATACATTTACCCCTTAACCTTGAACAGATGCAAAGCTTGCATCTGAAAAGGAGCATGCTTCTGTGCACGCCTGAGCTTTAATCACTTGCATCTGTTTGGGAACGCCTTTATTCCACAGTCCTGCCAATAAAATCGTAGGCTGTCGTAAGTCTCCTTTGTGTTGAAAGTTGAATTGCATGCACTTGTGTTCTTTGGCCTATAGTGGGCATGCATAGAGCAATTTTTATGGCAAATATGTCACGTATCGGCATATGTGTTCCTTAGTGAATCAGTACAAACTGTTGCAGGACAGACTCCGGTCAGCTTTACAGCTTTTACAGGTAATCTTTAAGCTCTCTTTCCCTTTTTTTTCCAACTGAATCTTGTCAACTCTCTTTACTTCTCTACAGCTGATTCCTATCAGCTTTATTTCCATCTTCAACTCACACTCTGCATCTTCAACAGCTTCTCTTTGTTATGTTAATCATCAGATGTTACCATGGAAACTCACACAGCAATGTTTCAAAATATTAGGGATGTGCACCGGCGACTTTTGGTGTTTCGTGTTTTGTGTTTTGGATTCGGATTTTCGTGATGTTTTGGGTTCGGATTTGTTTCGCAAAACACCTGCCGAAAGGTTTTGGTTCGGATTTAAGGTTTTGGATTCGGATGTTTTTTGAAAAAAGCATAAAAAGTTCAAAAATCAAGTTTTTGGGCTTATTTTCACTCCTACGCTATTATTAACCTCAATAACATTCAATAACAATCATTTCCACTAATTTATAGTGTATTCTGAACACCTCACAATATTGTTATTAGTCCAAAACGTTGCAACGAGGTATCTTTCTGGACTGCGTAGTGGAGTGGTCCCCACAATATAATAAGAAAACCATCAACTAGTCTTAATCGCACCAAAAAATGTACCTGGACTGCGTAGAGGAGTGGTCACCACAATATAATAAGAAAACCATCAACTGGTATGAATCGCACCAAAAAATGTACCTGGACTGCGTAGAGGAGTGGTCACCACAATATAATTTAAAAACCCTGAACTTGTATGATTCGCACCAAATAATGTACCTGGACTGCGTAGAGGAGTGGTCACCACAATATAATAAGAAAACCATCAACTGGTCTGAATCGCACCAAATAATGTACCTGGACTGCGTAGAGGAGTGGTCACCACAATATAATTAATAAAAAACCTTCCACGGCTCTGAATTCCCCAAAAAAAAAAAATCTGGACTGCGTAGTGGGGTGGCCCCGGTACCCAATTTGATACCGGGGCCACAATATAATAAAATACACCCTCAACTGGTCAGAATTCCACCAAACAAGTATCTGGACTGCGTAGTGGGGTGGCCCTGGTACTAAATTGGTACCGGGGCCACAATACTTCCTCCAAGTTCCAAGTGTAGTGTTTATAACATATTAACACTACACTAATTCTAGCACGTCAATACCTCTTGTTTTAAATAATGACAGGGCATTTAACTTTTGATTTAATTTTTTGAATTTGTTGACATTTTCTTTTACTTTTTGAACATGGCAAATGACTGTTGAATGGTCACATAATGCCAAAAAAAGAGTTGCAAGATGGAATTGTCCTTGGGCCCTCCCACCCACCCTTATGTTGTTGAAATAGGACATGCACACTTTAACAAACCAATCATTTCAGCGACAGGGCCTACCAAACAACTGTGGCTGAAATGATTGGTTTGTTTGGGCCCCCACACCAAAAAAACAATTCATCTCTCCCTGTACAAACTAAACAGGCTCTACTGAGGAAAGATGTCGTCCTCATCCTCAACCTCTGATTCCTCTCCCCCTACAGTGTGTACTTCCTCCTCCTCACACATTATCAATTCGTCCCCACTGGACTCCACAACCACAGGTCCCTCTGTACTATCTGAAGGGCAGTGCTGTACTTCATTGAGGAATTGATTATTCGTTTTTATAAACATCATTTTTTCAACGTTGTGAGGAAGCAACCTCCTTCGCCACTCACTGATTAGGTTCCCCGCTGCACTAAAAACTCTTTCCGAGTACACACTGGAGGGGGGACAACTCAGGTAAAATAGAGCCAGTTCGTACAGGGGCTTCCAAACTGCCTTTTTTTCTTGCCAGTAACAATATGGACTGTCTGACATGTCTATTTGGATGGTGTCAGCAAAATATTCCTCCACCATTTTCTCTATTGTGACAGCATCCAATGCAGCAACAGTAGACATGTCTGCAATGATTGGCAGGTCCTTTAGTCCGGACCAGATGTTATCAGCATCCCCGCCAGCGGGTCTTTTAGGAAAACTGAGCTTTTTCCTCGCAGGTTTATCCTCCAAATTTTTGTTTTCCATTATATGTAGCACAAGAAAGCGTACCCCTAAGCCACACACACTCGGCAAAGCCTTTAAAAATTATATGCGGCACAGGAGAGTACCACTGGACTTATACTGCTGAATCAGTGAACTTTGTAATATTGCAGTACCACTGGACTTATCCTGCAGAATCAGTGAAATTTGTAATATTGCAGTACCACTGGTGGACTTATACTGCAGAATCAGTGAACTTTGTAATATTACAGTATTGTTTTTGGATATTTCTTTTTTTATAATTATTTTTTTTTATTTTTTAAAATTTTTTATAACTTGGGAATAATGGGGAAATAACAATGCCCTTAGAAGGACAGAGCACAGGACACAGCACCACTGGACTGAACAGGACACAGCACAGGACCCAGCAGCACCACTGAACTCAGAAGGACAGAGCACAGGACACAGCACCACTGGACTGAACAGGACACAGCACAGGACCCAGCAGCACCACTGAACTCAGAAGGACAGAGCACAGGACACAGCACCACTGGACTGAGCACAGCACAGCACAGCACAGCACAGGATATAGCAGGGCAGAGAACCACCTAACACAACCTCCCTCTACCCTGATCAATGCCTGAGTGAAGATGGCGGCGGCCAGCAGGGAATTTATAGAATCTGAGTATCGCGAGATCCGACAACGGGATTATGACTCGGAGCCTCGCTTTCAAGTTTTCATTTGGCGCCAATACCCGGATCTGTCTCGGATCCGACTCGGATCGGCAAAGTTCGGGTGGGCTCAGATTCAGGAAATATGAGTGCGCTCATCTCTACAAAATATACAACTTTATTGCAAGCAATCAATTTCTAAACTGAATTGTAATTCAGTAAATCTAAATTATAATGATATGTCTTATAATTTTACTTTACAGTAGGCAATTAGTGTTGTCCAGCAATCATAAAAAGTAATAAAACTTATTCTGACTAGCAGCTGGGCAGAACACTAAAGCAGGACATGCATTACAATCTGACCATGCAATGTGATTCTTTCTTATCATATTTTTAAATATTTGGCAAGTGTGTGGGTGACAAGATATCCAATGTTTTTATGAAAGTGTTACTAAATCACCTGCATGAGTTAATTACTTATTAATGGATTAATTGTTCATCTCTCTTGCTCGTCACAATGTCCTTATCTTCTCCCTGAGCTACTCTAGTTCCTTAATAATTATATTTGCTTGTAATATATCTCTCCCAAAAAAATGAATTTTTGGGTACAGCATACATATATATATATATATATATATATATATATATTTATATGAAAGTCAATAAGAGGGGATGTAGCGCCTATGATGTAGTATTGAGGGTAGTGTAGTTCCAAAAGCCAGAGTGTGTGCACATGCGTGTCAGATATATACTTGAGAGTAGCTCATCAATACGCAAAGTAGGATGCTTCATCTAGGTCTGCTGTAATCTTGTGTACTCATATGAAGAGAGAAAAAAGCAAGTAGTGTAATGAAGTTATACAGTTATAGTCAATATATCCCAGCCACCCAAGAATAGGCCTACCAGAAAAACAAAATATTGTGCTTATCTGTGAGGTATCTTTAAACAACTGTAGCTTTCCCTTGTATGCTTCACTCCACCACAGGTTCATGACAGGCAGATATAGAATGAAAAAGGTCCCTTTATAGTGTAGTATGTTCAAAAAATAATCACATTTATTATATAAAAATCACACTCACAATAGAATAATAAAATCAAGCTTATCTGTGCCCCAGGTATAATCCTTGCCTTAAATGGTTATGATTGTTATGATTCCTAGTGCATTCAGATAGCAGCAACATAAGTATAATAAAGCAAATGTCTTTATTCAGGCAATATACATAAACAAGGAGTCAGTACGTTGGATATCCATATTTCCAGGTTGCAGTATAAACAGGTATAACTCAAATCCACAGATATGAACAGATGAGATCAATGGCAGAAAAAGTCCACAGAGTAACAAGTTCCAAGTAATGACTGATACAGATAAATAGCAGTGACAAATATTATGAGTCACCCCAGCAGTGTTCCCTCTAACCTGAACAATCTGGAAATTATAGAGTTAAACCTGTATCTTACTAGGAAACGTCCTGCAGATTGTGGATGCAAACCTTTCGGGTGGAGCCTTCATTAGAGTGACCTTTTAACTCTTTCCTTTCCAGATTGCTCAGCTTAGATGGATCACTGCATCCCAGTCAAGGAGGCACAAGGCTGTCTAGGGAAACAGACAAACTGAGTCCAGTGATGAAGCAGAGATCAGGTTAAGCAGAATCCAATAGCCGGGCAGAGGGCGGGGTCACAAGCGAAATAGCATAGTCCAATAATCAAGCCATGGTTGGGGCAACAGGCAAACAAGAATGGTCGAGGAATCAGGCAGAGGGTCACATAGGGAGATCAACAGGAGAAGCACAACCACTGGAACAGGGAGGAACCAGCAGCATCCAGGGTTTAAGGATAAACTGCACAGAGCACAGCTTGAGGCAGGTATTTCAAGCTGTGGGACAGGTGCAGTTCTAATCAGGCATCATGCAAGGGGATTAACTCCTCCAGACATGGTGAAAAGTTCAGGAACAGCAGCCTTTGGTGGATTTGAGGTACTGCTGCTATATACAAAGAATAGGCAGAGTCGTGGCATAGTCCCTCCTTTAAGGAGTGGATTCCAGATGCCCCATACAAGCTCCCTTCAGGTTTTTCTCCTCTTCTTTCTCTTTTTATAGGGTCTCCCTGGAGACACATTTTGGCTCTTCTCCAATGGAGTACCGAGAAGACCCAATTCTTCAAGAGCAACAGAAGAATTGGCAAGCTCGTCCACTAAGTCTCTAGTATCTTCAGTAAATTCACTTTCAGGGTCTGAGTCCCAGCCTAGGGTTAGGATGGGACCTTTTTTTTTTAATTGCAAGATGGTGATATACCCATAAAGCCAGCCACCAAGGTTGATGCTTGTTGTGACTGAAGTGACAAGGCGAGGGTTTTTTACTGCTTGTTAACCTTCTCCCTAGGTGACATAGACTGCCTGATGGAAGACACACTCATAGAGATCTTATGGACAAGTGCAGGAACTGACAAACATGGAATGGGCACAGAAAAATCGTGATCAGATGACTTGACTGTGGATGGAGTGCACTTCTGACAAACGGCATTAACAAAGTCCATGGTATTATGAATAATGGGATCATCGGAATTTAGTAATGAGAAGGCCCAAGTTTGTGGCTCCCCTCTAAAACACATAATAATTGAACCCACTTGGTTAAATTGGTCAACAAAATAATCCGGACATTCTTGAAACTTTTTAGTGGAAAGTTGGAGTACAGTATCAAACTGTTTGATCTCTCTCTGTCAAAGAAGACTGGAGGAGGATCTGATGACTCGAAAGAGGCTTTTGGGCGCTCTGGTTCAATAGCAGACTTTGAAGAGTTCCCGGCTTGTGCAGCAGTTTCTGGAGAGTCCCCAGCTGGGATGGCAGAGCAGGAGTCCAGAGCTGAGACGGCAAGTTGGGCACACCTGACGGGAATCCCGGACTGGGCACAGCACTCAAACTGGATAGCATGGTGAAGAGCCTTAGAGCAGACAACACTGTGAGAAGCCTCCAGAGCAGACAGCACTGTGAGAAGCCTCAGAGCAGACAACACTGTGAGAAGCCTCAGAGTAGACAGCACTGTGAGGAGCCTCAGAGCTGACAGCACTGTGAGAAGCCTCAGAGCATACAGCAACAAGTGGTAACTCGGGCTGAACCGCTAAGAGTGGCAACTTGGGCTGAATCACATAGAGTGGCAACTTGGGGCTGAAACGCATGGACTGGCAACTCAGGCTGAACCGCATGGACTGGCAACTCAGGCTGAACCGCATGGACTGGCAATGTCTCTGGAGCAAACTGGAGGGACAGGGCCCTCTCTGGAGCAGACTGTAATGGCAGCGCCCTTTCTGGAATAGGCTGAATGGGCAGCGCCCCTTCTGGAACAGGCCATAAGGGCAGTACCCCTTCTGGAACCAGCTGTAAAGGCAGCGCCCCTTCTTGAGCAGACTTTAAGTTCACCTTGGAACTGGATGCAGGAGCTGGCACCTCAGAACTGGAGGCAGGAGCTGGAAACTCGGAACTGGAGGCAGGAGCTGGCACCTCGGAACAGGAAGCAATGACAGGAGGCTCAGCACTGGAGGCAATGGCAGGAGCCTCAGCACTGGAGGCAGAGAGTGGCACCTCAGGACTAGCTGCCGAGCAGATCAGGTTGTAGTAAAGCAACAGGAGGTGACGTGCATAACAATCCAAGGTCTGGAGAGGAGCACACTGAAGACTGCTCCATAGGATGTTGTGGTCTGCAGAGTGGACAGCCTTGTAAGTAATGTTCGCCACTGTAGAGGCATAGTTAGCCAATCTTTCTGCGCCATTGATCCTCCTCGGTCAGATGGGGACGCAGGTAGCTTGCCCATTTAGAATCCCTGTGATAGAGACCACCGGCAACACCGTGGATTCACTACCATTAATGTTAGAAAAAGTTATGAGAGAATTTCCTGCGGTCTGCATGCTTTCTTTAGAGGAGTTTGTTGCTCTGGAATCGATATTTGTGTTGAAACTGCTCACCACAGAAGCAGGAAGGGTTTTAAGCAGTTCCTGAAGTAAAGTAGATACCTGTATTATTTGGTAACGGAACTGAATAATGTCCATCTGCCGCATTTGTAGTTGTGGATTTACTGACATGTCTTAACAGCCAAACACAGAGTTCAATGCAAAAACACTAGGAATCCCAGGACTAAAGCAGAGGGCGTGCACTCAGCAGGCCCAGATTGTATGGCAGTTCATCATGTTATGATTCCTAGTGCATTCAGGTAGCAGCAACAGAAGTATAATAAAGCAAATGTCTTTGTTCAGGCAATATATATAAACAAGGATCAGTACGTGGGATATGCAGATTTCCAGGTTGCAGTATAAACAGGTATAACTCAAATCCACAGATATGAACAGGTGAGATCAGTGGCAGTAAAAGTCCACAGAGCAACAGGTTTGAAGTAATGACTGATACAGATAAATAGCAGGGACAAGTATTATGAGTTACCCCAGTGCAGAAGGCACAAGGCTGTCCATGGAAGCAGACAAACTGAGTCCAGTGATCAAGCAGAGATCAGGTTAAGCAGAATCCAATAGCCGGGCAGAGGTCGGGGTCACAAGCGAAATACTATAGTCCAGTAATCAAGCCGTGGCCGGGGCAACAGGCACACAAGCAGGGTACAGGAATCAGATAGAGGGTCACAACAGGAGATCAACAGGAGAAGCACAAACAATGGAACAGGGAGGAACCAGCAACAGCCAGGAATTAAAGATGAACTGCAGAGCACATCTTGAGGCAGATATTTGAAGCTGTGGGACAGGTGCAGTTCTAATCAGGCATCAAGCAAGGGGATTAACTTCTACAGACATGGTGAAAAGTTCAGGAACAGAACAACAGCACCTCTGGAGGATTTGAGATATTGCTGCTACATACAAAGAATAGGCAAAGTCGTGACATAAATAACAATAGATCAGGATATCCTAGGATTCAATTACTGGTAATCTGGAACAAATTGCCAGGTATAGGGTACCAGTGCACATCACATAACCTCAATGAGTTTCATCCTTAAAACGACTTCCTGAGGAGATATTGTGGCCTGTCTTTCTATAGATTTATTGATAGTGATGCTCGCCGTCATTATGCCCGTGCACACCGCTCATATTGCACTGCGCATGCTTGACCCACAAGTCATACTGCGCATGCATGACCGCCAATACTTGTGCAGTATAACTACATTGCTGGAATTATTATTTAGCTGTCTGGTTACTTAGGACATGGTGGGATGTAGACTCAATGTTGGATAAAGTAGTAAATGCAAATATAGTATATAAATCTATGAGTTTATAATCGGTGGCCATCTTTGTACAGGAATAGGAAGGGGGAAAGTCAGTATGAATCAGCCATCTTTGTAAAGGATGAGTAGTGGATTCTTCCTTATAGTTATAGAAATTTTGTGGGATTGTTAGTTGGTGGCCATCTTTGTTAAGGAGTAAGAATGGGATAAGACAGTAGAAATCGGCCATCTTTGTAGGGGAAAGTGGTAATTCTTCTCTATTGTTATTGAAGTATCAAGGCATTTAACCAAAGAAATAAATTAATAACAAAAATGTCCGGGTCATCTACATAGAGATGAGTATCTATTCACCCATACATAATAAATAATTAATTATCCATAGATTACAGAGACATAAATGTGAAATCATTAAAATCATAACATACAATACTATAAAATTATAAAAAGCCCCTCATAGATATGCATAGCGAGGGCATCAAACAATAGATCCAAATTGTGCAAAAGTGTACATTGTAGAGGCCATGAATTGATACAAAGTGATTATAATAAAATAGTTATAAATATTGAACCATAATTTATTCAAAAATTCTTGTAGTATAGAACTGACACAACTTTTTCTTCTACTTTACGTATACGGAGATCAATGGTGAAACAGAAAACCAGCCTGTAATCATATCAACACAGTATGTGATAATTTCCCATAAGAGGAAGTGAAATTTCTTAAATTGCCAAGAACAAATGCGCAGAGGAGTAGGGAATCATAAAAAAGGGGCTATTTCATAGCCCTCATTAAGACCTGATGGGGTGAGTGTATTCAGTTTGTAAATTCAAAACATCTCTCGCTTTGACAATTTTGTTTGGATATTCCCCCCTCTAGGTCCTAGAGTCACATGTTCAATTCCTTTAAATGTAATCTGACTGGAATCTGCATTATGTATATTTGTGAAGTGTTTAGAAACTGAGTGCCACATCCCCTCTAATTGACTTACATAGAACTCCATCGGTGTACCATTCGAACGTTGAAGAGAGGCTGCTACTTTGATCTAAAGGAGGTGTCCGGGTGTGATCTTACTTCGGACTAATACCCATACAATCCTGAATTGAGCGCCATAATTATTGTCATCTTCTTTATAATATATATATATATATATCTACTTGACCTGCCGTTTGTTCCTCTGCTCAACTGCTTGCTGCTGTTACCTGCTCGCTGGACAACTGCTATCTACAGCTGAAGTACCTGTTACTTGTAGTGCCACACTGATCTGCTGAACCTCTCGCTGCTGTTACCTGCTCGCTGGACAACTGCTATCTACAGCTGAAGTACCTGTTACTTGTAGTGCCACGCTGCTCTGCTGAACTTCTTGTTGCTATTACCTGCTCGGTGGACTACCGATATCTATGACCGAAGTACCTGTTACTTGTAGTTCCACGCTGGCCTCATCGGAGACTCCTTACTGCTGTCAAACCTACACGCTGAACTTCCACTGTGAGTTGATTGCTGCACCTGTGACCATTTTGCACACCTGTCATTTGTACTTCCATGCTGGGTTCAATTGAGACTCTTCCCGTCGTTAATCTGCATGCTGAATTACTGCGGTCTGCAGCCAAGGGTGCCTGTCACATGCAGTTCCACACTGGGTTCATCAGATACTTCTCTCCGCTGTTACCTGCATGCTGAACTTCTTCTGTGAGTTATCTGCTGCATCTGTGGCTAGTTCTACGGCTCAAGTTTCTATGTTTATTCGGCTGATCCAACAGCGCTATTTCTCCATTGATAAGTCTACTTTTGAAGATATCTGTCATCTGTAGTTCTATACACGGCTTGGATACTCATCATTCCTCTGCTACTTCTAGATAATGAACTGTTTGATGTTTCTTCTGTTCATTCTCATCATTTGGGATTGTTACCTGTAGAACCAAGTAGTTCAACGATTATTGCTTTTCCACCCTGAGAATTATCGTGATACCTGTAACCCACCTGCTACATAGAATCATCGCTGTCTTCGGCTCAGCAGTTCTACATTATCATTCTGTTGGGACTATTGCTGTACCAGTGATTCACATTTATCTGCTGTGTATTACGTTATTGGATCCACGCATTCTCTGTTTATCTCTCTACGTTTGAACTATTCTTTTACTCATCCCATGCAGTTGTTAAGAGTTACCATCTGTGAAGTAGCATTATGTGATCTTCATTCTGCCTGTTGTCCAAATAGCCGTGTGTTCAGTATCTGCCAGTTATATATATTCTTCTATTTCTATTGTACCATCAGTCAATACATTATTCTGCAGCATTACTACTATCCCCAGTGTTTTATTACTATTATTACTTAAGCCTGTGAACCGTGAAATTCTAATCCTGTGATACCAACATCCTCTGCTATATTGTGTGTTGCCTCCACTACCCTCTGTTAGTTCTTGTCTGGGAAACCGCGACCTGTGGAATAGGAGCAACGGAGTCCATATTCCCTTGTGGGGATCCCTGGTGAATACCTCCTATCCGTTAGACTTCACACTCCTGGGCAAGTCCTATATAGACAGAGGCAAGGGATCTACAAAACCTTTCAGAGTCGTGACAGTTATCAAAAAGAGAAATGTTTTGGATATGCCAACTTAATACAAAGAAAGGGGGCTATGAAATAGGGTTATGACGAGAAATAATCCCCCACCCATTTTTCCTATACATTGTACAAACAATTAAGTTTTCCACATTTACATTGATTGTATCTCATTAACAATACCCCTGGGGCATTATTACCATGTTTAATATTATCTACAGTTATGGAATAGCTCCTTTGCACTTAATTCTGGATGTCTATTTATTGATTTGATACATGACCATAACTCTTTCTAAAAGAGATAGTGGGCAAATTTCATTGTTCTCCTTCCAACGGCCCTTTCCTCTGAGTCTATCCAAATGTTGTATTTATGTCCTTGAATTAGACACAATATATATAGTAATTTTTATCTGTACCTATGTTTTATACTTCTCCAATAGGGATATACTAGGTCCCTATTTTTTGTGTTTAGAAGCTCTTTATATATTACTTGTTGTATATGCTAATAGTGATGTTCTAATTCCTGGACTAGGTAGTATTTATTCTTTATGCTAGACAGGTTAGTCTTTATTACTTCTGATCTTAATTTCCCATTTATTTTAAAAATAGTTGAGTCATGCAATCTCATTATTGTATCCTCTTCCACATATGTTTTATTATCTTATATTTTACATTCAGAAATCTGTTTTTTATATTCTCTTATTGTCCCATATTTCATATTCAGAATATGGTATTTACCTATTATTATATATACTTTTTGTTTTATCCTATATACCATTTTTTACCTCATTTAAGGCTCACTATTTACACAATTATCATATTTTCTCACTAGCCCGTTTTATTTTTTGTTTTATCTCCCCAGTTTTCCAACTTCTAAGATCATCAACATCATCAACATTTATTTATATAGCGCCAGCAAATTCCGTAGCGCTTTACAATTGGGAACAAACATTGATAAGACAATACTGGCTAATACGTACAGACAGAGAGGTAAGAGAACCCTGCTTGAAAGCTTACAATCTATGGGACAATGGGAGTTAGAAACACAAGGGCATGTGCTACATCATATTGCACAATGGACCAGCTAGACTGCAAAGGTAAAAGTATTGAGTGTGCTGTGTGTGTGGCAATGTTGGTCAGACGGTTGTTGTCTTGCGTTCGCAGTGTAGAGGATGGTAATAGGGTAATCTAGGGAAATTAAGATGATGGTTGAGGAATATCATAACCTTGTCTGAAGAGGTGGGTTTTCAGTGAACGCTTGAAGGTTTGAAGACTAGAGGAGAGTCTTACTGTGCGAGGGAGGGAATTCCACAAAGTGGGTGCAGCCCGGAAAAAATCCTGTAACCAAGAATGGGAGGATGTGATGAGAGTGGAGGAGAGACGTAGATCTTGTGCAGAACGGAGGTGTCGAGTAGGGAGATATTTTGAGACAAGTGAGGAAATGTATCTCGGTGCAATTTTGTTGATGGCCTTGTATGTTAGTAGAAGAATTTTATATTGGATTTGTTGAAATACAGGCAGCCAATGTAGAGACTGACAGAGTGGCTCAGCAGAGGAATAACGGTTTGTAAGGAAAATCAATCTAGCCGCTGCGTGCAAAATAGATTGTAGGGGTTCAAGTCTGACTTTGGAAAGACCAGTAAGGAGGGAATTGCAATAGTCGATGCGGGAGATGATAAGTGCATAAATTAATGTTTTTGCAGTGTCTTGTGTAAGATATGTGCGTATTCTGGAAATGTTCTTTAGGTGTATGTAACATGATTTAGATATAGAGTTGATGTGGGGAATAAACGACAGTTGTGAATCAAGGATTACACCTAGGCAACGAGCTTGCGGGGTGGGATTTATGGTCATGTTATCAACAGAAATATAAATCCTTTGATTAAAATCCCTATAGGGTAATATTACCTTTACCCCACCAAGATGGCCGCTTTCCACCTTCACCATCTTCTATATAGATGTCAGTTTCTTAACCCCATTCTCCTTCACTAATATGGCCACCAATCAACACTCAAACGTAAAGATGGCTGACTTATAATATCCATTTGGCTTCCTATGTACACAAGCGGCGGATTCCCTATTATTTAATCCATATCTCATTGTTAAACTGTATACCAACACAGTCTTATCTAAATTTATACAAAGCAAATAAGCCACTGATCTCTGCAAATACGAGTGCGATGCATGCACAATAAGGGGTATAGACCGCGCATGAACAGTACAATCGGACCACTGTGCACGCGCGATGACACTATAAAGCAATACACAAGCACACACATTATTGAATCTCCTGGTGAAGTCCTTTTTGAGGACGAAACGCATTGAGACTGAACTTTTCTGTTATACACACTGTAAGATATTTATTCTCTATCTGGCTACTGAGTTGAATCCCATTGGAAACTAGTGTGTGAAGGCCTTTGGCAGCTATCTCATGAACGTTTTAGAGACTGAACATTTCTTATTATATACCTAACATGTATAAACCTAAGATGAGCGTGTAATACTCTACATCAGGCCTGTCCAACCTGCGGCCCTCCAGATGTTGTGAAACTACAAGTCCCAGCATGCCCTTCTAGCTATCAACAGGTTGTTTACTGGCAAAGCATGCTGAGGCTTGTAGTTTCACAACACCTGGAGGGCCGCAGGTTAGACAAGCCTGCTCTACATAGTTTGAGTGTGCATTTTTTTTTATATGCTGAATAAATTTTATGTTTAAATTACTACACTATATGGTGTTTCTACTTCTACTATATACCTGCTGAGTGATACCTGCTAGCTGATACCCTACTGGGGCTACTGTTTGTGACTAAGAAATACCAAGCAAAAGGCAAGCTGTCTTCACATTCATTATCAACATACCAGGATGAGCTGAGGTGGTTGTTACCGAATTGAGACACAGATAAGCTGTTTTTCTTACTATCTTTGGTACGCGGCCAATCAGTGCTTTTACTCTGTATTTATGTTTGATCCCATGTAGGAAGATAATATCTATGGTCAAAATTATTATAACATCTTTTTCTGGTATGCCTTTATCTGGGTGGCTGAGCTATAATGCAAGTATTTGTGTAACGGTATCACACTATCTGGGATTTTTCTCTCTTGGCAAGGATTTATGTTATACAGCGTACCTATGTGACCGCGGCGGAATTATCTATCCTGATTAATGATGAACTGTTTTCAAGCAGACATTTGGTACGCATGTGCACATACCTTGGTTTTGGGGCTATCGTACCCTCAACAATACACCAAAGACGCCATACACCTTCTTATTTGCTTTCATTGAACTTCATTTGGTATACCATCCAAACCTTGAAGGGAGGCTGCCACTTTGTTATAAAGGAGATGTCCAGGTGTGAATTGATTTTGCACTATTATATTTTAAATTTTGAATTGAGCGCCACTGCTATAGTCATTATTTGTGTGTGTATATATATATATATTTATTGTGGCAAGAGCCCGCTACTGCTGAAGCACACGCGAACAGTTTCTTTTTATGCAACTTTATTGTCAGGATGGTTAAAATGTATTTGACACCGTATGAATTTCACAGCAATTATGGAGACCCTACACGCTAGCTAGACATAGACCAGCTCTCTAAGGACCAGCCAGCTTCCCCAGCGTTGGTCTCACTGAACAAATGATACAAGCAAGTTTTTATTCATGATAGTCCTCCCCCAGCCTTAGCTTGATGGGCAGGTGACACACCCACCTTCCCTTTAAGAGAAAACTCCCATCAGTGGTTCTGGTTGCACTAACAGACACACTCTGTCTGTTTACTGAGAGGAAGGAGCTTTCAAACCATGTGAGATAACCAAACTTAAACTATTGTTTGTAACACATAAGACTTTATCATCAATCTAGGTGCATTACTGCACAAATGTTTACTCTGCTTGTGTGCTTTCTCTGCATCTTGTTAGATAAATGACTCCCCTTGTTACATATCCCTCCCCCTAGCGTCTCCAAGTAGGGGGACGCCAACTTCGTGAGGAGCGCATATTTTTATGACAATGCATCTGCATTCTTGTGCAGTATCCCAGGTCTATGTTCTACTGAGAACTTGAAAGGTCGCAGTGCCAAGAACCAGCGGGTTACCTTGGCATTTATCTCCCGGTTGTTCTGCATCCATCGCAATGGTGCATGATCTGTTATTAAGGTGAACTCTATGCCTAGAAGATAATAGCGCAGAGCTTCTGTAGCCCATTTTATGGCGAGACATTATTTTCCCACAATGGAATATTTTTGTTCCCTCGGAAGTTACTTACGAATTAGGTACAGGACAGGATTTTCTACTCCATTCTTCTCCTGTAACAAGACTGCATATAAGCCAGCACCAGAAGCATCAGTTTGAAGGAAAAACCTCCCGGCAAAGTCCGGTGCTTGTAGAACTGGAGAGGAACAAAGAGCTATCCATAGATCAGACTAGGCAGCTTCTGCAGAGTCAGACCAGATTAATCTATCTGGACAACTTTTTTTTCAACATGGAGCAGCTCTAGTGGTGAAGTGGCTTACAAACTGCCTGTAGTAACCTACTAAGCCTAGAAAGGTTCTTAACTGTGACTTTTTCTCTGGTCTTGTCCAATTTTTGACTGCCTCCACTTTGCCTAGCTGGGGTTTTACACGCCCTCGGCCAATAACGTACCCCAAATATTTGGCTTCTCTCATGGCTATGGCACATTTCTCTGGGTTAGCTGCTAGTCCTGCTGACCTTAATGAAGCCAAGACCACCTCGACTTTAGCTAAATGTGATCCCCAGTCTGGGGTATAAATCACTATATATCGTCCAAATAAGCGGCTGCATAAGCCTTGTGAGGCCGTAGCAATTTATTCATGGCCCTTGGAAGGTGGCAGGGGCCCCATGCATCCCAAAATGTAGGAATTTATATTGATATAGATCATCAGGGGTGGAAAATGCAGTCTTTGGCTTGGCCATGGAAGTCAGGGGAACTTGCCAATAACCCTTTGTTAGATCAAGAGTTGTCAAATAGTTACTACCAGCAAGATTTTCCACTAGTTCATCCACACATGTCATCGGATAGGCATCAAACTGTGACATACTGTTTAGGCGCCTAAAGTCATTGCAGAACCTAATTATCCCATTTGGTTTTGGGATAAGCACAATGGGACTATTCCACTCACTAGTGGACTCTTCAATCACGTCTAACTGGAACATTTTCTCAATCACTTTTCTCACATACACCCGCCTGGCCTCTGGAATGCGATATGGCTTCTGTTTTACAATGACTCCTGGCGTAGTGACAATGTCATGTTCGATTAAGGTAGTGCACCCAGGAATAGAAGAGAAGACATCCCTGTTTCGGTGAATCATTTCTTCAGTCTGTTGTCTCTGCTTTTAATACTAGGGGTACATGGACCTGAGGAACCATTAATTCTTCTACTTTTTCCCCCTGTACAATAGCAACTCTATACAGGAAATTATTTTTGACAATAAAATATGGTATACCTTCTGCAGGCTGGGCGGCTTTCGCTACCCCATTTACCTCAGTCACACTTTAAAGGCATGTTCCAAAGTGGCATCATTAAGTTGGTCCCGAGCAAAGTCCTGCAACATCAACGACCAATGCTAGTTTGGACTGTCCATGTTTCCCCGCAGGTGGATGCTTTTGTGGAACTCCTGCTGTGACTCCCCAGATGGCATTCCGGTTTGTCGGTTCCCAAAGATCGATGTCCAGATGTTGTGGACTCTTAGGCGGTTCCTTTAAGACCGGGCTTCCGACCGTTGCATCAGTTGCCGGCATGTCCGGCCGGATCCGCTCAACGAGGACTTCATTAAACAGTGGGAAGTCTCGCCCCAAAATGAGTGGAAATGGGAGTTTAAGTGCTATGGCAGCTACCACCATAACGGTTTTGTCTTTTAGTGTGACTGGTGGTATTGGTCTTTCATACACCTCTGTCGTCCCATGTACGCAAAGAACCTTCACCTTCACCTTGGGCAACCGAGAAGTAATGGTTTCGGGTAAGGCAGAGCTGGAAACCAATAAAAGTTCACTCCCTGAATCAAACAAGGCCAGGTCAAGGTTTTGGTTGATTAGCACTGTCACCCGGAACAAACAAAGACTTCCTGATGTGGGACTCATAGTAAAACAGCTTGGGAAAGCAGGCCCAATATGTGCTACGGAGCAGTCCATGGGTTCTGGTAGTTTAGGACACTCTGCCTTAAAGTGACCTAGCTCACCACATTTGAAGCACTTCAGATTAGACTCCTTCGTAACTGGCCCACTGTTCGTAGCAGTTTTGCCATTGGGCCCTGTAGCAAGGATTGTCAAACCTGGCTTTTAGCGTGGCAAAGGCTTTGGCATGAATGCGGATTCTTTAGTCATTTGCTGTAGCGCACAAAACCTCTCTACCACTGCGGCAAGCTCTTCATAAGTTTGTGGGTCTGATTGCAGCACCCACCTTTGCAAATCGCGGTTCAGCCCCCGGATGCAATGATCTATCGCCAGAACTTTGATAATTCGAGAAGGCGAATTCTCTGCAGGCTGCAGCCATTTCTTTAAACTTTTAGAAAGCTCAGTCAATTGCGCTCTGATCGGCTTTTCTTTATCATAGCGCCATTGGTGATAGTGCTGGGCTCGGCCTGGCCCTGAAACCCCAATGCAAGCCAATATCTCAGACTTTAGACGCACATAATCAGAGGCCCGGTCCTCATCTAGATCCATATAAGCTCACTGAGCTTCACCAGTCAGATATGGCGCCAGCCTCTCAGCCCAATCTTTAGGAGGTCATTTTACCCTTTTTGCAAGTCTCTCAAAGGACACCAGATATGCTTCTACGTCATCAGCTGGTGACATTTTCTGCAGAACCGGACCAGGTGGTTCATTTCTGTCATGCCTCACTTGGCGCAATTCTTCCCTTAAGAGCTTTGTGTTTTCCACCTGCGCAGCGGCCACATTCACGAGGATTCTTAGTACTTCCTCCATGTTGTATGCTTTTTCTGCATCTTTTCAGATAAATGCCTCCCTTTGTTACAAAATATGTATATATATGAATTATGGGATGAGTATTCTCAAACATATCAAAGCTATATCTATCGAGTCACTTTTATTATATACCTATAGGATAAATAAAATTTAAGCATCTACTTTGAAGACATGTCTATAGCAATGTAAGCTGGGGTTCCTCTTTAAGGACACATAACTTGTTTTCCTCTCTAGATTGGAAATGCCAAGATGTATTTGCCAAATAGTAGATACATTAGCAAAATCTTAGGAGATAGAATCCAGAAAAAACAAAGTCAATAGTACCAAAACAAGCAACAGACTTCTTAAGGGCTGAGAATAATCATTTGACATTATTCCTGTGCTTAATATAATTTAGAAAAATTGTATTGCATTGCTTTAACTTCCATTTCAAACAGGTCAGATAACTATTAAACACACTACTTGTCTAAATAGCTTTACATGAATTCTTGAAGTGCTGTGACATGCAGCTACAATACTGCACAAACTGGCTTCTGTGAAAAAACTTCTTACAGTGCCTTAGGCCTTTTTCAGATGAGCAATTTCAGAGAATATTCTCGCTCCTTATTCTAGATGGGATGTGATGCAAGAAAAAATTCTCATTAACTGCAGTGTCTACATGTGTCTGCTTTTGACATGCTAGGACCAAAATGTCACAAAATAGCCTATGTGCAATCTTTCTGAGATTTGGTCTGACCCGTATTGTACACTACTGCCCAGATAACAATGATCCCTGTGTCTGCAATATTTTCAGTGTACTTTATTTCATTTTGTGTTTCATCCAGAAAATGGGTGGGGTATGTTAATGTGACGCTTTTAATAATGACACTGAGTATATAGACAAATGTAACCCGATTGCAATAAAACCAATGTGCTTGAAATGCTGATTTACATTAATACAGACACAGAACATATCCGAAAACACTACCTTGCAGACTGCCATAAAATCCAAACACACAGCATGCTGGCACTAACCCTAACCCTTAAAATAAATTGTCCAGAGCTCGGGTCCTGCCATTGCCGCTTTAAATTCCCAAAGCTCAATGTCCATCTGTTTTGTGTTGTAAAACAGAAGTGCCCCCGGCATGCAGTGAGTTCGGAATTGATGGCAGTCTGCAAGGTAGTGTTTTCAGATATGTGTCTGTATTAATGTAAGTCAGCATTTCAAGTGCGTAGGTTTTATGGCAATCAGGTTATATTTGTCTATATACTCAGTGTCATTATTATAAGTGTTGCATTAACCATTACCACCGCCAGAGAACAGCATGAGAAAATTCTCTGAAAAAAAAGAGACCACATTTTTAAGTAAAAATAAGCAAAGTTCATGTGGTTCGAGTCACAGAATTATTTGATATGTTGGACCAGTATTTTTATTTATTTATTTTTATTTTCATTGAATAGTTGCACAAATATTTTATGTAGAGGTCAAGAGAGTGTTTACTTATGCTTTAGTTCTAACTCACAGGTCATATCTCAAATTATTTTCTTTCAATATTCTACACACAATATACTTGTTGCCGAAAATGATTATACTGCACATTGGTAATGGAACCACCATAGTAATGTAACATTTTTATCTATTCTCATTGCCATAAAAATGTTTTACAATGGAGAATATTGGACGCACTGTTGTTCATAGTGTATCTCATTTTTTTGAACTTTTTAAAGGTATTTCAAGGTAGGTCATATCCCAGTGTTTCCCTAATCCAGTCCGCGAGAAGCCTCAGGAAGTGCTTGTTTTCCATGTATTCATGCTTGAGCAGAGGTGTATTCATTATTGACTGACACATTATAAAAGGTGGTATTAATTATTTCACTTTTTACCTGGCAAACATGCACTGTAAGGGCTCACTGAGGCCCGTATATTGGAAATGACATATCTCATTCTAAAATATCATTCTAAAATATCTGCAGAATTGAAATCAATTTCCGTTGTTTTTTATTTTATTTTAATAATTCTTTCTTCAATATTACTTTTATCCCTAAGAAGTACATAATACCAGGAAGTTAAAGCGGAGAGACAGAAACAGATGGATGTATCTGCTAAAGCTAAGATAATTTCAAACTAATATACGGCAGGTGCTTGTTTATCATCACAGGAAATTAAGAGGCATAAAAAGATTGACTGTGGGATAACAGCTGTTACCAGATAATCCGAGAAAAAATAATTCACAAGAGAAATAAAGTACACAATAAAATGTTTAATAAAAATGGTTATCCCATTGCATCAGGTAGGGGAATTTTGAAGATAGAAGTTGTTTTTAATATTGACTGTCAGATAAACATGTAATGTTTAAAGTCTGGTTGAGATGCAAGATGATATATAGTCAAATGTTAATAATTTATTTATATATACTACAAACCAGCAATCACTAATTTTTTTGTCAAAAGGAACTAAAGGGATATTTTAGCTGTTTCTTGATTGAAATACTACATTGAAACTGACCAACTTCTCTGTACATTTAAGGTTAGTGTCAGACAAACTGCAAAATTCAGTGTACTAAAGCTAAAAAAAAAAATGTTGTTTCATCTGTTTCCGCCCATTATAATCAATATATGCAGATTCCTAGCTCCTCTAACACTAAAGCGTAGAAGCTCGTATGACAGATACCCATACATAGGTAATGGCTAATATGAAATACTGTGTTATTTAAGTTTCAAAATCCTTCGTGTCTGTTCGACACATCAAACAAGCATTTAAAAGATTTTTTTTCTGCATATAGCGTGTCTCTGAAGCAACATTTATTGAGTGTACACAAACTGGTAGTGAGACTCCATTCATTCCTTTATCTCATTGCAGGAACGATGAACATTCTCATTTAAAATGTTGCACAGAATGGCCCCAGTCTGACATGTCTCTAAGGGTTAGCTGTGTTCCAAAATGAAAAGTAATCAGACAGCTCTGAGTGGTAACATCTGGTTGGTTGCCTGCACATTTGTGTGGTTGGTCTGTGCCAGGCTGTAAATCAATTACTTTTAATCCCTAAGCACTTATTGTTCTGTAGATGCTGCTGCCATATTCACTCTTTAAGAAATGTTATTTGTGTATAATAATGTGCAGCAGTGTTGATAGGCCTGCCACCATGGACCCAATCCCGGGTCTCAAGCGCAATGCTCCAATTCATTTTTAAACTTTTATTTTAATTATTTACCTGTTTTATAGCATCTAATTAAACACAAACTAGTGCAGAGCTCTAGCTGAGTACACCTACATAGTATATAGATGTGTGTGTGAGCAGACACTTGGAAAGGTCATCCACAAATGTGGTGAGCCTGACTGTCCAGCCACAAATGATGTTTTTAATTAAAAAAATGGCATCAACTATTGAAAATAGTTCGGTAGTCAGATGAAAAAGTCTATAAAATTGTATCTTAATATAATGAATAAATCAGGAGTGCATTATGAAAGCTAAAATTATAGATCAAGGATTTTTCAGATTTATTGGGAAGTATATAATATATATATTGCATTTACATTTGACTTTATTATGTTTTTGTAAAACAATGTTATATACTGATTTTATATGATAAGCTATATAATAACATGTAAGTTTATTTTCTGAATTTGTCCTTTCCTGTGTTATTAATTAGGGCAGACACATATGCAAATTAGTATTATATAAACTTTCTCCACTACCTGTAGAATAGATTTCACTTCCTTACCCAGAAAACAGATACATTTTTAATAGTGGTGAGGGACAGCCCACAAGTGTTTGTCTCCACAACTAATCTGAAAGTTTATTATAAAGTTTAATATATTACATATATTTTTTCAGGACAACTGGCAAATCACTTGAACTTTTATAAATTTTACCTTTCGTTGCACACACTTTGTTGATTTATGTAAGAAGTTCACCTATGAGTTGGTTTTGGAAAGAGGGATTCATCTGGTTCACTTAATATCTGTGGTGCTATTGGTACAGTCTGGTTCTGGTGTGGAGTGTCTTTATTGTGCAGATATTCAAATTGATTAAATATATTGGGGTTCTTTTCTGGATTTTGGACTTAGCCCAAACACTTCAATGAACACAGCTAGTGTTGTAATAGGATAAATAGAAAATTTTTATACCCCCTCCCGGATACTTGCTACATATTTCTGGACTAACTTTCTTTCTGTATTTATTAGAAGATGTAAGAAATCTATTTCACTGTGATTCAGAAGTACTTCTTTACACATACTGTATATTTAATTTAAGTTACATTTTAGGTTGTGGTTTCAGAGATATGTGTCCAAACTTAAGATTCTCACTTGTTTTGTGCAAAAAAAAAAAGTTTTCTCTCCACCATTGAAAATGCATTTTCATTTCTCTAACATCATAGAAGTGGTGCTTTAAAACAGAGAACTATTTATTGGAAAGGGAATATATTATATTTCTGCATTCAACTCTTGACTTTAATATGATACATTTGCTGCTTTGTACATTTTACATCTCTTGTGGCTTGTTCTCTTTAAATAGAAGCATCAAAAGCAAGTTGAGAAACTTGCAGACTCTCACTCCTGAAGGATACTATCTGCTCATACACTTTGAAGTGTATCTACAGAGAAGTACTTCACCTTTTTAAGTAGTTCATAAACTAGTGACAAAATAGCGGCATAATGTAAGAAGCAAACCTTGACTTTACACCAGTTACTTACATCAGAAAAAGATATATGGGATAATTTAAATACAATCAATCAGTGATTCTTATGTTCTAAAGTAGTGCATGTATATAAATATTTATAAAAGATGTTTATAAAACAAATAATACCAACTTACAAATCATAGAATATAACAATAAGCAATAAGAAAATGTTCATTGGAATGGACCAACCACTTCATTTCTCTTTCTGTAAGACAAAAATGATAATGATGATGATGTGTGTTATACGGACAATTATTGTATCTTAAATTGTAAATATTGTAAAATAGATAACTTGCATAAAAAGAAAGTTTCCATTTGTTTAAAAATATTATATAGAAGTAATCAAAACCATTTTAATTACAATAAAATATTTTTTTTCCTAAATTATTTTGAATCAGTATGTTGCCATGACATAACAGAATAAATTAAAATTGATAGAATTTTAAGTAATGGTTTGCTATGAACCATCATCCTCTTTTGTTACAACAGCCTCTTCTCACTTGAGAAAAGCGTGACTGAGCACTTGTGCAAAGCTTGCTTCTCTCATCCAGTTGTGACCGTACAGTCAGTTTTGATGAGATACCACTGACTATATTAGCAGTTTTGAAAATCTGAATACATGATCACAGTGAAGGAATATCTCACGATCAGCTGTGTAGAGGCACTCATTATAAACAAATATTTATGCATGATCTCAAAATTATTTGTGCTTGAATGACAACTTGGATATCATCCCACCTACTAAGTAAAACCTAGAGAGCATCAGTAGCCATAATCTTGAAATATTAATGCTTGATCCATGGGAATCATATTATCCAAGAAAGAATATGCATTGAAAGCAAAATATTACATTGAATTATTGGCAGAGGAACATTCCAAATGTGATCCTCATATGAACCATTTCTAACATTTCTGAGGTGCTTGTTTTAGTTTACTTTTTACATCAAACACTTGAATTTGAGAAAACGTTTTTCTGGATAGAATGGGATGTATTTTTCTACCATAGTCTAGGATATATGTTTTGAATTTACTTGGGGAAAACAGGGGACATTTTTTTTTTTAAAAAAAGCATATTATTTTCATTATAAAGCTCACAAATCTAATTCAAAATGAAAATATATCTGTAATTGTAACTTAAATTTCCACATATGTGTACTTTATAGGAGATTTGGTATACTTATATGGGCAATAATAAAATACATATGTAAAGTCTTTCTGTCTGTATATTTTATTTTTCGTTTTGCCTTTTAAATGCATTTTTTCTGTATATTTATTTTTTATACGGGATCATTTATTGTTTGAATTGTTAATTTGCAATAGAATAGACTTAGATTTAATTGGCATCTAAGCCTACGTTATAACATTTAAACTCATGTCAAAACATGATGAATTACGTGGGATTGTTATCTCTAGTTTTCAAGACCAAGAGCCTCTCACTAAAACAATAAACTCATGCAATCGTGACATCTGGGTTTCCTAGTGAAGAAATACATACAAACACTTTTGTATGTAAATCTAGTTCCCTCTACCTCAGTCATGTTCTTCTTTAATGTTACTGACACTTCAGTAATTCGTAACACAATTTATTTACTATTACTTACTGGGACTAAAAATCGGCTCTAGCATTTAAAGCACACAGGCCCATATCTATTGGGCGTGGCCACAGTGTTTTGTGGGTGTGGTCAACATTAGAATAAAAAAAAAAATGATCACATTCTCCCCAGCCACATCATGCCACCCCCAGGCACATTATGACACCCCCAGTCCACTGTACTTATCTATGCTTCTGGTGCTGCTGTCATCCATCAGGGTGGAAACTTTCTGTGGAGTGAGCAGGGAAGCTCTTAGTCTATCAATATTACCAAATCTCATGAGACTTAGAGCTCCTCAGCTTGCTCTGCAGGCTGTGTCCTGTCCAGGGACTGGGCGCAGCTATCTCCTCCCTCTTTTAGACAAATTTTAGACAAATACTGTACGCACTAATGTTAGGTGCCCACAGCTCTGCCTTCACAAGCAGTACAGTGTGAAGCAGGACATACCTCCCGACTGTCCTTGTAGTCGGACCAAATCCTGACTAAGCGAGAAAATCACCAAAATTCAGGACTGCCCCACCAAATTCAGGACAGTTGGCAGCCTGTCCTGAATCCATCTTATATTAATACGCCCTACTATTGAATTAAATTGTCCCATCAATAAATTAAATTGCCCCATCAATAAATTAAATTGCCCCACCATCACCCCACAAATAAAAGAGCACCCATTATAGCATTAGCCCTACCAACACTCCATTATATTAATAGCCTACCTCCCACCTACATTATATTAAGACCCCCACTCACTTGCATCACACATTATATTAAGATGTTCCCTCACTTATTATATTAACATGCCCCCAGCTTATCAGTGTTCCCCTCACTTGCTGCCCCTACACACCAGCATTCCCCTCACATTCCCCCCCTGCACATTATATATCCTTGTATCTCCCCTCCATTATATATCCTCATGTCTCCCCGCCATTATATTTCCCCATGTCTCCCCTCCATTATATATATTCTCCTGCCTCCCCTCCATTATGTAGCCTCATGATGCAGTTTAAGCAGTTGTGTGGCGCCAATGTAACAGATAATTACAAACCTATATAAAAGCAAGTACTAGCGTTAGAGGAAGTAGAAATTTCCGCTCACCTCGCTGACCAGAGAGCCACGAGCCGGAGCTAAAAGGTGCTTAGGCGTTTTCTTCTATATTTAGGCACGTGGGGCCTGATTCATTGAGGATCTTAAATAAAGAGGTATCTTATTTCAGTGTCCTGGACAAAACCATGTTACAATGCAAGGGGTGCAAACTAGTTTTCTGTTTTGCACATAAGTTAAATACTGACTGTTTTTTCATGTAGAACACAAATATTTGATAGCTTATTTATATACTGAAATATAAAGTTGATATTTGGGTGCTACATGAAAAAACAGTCAGTATTTAACTTATGTGCAAAACAGAAAACTAACATGGTTTTGTCCAGGAGACTGAAATAAGATACCTCTTCATTTAAGATCCTTAATGAATCAGACCAGCTGTCTGGGAATCCTCCCCACTGCCTGTGACCCCGCACCTTGACCCCAGTCCATATGTACATCATAGGGTCCCTGCAGTAAAGGGGAAGTAGCTGCCTGGAGCAGCTGCTGCTCAGCCGGCCGGATCGGCCATATAGCCATCGGCCCTTCTGGCATTTGCCAGAAGTACCATATTGCCAGTCCGCCCCTGATTACTTACTATATTTATTTATTATTATAATCACTATGCCAACATATGTTGGTCAAGCCATGTGATTTTGTATTATTATTAAGATTATCATTACTATTGTTATTTTTTTTTTTCTATTATATTTAACCAAAATTGAGTTATTGGCATTCTAAGAAATGTTAAGTCTAATAGTGGAATATACTCAGTTTTTAAAATGTATTATGTATACACAATACTGTATATGAAATAGTGATGTTCCCTTTTGGATGACTTTAACTAGAATATAGGAGCAAATGTATATATAGACACAATTTTTCAGTCAAAAATAGAATTGTAAGAAAATATTGCAATTCACATTTCTTAAACGAAGATTCATAGAAAGCGAATATCCAAAGAAGTTTGTTGATGATGCCCTAAACACTTCATATTTTAAAAAAAGATCAAGTTTCTGCGTCCGATACTACTTCCACAAATGTATTTTGAAGTCCTGAGACGTCGAGCCTTTGGTGAAAATTTCTCTGCTTTGATATATTTTTTCTATGGATCTCCGTCCACATCTCTCCTTGTCAATGGGTTAATTAAAGAAAAAGTGTTTATGACCAGGGGCACATGACAAGGTTACAGTGTGCCCATTACTTTTTAACTTAGTACTTGACCCTATGCTTAGAGTTCTACAAACCTGGCAACTGTTTAAGGGCATTTGTATTGGTGACATAGTGGTAAAACTATCTGCTTTTACAGATGATGTCCTACTATATCTATCTAATCCTAAAGAATCTATACATCCCTTAATGTCCCACATTGATGAATTTGGAAGAGTCTCAGGATTCTCAGTAATTTTTGACCAATCTCTAGCTCTCTATCTTAGGCCAGGATACTACGCCCCTACTGGGCTAAAGAAAAGTCACTTAAATGGGCATCTAAAGCCATTCCTTACCTAGGGATTTGGTTCCCAAAAAATCTAAACCTCCTCTACCGCTTCAATGCTTCAGCGGTGATTGGAGATTTGTCACGTGAGATTGTGGGGTGGCAGTCTTTCCGTCTCTCATGCAGAAGGGGTTGTCTATTGAATATGACATCATTTCCCTGACTTCTCTATCCCCTACAATCTCTCCCAGTATTGCTGACATGAAAAGATGTGGTTGTTATCAATAAACATATCCGCACATTCATTTGGAATAAAAAGAAATTCCACATTGGACTATGAAGACTCCAACAACTTAGAGATAATGGTGGCATTAATTTTCCTAACATAGACCTTTATAACCAGGCCACCCAGCTCAGATATTTAAGATACTGGCTGAAAGGAACTGAAACCTATGCCAATGCCCCCTTAGAACAACAATTTCTCCCCAACATCAATCTCCCGGCATTCTTACACATGCATGATCAGGAAGTCCCTGCAATTATACTAAACAATCCTCTCTTACCACTAGAAAATTATGGCACATACTTTGCCATAAGCACAAAGTAAACCTCTGTTTATCTATTTGCCTCCCCCTAACTGGTAATCCGAACTTTTACAATGGCGTGGCTGCCTACCCCTTCACATATTGGTCTTGCAAGGGCTTTGGGATGGTGAGACACTTCCTAAATATCCCTGCTAAAAAAGCTAAGACTTTCACCCTTGTACACACCTCTAAATTACTACCGGCTACCACCTATGTTGAAATGTTTTTGAACCTATTTGTCCCCATTCCATCGCTTTAAAATAGGCCTTACCTCGGACCATACTTGTCCCAAATGTTGAACCCCTATGGCAAATATTATTCATTGCTTATGGAATTGCCCGATTATTAAGCTTTTTTGGCTTAGCGTCTGGAGGTTTGCTAATGACCACCTGGCAAATTTTGTTCCCTTAACGGATGAGTGGGCCATTTTTGGCATACTACCTAAAGATCTGAAAATAACCAAGAGTTGTAGGAAGTTATTACTGGTGGTCTCAGCAGCTGCCAGAAAAAGTGTTCTCCAGATGTGGGCCCAGAGACTGCCTCCTACACCTGCACTAATTAGGGAAAACCTAGATAACATATTCCATATGGATTGTGAAGAGGCCTCTATGACAAAAGCAAAGCACAATCAGGTTTTTTTTCAGGTGTAGGAGACCTTTATAGATACTTTATCAGATTCACTTAAACACCGTATCCATCATTGTTTCAAGGACACAATTTGATTTCAAAATAGAATGTATATTAATAATCCACCGTTCAATATATATATGTAAACATGCTTAAATGAAAAAGTTATTTAAAACAAAAATGGACAAGTTAGCATATATGAATCTCAGGATGTAGGCAATACATGGGAAAGTACCAGACTCTTTATCACTATATACAGCTGCACCAGTAACAAAATAGTCCAAAAAATCAATGGGACATTCTCCTTAAGGTTCCACAATACCCCACAAATCTTCCATTAATATAAACCATTAATATATAGAAAAGCAACTCATCTAAAATACAAATTAACACTTATTTAAAAATAGCATGGGGTGGGGTGAGTGAGTTCTAAGGGTTGAAGATAGATAAATATGCTTTTGCATAGCTCTGTTAAGGTGTGCTCATTGGCCATTTGCCCACCCTAATTATCTTTTAAAGATAGCATAGGAGTGTCCTGAGTCAACTTGATATTGCTAAAATAACTTCTTGCCTTAGTGTAGCTAGCTGGGTTGGCAATTTACAGACTACTTCCTGTGTGGTTGTGGGGAGCCTTTGCAATCCTGTGAACCACTAGACTAAGGGTCCCATTTAAATGTAAATGCACTGTCCATACTACTCTGACTAATCCTACACTGTTTCAGAGGACTTCATGTGCAGGCAGGCTATTTCATTCTTCAGCATGATGCTGCTCATTCATCAACAGAACAGAGCCCCTCTGTCCGTCCATTAGGCCAGTCCCACCATTTGATTGCAGTGGCTGAAGATTTTATGTCATTGCTCTGGGATGCTCTATTTACATTTTCCAAGTGCAGCTACTCCTTTAGAAATAGAGCTAGGAGTGGGTAAATGTCAGATTATCCCTATCTTATCCCTATATTAATAATAATATATTGTCCATGACATCAAATCATTGTTTCAACATGAGCTTAAACACTATAGCTAACATAAAAGCAGAAATGACTTTGCTTGGCAATAGAGCAAACACTCTTTGGACTAAAACATGCTCTAGAAAACAGATCTCTAAGAAATGATATTGCATACTGCATTCTTTCTGGGTCTACTGAAACATATCTTTCCTAGCTTACCCAAAACTGAGGTGGCATGGACATAGATCACAGAACTCTTAGATCCAAACCACATCCAGGTCAAAATCCAAGAGACGTTATTGTAAACATGCATAATTATAATTTAAAAGAAAAATTGTTATATTCCATTCATAATTGTCCTTATGTAGAATATAAATGAGTAGATCCAAATCTATCATATCCTTGCTGCCTCCTCAATAAAAAAGCACCAATAGCTCAAATTTTCCATTTTCTACTAAAAGTTGTTATGGACACCAATCCATTGAATCCATTCTTTTGAAGCTGGGGACACCCTCAAACCAGATCCTATGAATACTCTGTCCAAAAACCAAAACCTCCACAAGTTGAGTACTCCTCTATTTCTCAATGTTTTATTTATACAATGTGCAAATACTTTCTCGCATTTCCTTCTTTTTTGAACAAATTTTTTTTATTGATTTTTACAAAGCATAAATGTGAAAAACAGTAAATCAACGGGTACATAGGTAGTCATAAAAAAGTCAAAAACACTAGGTCAGAGGGAAAAGATAGGTTCTATGCAGAGCATTTGAAACCCATGTATACCGAGGGGTATCTATATGCCATGTTTTTATGGGGAAGACATACAATAGGGTGGAAGGTGGTGGTGGGGAGGAGATCCAGGAAAGAGGAGCTGGGAAGGTTATTTAGACAAAATGTGAGAATGGAAGAATGATGTCGGCCAGCGATGAATCACTAATTTGGTAAGGGCAGTTGGGGAGAGTTTAGTAACTGGGAATATGTTGTGGTTAAAAGAGGGACAGCTCTGTAGTGAGTGGTCCATGGCTCACATTTCCTTCTATATAACAATACCACACAAGCACCAAAGAAAGATTTTGTCTTTTATTGTCAGTACCAGCAGTCTTAGACATCACTGTCCTGACTCCAACACTCTGAAGGCCACTGATTGCTGTCCTTCCAAATTAAAATCCTTAACAGAACCCAGCTAGGTTCAGCCTTGGGCTAGAGATAGCTCTCTCAGATGTTACCCCAACCTCCAGTAATGATGACACCAGCAGGGAATCACAAATCAACCAACCACAATAAGAACATCCTTAGTGCACTCCTCAAGAGCCTCAGTTTTATTTGAGTGCAACACTAATACTCCCATTCCAGGGGGTAAATGTATCAATGTCCGATTTTGTCAGCGTGTTAAAGTCGCGGCAAATCTCATCAAATGTATAAAGCTGCGATTTTTACCCTGATCTTCAAAATCACTGGTCATCACTGGCGCTTTGCTGCGATGAAAAACACTCCCGTGTTTAGCTAACTCTCCTTTGTTGTAGTAGTGTGTTCTATAAACCCATTACTGTTACACTCCCTGTCATACAGCCGGAGGTCCCGGCAACTGTAAAGACTGTAAAAAATAGATGAAAGTTAAAAAAAAAAAGTGTAGGGTCCCCCTTTTATTCACTATTAACCTTAGTGCTGCCAGCCTACTGTTGATTCCGTGAAAATCAGGGAAAAAATTTGCGTGGAATCACCCCGATTTTCACGGAACCAGCACTAGGCAAGCCAGCCGGGGTTGGTGGCACTATAGAAGTGGGACACGCGGCAGGGGTCTCCCTGCCATAATGACAACCCCATGCTGTTCAGCGCTGGGCTGGATCCCCTAGGGAGTGGGGTCCGCCGAAAAAAATGAGCAAGATTCCCCTCTAGGGATAACTAGCCCAGTGCTGAAAGCACTAGGGCTCTTCCTTCATTCGATGATTATAGTGTAAAAAAACAAACAGACGCCATTTTATTTTGTGGAACTGCAAGTCCCAGCCAGCCAGCCAGGGGGATTTTCACCTAATACTATAAATATACCTAGCGCAATCAACTCAGTTCATTGCGTAGCGGAGCCTCTACAGTGTAAAAGCTGTTTGTGGTGGCTCTGCTCTTAGGTATAATTGTATATGAAAGGATTAGTAACCTGCTAATTATCTCTTATCCTCTCGGGTTGTCAGTTATCTTGATCAGACATAAGTAGAGTTATTTGAGCCCTTACAATATATCAGTATGTTGTTTTATATTCTTATTGGTACTGAAATCTGTTCAATGTTTGGTTTCAACAACAGACCTCCAGCGCTGCTCTTCTCATTCACCTCACTCACTCACTCACTCACTCACTCACTTCTCCTTTCCTTCTCTCCTCTCTCCCTCCACCTCGGCCTTTGTTGCCTGCTGCCCTTTTCCTCCCCTTTCTCCTTATTACCAATAATCCCTTTACCTCCCATTTTTCAACCAGCATCTCCCTGTTTCCTTTTGCTTTCTGTGAGCACCTTTGTGTCCCTGAGTGATCACTTTGGTCTGTACACAACCAATAAAACCGGTACTAATTCAATAAATAAACTGTGACAGAAAAATCCATACATTTTTTTTTTGTGCAATAACATTAGCTCAAAGTTCCAATACTTCAAACTTTACATTGCACTTCAGCAGTTGCGTTATCATCCACGGTGAGGTACATTTGCTTAATTTTGCTCAAAGGATAAAATACGAAAAAATAAGGTGAAATAATTGTGAGAAAAGGGGGGTAAAGAGGTAGAAACAAAGAGGGGGGAGGGTGGGTATGGGGGAGAGAGGGGGTATGTGATAAGCTTCATACATTCCACTGAGCGAACAACACTTTATTTTTAAATTCAATCCATTCCGACCACAGTATGTAAAATGCTCTATTTTTATCCTCTGCCGCATAGATTATTTCATCCAGACTGGGGCAACGGTACCACCTAGTCAGTACCTTGAAATGAGTTTCAACCACTCTCACGCTGACTGAACTAACATGGGTACGCTGAAATATGTTCCCCCATTCTGATTCCGGTATGACTATGTCTAACTCCCGCTCCCAGTCCCTTGTGAATTTAGGTAGCGCTTTGGATGATTGTTCGATCAGTATCTTATAAATAGATGATAGAGTATGTATAGGGCGGTGTGCTGCAGTGCAAAGGGCTTCAAACTGTGTGCGAGTCCTGCCAGCTTCCTCACGGATTCCCCTGGAGCAGGCAAAGTGTCTCAACTGGATATGTCTCCAAATTTCCACATTAGGTAGACCGCACTTTGCCTGTATCTCAGCAAAGGGTATGACCCCAGACCTGCCCACCAGCTGGCCGACACGTGTTATCCCTGCCTGGATCCAATGTTTAAATGACTGTCTCGATAAACCGGGGGGAAAGTCCGGATTATCAAAAAGTGCCGTCAAGGGTGAGTACTTTGTGGAAATGTTTGGGATATGACGCAGCTTTGACCAACTGGCCAGGGTGGGAGATATAGTCGGGTGTTTAATAATGGGAAGAGAAGGCTGCCATGGGACAAGATCAATCGCTGTCTTTAAAGCAAAATCCTCCATCCAGACCCACTGTCTGTCTCCCCCTCCTTGTGACCAGTCTAGAACCCTGTTCAGCATAACAGCGTCATAATATGTTGAAAAATGTGGAAGCTGCAGGCCACCATCACATTTGCGTTTATATAATATGTCATGACTGAAGCGGGGTCTCCTGCCCCTCCAAACAAAACAAAATGTCTAATGGCCTTGTCTAACTCATTGAACCATGAGGTGGGAACCTGAATTGGTAGCGTGTGTAGTAGGTATAAAACTCTCGGGAGTAAGTTCATTTTGACGACATTAACTCTACCTATCAGGGAAAAGTCCTTCTGAAGCCAATCCCTATATTTTTGAATTGTCTTTGTTTATGATCACCCCCAGATACTTGAGATGCGTGGGGTGCCAGACAAAGGGAAAAGCCGACTTCAGACCTTCAATTATGTTGGGTGGGGAGGAAATATTAAGGGCCACTGACTTTGAATATTTAATTTTAAAGTGAGATAATTCTCCAAAAACACGAAATTCCAACACAGGTTCGGAATTGAGATGGTTGGATTCGTGAGAATGGCTAGAAGGTCATCTGCAAAGAGGGCTAATTTGAATTCCCTCTCTCCCACCCGGACCCCTGAAATGTCTGGGTTTGCTCTAATAGATCGCGCGAGTGCTTCCATACATAAGATGAAAATCATGAGAGAAAGGGGACAGCCCTGCCTAGTTCCATTGACTATATTAAAGGGTTCTGATAAGTCCCCATTAATTCTAACTCTTGCTGTTGGATGAGTGTACAATGTTTGAATTCTCGCCAACCCCACCGGCCCCAGACCCAAATGACTAAGTGTTCCCTGTATGAAATCCCAATCCACTCTATCGAAGGCCTTCTCCGTATCTGTAGATAGTAAAACGGGGGACGATTTGGTAATAGTGGCATGCTGGATCAAATCAATTATTTTAGTAGTGTTGTCGCTAGCTTCGCACCCTGGGACAAAGCCTACCTGGTCTGAGTGGATAATTTTAGGCAGGAGTGGTTTCATTCTGTTTGCTATGAGCTTGGTGTATAATTTGATGTCCACATTAAGCAAAGATATTGGCCTATAACTTGGACAAAGCGCTGGGTCTTTCCCTTCTTTAGGCAATACTGTGATATGTGCTGACAAGGATTGGTGTGAAAAGTGAGTTTGGGCCGAGATCGCATTGAAGGCCTGGAGCATGAGCGGTATTAATTTGGCTTTAAAGGTTTTATAATAGGGTATTGTAAAACCGTCTGGACCTGGACTCTTCCCTGAGGGTGTTCGTTTTTATCGCTTCCTCTAGTTCCTCGGAGATGAAAGGGGCCTCCAGCAATTGTATGGTGTCTGTGTCTAGTTTGGGAAATTGAACCCTCTCAAGGTAGTTCGCTATGCGCTCCTGTTTAGCAGAGCGTTCCGCCAGCTATATCTTTTTATTTAAGTTATAAAGATTTGAGTAATATGCGTGGAACGTCCTAGATATGTCTGAGGGGGTGATGCAGTGTTTCCCGATGTCTGATTTGATGTGTGATATGTACAGCTGAGCTCTCTGAGCTCGAAGGGCTTGGACCAAAAGCTTTCCGGGTTTATCACCCCACTGGAAGAATTTATTTCGGCATTTGCGATAGTCCAGCTGTATCTTACCCAACATCAGTCTATTGAGGGTCTTTCTCACTTCCGCCAATTCAGCCAGAGTTTCTGGTTCTTTAGAGACTTTGTGCCTCTATTTCAAGGGATTTGATTTTTTCCAAGAGTAGATCTCGGTAAGCAATCTTTTCTTTTTTCATAAATGTACCTAACTGAATCATCTTTCCCCTAATAACGCATTTGTGGGCCTCCCATAGTGAAATTTTTGATATGTCGGGGGTGTCGTTAAGTATTATATAGTCCTCCAGTGCTGTCTCAATTTGTGTTTTACTGTAATTCTCCTGAACCAGGAGCTCATTTAACCTCCAAGTGAACGTTTTATGGCCAGGTTGGGGTAGTGAAAGAGATAACTATACTGGGGCATGGTCTGACCATGTGACTTGACCTATTGTTGCTTCTCTTACCAGGTCTAGGTGGTTGTGTGATAAGAAAAAGTAGTCTAATCGTGAGTATATATTGTGGGGGTGGGAGAAGAAAGTATAATCTCTTTCTGTAGGGTGTTTGAATCTCCACGTGTTGACCAGCTGGTGCCCATGAATGGTACATCTCACCTTGCGGTAAAGTTTACCAGAACACCTGGTCAACCCGGAAGAAGCATCGACGGCAGGATGAAGTACCCAGTTAAAGTCTCCTCCTAGCACGAGAATACCTTCCCTCAGTGGATCCACTTTGTCCAGGATAGCTTCTAGGAAAACAGTTTGATTATGGTTAGGCACATATAGGGTCACCAAGGTAAAGGGTTGGTCAAAAATTTTACAGGTCAATGCTAGACCTCTACCCGCTTGCAGCTTGTGGGTTACTATATCTTTAATCTGCAGTCGTCTGTAAAGAAGAATAGCTACCCCTAGTGTGTTGCCATCAGGTTCCGCGCCCAGCTTAAAATGTGTCTCTTGTAGAAAAGCCACATCTATTTTTGCTGCTATGAGATCCTTTATTAACCTAGATCTCTTCTCTGGTATATTGAGACCCTTGACATTAAGGGTCATACATTTAAGTTTATCCCTTGGTATTTATTTTGCGTGAGGAACACATGCTGGTAAAGCTACTGTTCTGTGGGATGCGTTTCCGTGTAGCCCAAAACAATGGAAGTGAGATAGGGTGGGAGGAGGTAAAGAGGGGGTTGGGAAGGAGGGACATGGGGAGAGAAAATGCAGATAGTAGTAACATTTGAAAAAAATAACCTTTTGGTACTTTAAACAGAGATATCAAACCGCTCCGGGGAAACATCAGGGACCAAATATCCCTCAAGCCTTGGAAAAACTCTTGCGGTTCAGGGGGTACTGGGGGATACAATGTCAGTGACAACTTTATAATAGACTTCTTCTGTACTGCTATTTCAACTTAATATAGGAGTAATATGAAACCTAACACATCCGAAACTGATACAGGTAGATAAAACATTGGCTATGTTTTTAACTAACATAATTTTACATATGTTTTGACTAACGACTGGCCTCAGGGAGCGGCCCCCTCCCCAACCCCTCACCCCTCAGCGGTAAAACAATGAAAAGACATGGAGCGGTCCATGCCACACAGACCACAGGAAACTGATCCTTCCTTTCAGAGGCTTTACGACCATTCTCTTGACAGTCGAACACTGTCCACATGTGGAAACAAATACCAGGAGGGGGAGAAGAAGAGGGGGGTAGTGCAACAAGAGGGAGAGACAAAGGGACCTCAAAAGCAACTAGCTTATCTGCAAGGCAACTGTACTGTGTCCCATGTGTAATAGCGAAAGACCGACAGCAGCATAAGCCTTCTTGAGTCGCCTCCCTGCAAAATCGAGTCTCTTGAGACCGTTGTCAGTTATTCATGTGCTCTCTTGGTTTGGCTGATTTTGGCGCTTTTGAGGGGCCTTCTTCGTCCTGCCCACCTGTCGAAACCTTTCCACCCCCTGAGGGGCATCCATCACTGTCAGACGTGAGAAAGACTTTTGCCATTCTGGGAGTGTGACCTTTGGGATGTCTAATGATGAGCAAAAGTCCGAAAGACCTGCTGGTTCCACCAGAACAGCTGATTTGCCTTCATGAACCACCTGCAGCTGAAAGGGGAAGCGATACTATATGTTATTCTTCCGTAACTCTTCTGTAAGGGGCTTTAACATCCGCCTTTGCTGAAGTGTATGCCAGGATAAGTCCTGGAAGACCTCGATCTCTTGGCCGTCAAATTAGAGGCCATCTAGACGACGCAGCTTCCGCAAAACCTCATCTTTTTGTGTGAAGTAATGTAAGCGGCAGATGACATCTCTAGGTGTTTCTGAAGGGGCCCCTCGTGGGCGCAATGCCCTGTGTGCACTGTCAAAGGTGATGACATTCTCTGGTGGCATCTCTAGTACTTCATTAAATATTTTCATAAGGGCGTCCACCAGACCTTGTATAGGAACATCCTCGGGTAGGCCCCCTATCCTCAAGTTATTTCTGCGGCCACGATTGTCCATGTCATCCATCTTGTAGTGCATCCACTGTAAAGCCTTTTCCTGGGCCGACACCGTGGATTCAAGGGTAGTAAATCGGCTTTCCTCAGCCTCTTTGCTCTCCTCTAGAGCCACCAGCCTGTGGCCCAGGTGTGCCAGGTCTGCTTGAAGAGTAGCTACCTTGTGGCGGACCACCTCCTTCAGTCTGGTCTCCAACATCTCAAAGTCCTTTTTGGAGGGAACCTCTTGTTTGGTTGGCAACGTCCGGAGCATGCCCATGATCTGGGATAGTTCTAACTGCTCTTTGACAGGAGGAGTCGCGGCAATCTCTTTTTCAGCTGAAGAATAAAATTACCAACTTAGCCTTGCTCTGTGACTTCTACCCAATTTAATATGTGAGAACCAAACCACTCTTAATGCTAATGTCTCTATCAAAGGGTTACTACATGCTATCAAGTCTCTTCGGCTCCTGGGTCAGATGTTTTAACAGCCGAAGAATACAACAATTCTCTATTATTTTAACACCAAAATGAAAGAACCTATATAATATTATACTAGAGGGAGTAACCTTTGACTAAGCCACAGCCAAAGTAAAAACCATTGTCATTCATAAACCCAGGCATTATTATAATTTCTTCAATAACTACAGGCCTTTTCTCTGCCAAGCATAGATTTTAAGATATTTGCGAAAGTCATAGCAACCGTTTCAATTTTATTGTTCCTAAATTTTTCTGGCCTGGAGTCGGTTTTATCCAGAGATATCAGGCTCAGGGCAACACCAGACATACAATAGACTTGATCCACATTATCTACATGGATAAATGTCCATCTTTAGTAGCACTTGATGCTGAAAAGTCCAGGTTCAAATACCTATATGGGATTGCTTCCTTATAATGCAACCTGTCAGCAACAGTATCTGCAAATAGTATAATATCTACAGCCTTTCCATTCTCTAATGGCACAAGAACCTCTAGCCTTTAAAATGGACTCAAGTCTGGCATTCTTGGACTTAGAACATTGTCCTCTTAATAATCACCAACATCAAAATTTTCCATCAAAACTTTGCAAGAAACAGAAGTGTACAGCACGTACTTACAAACAGCTACAAAATCAATCCAGAGGTACTAGATGCCATTAAACTGATGTTTATGAAATTCACTGTGAGGAAACTGTCTCTCCTGAGGCTAGACAGCCTACTAAGTTCCCCTGTGTTTGGTTAAATACCTACACCAAGGCAGTGTTGATGTTAAGAAATTGGATGAAAGTGATAATAAATAAATTCTGTACGCTAATATTGGTTGTGATGCAATTAGTATGCAACCAAACAATATTCTTAGCAAATAACAACATGCAAATAAATTTATTCTATTTATTTAAATTACTATAAACTATAATGTGGTGTAAAAGTTAATTAATGTTTTCAACATGTTAATTACATCTGTTTGCAACCGCATGAGAACGTTACCAGTATAATTTATATTATATTATTTTCATATAACAACTAACAATTCCAGAGATATCATAAAAGAACCAGTTTATACAAGTCCAGTGGCGGGAGCCTGAGGGAAGAACACCTGACCACACATGAAAAGATGACCCCTATCTCAAGGAACAGTGACCAGAGGAATCAACCTATGAGGTGTCGAGTACTTGGGAGGTCATTACCCATCGACCTATGAATGTGGACCATGATACTGTAGCTGTGCATCTTTGTGATGTCACTGCTTATTATGACTGTACAGTGTATAAGTTATTCACATCTGGCTTTAGAAACCAGAGCATTCTAATTAAAGCTTGTGTTGGTGCCAAATGTGCAAGCGTATGCATGCAATACTTTGTCCTGTAATCTAATTTGCAAATCAAACCTTTGTGCTTTAGAATCACAGCGATTACATCAGAGAAGCTTTATTTTATACAATACATACAAATGTATCAGCTGGGGGCACTGAGCGGACTCCACACTACTCTGTGACTCGCAGACCTACGGATTTTGGTTTTTCAACAAAGTGTGGAAGACGTGTCAAAGACGGAAAGAACGCATATTGTTCTATACTTTTTTTTTTAAATAAAATATTTATATTTATATTTTTGAAACAATACAAAGAAAAAGAAATTTAACATAGTTCCATATTGTAGATCAAACCACACTTGTTAAATAGGTCAGTTAAGTAATACATACTACAGATTATATTATACAAGCTCATATTTATCGTTAAGATGAATCAGATGCCTGGACATGGTCTAGCCCGCTCTCTTTCAGTCCTACACAGGAGGAATAGTGAATGACTATTGTCAGTTTACCTATGTAGAGTGTACATGTGGAGGGACGGGGGGAAGAGGTGATGGATGGAGAGAACATTCAGCTAGGATTGAAATTAGCAGCCAGTGACTGCACTGCAAACTTTGATTTTGCCCACCTGAACCATATTTTAGAATACCTTGGCATTGCATTTCTAGATTGGTACGTGTATCTTTCATATCCCACAGCTTCATTAACCAGACCCACCCAGCCACTAAATCTAGGCCCCACCCTGGCCATTCAAGTTCTGGAAATAATAACTTTAGCCAAAGCAAGGAGGACATGGACATTTCTGGTTGCATTACTGCCCAACAGCATTTTCACTCCCAAACCAAACACATACATGCCACCACCAGTGACCAGAAATCTCCAACAACAGGGCAACTCCAGAGTAGGTGCCAGAAGGTAGCAGGGTCATACCTGCATTTTGGACATTCAGCATTAAGTCTGGCACGCATCTGCATCAGCCTGTGTGGGGAATAATATACTCTATGCAGGACATACAGCTGTACCTGTCTAAATTGTGTACAGGAGGTGGCTTCTCTAGCACGGACGAGCATAAAGCTGCATTTTTCATCAGTTACCGGGCCAAGATCCCTCTCCCAACCCAGGTGCAATCCTAACAGATAATAAGTAGTGAGCAGGAGAATGACGTTGGTATAAAGTATGGATGGAGCCCACTTTTCGAAGCAACAAATGAAGAGGGTTAAGGCTGAAGATGATGGAGGTATAGCTAAACTGCACCTGCAAAGGTAGGTAGTGTAGGTAGGTGTAAGTCTAACTGCAGCTGGGCAAATGATTTAAGGGTACCATTAAAGTATACTTGTCCGTAGGATGTGATCCCGGCAGCATTGGGGGAACTGCTTTAGCTAAAAAATTTCAGGGAGTTTAGCTTTAACCCATATCGGGGTGTCAGGGTCCAGTACTTCAGTCTCCAATGTTGCATTGTCTGCGTTCCAGATCATCAACGCCTGTCTAAGCAATGGCGGGATTGTTTAGGTAACTCTGGTGTACAGTATGGCCTGTTTAGGCGATCTGTCAAACCCAGTCAAGCTTTTAAAGGGGGGTTAGTAAATCTGTTGGTCGGAAACCTCCAATCTATCCCCGTATATGAGGCAATTGTGCAGCAATGTAATAGGCTCTAAAGTCCGAAAGGGCAAGGCCCCCTGAAGCCTGTGAGCGACATAAGGAAGTCAGCTTAAGTCTTTGCCGCTTTTAGCCCCCCCAAGAACCAGAGAGGACAGATGTCTATTAATTTGGAGAAAAAGTAATCTTTGGAGGTCAGTTGGGGAATGATGCTGTGGGTAGAGGAATTTGGAACCATTTTAATTAGGTTCACACTATCTGACATGGTCAGGGATAGCTTCATCCATGTAGAGTCTTGGCCCTAAGATATCCAATAACTGGGTCTACATTCAGTGGTCATCAACAGAGTTTGTGACCCATATTCAAGATATTTAAATTTTAGAATCCACTGCAACACATGGGTTTTGATAGTATCTGCTGGAACACACCTACCTTTGGGGAAAATATTTGACTTGAACCATTTTATCGTCAGGCCAGAGAAAACCCTGCACTCATCCGCTAGCTGTAATAGCATGGCCAGAGAGGTCTTCGAATCTTTCAAAAATAAGAGCATGTCCTGGCCACAGATTCCAGGATGCGCAGGCATCAAGCATGCTAAAGGTTCTATCGCGATGGCAAACAGGGCTGAGGACAGGGGGCGAGGTGCCTCTGACATAGAGGCTGGCAGTGTAGTTGCTTCTAGAAACTTATTGTAATTGTCTAGTAATGTTGGGATGAAAAAACTTCTACATTTTTTATACAACTCCATGGGCAAACCATCAACCCCCTGGTCTTTATTACCAGGAAAGGACCCTATAGCTGCCTCAATCTCCTCCACAGTGATGGGGGTGTCAAGGCACTTTACCCCCTACAAGGAAGGTCTGAGGAAACATCATATAATCATGTAGCTGAGGCGCAGAATAGTCTGCCCTTGAAGTGTACAGATCCGAATATTGGGCACGAAATACAATAGCAATATGTTCAGTCTCAAAGTGTGTATCAACTCACTAGTCTGAAATGGACGACCTGGCCAAATATGATATGAGGCTACCTCTCTTGTACACCTGTGCGCACATAGCGTGCCTGGAGAAGAGAAGCTGACGGCTAAACTTGTCTAGTAAATAGTCAGCCCATGTCTTCTGTGCGTTTAGCCAGGTCACCCAATCAGCAGTCAACCATGATATCAAACAGACCTGTTGCAGATCTTGACAAGTCTGTTCCAACCTCACTTCCTCCAAACTAGAAAATCTCTTCCACCCCTCCACTCGGTTGATCAGGGTACCTTGGAGAAGTGCCTAGAAGGCTTCCCATAGGACTGGCAGTCTAACTGTGGTGACATTATTTGAAAATAACCCCTCACAGTCAGCCAGCAGGTCACTACCTGCTCCCATTAATTTAAGCCAAAACAGATTAAGTTTACAGAATTGGATTACAGCGTTTGGAAAGAGGGCAGAAACCAGCAGCACCGGGGAGTAATCAGATATTCCTGTGGGGAGGTAGCTAAACTCCTGAATCAGTGGGGCTAGTCTATTGGAAATCAGAGTAAGATCAATATGGAAAAAGCCATGGTAGGACGTAGAATAACATGAAAAAAGCTGCTGAAAGGGAAAAGAAGTCCTCCAAATATCAATTAGTCCCATGTCAGTAACCAATCTGGTGAAGGAAGAGGGGCCTCCACTCACCAGTAAAGATGACTCCTGCAACCTATCAAGTCTTGCATCCATGACTGCATTAAAGTCCCCCATGCAAACCACAGGGACATGTTGAGAAAGAGCAATAAATGTTGACCTGATATCTAAACCAAGACCATTGGACACCACTCCCTATTATGAGCTTAGGCCGGTCAGACCTAACATGAGAAAAGGAGCAAGGACCGTGCATCTTAGCAAAGTACTTTGGACATAAACAGCATATGTGACCACATAACAGTGCAAAATTCACAGTGAGTTGTAAGATCAAAATCACATTGTGCGGAATAGAATGCATTTTAATATTAAGGAATAACTTAAGAACTAACCTAAACATCCTAAACTTTCCACTAGTCCTCCCCCACCCTGTAAACCTCACAAAAAACATTGGTAAACTAAGGGGGCAATTCAAATGACCGCAAGTTTTGAATTTGCGTTAAGTCATTTTAACAACGGTTTTCACTCATTTTAGAGTGGATTAACTTTACCCAATATTCACTTACATTTTTAACTCAGCTGTTTTTGTGCACAAACGGTCTTATCGCGGACAAGTAGAAGATCCATTGAAAGTATAGGGAGGGAAGGAGGGAGAAGCGTTAAAAGCTATTCAATTGTTTTTTAACGCGGCACGGTGAACTGTCAAATCTCCAGTTTTATCATGTACCTCTAATTGCTGTGCAAAAAATTAAAAACATAAGAAAACTATTTGAAATCATGTAATAATGTAAAAAAAAGATACATTATGTTTATCAGTAATGCATAACATGAAAAAGGTGATTTTCTATTACAAAAAGCATGCAAAACAAAAAATTCATAAAAATAATAAAACACAATTATCTCTAATTAATATATTTATATATGTTATATGTACTATTATGTATGTACTAATGTGTTTTGTCATGGTATAGATGATTGTATAGTAAAAAAAAGTTAAATATTTTTATTTATTTTTTATTATAGATGACTGCATTTAACCCTTCCCTTCACAACCCAAAAAATTTGCAAGCACCATTGATTAACACGCGGGGGCTGGTTTTCCTGTCTTACAATCGAATTGCACAATATTTTATGCGGTAGTAGCTAAAAACAGTTGCGTCAGCGGGTCAAAACCCGCGCCGGTATTTTTTTTTAACCCGGCAGAAAAAACAAACAAACCTGCAGTCAAATGAATTCCCCCCCTAGCTCCTCAAAACATACCATAGTTAACCTATGTTTATCTACGATCTAATTCTAACTTGTAGCAGGAGACACTCCTGCAATATATAAAGCTCACACACTTTATTTAAGAATTACTAGTAATCAGTAAATTCACTATAATAGCATACTAGATAATCAGGTTAGTATGGTGTGTCTCCCCAACCCTAGACCTGAATAATGAGTGAATGACAGTACACTACATTCTACATTGTATAGTATATTACATATTATACGTTACAATTAAAAAAAGATAAACCTCCTTGGAAAAAAAAAAAGTTCCAGATGGGAAGGATTTACCTTGCAGGAAAAACAGTTTCCGACTGGTGGAGTTCCTCACTGGGAAAAAGCGTTTCCAGTGAGAAGAGTGAGTAGACGTTGCTTTAGAAATGTTTAGCTCTACGGCTGCGCAATCGTGTTCGACCTGTATTGGTTATAATTCACTATTTTTCTTAACCTGCCCTAGAGTTCTGCAGGACCGCAGACCATAGGAGCCAGGCAGGTACGACAAAGGACAACATTAAAACAGCATAAGTATATGGTAAAACCCACAGGGCCTGCAATATACATTAAGAGTAGGAAATATGGTCTTAGAGCAACTGTGTATCGTGAGATGTGGACAAAAATAACTGCTGAATGCATGTAACCCTTTCCTAATATTAGTAGCTTTGATCCTGAGACATTAAATACACTTAAAGATCAAATTTGTATGTCAAGTTCACAAAAAGTGTGAATTAAACATATCACGTGTTTAAATTTGTGGCAGTGTGAGGGCAAAGTTTGCTGCAAGAAATCAGTGCAGGTGCAGGAAGATAACGCAACAGTGCCACCCCCACCTTGTGTGGATAGTAGCAAAAGTACAGCCAGTGAAAACAGTAAACCCTGTATATTATATCTTGTTTTAGAAAATTATAAATGTAGTAATTTTAGCGAAAAAGCTTACATTACTCTGCAAGAGCTGTCAGAAATTTAGCTATACAAGAACAGAATTTGTCACAGCGAACACAGGAGTATTGCAGGGAAATGTTTAGGGATGAGCGCACTCGGATTTATGAAATCCGAGCCCACCCGAACGTTGCGGATCCGAGTCGGATCCGAGACAGATCCGGGTATTGGCGCCAAATTCAAAAGTGAAACTGAGGCTCTGACTCATAATCCCGTTGTCGGATCTCGCGATACTCGGATCCTATAAATTCCCCGCTAGTCGCCGCCATCTTCACTCGGGCATTGATCAGGGTAGAGGGAGGGTGTGTTAGGTGGTCCTCTGTGCTGTTTAGTTCTGTGCTGTTTAGTTCTGTGCTGTTTAGTTCTGTGCTGTTTAGTTCTGTGCTGTTTAGTGCTGTGCTGTTTAGTGCTGTGCTGTGCTGTGCTGTGCAGTGCTGTGCTGTGCTGTGCTGTGCTGTGTTCTGCAGTATCAGTCCAGTGGTGCTGTGTGCTGTGCTCTGTCCTGCTGAGGTCAGTGGTGCTGCTGGGTCCTGTGCTGTGTCTTGTTCAGTCCAGTGGTGCTGTGTCCTGTGCTCTGTGCTTCTAAGGGCATAGTTATTTCCCCATTATTCCCAAGTTTTTAAAAAATAAAAAAAAAGTAAAAAAAAATAAAAAATTAAAAAAAAAAAAAAAATATATAATAATTATAACCAAATTTGCAAAACCAATCCAGCAGTATAAGTCCATTGGTACTGCAATATTACCAAGTTCACACATTCTGCAGTATCAGTCCAGTGGTGCTGTGTCCTGTGCTCTGTCCTGCTGAGTTCCGTAGTGCTGCTGGGTCCTGTGCCGTGTCCTGTTCAGTCCAGTGGTGCTGTGTCCTGTGCTCTGTGCTTCTAAGGGCATAGTTTTTTCCCCACTATTCCCAAGTTTTTTAAAAAAAAAAAAAAAGTAAAAAAAAATAAAAAATTAAAAAAAAAAAAATATATAATAATTATAACCAAATTTGCAAAACCAATCCAGCAGTATAAGTCCATTGGTACTGCAATATTACCAAGTTCACACATTCTGCAGTATCTTGTGCTACATATAATGGAGACCAAAAATTTGGAGGATAAAGTAGGGAAAGATCAAGACCCACTTCCTCCTAATGCTGAAGCTGCTGCCACTAGTCATGACATAGACGATGAAATGCCATCAACGTCGTCTTCCAAGCCCGATGCCCAATCTCGTAGTACCGGGCATGTAAAATCCAAAAAGCCCAAGTTAAGAAAAAGTAGCAAAAAGAGAAACTTTAAATCATCTGAGGAGAAACGTAAAGTTGCCAATATGCCATTTACGACACGGAGTGGCAAGGAACGGCTTAGGCCCTGGCCCGTGTTCATGACTAGTGGTTCAGCTTCACCCACGGATCTTAGCCCTCCTGCTCCTCCCCCCCCCTACAAAAAATTGAAGAGAGTTATGCTGTCAGCAACAAAACAGCAAACAACTCTGCCTTCTAAAGAGAAATTATCACAAATCCCCAAGGCGAGTCCAAGGGTGTTGGTGGTTGTCAAGCCTGACCTTCCCATCACTGTACGGGAAGAGGTGGCTCGGGAGGAGGCTATTGATGATGTAGCTGGCGCTGTGGAGGAACTTGATGATGAGGATGGTGATGTGGTTATTGTAAATGAGGCACCAGGGGGGGAAACAGCTGATGTCCATGGGATGAAAAAGCCCATCGTCATGCCTGGTCAGAAGACCAAAAAATGCACCTCTTCGGTCTGGAGTTATTTTTATCCAAATCCAGACAACCAATGTATGGCCATATGTAGCTTATGTAAAGCTCAAATAAGCAGGGGTAAGGATCTTGCCCACCTAGGAACATCCTCCCTTATACGTCACCTGAATAACCTTCATAGTTCAGTGGTTAGTTCAGGAACTGGGGCTAGGACCCTCATCGGTACAGGGACACCTAAATCCCGTGGTCCAGTTGGATACACACCAGCAACACCCTCCTCGTCAACTTCCTCCACAATCTCCATCAGATTCAGTCCTGCAGCCCAAGTCAGCAGCCAGACTGAGTCCTCCTCAATACGGGATTCATCCGAGGAATCCTGCAGCGGTACGCCTACTACTGCCACTGCTGCTGTTGCTGCTGTTAGTCGGTCATCTTCCCAGAGGGGAAGTCGTAAGACCGCTAAGTCTTTCACAAAACAATTGACCGTCCAACAGTCGTTTGCCATGACCACAAAATACGATAGTAGTCACCCTATTGTAAAGCGTATAACTGCGGCTGTAACTGCAATGTTGGTGTTAGACGTGCGCCCGGTGTCCGCCATCAGTGGAGTGGGATTTAGAGGGTTGATGGAGGTATTGTGTCCCCGGTACCAAATCCCCTCGAGATTCCACTTCACTAGGCAGGCGATACCAAAAATGTACAGAGAAGTACGATCAAGTGTCCTCAGTGCTCTTAAAAATGCGGTTGTACCCACTGTCCACTTAACCACGGACATGTGGACAAGTGGTTCTGGGCAAACGAAGGACTATATGACTGTGACAGCCCACTGGGTAGATGCATCCCCTTCCGCAGCAACAGCAACAGCTGCATCAGTAGCAGCATCTACAAAATGGCTGCTCATGCAAAGGCAGGCAACATTGTGCATTACAGGCTTTAATAAGAGGCACAACGCTGACAACATATTAGAGAAAATGAGGGAAATTATCTCCCAGTGGCTTACCCCACTTAGACTCTCATGGGGATTTGTGGTGTCAGACAATGCCAGTAACATTGTGCGGGCATTAAATATGGGCAATTTCCAGCACGTCCCATGTTTTGCCCACACCATTAATTTGGTGGTGCAGCATTACCTCAAGAGTGACAGGGGTGTGCAGGAGATGCTTGCGGTGGCGCGCAAAATTGCTGGACACTTTCGGCATTCAGCCAGTGCCTACCGCAGACTAGAGGCACATCAAAAAAGCATGAACCTGCCCTGCCATCACCTCAAACAAGAGGTTGTGACGCGCTGGAACTCCACCCTCTATATGCTGCAGAGGATGGAGGAGCAGCAAAAGGCCATTCAGGCCTACACAGCCACCTACGACATAGGCAAAGGAGTGGGGATGCGCCTCAGTCAAGCGCAGTGGAGACTGATTTCCGTGTTGTGGAAGGTTCTGCAGCCATTTGAACTTACCACACGAGAAGTCAGTTCCGACACTGCCAGCTTGAGTCAGGTCATTCCCCTGATCAGGCTGTTGCAGAAGCAGCTGGAGAAAGTGAGGGAGGAGCTGGTAAGCCATTGCGATTACACCAAGCATGTAGCTCTTGTGGATGTAGCCCTTCGTACGCTTTGCCAGGATCCGAGGGTGGTCACTCTTTTAAAGTCAGAGGAATACATTCTGGCCACCGTGCTCGATCCTCGGTTTAAAGCGTATGTTGTGTCTCTGTTTCCGGCGGACACAAGTCTACAGCGGTGCAAAGACCTGCTGGTCAGGAGATTGTCCTCTGAAGAGGACCGTGACATGCCAACAGCTCCACCCTCATTTTCTTCCACATCTATGGCTGCGAGGAAAAAGCTCAGTTTTCCCAAAAGAGGCACTGGCGGGGATGCTGATAACATCTGGTCCGGACTGAAGGACCTGCCAACCATTGCAGACATGTCTACTCTCGCTGCATTGGATGCTGTCACAATAGAAAAAATTGTGGATGATTACTTTGCTGACACCATCCAAGTAGACATGTCAGACAGTCCATATTGTTACTGGCAGGAAAAAAAGGCAGTTTGGAAGCCCCTGTACAAACTGGCTCTATTTTACCTGAGTTGTCCCCCCTCCAGTGTGTACTCGGAAAGAGTTTTTAGTGCAGCGGGGAACCTGGTCAGTGAGCGGCGAAGGAGGTTGCTTCCTCATAACGTTGAAAAAATGATGTTTATAAAAATGAATAATCAATTCCTCAATGAAGTACAGCACTGCCCTCCAGATACTACAGAGGGACCTGTGGTTGTGGAGTCCAGCGGGGACGAATTGATAATGTGTGATGAGGAGGAAGTACACACTGTAGGGGGAGAGGAATCAGAGGTTGAGGATAAGGACGACATCTTGCCTCAGTAGAGCTGTTTAGTCTGTACAGGGAGAGATGAATAGCTTTTTTGGTGTGGGGGCCCAAACAAACCAATCATTTCAGCCAAAGTTGTTTGGTAGGCCCTGTCGCTGAAATGATTGGTTTGTTAAAGTGTGCATGTCCTATTTAAACAACATAAGGGTGGGTGTGAGGGCCCAAGGACAATTCCATCTTGGACCTTTTTTTTTTGCATTATATGACCAATCAACAGTCGTTTGCCATGTTCAAAAAGTAAAACCAAATTTTAAAAAATACAAGAAATTAAACCAAAAGTAAAATGCCGTGTCATAATTTAAAACAAGAGGTATTGACGTGCTCTAAAACTACTGTATTGTTGTTTATATTTTATAAACACTACACTTGACAGCTTGAGTCTTTCAATAAAAAAGTAACTGTCCATTGCACGAATATTTGCAACAGGGACAATTTTAGGGTTAAGAAAGTGAACTAATAACACTTCGACGCTGTCTGTCTTTATAAACACTACACTTGGAAGTTGGAGGAGGTATTGTGGCCCCGGCACCAAATTTACTACCGGGGCCACTCCACTGTGCAGTCCATATTTAGGTGTATCAGATATTAAACAACGGTGACAGTTGATGCCCAATTTTTTAATTATATTGTGGCCTCGGTACCAAATTGTGTACCGGGGCCACCACACTACGCAGTCCAGATACTTGTTTGGTGGAATTCAGACCAGTTGAGGGTTTTATTATTATATTGTGTGGACCACTCTATCTATACCACACTACAACTCTATACCACTCTATTTCATACTTTAATTCTATTTCATACTTTAATTCTATTTCATACTTTAATTCTATTTCATACTTTAATTCTATTTCATACTTTAATTCTATTACTAATTACCATAAAGAGGAACAAAATAAACCAATTTTACCAAAAGTATAATATGACTTAGACTTACAAACACTACACTTGAAAGATCGTGCCTTTAAATGAAAAAGTCAGTCTTCATTGCACGACTATGTGCAACAGGGACAGTTTTTTGGGTTTACAAAGTCAAACAATAACACTTTGACCCTGTCTGTCTGGGATCTCAATGACGAATTGTCTGTACCATGTTTGGAGGAGGTATTGTGGCCCCGGTATCAAATTGGGTACCGGGGCCACCCCACTATGCAGTCCAGATACTTGTTTGGTGGAATTCTGACACGTGGAGGGTTTTTTAATTATATTGTGGCCTCGGTACCAAATTGTGTACCGGGGCCACCACACTACGCAGTCAAGATAGATAGATGCGTATTGCGTATCATAGATAAAGTACATTCAGTGGTGTGGGACAAATTGAAAAATATTCAAAATGCACTGACATTATCAAAAACAAGAGGTTGTCACACGCTAAAACTCCAACATGTATATGATGGAGAGGATGGAGGAGCAGCCGTATGTGTAGTGTAATGCAGATCTGTTGAAGGTTTTTTATATATTTTATTGTGGTGCCCAGTGCCCACTCCTCTACGCAGTCCAGGTACATTTATTGGTGCGAATCATAAAAGTTCAGGGTTTTTAATATATATTGTGGTGACCCACTCCTCTACGCAGTCCAGGTACATTTATTGGTGCGAATCATAAAAGTTCAGGGTTTTTAATATATATTGTGGTGACCCACTCCTCTACGCAGTCCAGGTACATTTATTGGTGCGAATCATAAAAGTTCAGGGTTTTTAATATATATTGTGGTGACCCACTCCTCTACGCAGTCCAGGTACATTTATTGGTGCGAATCATAAAAGTTCAGGGTTTTTAAGATATTGTGGTGACCCACTCCTCTACGCAGTCCAGGTACATTTATTGGTGCGAATCATAAAAGTTCAGGGTTTTTAATATATTGTGGTGACCCACTCCTCTACGCAGTCCAGGTACAATTATTGGTGCGAATCATAAAAGTTCAGGGTTTTTAATATATTGTGGTGACCCACTCCTCTACGCAGTCCAGGTACATTTATTGGTGCGAATCATAAAAGTTCAGGGTTTTTAATATATATTGTGGTGACCCACTCCTCTACGCAGTCCAGGTACATTTATTGGTGCGAATCATAAAAGTTCAGGGTTTTTAAGATATTGTGGTGACCCACTCCTCTACGCAGTCCAGGTACATTTATTGGTGCGAATCATAAAAGTTCAGGGTTTTTAATATATTGTGGTGACCCACTCCTCTACGCAGTCCAGGTACAATTATTGGTGCGAATCATAAAAGTTCAGGGTTTTTAATATATTGTGGTGACCCACTCCTCTACGCAGTCCAGGTACATTTATTGGTGCGAATCATAAAAGTTCAGGGTTTTTAATATATATTGTGGTGACCCACTCCTCTACGCAGTCCAGGTACATTTATTGGTGCGAATCATAAAAGTTCAGGGTTTTTAATATATTGTGGTGACCCACTCCTCTACGCAGTCCAGGTACAATTATTGGTGAGATTCATAAAAGTTCGGGGTTTTTAATATATTGTGGTGACCCACTCCTCTACGCAGTCCAGGTACATTTATTGGTGCGATTCATAAAAGTTCAGGGTTTTTAAGATATTGTGGTGACCCACTCCTCTACGCAGTCCAGGTACATTTATTGGTGCGATTCATAAAAGTTCGGGGTTTTTAAGATATTGTGGTGACCCACTCCTCTACGCAGTCCAGGTACATTTATTGGTGCGAATCATAAAAGTTCAGGGTTTTTAATATATTGTGGTGACCCACTCCTCTACGCAGTCCAGGTACAATTATTGGTGCGAATCATAAAAGTTCAGGGTTTTTAATATATATTGTGGTGACCCACTCCTCTACGCAGTCCAGGTACATTTATTGGTGCGAATCATAAAAGTTCAGGGTTTTTAAGATATTGTGGTGACCCACTTCTCTACGCAGTCCAGGTACATTTATTGGTGCGAATCATAAAAGTTCAGGGTTTTTAATATATTGTGGTGACCCACTCCTCTACGCAGTCCAGAAAGATACCTTGTTGCAACGTTTTGGACTAATAACTATATTGTGAGGTGTTCAGAATACACTGTAAATTAGTGGAAATGCTTGTTATTCGAATGTTATTGAGGTTAATAATAGCCTAGGAGTGAAAATAAGCCCAAAAACTTGATTTTTAAACTTTTTATGTTTTTTTCAAAAAAAATCCGAATCCAAAACCTTAAATCCGAACCGAGACCTTTCGTCAAGTGTTTTGCGAGACAAATCCGAACCTCAAAAATAACGAAAATCCGGATCCAAAACACAAAACACGAGACCTCAAAAGTCGCCGGTGCACATCCCTAGAAATGTTATACCTGTGGTAGAGAAAGGCATGTTGCTAGAAGATGCAGGTAGGATAAGAAACCATTTCATCCCCCTGCAGATAACAGGAGACAGAGTCATTTGCAAATAATAGACAATAGGCTAGATAGAAATTAGCATTAGGGACATACCCATTCAATTACAGCAAATGTCAAGAGCATGCTAATCTCTGAAATCTGGGCCACACCTGTAATCTATAGATGATTAAAAAAATATAATCAGAGAACCCTGTGTCTTCAAATTTCTTTTTGTAGACACAGGGGCGGACAGATCTGTTTTATTTTCTCCTTTAAATATGTCAATCACCTGAAAAAATGCTATAGCTGTGGAAGTGACATGAGAAGTGCTTTATTAACCCTTGACTGCATCCTTCAGAATTTACTATTGAGCTAGTTGCAGTGGCTCTTACTAAGTTGAGATTTTGTTATGCAAAGTAGGGTGTATAGTTTACTGTGTCTCTAATGGTGTGTTTTTAGATATTCCAGGAAGTATAGGTTAAGCTGGCCACCCTACAAAGGCTAATGTTGCACTCCTCTGTTACAGAGACGAGTCCAAAACAGGTAGAAGGAAAATTGTCACATATAATGAATTCCTTGTGGACTAAAGCTGTACAGGACAGTGGATTGATAGCTCCTGTTATGATTAAAAAGAATGGGGGAGACTACAGACTGGTACAAGGATTAATAAAGTAGTTGAGAGCCAAATCCCTGTTGTGCTCAATCCAGCTGTCATCCTGATGCAAATCTCTTTTTCTGCAAACCATTTATCTGTTATTGTTCCTTGCTCTACCTTCTTCTCTGTCCCTCTACATTCTGCCTGCCAGTACTTTTTTGCTTTCTCTTATAAAGGGGTATATATTCAAAGGAGGTTTTGAAGGAGGTCCTGTACTTTGGTGGAAGCAGAGGCGAGGAGGTTCCTGTTGCCAGCTCCAGAGAGTCAATCTGAGAGGACCCCTGCAAGCGTTTTCTATACAGATAAGCTTATTTTAATGTACCCGATGTACGGGCATTTTATTGTTTTTTATGGATTTAGGCTGTAATTAAAATGGATTATATCCTTTAATAAGCCTGTCTTCTATGCGCTTACTATTGACTCTATTTATATTGAGTCTTGCTGTGTAATTTACGTTTAAGCAGCTATTGTAATCCTGGGGGATCATACCCTTGAGAGGCTAATCATTGTACTATCCTCTGAATTGGTTGTTTCTACAATGCACGCACTATACTTATTTTATCTATTATTTGCAGTCTAAATGCCACTTATTATTGAGGAGGTGGAACTTATTGAAATCAGGTGTTGAAATTTTGAGGAAATTGACCTCTGATATACGAATCATTATATTCTCTCAACTCTGGAATGTCTGGATGTGACTAATTTTTTTGATGTTATCACACTATGTTTAGCGCTTCTCTTTTTGTGTCGTTTCTATTAAGGTGTTACATCTGCAATCTGATGTTATAGCGGAGCTGCCTACTGTATGTGATATATTAATTATTAATCACTCTGTCACGTGATATTTCTGATTGTTCACTAAGCGCCTGTTTGTCTTTTCACTTTTTTTATGTATTACTATGTATCAAACATTGGGTAGAGACTTATCCATCTGCTTCTAATACTAATGTTTTCACTGCTTAGAAAATAGTTCAAAAATCTGTTTGTAGGTTTATCATTGAAAGTAAACAGAGTACACATTTTACCGGTTATGTCATTCAGCTTATGTGCAATAACAAGGGCATTGACAGTAATTTGTACATTTCCTACAGGCTACAAGCCAGTAGGAAAGTAGAGAGCAAATGCTACTATCAAGAACAAATTAAGTAGAGTGATGACTGAAACTGCATTAGCCACTAGTACTCCACAGCATTAGAACTATTCCTAGACCACCTCTGAACCTGTCACTTTTTGAGACAATCTCACTTAATGGTAGATCCCCAGATGATTGAAAATGTAAAAATGAATTGGCTCTTCAAAATCTTATAAAGAGGAGCAAACAGTTGAGACAGCAACAAAGGAGTTTCAAAATACTATCTCCTGATATGACAGACACTGTCATGATGTTGTACCTGGGGAATATTCATTTTTATTACATCCTCCCATTCCCATTTACAGGACTTCTTTCGAGCTGCGCCCACTCTATGGAATTTCCTCCTTCACACAATAAGACCTTCTTCTGGTCTATAAACCTTCAAGCGTTCTCTAAAAACTCACCTCTACAGGCAAGCTTCTAATATTCCTCAACCACCTTCTTAACTTCACTAGATTACCTTATTAACATGCGCTACACAATTCACTTTTTTTTTTTTTTTTTTTATCTTTGCAATCTGGCTGGACCGAAATGCAATATATTGTAAGCTTGCGAGCAGGGCCTTCTCACCTCTTTGTCTGTTTTACTCAGTTTGTTAATTACTGTGTTTGTATGCATTTGTAAGTGCTACGAAATTTGCTGGCGCTATATCAATAAATGTTGATGATGATGAATATGTTATGATCTGCAATTTCCTGCTCTCAGGTTGCATAACAAACAGGTGGAAAGGCCCGTACCAAGTGTTAATGACCAGCACCACATCTCTGAAGGTAACAGAAAGAGACACTTGGATCCATTTCACCCACTGTAGAATAATCAACAGTCCAGAGAAGGTTCAAGACAAGGCTGTGGCTGACATTACAACCCTGTTGCTTGTGAATCTGTTCCATGATACTTAAATATACAGACAATATCATCTGAGCCGAGTATTCTGCAAGGTCTGCACACTCATCAGGCAGTTTTTGTATACACACATATATATATATATATATATATATATATATATATATATATATATATATATATAGTTTCAGTTTTTGGTTACATTGGACCTCACCAAGACTGCACGGGGAACCCTAAATTATAAATATATAGAGAAACCCTGGCTAAACTAATTGATAACATTACCGAGATGTATGATGACACAATCAGGTATACGGAAAACGAGCTACAAGGTTACAGGAAAGAATTGGTACAGCATAGAATGCTACTAAATTATCTAATTGCAATTACTGGTGAATATTGCGTGACATTAGCCACCCAGTCTGGTGTTGTACCTACATAATGGGCACAAGAACTGATTACTGTTATAGATAAGCCCCTTATCCTTATAGTTGGTGTCTTGATAGTAATTGACTAAAGTATCAGATGTGTTCCTGCTGCGTTGAAGTATGATAAACAACTGACTGAGGTGACTCCAGAAACTGAAGTTTTATAGTGTATTACATTCCTTCAATAGAAGCTTGAAAGGGTTAGAGTGTTGGAACCCCTCTCAAAGGGTGAACAGTTGAAGTTAACTAGTTAGGTGAAGGTGATAATTAATAATTTCTGTACACTAATATTGGTTGCAATGTGATTAATATGCAACTGAACAAAAATCTTAGCAAATAACAACATGCAAATAAGTTTAATTTATTTATTTCAATTAATATAAAATATAATGGAGTGTTTGCAATTGCATTATAAAGTTTTCGGTATTATTCGTGTAGCACAGTGCAAAAACTAATTATAACTAATATTGCTTTTCATATAACAACTCCAGAGATATCATAAAAGAACCAGTTTTTACAGGTCCAGGGGTGGGTGCCTGCGGAAAGGACACCTGATCACACATGGAAAGATGATTCCCACCTCAAAAAACAATGACCAGAGAAGTCAACCAATGGGACGTTGTGTACTTTGGAGGTCTGGCCTATCAACTGTTGAATGTGGACCATGATACTGTAACTGTGTATCTTTGTGATGTCACTGCTTTTTATGACTGTACAGTATATAAATTGTTTACCTCTAGGTTTTGGAAACCAGAGCGTTCTAATTGAAGCTTGTGTTATTGCCAACTGCACAAACATATGCATGCTATAACTTGCCCTGTAAACTAATTTGTGAATAAATCCTTTGTGCTTTGGACCCACAGCAATCGCATTGGAGAATCTTTTTTTTCAATGATACATACGAATGTATCAAAAGATATCTAACTTAACCAATGGTTATTGTCATTAATAGAACAACAACAACAGGCACAAAACCAACACATGTACAGGAGTAATAGCTACAGGTATATACAATGGACATGAGGATAGTACATATAATACGATACCAGTCCTATTATGGCCACCTTGGTAAATCCAACTATAGATTAGATTTTGTTACCAGCTCATTGTATGCTCCTTAGCAAAAATCCAGGTCTTGGTAAGCCTCAGTGTCTGTCAGCAAAACAGCGGTTCTACTTCGCTGTCACCTCGCTTTTGGTGAGTGCACAGATTCACAAGACCTGGGGTAACTTAACCAAGGGAAGTGGAACAAGGGTCCTCTCAGTATTTCTTCCAATCTCTGTCCTCCATTAGCTGGCAGGTACTATTACTTCCTACACCAGTTTGATCTTTGTTATTCCATTGAACACTGACCTGCTTCTGCCTATACCCCCAGAAAAGCCTCATGCTGTAAGGGTGTGTTAGACATTGTTCTGTGTGTTAGGATCTTAAGGCACAGGATTAAAATACACATTTCCTAATTAAAGTGATTTAATTAGACACAGAGAGTCACCCTCTCTGGTTTGTGAATGCACTCCGAACCCTTATCTAGTTTGCCTACATATGTAGCTAACAGCACAGTCTCACTGACAACCTGTAACATGTGGGTAAATAGCAATGTCCGAGTAGGGTAGAATAATTGCAAACTATATAAATGGTTAAAGCATAATGCAATGTTGGCTATTCACTCCATTGTGCTTGAAGTATAGCACTAGCATAGCACTTTCCTGGCTAGATTTAGAACAGAGGAGGGGCACTACACCTAACTAGATATCCTTTGGTTTAGGTAAACAAAGTTAGCTTCTGTTAAACAAGACATGCTATAGGCAATAAAAAAACACACATACTGAATGCAGATAGTCATAATGGGCCTGAGTGATTAAGATATGTATCTGCAGAATTCCACACAAATAGGCACTGCTTACACCCATAGTCACCAAGGAACGGATGTTAAGATATGTTCCTTGTTGACTACAGGTGTATTTTGACATCCCTCTCTGCTTTACTATGCAGGACACTGCAGATTACATATGTACCTGTTACAACTGCCGACCCTGCTGGCTCAATACAGTGTGTAACTATATTATTACATTTTAAAGAAAGCATGCCCCCCCTCCAAACAATATTAACCATTGTGCTGCCAGCCTAGTGCTGGCCGGTGCAAAATCGCGGGGGGGAGGGGTGTTGTATTTTACTCAAACCAGCATCATTCAAGCCAGCTGGGGCCTTTGGCACTATACTACGGGAACCCACACCGTGGGTTCCTCCTGCCATAGTCACATATCATCCCCAGGTTGGTCAGCACAGGGCTGAGTTCCCTAAGAAGTTGGGGTCTTCAAAAGAATAAGTGCGGCCCCCCTTCCTAGAGATACCCAACCATGTGCAAAAGCACTGGGTGGTGGGTGTAGGGTAATAACGTGAATAAGTGAAGTCTAAACATTATTTTAGTTTGTGTAACTACAGGGGCTGGTTGGAGTAAAATCAGTGGGACCCCACACTCTCCCAGGGGAATTTGCAAAATCACAGCTTCACACATATGGCGACTTGTATTCCTAGAATTTCCATAGCAGGGAATGAGATTGCCATATGTTGATTTTGACTACATCACTTTACCAGCATTTTACTATGGACGCACTTCAATCATACAATCATACAAAGGCAAGTTCAAACTCACCCGAGAAAATCGCTGAAAATGGCAAATCACAGCTTGATACATTTTGCCCCAGTCAGTTTAAAAATGATTAACTCAGGAAGCCTTTGGTTTTCCTTTCATCTAAAGTAATCTTTCACAATAGTTTTTTTTAAAGAAAAATAAAGATTAAACACAGAAAAATTGTACACTCAAGAATGATAAGTTTTCTGCCCACTGGGAGAGCATGAATTTAAAGGAACACTTCTCAATATGAAATTGACTCTCAAAAGTGAACACAAACTGTTAGATTTACTGAACATTTTAAACATGTTTCAGGTGCACAAAGTCCCCCCTCTCCGCTATGATGTCAGAACTAGAAGTTTTGTGTAAATGAAAATTAGTTTTTTTCATGACTTTCAACCCCCTTTCAAGTGATTTATTATTTATAGTGGCCTAACTTCTTACCAGAATCCTACAAAGATGATATTACCTCCACGCAACATTATACATTTTCCTTAATTTACACACCAAACATGACTCTTGAAAGTATGATATTTGAGAAAATATGACATTTTCATGTGCCTTTATTTCCCTTCCTTCAAACTCAATCCCAGCTGCTCAGCCACTTGTCACCCACTTCAGGTGTCCTGAGATATCACAGAAGCACAAAGAATGTCAGGGGTCCGTTTTTGGATATTATTGAGAATATTAATATAACCTTTTAGAGAGGTTCTAAAAGTTTTAGATTTTATGAACTGTGCCATGAATTAGTGTTGGGCATTCATCTGCTTCCACACCTCAGAAGATCTCTATCCATAAATACCTCATTGGTAGAGCAGAAGGATTTAGAGACAATCAAAGAGATAAGAACATAATTTGGTTTATGCTATTGTGTGCTGTCTGGTAATGTTCAACTAGATTTTGTGTTAGTTTGTACTTTTGCATGTTGTTAAGCACCTTTATGTTTAGCGGTGTTGGTGTCCATTCTTCATTTTGGACGATTCAGGGACATGTGACAAGGGAGACCACATTTGTGGAAAGTTTATACATTTTTTTAAGTTAAATTGTTTCCCTGGTGTCTGTGGAAATGAAGGTGTTACATTTTTTGTTAATGTTGTATTACTGCAGTTATTGTTCCACTCTAGTTTTTGATGTATTTTGTGGGTTTTAAGGTCACTGGGCATTAGTAGCCCCCATAGATCTGTGGATTTTTTGTTTGTTATATGGGGTCTCTCAGATAGTAATGGACCTATGTACTTGTCACTTTTTCTTAGATTCTCCAATGTTTCTCTAATATTATTTTAATGTAAAAAGTTTGCTTTTGTTGTATTATGTAATGAACTGGGTAAAGTCTTCTTTTGGTTAATTTGGGGTGTCTTGGTTAAATTTTATTATATCCTGGTCTACATCAGTTGGCTTGGTGGCCATTTTATTATGACCCCTCCCACCCAGATGTGGGTAGGTAGGCATACCCCTTCAGAGTCCCACCTACACCAGTGGGACCTGCAGTTAGGGAGCTAACACTATTTGTTTCTACTTTATTCAACATTTAGCAGATGAACAGTGTAAATCTGTAGCTTAGCAAAGTAGAGTTTCCACAGCAAACACTGCTTTTCAATGCTTATAGTTGCTCCTGGTCCATTGTAACTTACTTAGTAAATAACACCAGTGATACACATCAAAGAGTACTGACAAGTAAGGGTATGCACCGGGCTCTTTTGGTGTTTTGGGTTCTGATTAGCTTGAGGTTTTGGGTTCTGATTTGTTTTGCCAAAACACCCCACGAAAGGTTTTGGTTCTGATTTTGGGTTTTAATTTTTTTTTAAAAAAAAGCATAAAAAGTGCTAAAATCCATATTTTGTTTGTTTTTTTTCACTCCTACACTATTATTAACCTCAATAACATTCATTTCCACTAATTTCCAGTCTATTGTGAACACCTCACACCACACAATATTGTTTTTAGTCCAAAAGGTTGCACTGAGGTAGCTGGATGTCTAAGCAAAGCGACACAAGTCGGCGGCACAAACACGTGGCCCATCATAGGTGGCTGTGTAGGCTTGAAGGGCTTTTTTGCTGCTCCTCCATCCTCTGCAGCATATAGAGGGTGTAGTTCAAGCACGTCACTACCTCTTGTTTTAGTTGATGGCAGGGCATGTTCATGGTTTTTTGATGTAGCAGGAACAGTGAATGTAGTTTAATATCTGATACTATTAATCCTGCACTGCAGGAACAGTGAACGTACTTTAATATCTGATACTAATATTTCTGCACTGCAGGAACAGTAAACGTAGTTTAATATCTGATACTAATATTTCTGGACTGCCTATTGAAGTGGAATCTCAACGGGATTTGGTACCGGGGACACAATACCTCCATCAACCCTCTAAATTCCACTGCACAGTAGGCGGATTCCGGACGAACGTCTAACACCAACATAGCTGTTACGGCCGCAGTTATCCACTTTGCCATAGGATGACTATATAGGAGTGGCACTGCAGCGGCAGACAGGATGGCAGTTTGAAAAACTAGGCCTCAAAGAGCGCATAATGCCAAAAAAAGAGTTGCAAGATGGAATTGTCCTTGGGCCCTCCCACCCACCCTGATGTTGTTGAAATAGGACATGCGCACTTTAACAAACCAATCATTTCAGCAACAAGGCCTACCAAACTACTGTAGCTGAAATGATTGGTTTGTTTGGGCCCCCACACAAAAAAAGCTGTTCATCTCTCCCTGTACAAACTAAACTGGCTCTACTGAGGCAAGATGTTGTCCTCATCCTCTTCCTCTGATTCCTCGCCCCCTTCAGTGTGTACTTCCTCATCCTCACACATTATCAATTAGTCCCTGCTGGACTCCACAACCACAGGTCCCTCTGTAGTCTCTGGAGGCCAGTGCTGTTCTTGATTGAGGAATTGATAATTCATTTTTATGAACATCATTTTTTCAACGTTTTGCGGAAGCAACCTCCTTCGCTGCTCACTGACCAGGTTCCCTGCTGCACTAAAATCTCTTTCTGAGTACACACTGGAGGGGGGACAACTCAGTTAAAATATAGCCAGTTTGTACAGGGGCTTCCAAACTGCCCTTTTATCCTGGCAGTAAAAATAAGGACTGTCTGACATGTCTTCTTGGATGGTGTCAGCAAAGTAATCCTCCACCATTTTTTCAATTGTGACAGCATCCAATGCAGCGACAGTAGACATGTCTGTAATGGTTGGCAGGTCCTTCAGTCCGGACCAGATGTTCTCAACATCCCTGCCAGCCGGTCTTTTAGGAAAACTGAGCTTTTTGGATTTTACATGCCCTCTACTAGGAGATTGGGCATCGCCCTTGGCAGACGACATTGAATGCATTTCATCGTCTATGTCATGACTAGTGGCAGCAGCTTCAGCATTAGGAGGAAGTGGGTCTTGATCTTTCCCTACTTTATCCTCCAAATTTTTGTACTCCATTATATGCAGCACAAGAGAGCCTACCCCTAAACCACACACACACTTTGGGAGTGCAGAAACAGTGAACGTAGTAATATAGATTGCAGTGCCTATTTTTTGGGACTGCAGAAACAGTGAACGTAGTAATTTAGATTGCAGTACCTATTTTTTGGGACTGCAGAAACAGTGAACGTAGTAATACAGATTGCAGTTCCTATTTTTTGGACTTCTTAAACAGTGAACGTAGTAATATAGATTGCAGTTCCTCTTTTTTGGGACTGCAAGAATATATTGCTCTATAATATTTTTTATACTTTTTCAATAATTTTTTTATATTTTTTTTTAAAAAAAAATTTGGGGGTATTTTTTGGGTATTTTTTTTAAATTTTTAAATGATTTTTGGCTAATTAACAAATTGCTATGGACTTATCAGAAACAAATACAGGACAAAAGCACCACTGGACTCAGCAGCACAGACACTGGCCAAAGCACCACTGGAATCAGCAGGACAGAGCACTGGAAAAAGTATTACTGGACTCAGCAGGACAAAGCACCACTTGACTAAAGTAATCAGCAGGACAGAGCACTGGACAAAGTACTAATGGGCTCAGCAGGACAAAGCACCACTTGACTAAAGTAATCAGCAGGACAGAGCACATCAACCTCCCTCTTCAGTAACCACAGGGAGAATGAAGATGGCTGCCGCGAGCGGGGCATTTATGAGATCCGAGTCTCACGAGATCCGACACGAGACTTGGATGTCATAGCCTCGTTTTGGATTTTTTTCCCGAGCATAAGTACCCGAACAGTGCTCGGATCCGGTCGGATCCGCACTGTTCGGGTGGGCTCGCATTAGCGAAATCTAAACCCGCTCATCTCTACTGATAAGCTGCATGATGTAATATTAGATTGTATGCTGCTTATTAAAAGGAAACTTAAAATCCTAAAACATTTATAAAAATGTTTATTTCAAGTAGGAAATGTATTCTATAGCACTTCTGGGGAGGTATAAATGTCATTCACATTGTACTTTATTTAATAACCACAGGAAATGAAACTTTAATCCCTTGTATGGTCAACTTTTCAACAAGTGCAGTAAAAGTTTCTTATCACCGTTATAAAAAAGCAATTTAGTGAAAAAAAGCTTTGCTATGAGAGTGTTCCCTTTTCTAATTAGTTTGCAAACATTAAAGATCTCTTTGAAACATATTTTTCTTTTATGGATGTAGAGGTACTTTTTCTTCAGCTATTTTCCATTCTTGGTTTGATTTCAGTCACATAGGGGTATTTTCGCAGGTGGCTGCTGTAACTCATTATGTTACTCAGAACTCCCAAGTGCAGACTTAAAGGCAAGACTTTTTTGTGAAAATGTTATTTGTGTGCTTAGAAGCTTAAAGCTCACCTGATTAGAATTTAGATTTGTATTAATCTAAAAATAGTGACATGACTATAGTAGTTGCAATACATAGAATATATTAACCATTTAACATTATATTTCTTAACATTCTCAGATTATTTTCTTGTAATTATTTAACATTAATGACACCCTATCTAACCAATATTATGCAAAGCAGGAGAAACTATATACTTATGAAGGTTTGTTGCCAGGTAACCCATATTCAAACAACATATTGATCATGTGCAACCTGTCAATTTCTCAGTCAAGGGATTCATCAGTGAATTACACTGTCTGTTTAGAGATAGCAATTATTATCAGTGCTAAAAAAGAACTTTACCTATCAATAAGAGCAGACAGTAACAGCCTTGTCCTAACTGGCTCTATGGTAAGGGTCTAGTGTTCAGGACTCCAGCAGATTGTGACATACTTTACTGCAGCAATTAGCTAATAGCCTGTTTAAATAGGTATATTCATCACCTGCAAAGACGCTTGCACAGTACTACACAAAAGAATGGGTAGAATAATTAGCAACAAACATACAGGGACAGAGACTATTACTGAAACTGCCCCAGGTTCTAAATGTCGAATAATAGCACCTCCATTACTGTTGCTGAAATAAAAATAAACCTAGCTTCCATGGTACGGGATGAAGGGGTTGTGCAAAAATCCATGGTTCTTCATAGTCCGGGGCTGTCATTGAATGTGTCACTTAAGGCCAATTACAGGCAAAGTGCTTTTAATGCCAATAGTCACACTGCCGGCAAGTGGCCGTGCCCGCCGGCACTAAACAGTAAAAAAAATAACATTAAAAGGAAAAAAACTGTGTACCCCCTCGCAACTCATATTAATCCTAGTGCTGCCAATCTAGGTCTGGCCAGAAGAAAATTGGGGGGATAAACAGCATTTTCCTCTATCCAGCCCTAGACTTATTCAGCTGGCGTTGGTTGCACCAAAGCAGGCGAAAGCAGCAGCACTTCCGGTTTGCGAGCGGTCCTCGGGACTGGGCTGACAGCGCGCTAACTGTTGGAGAAACGCCTGCTGAGAGCTCCGATTGGTGCCTACAACTGGGACTCCCAAGCTATTGACCAGCAGTGTGTCCAGGGTTCCAGGCAGCCTGTATGACGTCGGCTGACTAACGCAGAACTCCTTGGGATATCTGTGCCAGCAGGGAGTCCATCAAAAAGGTTTGCTCCACTCCAGCCCTCCTTCCCTTCACACAGGGTATAGGTTGCCAAATATCCCAATGCACTATACAGGATATCTTCCAGCCCCAGTCTTTACTTCTGCCTGAGAACATGGTCAAGAGCTCATTTCATATCTGCAACACTTGCTACAAATACCTCTGCCATTGTTGCAACAATATCATAGGAAGGAGGTTCCTCTCTGTGGTCCCTGAGGGGTGCAGCCAGTCGCAGGCCTACTATTGCTTATCACTTTGGTGAGGGCTGGTCCCCACCTGTGAGGAGAGTATAAAGATATAGACCTGCCCGACCATCGGATCGGACTGCACGGCTAACCAAGTTCTGTATATAAATACCAAGCCTACAGGCAAGATATACATGGAGATGCGACAAATGTGAACAAGAAATGGGTGACCCGCCCAGGATTCTTTAAGCCCACTATCACCTGTATCTTTTCTAATATGGCACTCCCTGATTTGCCTCTTACTACGTTAACTGACAAATATTTCAGCTCCATCTTCTAAACTATCTAAAGTATCTAGTCTCATCTACACGCTATCTGGGACTTGACCTCGCTATGGCTCCTAAAAGACACAAGTCCACAAAGACACCCTCTGCCGTACAGTTCTTCAAACCTCAACCCTCCCCTTCTGCAGGGGCGGTCCCTAAACACAGAGGACCCTTGATCCAGAGCAACCTCGCCAGCTCCGATTCAGTCTACATCCTCCTCGTTCCTGTTACAAATGGACCAAGATGCCCCAGTTACCATTAAATCTATGCAATTAATGTTTGACTTGTTTAAAACCGATGTTCTATCCAAAATGTGCTCCTTGATTTAGGAAGTCAAGGCGCAAGTGACGGAAGTTGGTGGGAGAACTTCCCATATTGAAGACAAGAAGGATGAGCTGGTGGCGTCTCATAATTCACTCATTACGTCCTATGAGAAACTTAAAAAGGATGTCTTTGGGATGGCTGATAAGTTGGCTGATGTGGAAGACCGTTCCCGGAGAAATAACCTAAAGCTGCGAGGTGTCCCTGAGTCTATCTCTATTTCAGAACTTCTGGACTTTGGTAAAAATCTCTTCAAGAAACTTCTTCCTGAAGCCTCTGATCAATATCTACTACTGGATCGTATCCACAGGTTGCCGAGACTGAGAGTGGGATTGGAGTCGGCGCCACGGAGACGCTTATGTGGGACTACTTCTACCATATCAAAGAAAGGATCCTACGAGCAGCCAGAACACAGGCAGCGGAAGAGGTCTTGCAAAACCTGCAATTGTTCCCTGATTTTTCCCCAGCCACTGTAGCTAAACGCTGCTTGTTTCAACCCATTACTAAAGCGCTTTGTGAGCATCAAATCCAGTATCGCTTAGGCTTTTCGGTTAAATTTATTATCCAGCGCAATAACTCTACTCAAGTGATAGCCACAGTAGAAGATGGTATCCAACTTTTGCAATCCTGGGACATTCAAGCTTCAATGACAGCTTCAGCCTCATCGTCTTGATCTCGGAAGGACTACCCAAGTGTAGCTGGAGAAGGCTAGTCAATCATTTATTATTACTACTACTTTTGCTTAAAGGTCTACTTCATTCTGGAGTGATTCAGCTTTACGTTATGTCCTCTGGACTCTGTAGGGCCACTACTTCCCACGAGTGTCGAACCTCACCTATACAACGATGTGAGACTCCTGCGGGAAGCCGGATCGTTGACCGCCGGTCGGTGAGCAGTTTCAGAAGCTGATCGGGACTCTTTTAGTGTTAATATATAGTGTTTATTTCTGATATATTTTTTTTGTCCTTTTATATTTAGATAATATCCTTATATAATAGGTTCGTTCAGACTATGTATATCTTCGTTCAAGCTATAGCAAGATTTTCTTGTTTTTTAGTAATGTTAATGTTATGGGTGATAACCTTTTGTTTTGTAAAGGGAAGTTTCCCTTTACAATGCAGCGCCACTTTAAATTTAAGCGCTGAAAAAGGCTGAACACGCCGGAGATGAAGAATCGGGAGATTCATACCTTTACCCCCTGGTGGACGAATCAGGTGTCAGAACATCTAATCCGCGGGATAAGGCCAATAAATTTGCGGCTTACTACTCTAAATTATATAATCTCCATGACTGTGATGTCTCTCCCAAACCGACCCCAACCTTGATCGAGAAGTTTTTAAGTGAACTAAAATTACCATCCCTTGACTCTGACTCTTTAATCTCCCTGAATGCCCAATGGTCGCAATCTGAGATTGCGCATATTATTAAATCCCTACCCAAAGATAAAGCTCCGGTTCCTGATGGATTCATTAATAATTTTATGCTACATTCCAGATTGAACTCACTCCACTCTTAGAACAGTTATTAAATGCAGGCACTGTCCAGGGAAATTTTCCTTCGGAGATGATAGAGTCCGTTATTGTCACGGTACCCAAGCCAGGCAAGGACCCAACCCAAATCCAGAACTATAAACCGATTGCCCTTCTTAATACAGATATAAAAATTTATGCCAAATTGATTGCTGATAGGCTTAGTCCCCTTATCCCGACCTTGATCCATCCAGATCAGGTAGGCTTCATTCTCGGACGACAAGCATCCGATAATACACGTAGAACTATCAATATCTTAGAACAGGCTAACAAACATCAACATGAACTATTAATTATGTCATTAGATGCCGAAAAAGCCTTTGATAGGTTTCATTGGGGCTATATGGGAGGAGTACTTGCTCGGTTTGGTTTTAGCAGTGCAATACTTAAATCTATATTAGCTTTGTATAAGGGCCCCTCCACAACGGTTTATAGCAATGGCTTCACATCAGCTAAATTAACACTCTCCTATGGTACTAGACAGGGCTACCCACTCTCGCCTCTCATTTTTCTTTTGGCTATCGAACCCCTGGCCTAGCAAATTAGGCAACATCCTCAACTGCCAGGCGTCACTTTAGCTGCCACCATGCACAAATTATGTCTTTTTGCGGATGAAATTGTGCTGTGTGTGACTAGTCCGGAGACCTCACTACCACCCTTACATGATTTGCTACAGAAATTTGGAAGGGTTTCTTACTACAAACTGAACAAAACAAAAACAGACGTTCTCCCTATTAATATAGCAGAATCTCTTCTGGTGCGTCTGAAGGCGGAGTTTCCATACACTTGGAGGTCCCTATCCATGCCCTATCTAGGAATTATGATCACTCCCCATCTAGACTCCTTGCTTGAGGCTAATTATACACCATTACTGATACAATTAAATGCTTTAGCAAAATCATGGGAACATCATGAGGTCTCCTGGCTAGGCAGGATAGCCGTGTTTAAAATGTCCCTCATACCCAAAATGATGTATCTATTTTGCCTTTTAAGCTGCCCAGATTCTATATAGATAAATTACGTAGTCTACTTACCTCTTATGTATGGAAGGGGAAACCACCTAAACTCGCTCATATGATTATGCCACGTTCAAAAAAGACTGGGGGCCTGGCCTTACCAGATTTGGTCAAATACCAGGAAGTGGACATTTTAGCTCAGCTTCGAGACTGGTCTCTTCCAGGTTCCAATAAACCTTGGCTCGACCTGGAGAGAAGCCTTAATTATGCATTCCCATTGGCTGATCTTCTCTGGATTTCCAAGCCCTGGAGGCCCCCTCAGGCTACCATTCCACATCTTACGAGTCATGCTCTTATAATTTGGGACAAATTTCTAAAGATATCTAATCTGGTCACCCTTCCTTCTTCTAATCTCACAATCCTAATCTCACTCATCTCTAATCTAAATCTATCCTTGTGGTATTCAAGGGGCATCACCAATCTCAAAATGCTCTATTCTGATTCCGAAATATTATCCTTCTCTGATTTTAGGGAAAAATTCTATATTCCTGTTACGAGCTGCGGCGGTACGCCACATCCTGGCGTGAGTTAGCAGCCGAGCACGTGCATTAATTTCTATGCACTGTTATATATGTAGAGGGTGTAGGGACATCCTCCAACTCCAGGGGGAGCTCTTGCATGATTTATTTGTCATTCATACATGTTCCTGGTTGTGATATGACCTATGATAGTTCCCAGCTAGTAATTAATTAGCAGCCTCCTGAGGCTGATTGTCAGCCCTGTCCTCCTCCTTTCTGATTTGCCCATCATAGTATTTAAGGCAGTGAGGACTGGGCTTCACTGCCGGTTATAGTTCCTGCTCTGTGCATACTTACCTGCTCCCTGCTCTGTTCCCCTTCTCTGGCTTTGGATTGATCTTGCTGTGTATGACCTTGGACCGTGTACTGAACTCTACTGAATTGCCTGTGACCTTGATCTCTGCCTGTTACCTGGATTCATTGTTTGCTGCCAGCCCTGACCTTCTGCCTGGACTATACCACCGCTGCCCGCTGTACCCCTTGACCTCGGCCCGTTTGGACTTTGCTATTCTTCCACCTGGCCCTCGCCTGCGCTACGGTAGGGTTATAAACTTGTACTACTTTGAGCTTAAGACCTGGGGGCATTCGAGTACCTGTGAGCACATTCAGCTTTACGGGAAAGGCGGCTGCTATAGGCGAAGACCTCTGTGACCTGTTCTACAAGTTTATGACACTTGCCGTCAGCCATAACAATTCCTAACCAGGATTTCTACAAGTGTATCCAAGTTAGGCATTGGTTGCATTCCTTGCACACACGGGGCACCTCCTTACAACACCCTCCAGCTCTTTTTTTTCCAGACCTTCAACTGGAATTAACAAAGCGGCTATCTCCTTCTGGTACACCCAATTAGCTTGGGAGAGAGATCTTGACTAGGAATTTGAGCCAAATCAATGGGACAGTATCTATCAGAATGCCTATCGGATGTTGAGATGTTTGAACCACTCGGAGATGCTCTAAAAGCTGCTCCATGGACTCTATATGACCCCTGATAGGTTACATAAGATATGGCCAGCCCAGTCTAGGGCCTGTTGGCGCTGATGTGGGGAGACAGGGGACATCTTCCATGTTTTCTGGAGTTGCCCCGTGGTCAGAGTTCTCTCAGCAGAGGTGTATGCCTTAATATCTAAGGTTATTCAAACTCCGATTCCTAATACTCCGGAAGTTGCACTCCTACACTTTTTTCCTCCCCAAGTTTTATCAGGGGATCGGTATGTCACATTTTTATTGTTACCCATGCGGTGATAGCCAAGCGTGGAAATCGGCTACGCTACCCTCCATAGTCAAGATTCTTTCTAAGGTTCAGTCAAGTTGTGCCATGGAAACTATGGGAGTACGATACACCTCTTCTCCCTCCTCTCCCCACATCAAATGATTCGAATGGAATCAATATGTCTTCAAAACTTTAGTTCTCACAGTTTCCTTATGGCCCCCACTTAACCCGTCACAGTAATATCTAGAGATTTCTACCTAAGCTGCAACACAAATGATTTGTAATTTCTTAAGATGTTGGGATTTGTACTGTTTGATACTATTAATACGTATTGATATGGTTCCTTGACATGTGTGTGGGGGGGACACCTCATTTTAAACATGATGTCCTATATCGGTGTAGACGCATGGGAGGACTTCAACTTTCACATTTCCCTGTACCACAATGCTGTCATGCTGGGGTGGATTGCGCAATGGTCAATCTCTGCCGGGTAGAAGCAGTGGATTGACATTGAAGGTACATACTTGGCCTCTCTTGCCCAGTACATCACGTGGCTGAGCAAATTATCTGTTATTAAGCATTCCACAATTAGCCTCACCATTTCAAGGTGGTCCAGACTCCGACTACTTACTCATATATCCTCATCTATTTCCCGTTTGTCTCCCATATTTGACAATCTACTATTCCCGCCGGGCTCATGGGTCGATCCGTTTCAGACCTGGGCGCAGGCTTGAATCACACGTGTTGGCCACCCTATTAACTCCTCTGGTGTGTCTCCCTACTAAGTGATCCAGGTTAAATGGGAGCTACCGAACTTGGAAACATGAAGATTTCTCCAAATTAAACATTTTCTGTTTTCGGGGCTCCCCCGCAAAGACTCAGCAAGGGATCTCACGGTCTTTAAATCGATATGTCAGGCCTCCAGCTGTCCTCTCTACTTCCTCTGTAATATATATATAAACATCTCTATGACAGGATGGACCGCCTATGCCACCCTGTCTGTTTTTGCTGGGAACCAGCTGGGCTTACTTTTCCACCGTTCCCTTTTGTTATCCTAAATGCGCCCGCTTTCTGCAGTAGGAGGGGCTTATAATGCTGCCACCACTGAACTCCTTTATGGCGCTCAGAACCATGTTCCTTCTGGTTAACTGTCACTGCTAGTGTACTCCTGTGCTGGTACACTTGGGCTGGTAACTCCGGACCTCTTACTATTGATCCGGGTTGCTGTGGATGGATCCTCCCTGGCCTATCACACTGACCAGAGCTGCAGGTAGCAGGCAGAGTGATGGTACTGGAAAAGCTTGGGTCCAAACCTCAGAATCAGCCGGTGAACGGATTAGATTTAGGGTCTAATCGGCAAGTCACAGGATTACAGCAATAATGAAGAAGACGTCAAGCAGGTCTTTGAAGCAGAGTGATGTTTATTGCTCAAGTGTCCTGACAAGGACAGTCGTACTGACTTAAGGTATCAGTGGTCAGGTCAGATGGAACATCAGAATGATACATTACATGCTCACACAGCTCATCTTTTATACAGTTCCGAAATAGTCTATTTTTAGAATCAGGATGTACTCTATTTACACAAACATGGATTTACATGCATTGCAAAGCCACTAATATTTATACTTAGCTTTGAATTTCTTAAAAACCTTGCTGTGATTTCCTGGATCTTATTTCCGAGGCAGGAGACTCACTAGCAAGTCAAAAAGTCTGACTGGCATGAATACTTGAGACAGTCACTGAATACACATTTCCACAGAACAACAAAAGTACCCACAACAAGCCACTTCCCCAAATCACAATAAACCAAAGGCTTGGTAAACACAGGCTCATTGTATCAGATATATACATCAGAAATACACATATCCTATAGCAAGGTTAGACAAGAGACAAATTTATTCCCCTGGTCTCAGAAATAACGATTTTCTATCTCACAATATTCACAATATCAAAAAATAAGTGCGCATGCAATTACATAAATAAGTGCCATGCGCTATTTGCTTTAAATAATTTTTTACCAAAAGTTATTTAATAGTCATCCAGTCACAATCTCATAGAAAATCTTTATAATTCCTTGCCCAGATTCACCAGAGCTTAGGAACAGGACTTGGGTGGCCAGATTCAGGAGGCAGACAGGCCAGTTATCTTAGAGACTACACATGCATGTTCCACTAGCGTAGCAGTGGTAGAAACACACTACAAAGTTCTGTCACAATGGTATAGATGCCAGGCCAGTTAGAAGGAATATACAGGGGGGTCCCGGACGTCTGCTGGAGTTGTCATGATGCTCCGGGCACTTTTCTACAAATATGGTGGGACTGTGCAGAACTCCGACCCTTTTGGACCCAGATCATAGCGGTCTCTACTGAAATATTGAGAGATGATGTTCCCGACAATCCTTTTTGGCTGCTAAACAAGACCAATTCCCCGATTTCCAGCTTCAAAAAATCAATTTTGAAATTTCTCATATCGCCTGCTAATGCAGTGATACTGACACATTGGAGGTCGCCTACACCTCCGTCCATCAGGGAATGGCTTCAGAGAATGGAGTTCTACAGATCAATGGATAAGTTAATATTCTCCTCAGCCAATAAGTTTTCTGAATACTATGCCACATAGTGTCACTGGTTTGCATTTCAGGACTCCTTTTACAAGCTCAGCCCCCACCCCTCCAGCTGGTAGTGTACCTTTTTAATCATATCCATAATCAGGAAGCCCCCCCCCCTCATCCTTGACCCCTTCCCTCATTCTTTTTTCTTTTCCTGTCTTTATTAGCAATGCCCAGGTGGTACCACCCTTCATTCTGTCTCTTTTCTCCTTCTCTTCTTTCCACTACTCCTAAAATATGTCTCGGATTATGTATTATGAACAAACACTCATTTTGTTGGTTATGGTCTACTTGACTATGCTAAAACAATACACTACCACCAATATGGTGATAAAACCATTAGAGATAAATAATTCCATGAAGAAGTCCATAGAAATAGATGACCAAGATTTTTTTGGAATGGGAAGTGACAATATGAGGTCCTCAAATACTTTTATTTTGTGCACAAATTTGACAGGCTTGCACAAAATCCCTGGTATTCTTTTGCATGAGCAGTCTCTAAACCGAACGAGACAAGATCTGAATATTCTTATCAATCCCTGGTTGTCCTGACAATTTATTTTCATTGGATTCCCTGACCACCGCTTGCCTATGTGCTTAGGAACAAAGAGAATATTTGGTGCAGTTTGAGAAGGTGCTTGATTTTGTGATGCCTTTAATTGTGTAGACAGGTCCCAGGTTAAAACAGCTACAATCTTAGTAGATGGGATGATTGAAGCAGGAGGTTTGTCCTCAGGATGCTGCTTAAGAAAACATCTAGATAGAGCATTTGCCTCTAAGTTCATAGACCCAGGTCTGAATGTAATGGTAAAGTTGAATTTTGAAAGAACAGAGCCCACTGGAGATATCAGCCACTTTGCTGACTCAATATATTGTAAATTCTTGTGATTAGCATATATTGTAAGATTGTACCTTCCCCCCTTCCAGCCAATGCTTCCATTCATCAAAAGCACATTTGACAGCCAACAGTTCCCTGTTGCCTACATCATAATTCATTTCAGCAGAGGAGAACTTCAAAGAAAAGAATAAATGGATGCATTTTAATCAGCAAGGTTGAAATGGGACAGAATGGCTCCAGCTCCATGGTCAGAGGCATCCACATCTATAATAAGCGGTTGCTCCAAATTGGAGTGCCTAAGCACTGAGCAAAATGCCTTATACTGTATGAAAGGCTTTAGAAGCTTTTTGAGACCAGATGAAGCGATCTGCTCCTTTTACAGGTCAAGGCAGTAATAGGAGCATAGCGACAGTGATGGAGAATGATCTTATAAATCTTCGGTAATAGTTTGCAAAGCCAAGAAACCTTTGCAGTGTTTTCAGATTAGTAGATTGAATTCAGTCTTGAATTGTTTGCACTATGCCTGGGTCCATGGTAAATTCTTGGTGAGAAATGATATAAACCAAGGATACCTAAGACACCTCAAAATCACTGTTTTCGATTTTTGAGAACAATTTAAACTTTTCTGAAGGACAGTTTTGATGTTGACACAATGCTGTGACAGGAAACTGAAATATATCAGGGTGTTGTCCAGGTATACCATGACATTCCTTTCAAGAAACTCCATAAGGGAATCATTGCTTAATTCCTGGAATACCGCAGGTGCATTATTTAGCCAGAAGGGGATGACCAGATATTCGTAATGCCCTGTGTGGCTATTGAATGCTGTCTTCCACTCATCTCCTTTGGGAATACTTATGGGGGTGCATGCGCCTCTGAGGTCGATTTTTGGTGAAGAATAATGCTCCCTACAACTGATTTAACAGTTCAGGAATGAGTGGAAGGCAATATCTGTTCTTGACAGTTATTTGTGGTACATGCCAGCAAACTTACCTGGCCATCGCTGGGGTCCTCTTCGGCGGTGAAAGCCACGATTCTTGGCATCCAAGAGACACCTTGGACTCAGGTCTGCGAATGCGTTTTTTGGACTTCGTTCCCTCATCCATTGGGCTGCTAATTACCTGGGCAAGATATTTAAATCAACTACTACTGTTCCCCAGTGCCTGATCTTCAAGTAATTTCCTTGGAAGTACTTTGATCTGGCTCCCTGTGCTCTCTGCACTTACCTGTCCGCAGACTAACAGATGATCATGCTTCATCTACCACCATTAACCTGTTCATCGTGTATCTGGGTTCTCTTTATAAGTCTCACCTAGTGCTCTCTCAGCAAAGCCCATACCTCCTTGTAGAGGTCCCTGGCGAAGACCACCTGCTCTGTTAGACTCTGCACTTCTGGGTAGAGTAGAGTCAAGTCAGGCAGACCAAGGGGTTCTTAACTTTGTCTTCGTGACAATTTGGTTAAGTTTCCTGTAGTCAACGCAAGGTCTCAAACTCCATCTTTCTTGGCTACAAAGAATAAATTGGCACCCAAAGGAGACTTGAAGGGTCTGATGAATCCTTTGTCTAAATATTCTGTAATATGTTACTCCAGAACATTGAGTTACAGCGAAACCAGGCAGAACAGTTACATTCTAGGCAGTTTAGCCCCTGGTATGAGGTCAATAGTACAGTTGTATGGCCTATGGGGTAGAAGTGTGTCTGCTGCTTCTTTACAGAGACAAATGCACATTTTAATTATGCAGCTGGACTAGAACTAGACAATGATGAAACCAGCCTCACTGGGAGTGATTATGAACAGGATTCACCCCAACACGTGATTTGACTATGTGTCCAGTCAATCTGTGGATTATGTAGAAATAGTCACGGGAAACCCAGTATTTCCGGATAATTAGGTGACCTGATAATATAGAAGGAGAATGCAGACAAACCCACCCTTAAAGTGAGAGGGGTGGTTTTCAGCCTTATGGGTCCTCCAGAGAACAAGGTTCCATCCAAACCAGAGTTTTCAGAGATATAGTGGCTCTCTTAAGTTTCTGTGCAATTCCCAGGTCAATAAAGTTTCCTGCAGCTCCACAGTCCACTAGAGCGGTGATAGAAAATTCAACTGTGTCAATGGAAATCTCTATAGCAATATGTAGGGAGTTAGAAGCTGGCCTGTAAAAATCTCCCAACCTTCTACTAGGCCCTTAAATTTCCAGACATCTTCAGGCAGTTTCATTCTAATTTCCTTCACCGCTACAGTAAAGGCATAACCCTCGGGACCTTCTCTTGATTTTTTCTTATGATGGTATGTGGTAGGTACCAATTTGCATGGGTTCAGGATTGTCCCTATTAGAAGGTAGAGAGAAAGAACGAGTGGTGGTAGCACATAAATCTTTCTCCTGGTGGTGCTCCTTATGTCTTCTTTCTATTCGAATAGAAAAACTCATGAGAGTTTCCAGGAACAGGAAATTCTACTCAGGAACAGGAAATTGTACTGGAGCATCTTTAATGGTTTCAGAAAGTCCTCTAAAGTGACTATGAAGAGCCAGGTCATTCCATCCAGAGTCCACTGACACCTACAAAATATTAAGAAGTATTTTTACACTGATTCTCGCCCTTATCTTAGGGCACAAAGATGGGACTCTGCAGTATTATTATTATTATTAATATTTATTTATAAGGCGCCACAAGGCATCCGCAGCGCCGTACAGAGACAAACAAAATCACAATACAATGGGAGACAGCACAGTACAGTAAACACAGCAACTCAGTACGCTCAATGCACAGCTAGAGAGGGCGGGGAAGGGGGAGGAAGGATCCGCAAACGACGGGGCCCAAGAAGGAGGGCGCGGAAGACAGGGAGACCCCCAGGGGGGAGGAGGGAGCGAGAGTGGACGTGGGGTGGAGGACCCTCGAGGAGGAGGGCTAAGTAGCTGGAGAGCAGAGTTAGAAGTGGTGGAAACAGGAGGAGAGATGGCCCTGCTAAGAGGAGCGTACAATCTAAGGGGAGGGGTGGACAGACAGAGAGACGCAGGGGAGAGAGGGAGAGTAGGGGGACAGAGGCAGAAGATAAGGTAGGAAGTTAAGTGGGAGACAGAAAGGCTTTAAGAAAAAGGTGGGTTTTTAGGGCCCGTTTGAAGCTGGACAGATTAGGGGAAGTTCTGATGGAGGGAGGGAGCTTGTTCCAGTGGAGGGGGGCAGCGCGGGTGAAGTTTTGGATACGCGCGTGGGAGGAGGTTATAAGGGGGGAAGAGAGGCGACGGTCAGAGGCAGAACGGAGAGGGCGGGATGGAGCATGAATAGAGAGGAGGGTGGAGATGTAGGGCGCAGTGGAGTTGGCGAGGGCCTTGTAGGTGAGTGTGAGGAGCTTAAAGAGGATTCTGAAGGGGAATGGGAGCCAGTGAAGGGCTAGGTAGAGGGGGGAGACAAAAGAGGAGCGGCGAGAGAGGAAAATAAGCCTAGCTGCAGCGTTAAGGACGGATCGAAGGGGATCGAGATGAGAGTGGGGGAGGCCAGTGAGGAGGAGGTTGCAGTAGTCCAGGCGGGAGATGATCAGAGAGTGGATAAGGCATTTGATGGCATCTTGGGAGAGGAAGGGCCGGATGCGAGCGATGTTGCGCAGCTGGAAGCGGCAGGATTTAGCAAGAGAGAGGATGTGGGGGCCAAAGGAGAGAGAGGAGTCGAGGATGACACCAAGGCAGCGAAGTTGGGGGACAGGGGAGATAGAGGTGTTGTCGACAGTGATGGAGAGGTCAGAAGGGGATGGGGTATGAGAGGGAGGAAAAACTATGAGCTCAGTTTTGGCAAGGTTAAGTTTGAGGAATCGAGAGGACATCCAGGAGGAGATGGCAGAGAGGCAGGCGGACACCCTAGAGAGGAGGGAGGGAGAGAGATCAGGAGAGGAGAGGTATAGTTGAGTGTCGTCAGCGTAAAGGTGGTAGCTGAAGCCGAAGGAGCTGATGAGTTCACCCAGGGAGGAGGTGTATAGAGAGAAGAGTAAGGGTCCCAGAACAGAGCTCTGGGGGACCCCGACTGGAAGGGTGGATGGGGGGGAGAGAGACCCAGAGGTGGTGACAGAGAAGGAACGGTGAGTAAGGTAAGAGGTGAACCAGGACAGGACTGGGCCGGAGAGGCCGAAAGACTGGAGGGTGTGAAGGAGGAGGGGGTGGTCAACGGTGTCAAAGGCTGCAGAGAGGTCAAGGAGGATGAGAAGAGAGAAGTGGCTCCTGGCTTTTGCAGAGAGGAGGTCATTGGTGACTTTAGCCAGGGCAGTTTCAGTGGAGTGGAGGGGGCGGAAACCAGACTGGAGAGGATCAAGGAGGGAGTATTCAGAGAGGTAGGAGGTGAGACGGCTGCAGACGAGCCTCTCGAGAATTTTGGAGGCAAAAGGGAGAAGAGATATGGGGCGATAGTTCGAGAGAGAAGTGGGGTCGAGATTAGGTTTCTTAAGAATGGGGGATACGAGAGCATGTTTGAAGGAGGAGGGGAAGATGCCAGTGGAGAGGGAGAGATTAAAGAGGTGAGCGAGGTGGGAGCAGGTGGCGGGGGAAAGGGAGCGAAGAAGGTGGGAGGGGATGGGATCCAGGGGGCAGGTAGTGGGGGGGAGGATAAAATGAGAGAGTGGACTTCCTCGCCGGTGGTGGGACGGAAGGAGTGGAGGGGAAGGTGGTTGGGGGGGAGGACAGAAGAGTGGGAGGGGTGGAAGAGAGAGTGGAGGAGGAGATTTCAAGTCGGATGGCCTCGATTTTAGAGGAGAAGAAGGAGGCGAAATCAGAGGCAGTCAGGGAGGAGGGGGTGGGGGGAGGGGAGGGGGCCAAGAGAGTGCTGAAGGTGGCAAAAAGGCGGCGGGGGTTAGAGGACTGGGAAGAGATGAGGGATTTAAAGAAAGATTGTTTAGCGAGTGAGAGGGCAGAGCTGTAGGATGAATTTAAAGTGGAGGAAGTCAGCCAGGGAGCGGGATTTTCTCCAGTGACGTTCGGCGGAACGGGAGCATTTTTGGAGGAAGCGGGTAAATTTGGAGTGCCAGGGTTGGGGTTTCGAGCAGCGGGGGTGGACGGAGTGGGCAGGGGCGACCGCGTCCAGAGCGGAGGTGAGGGTGTGATTGTAGAGGGAGACCGCCTGGTTGGGGCAGGCCTGGGAGGAAAGGGGAGAAAGGAGGGTATCGAGAGAGGAGGACAGAGAGGCAGGGTCAAGAGCATCGAGGTTGCGTATGGACAGAGTAGGTTTGGGCAGGGGGAGGGGAGCAGGAGAAGAGGAGAGAGAGAAGAAGAGAAGATGGTGGTCGGATAGAGGAAAGGGAGAGATGGAGAAGTCGGAGAGATTACATAGGTAGGAGAAGACAAGATCAAGGGAGTGACCAAGGCAGTGGGTAGAGGAGGAGGTCCATTGGGTGAGACCAAGGGAGGAAGAGAGGGTGAGCAGTTTGCTGGAAGCAGGGTAGGTGTGGTTGTCGATGGGGATATTAAAGTCACCGAGAATGATCGAGGGGAAATCGGAGGAGAGGTAGTGAGGAAGCCTGCTAGCAAAATTGTCAAGGAAGAGGGAGGTGGGGCCAGGGGGGCGGTAGATGACAGTGACGCGGAGATGGATGGGGTAGAAGAGGCGGATGGAGTGAGCTTCAAAAGAGGAGAAGGAGAGGGAGGGTTCAGGGGGAATGACACGAAAAGTACAGGTGGAGGAGAGGAGGAGGCCAACTCCACCGCCAGGGCGGGTACCAGGCCTGGCGGAGTGGGTGAGGGAGAGGCCACCATAGGAGAGGGCAGCGGGGGATGTAGTATCAGAATCGGAGAGCCAGGTTTCAGTAACGGCAAGAAGGTTAAAGGAGTTGGATAGAAAGAGGTCGTGGATAGCAGTCAGCTTGTTGCGGACGGATCTGGCATTCCAGAGGGCACAGAAGAAAGGGGGAGAGGAGAGGGGGGAAATGGGGATGAGGTTAACAAGATGAGCAGCGCGCGGGGGATGGCGGGGAGGAACGGGAGAGGTAGGGCGGGGGGAGAGTATGGGTATGGAGTGAGAGCGGGGAGGCATAGTAGGGAGAGAGAGTAACAGAACAGTGAGATAGTGGGGACAGTGAAAAACAGGTAAGAACAAAGGCAGGAAGACAATGAAAAGGTGGAAGATAATAACGAATTAGGGCGTGGAGGGCATGGAACAACAGTACAGTGAGATAATAAGGACAATGAAGACAGGTAAGAATGATAGCAGAACAGTAAGATAGTAAGGACAGCGGATAACAGGTAAGAATAAGCAGGGAGACAATAGCAAGATGGAGGACAATAACCAATTAGGGCATGGAAGGCAAAGAATAATAGAAGGAGAGGTAATAAGGACAATGGAAATAGGCAAGAATAATAACAGGTAAAACTAGTTGCTGGTAAATATAAAATCAGGAAAAACAAGATAAAGGCATATAAATAGTAGAATAATAACAGGTAAAAAGTAGAAACTTGTAAATGTACAATCAGGAAAAACAAAATATTGGCATATATAGTAGCAACCCTATCAGTGTCATCATAGGAAACCCAGGGCTTGAAGAAGTCATCTACAGATGATATAGCAGCACAATCAGCATCAGGCCCTAAAGTCAAGGTATGAGTGCCATTCTATAACAGAGAAATTACGATTCCCACTCACTGCTCTTCAGTATGCAAAGAAATTGGCCTTAGACCAAGGAAAACCTGCCTGGTAAACTCAGCTTAGGCTCTTTCATTAAGGAAGAGGTGGCTTTGGCAGTATGGGCTGCATCTTTTTGCATTGACATGTGAGTAGAGAAGTCTTGGACTAAGATAAGACTTGTATTTGACTTGCAGAGTAGCATGAGATCCTCTAATACTAGAACTGTTTCACAAGAAGTTCACCATTAGCAGCCTGTTTTCTGAGGAAATAGTTATGTTCAGTACTCGGTTGCCCGGAGGACTTAAGCTAAGGTAGTAGCAGTTGTTGATCTAGCACTTGCCCATGGAGTGGATAGAACACGGTAGGCAGAGAGTAAGCAGTATGTTATTGACAAAACTCAGAGCCAGACAGGCAGGTGTTAAATCAGAATAATCTGGAACTTTCCCACTAGAGTGGGCAGCACACAGTAGCAGGTAGTGAGCAACCAGGATGTTTAATAGCAGAACTCAGAGACAGGCAGTCAGAGGTTATTGCAGCATAATCTGTCACTTGCCCGGTGTAGTGGACAGTAAACAGTAGCAGGTAGTGAGCAATGAGGATGCTAATAGCAGAACTCAAAGCCTGACTGGTAGAGGTTAATATAGAGTAACAGACAGGGCTAAGTCAGGGGCAGGAGAAGACAGTAGCTCCTGTAAACAAGCGAGAGGTCAAGGTAGGTAAAGTTATAAAAACAAATCTGTTTAACAAGCCAAAGGTCAGGAGTAGAGAAGACAACAGAATCCTTTAAATAAGCCAGGGTTCAGAGCAGTTAGAGATATATAAGCATATCCATTTAACAAGCCAAGGGTCAGGAGTGGAGAGGACAGCAAAATTCTCACACTTCAATGCAGAAATCACTCCTAAGGAGCCCGGAATATGATGAAACACACAATGTTTATTGCAGTATGGTACAAACCGGATGGTGTAGACATAGAATTAGTATTGCAGGGAGATACAGAAAACAAATAACAGGAACACGGCTTATGCAGGAGAACAGATAATATGAAGAAATCCCAGGGAACAGGTGAACCAGGAGCACAGCAGGGTACAGCACAGCAACATACAACAGCAACAACAACAATGACCAACAAGGTATACTGGGAGCGACTGGTATAAGTAGAGAGATTCCCAGGTGCAAGAGATAATTGGTGCAACAAGTTAACCCCTAGTGATGAAAGGAAAGGCACAATAGTAGCACCTCTGGTGAACAGAGGCACTGCAGATAATACATAAATGTCCAAGGTCCAGGAGGCAGGAGCTGCCAATGCAAGCAGCATGCAATGCAAAGGGCTGCAGGCAGATCCTGACAAGAATCCTTTAAATAATCCAGGTCATACACTGATAACAGAACAGGTCATGATACAAAGTACACTAGGTCAAGCAGAATGTGTCACCAGCATTAGACTTGCAACAAGAAGTGATTTATTAAGGCAGCAAAATCAATCAGGGTTGCTGGAAGATTGGCTGCATGAGTGCAGCAGAAACTGCACAGCTGATGCTGAAAACTGTAATATTGAGAGATGCTGGTTGCTAATTACATTCCAACCAGCTGAATTAATAAGATGCTTGCTGAGTATAAAGAGAATGCCAGCAAGAGATCAGATATGCTGCAGTGCTACTGCTAGCTACGCACATGAGAGCCCCAAACATTGGTAACTGACAGGGAAGGAATGTAGATGCAATTATATTTCTTTACATGCACTAGTAAGCAGCCAAAAGACAGATTGCTGTGTTTTACAGCAAAACCCTTCAAAAAAGAATTGTATTAGTTTGAATGATATTGTAGATTTCAAGGTAGCAGTCCCTCCGCTTTCTATCTCATTGGGCATTTATATAGTGTGGTGGCAGCTACTAGTAGCTCCATCTTCAAGTAACTTTACTCCGGTTGTCAGTCATGGGTCACTCTATAGATCAGAAGGGGTTGGGTACGGCTGCACGATGACGAGAAATCCGACACAGAGAGGACCTACAAGAAAAGAATAATTTCATGAAACATAGAAAAACAACAGCAATATTGACAGATGTACCTGAAAAACTGTTTAAACAGTTAACCTGCGTGGTCCCGATATTGTCGATTTATAATTTAATTCTTTCTGGTCACACTGACGTCAGACACTAATGCCGGAGAGCTGTCCATTCAAAAGGAGGTCCTGTCATCCTTCTGCTGCCATCGGATATCTGCAGAGTCGTTTGTCAGGTAAGTCTGTCAATATTGCTGCTGTTTTTTCAATAAATCGTTCTTTCCTTGTACGCCTTCTCGGTGTCGGATTTCTTGTCATCGTTGAAACGATTACTATCGATCTGGAGCATCCTCATACTTGTAAGATCAGTAGTAATACTTTTCAACCTCTACTAGTAAAAAATATTAAAGTGGAAAGAAAGTGTTAGAAAGAAAGCGTCAGATCTTTAGGGATTAATGATTAAAAGAAAAGATACTGTAGAATGTGGCTATTTGTTTTAAAAAAATGACTTTGTGGAATGTCCATTGCAAAAGCGAATGCCCCAAATGGTCATGCATATTCTGTAACTTCCCATGCACCACCTTCTTACCCACATTAGTGCATAAAAAGAACACTGAAGCTAAAGAACAAATTGGACATTCACAAAATATTGAACAGCATCTAAGTGTGTCCATGAGTGCTGTATGTAAGTTTGACATTTCATATTCTGACACTGAAATGCAGCCACCTTCCAAAATTTCACAACCATTTGGAAATTGAGGATGCTTCCTTCTAACCTGCAAAAGAGTAACTGGCTGAGCAATGTGGATCTGAAAATGTTGGAATGTGTTGTACATTAATAAAATATTGAGGAGGAGGAAGATTGTAAGTAAGGCAGCCACCAGTGGTACCACCTCATAGTTAAGCAAAAGGCCAAAAAATCGTCCTCTTGCACGTGGAAAATATTTTTAGCACAACCCTGATAATTTGTGCTAAATTGACACCACAATAAATAGAGATAGGGATGTTGACCTTCTAAGCACCTCCTTCCTGCTATATTATTTGCAGAGAATTCATTTAAATAGTTTATCAAAGTTGGAAAATGATGTATAGTAACAAGCACTCCAGCAACAGCTAGGAGCAGAATGGATGAAACATTATCATCATCAACCTCCTCCTTATTAGTGAGCAATTCAGCATCCAATTTTCAAATATAGACTGACTCCCCTAATGCAATCCATGATTCCCAAGAGGCATCCTTGTGCACAGCAGCTGTAGCTGTTTCTGGGGGTGAAACTTCTATACAGAAGGGGACCATGAAGAGTAAGCATAGTTTTAAACAACAATCATCTGTGAAGCAAGCATTTGCAAGATGAACCAAGTATGATAGCCTTCATTCTGTGGCACAGCAGATTAGCAATGCAATGACAGCTAAATTAGTATTAGATATGAGTCCAATTTCCACCATCAATGCATCAGGTTTTATCAGATTAGTTGAGCTCATGCTACCAAATTTCATCTCGATTCCACAGCTCCTGAACAGCAATTGCTCAGCTATATCTACAGTTTAAAGAAAAAGTAATTCAGCCCCTAGACAATGCCATTGTAGTGACTATACACTTAACATAGTAGTGCTAGCACACAATGCTAAGTCATTCAAAACACCAAGTTTTATTAGTAAAGAATGTGAAACTGTCCCTCACAAAATTGCCTTTACAGTTCAATACTTGAATTTTAAAAGCAATAATTATATTTTTGGGGGGGAGGAGGTGATGCTCAGAGTCAAAGAGCACTCTGTATTTTGTCCAATAAATAGTTAAAATGTTAGTGATACTGCTGTTCACACAATTGTATTCAGATTCAAACACTTGGTATTTTAAACAAAATAAATGTTTATATTTTATTTTTGTGGGGCGTTTGCTCAGAGTCAAAGAGCACCCTATTTTTCATTCAGTAAATAGTTTGAATGTCAGAGATACTGCCCCTCACACAATTCCTTACAGGTTGAAACACTCGGGGGTGTATTTACTAAACTGGAAAAAGTGGAGATGTTGCCTATTGCAAACAATCAGATTCTAGTAATTATATATATATATATATATATATATATATATATATATATATATTAGGGATGAGCGCACTCGGATTTATGAAATCCGAGCCCACCCGAACGTTGCGGATCCGAGTCGGATCCGAGACAGATCCGGGTATTGGCGCCAAATTCAAAAGTGAAACTGAGGCTCTGACTCATAATCCCGTTGTCGGATCTCGCGATACTCGGATCCTATAAATTCCCCGCTAGTCGCCGCCATCTTCACTCGGGCATTGATCAGGGTAGAGGGAGGGTGTGTTAGGTGGTCCTCTGTCCTGGTAGATCTCGTGCTGTGCTGTTTAGTTCTGTGCTGTGCTGTTTAGTTCTGTGCTGTGCTGTGCTGTGCTGTGCTGTGTTCTGCAGTATCAGTCCAGTGGTGCTGTGTGCTGTGCTCTGTCCTTCTGAGGTCAGTGGTGCTGCTGGGTCCTGTGCTGTGTCCTGTTCAGTCCAGTGGTGCTGTGTCCTGTGCTCTGTGCTTCTAAGGGCATAGTTATTTCCCCAATATTCCCCTGTGTTTAAAAAAATAAAAAAAAGTTTTTTTAAAAAATACCAAAAACTACTTTAATTTTTTTTAATTACCACAAAATTTGCACAACCAATCCTGCAGTATAAGCCCATTGGTACTGCAATATTACCAAGTTCACACATTCAGCAGTAAAAGTCCAGTGGTACTGCAATATTACAAAGTTTACACATTCTGCAGTATCAGTCCAGTGGTGCTGTGTCCTGTGCTCTGTCCTGCTGAGTTCCGTAGTGCTGCTGGGTCCTGTGCTGTGTCCTGTTCAGTCTAGTGGTGCTGTGTTCTGTGCTCTGTGCTTCTAAGGGCATAGTTATTTCCCCATTATTCCCAAGTTTTTAAAAAATAAAAAAAAAGTAAAAAAAAATAAAAAATTAAAAAAAAATAAAAATATATAATAATTATAACCAAATTTGCAAAACCAATCCAGCAGTATAAGTCCATTGGTACTGCAATATTACAAAGTTCACACATTCTGCAGTATCAGTCCAGTGGTGCTGTGTCCTGTGCTCTGTCCTGCTGAGGTCCGTAGTGCTGCTGGGTCCTGTGCCGTGTCCTGTTCAGTCCAGTGGTGCTGTGTCCGGTGCTCTGTGCTTCTAAGGGCATAGTTATTTCCCCATTATTCCCAAGTTTTTAAAAAATAAAAAAAAGTAAAAAAAAATAAAAAATTAAAAAAAAAATAAATAAATATAATAATTATAACCAAATTTGCAAAACCAATCCAGCAGTATAAGTCCATTGGTACTGCAATATTACAAAGTTCACACATTCTGCAGTATCAGTCCAGTGGTGCTGTGTCCTGTGCTCTGTCCTGCTGAGTTCCGTAGTGCTGCTGGGTCCTGTGCCGTGTCCTGTTCAGTCCAGTGGTGCTGTGTCCTGTGCTCTGTGCTTCTAAGGGCATAGTTATTTCCCCACTATTCCCAAGTTTTTTAAAAATAAAAAAAAAGTAAAAAAAAAATAATTTTTTTTTTTAAAAAAAAATATATAATAATTATAACCAAATTTGCAAAACCAATCCAGCAGTATAAGTCCATTGGTACTGCAATATTACCAAGTTCACACATTCTGCAGTATCTTGTGCTACATATAATGGAGACCAAAAATTTGGAGGATAAAGTAGGGAAAGATCAAGACCCACTTCCTCCTAATGCTGAAGCTGCTGCCACTAGTCATGACATAGACGATGAAATGCCATCAACGTCGTCTTCCAAGCCCGATGCCCAATCTCGTAGTACCGGGCATGTAAAATCCAAAAAGCCCAAGTTAAGAAAAAGTAGCAAAAAGAGAAACTTAAAATCATCTGAGGAGAAACGTAAAGTTGCCAATATGCCATTTACGACACGGAGTGGCAAGGAACGGCTTAGGCCCTGGCCCGTGTTCATGACTAGTGGTTCAGCTTCACCCACGGATCTTAGCCCTCCTCCTCCTCCCCCCCCCTACAAAAAATTGAAGAGAGTTATGCTGTCAGCAACAAAACAGCAAACAACTCTGCCTTCTAAAGAGAAATTATCACAAATCCACAAGGCGAGTCCAAGGATGTTGGTGGTTGTCAAGCCTGACCTTCCCATCACTGTACGGGAAGAGGTGGCTCGGGAGGAGGCTATTGATGATGTAGCTGGCGCTGTGGAGGAACTTGATGATGAGGATGGTGATGTGGTTATTGTAAATGAGGCACAGGGGGGGAAACAGCTGATGTCCATGGGATGAAAAAGCCCATCGTCATGCCTGGTCAGAAGACCAAAAAATGCACCTCTTCGGTCTGGAGTTATTTTTATCCAAATCCAGACAACCAATGTATGGCTATATGTAGCTTATGTAAAGCTCAAATAAGCAGGGGTAAGGATCTTGCCCACCTAGGAACATCCTCCCTTATACGTCACCTGAATAACCTTCATAGTTCAGTGGTTAGTTCAGGAACTGGGGCTAGGACCCTCATCGGTACAGGGACACCTAAATCCCGTGGTCCAGTTGGATACACACCAGCAACACCCTCCTCGTCAACTTCCTCCACAATCTCCATCAGATTCAGTCCTGCAGCCCAAGTCAGCAGCCAGACTGAGTCCTCCTCAATACGGGATTCATCCGAGGAATCCTGCAGCGGTACGCCTACTACTGCCACTGCTGCTGTTGCTGCTGTTAGTCGGTCATCTTCCCAGAGGGGAAGTCGTAAGACCGCTAAGTCTTTCACAAAACAATTGACCGTCCAACAGTCGTTTGCCATGACCACAAAATACGATAGTAGTCACCCTATTGCAAAGCGTATAACTGCGGCTGTAACTGCAATGTTGGTGTTAGACGTGCGCCCGGTGTCCGCCATCAGTGGAGTGGGATTTAGAGGGTTGATGGAGGTATTGTGTCCCCGGTACCAAATCCCCTCGAGATTTCACTTCACTAGGCAGGCGATACCAAAAATGTACAGAGAAGTACGATCAAGTGTCCTCAGTGCTCTTAAAAATGCGGTTGTACCCACTGTCCACTTAACCACGGACATGTGGACAAGTGGTTCTGGGCAAACGAAGGACTATATGACTGTGACAGCCCACTGGGTAGATGCATCCCCTTCCGCAGCAACAGCAACAGCTGCATCAGTAGCAGCATCTACAAAATGGCTGCTCATGCAAAGGCAGGCAACATTGTGTATTACAGGCTTTAATAAGAGGCACAACGCTGACAACATATTAGAGAAAATGAGGGAAATTATCTCCCAGTGGCTTACCCCACTTAGACTCTCATGGGGATTTGTGGTGTCAGACAATGCCAGTAACATTGTGCGGGCATTAAATATGGGCAATTTCCAGCACGTCCCATGTTTTGCCCACACCATTAATTTGGTGGTGCAGCATTACCTCAAGAGTGACAGGGGTGTGCAGGAGATGCTTGCGGTGGCGCGCAAAATTGCTAGACACTTTGGGCATTCAGCCAGTGCCTACCGCAGACTAGAGGCACATCAAAAAAGCATGAACCTGCCCTGCCATCACCTCAAACAAGAGGTTGTGATGCGCTGGAACTCCACCCTCTATATGCTGCAGAGGATGGAGGAGCAGCAAAAGGCCATTCAGGCCTACACAGCCACCTACGACATAGGCAAAGGAGTGGGGATGCGCCTCAGTCAAGCGCAGTGGAGACTGATTTCCGTGTTGTGCAAGGTTCTGCAGCCATTTGAACTTGCCACACGAGAAGTCAGTTCCGACACTGCCAGCTTGAGTCAGGTCATTCCCCTGATCAGGCTGTTGCAGAAGCAGCTGGAGAAAGTGAGGGAGGAGCTGGTAAGCCATTGCGATTACACCAAGCATGTAGCTCTTGTGGATGTAGCCCTTCGTACGCTTTGCCAGGATCCGAGGGTGGTCACTCTTTTAAAGTCAGAGGAATACATTCTGGCCACCGTGCTCGATCCTCGGTTTAAAGCGTATGTTGTGTCTCTGTTTCCGGCGGACACAAGTCTACAGCGGTGCAAAGACCTGCTGGTCAGGAGATTGTCCTCTGAAGAGGACCGTGACATGCCAACAGCTCCACCCTCATTTTCTTCCACATCTATGGCTGCGAGGAAAAAGCTCAGTTTTCCCAAAAGAGGCACTGGCGGGGATGCTGATAACATCTGGTCCGGACTGAAGGACCTGCCAACCATTGCAGACATGTCTACTCTCGCTGCATTGGATGCTGTCACAATAGAAAAAATTGTGGATGATTACTTTGCTGACACCATCCAAGTAGACATGTCAGACAGTCCATATTATTACTGGCAGGAAAAAAAGGCAGTTTGGAAGCCCCTGTACAAACTGGCTCTATTTTACCTGAGTTGTCCCCCCTCCAGTGTGTACTCGGAAAGAGTTTTTAGTGCAGCAGGGAACCTGGTCAGTGAGCGGCGAAGGAGGTTGCTTCCTCACAACGTTGAAAAAATGATGTTTATAAAAATGAATAATCAATTCCTCAATGAAGTACAGCACTGCCCTCCAGATACTACAGAGGGACCTGTGGTTGTGGAGTCCAGCGGGGACGAATTGATAATGTGTGATGAGGAGGAAGTACACACTGTAGGGGGAGAGGAATCAGAGGTTGAGGATGAGGACGACATCTTGCCTCAGTAGAGCCTGTTTAGTCTGTACAGGGAGAGATGAATAGCTTTTTTGGTGTGGGGGCCCAAACAAACCAATCATTTCAGCCAAAGTTGTTTGGTAGGCCCTGTCGCTGAAATGATTGGTTTGTTAAAGTGTGCATGTCCTATTTCAACAACATAAGGGTGGGTGTGAGGGCCCAAGGACAATTCCATCTTGGAACTTTTTTTTTGGCATTATATGACCAATCAACAGTCGTTTGCCATGTTCAAAAAGTAAAACCAAATTTTAAAAAATTCAAGAAATTAAACCAAAAGTAAAATGCCGTGTCATAATTTAAAACAAGAGGTATTGACGTGCTCTAAAACTACTGTATTGTTGTTTATATTTTATAAACACTACACTTGAAAGCTTGAGTCTTTCAATAAAAAAGTAACTGTCCATTGCACGAATATTTGCAACAGGGACAATTTTAGGGTTAAGAAAGCCAACTAATAACACTTCGACGCTGTCTGTCTTTATAAACACTACACTTGGAAGTTGGAGGAGGTATTGTGGCCCCGGCACCAAATTTACTACCGGGGCCACTCCACTGTGCAGTCCATATTTAGGTGTATCAGATATTAAACAACGGTGACAGTTGATGCCTAATTTTTTAATTATATTGTGGCCTCGGTACCAAATTGTGTACCGGGGCCACCACACTACGCAGTCCAGATACTTGTTTGGTGGAATTCAGACCAGTTGAGGGTTTTATTATTATATTGTGGGGACCACTCTATCTATACCACACTACAACTCTATACCACTCTATTTCATACTTTAATTCTATTTAATACTTTAATTCTATTTCATACTTTAATTCTATTTAATACTTTAATTCTATTTCATACTTTAATTCTATTTAATACTTTAATTCTATTACTAATTACCATAAAGAGGAACTGCCGCTTCTATTTAATGCTTTAATTCTATTAGTAGTTACCATAAAGAGGAACAAAATAAACCAATTTTACCAAAAGTATAATATGACTTAGACTTACAAACACTACACTTGAAAGATGGTGCCTTTAAATGAAAAAGTCAGTCTTCATTGCACGACTATGTGCAACAGGGACAGTTTTTTGGTTTACAAAGTCAACCAATAACACTTGGACCCTGTCTGTCTTTAACATACTTGATGGGATCTCAATGACGAATTGTCTGTACCATGTTTGGAGGAGGTATTGTGGCCCCGGTATCAAATTGGGTACCGGGGCCACCCCACTACGCAGTCCAGATACTTGTTTGGTGGAATTCTGACACGTGGAGGGTGTATTTATTTTATTGTGGCCCCGGTATCAAATTGGGTACCGGGGCCACCCCACTACGCAGTCCAGATACTTGTTTGGTGGAATTCTGACACGTGGAGGGTTTTTTAATTATATTGTGGCCTCGGTACCAAATTGTGTACCGGGGCCACCACACTACGCAGTCAAGATAGATAGATGCGTATCATAGATAAAGTACATTCAGTGGTGTGGGGCAAATTGAAAAATATTCAAAATGCACTGACATTATCAAAAACAAGAGGTTGTCACACGCTAAAACTCCAACATGTATATGATGGAGAGGATGGAGGAGCAGCCGTATGTGTAGTGTAATGCAGACCTGTTGAAGGTTTTTTATATATTTTATTGTGGTGCCCAGTGCCCACTCCTCTAGGCAGTCCAGGTACATTTATTGGTGCGATTCATAAAAGTTCAGGGTTTTTAATATATTGTGGTGACCCACTCCTCTACGCAGTCCAGGTACATTTATTGGTGCGAATCAAACAAGTTGATGGTTTTCTTATTATATATATTGTGGTGACCCACTCCTCTAGGCAGTCCAGGTACATTTATTGGTGCGATTCATAAAAGTTCAGGGTTTTTAATATATTGTGGTGACCCACTCCTCTACGCAGTCCAGGTACATTTATTGGTGCGAATCAAACAAGTTGATGGTTTTCTTATTATATATATTGTGGTGACCCACTCCTCTAGGCAGTCCAGTTACATTTATTGGTGCGATTCATAAAAGTTCAGGGTTTTTTGAATATATTGTGGTGACCCACTCCTCTACGCAGTCCAGGTACATTTATTGGTGCGAATCAAACAAGTTGATGGTTTTCTTATTATATATATTGTGGTGACCCACTCCTCTACGCAGTCCAGGTACATTTATTGGTGCGATTCATAAAAGTTCAGGGTTTTTAATATATTGTGGTGACCCACTCCTCTACGCAGTCCAGGTACATTTATTGGTGCGAATCAAACAAGTTGATGGTTTTCTTATTATATATATTGTGGTGACCCACTCCTCTACGCAGTCCAGGTACATTTATTGGTGCGATTCATAAAAGTTCAGGGTTTTTAATATATTGTGGTGACCCACTCCTGTACGCAGACCAGGTACATTTATTGGTGCGATTCATAAAAGTTCAGGGTTTTTAATATATATTGTGGTGACCCACTCCTCTACGCAGTCCAGGTACATTTATTGGTGCGAATCATAAAAGTTCAGGGTTTTTAATATATATTGTGGTGACCCACTCCTCTACGCAGTCCAGAAAGATACCTTGTTGCAACATTTTGGACTAATAACTATATTGTGAGGTGTTCAGAATACACTGTAAATTAGTGGAAATGCTTGTTATTGAATGTTATTGAGGTTAATAATAGCCTAGGAGTGAAAATAAGCCCAAAAACTTGATTTTTAAACTTTTTATGTTTTTTTCAAAAAAAATCCGAATCCAAAACCTTAAATCCGAACCGAGACCTTTCGTCAAGTGTTTTGCGAGACAAATCCGAACCCCAGAAATAACGAAAATCCGGATCCAAAACACAAAACACGAGACCTCAAAAGTCGCCGGTGCACATCCCTAATATATATATATATATATATATATATATATATATATATATATATATATATATATTTACATATATATATCATATATACACATATATATATATATATATATATATATATATATACACGAGTTATGTCTATTAAATAGCGAGACTGTGATTCCACCTAGAAAATAAAGCAGTCAGAACCGGTTATAACTGCATACATAATAACCTTGAACTGGTCTGAACCTGCATGACAAGCTGCAACTCTCCTATGACGTTCAGTTCATTGTGAGTCGCCATTTAGTTTGGTTGTGTTTTCTGTAGAGTGCCGAAAAGTGCTAAGTTTAAAAGTTGAACAACGTGTCAATTTGAAATTTTTAGTAAAATTGCACAAAACAACAACAGAATGTTTTCAAATGCTTACTACGGCCTATGGGAATGACTGTCAGTATCGTGGGTGTGTGTTTGAGTGGTACAAAACATTTAGCGATGGACGTGAGAATGTCGAAGATGATGAACGCCCTGGACGACTTTGCACTTCAAGAACTGAAGAAAATGTAGAAAAAAAATCAGTCAGATTGTTCGAAAAGACCGCCGACTCAGTGTTCGAATGATAGCTGAATCTGTGAACATTAACAAAGACACCATATGGAAAATTTTGCGTGAGGATCTTAACATGACTAAAGTTTGTGCAAAGATGGTCCCAAGGGTTCTCACACCAGAGCAAAAAGAACGTCGCAAGGAACGTTGTGCTGACATTCTGCAGCAACTTGATACAGATCCAAACCTGTTTCATAAAGTAATCACTTGTGATGAGACCTGGATCTTTCATTACGATACGGAAACCAAAAGACAGTCAATGCACTGGAAAACACAGTCATCGCCAAGAATGATAAAAACTTGTCAAAGCAAGTCAAAATTCAAAGCAATGCTAATTTTTTTTTTCAATATTGAGGGTGTAATTTTGGAAGAATGGGTTCCAGGTGGCACAACAGTTATTCAGCATTATTATAAGGAAGATTTGCAAAAGCTGAGAGAAATAGTCAGAAAGAAATGGCTGCAACTGTGGAAAAATGGATTCTTTCCTCACCAGGACAATGCGCCTGCTCACACAGCACTTTCTGTGAAGCAGTTTTTGACCGACATACAAATTACTACACTTGAACATCCTCCCTATTCGCCCAATTTCGCACATTGCGATTTTTTTATCTTTTCCCAAAAGTTAAATCAGTGCTTAAAGGGACACATTTTGAGTGTTGATGCTGATGCTGTAAAGAAGAAAACATCAGATATGTTGAAACAAGTGACAGAAATTGATTTGCTCCATGCCTTCGACCAGTGGAAAACAAGACTACAGCGATGTATTAGTGCAAATGGGGAGTATATTGAAGGGGACAAACATTACATTTGTAATACCAATAAATAAAGGTGAGATATTTACTCAGTCTTGTTATTTAATAGACATACCTCGTATATATAGTGACACATGCACCCTGATGACCCTAATGCTACATAAACAAAGACCAGCCTACCTAGACTCTGGTCAACTTTTTCCGCATCAATCAAAATGAACAATAAAAAACTAAGGCTTAAATACTTAAATCTCCTCCCATAGGTCTAGCTAGATGGACAGGTGACACTCCCACCTTGTCCTTATATAGAAGTTCTCATCAGGTGCTCTGCTTAATTAGCCTCAATTCAGACAAACAATGTCAGCTTGCTTTTAGCTGTGGAAAAAGACACTTTCAAATCACTTCAAAACATGTAAGCTAAATCACACTCTATACTATTATAATGTTATACATATGTCCTCCTCCTGTGTACACTGCTGTATCAGTTTGTAATGTCTGCAGCCTTGCCCTACAGACTGTGAGCTGAGTAACGAATTCATCTCTTAGAGGCCTGTGGAAAATCACTCCCTATTCTCAATTTAAAAGCACATATATGTATGGCCCAAATATATAGGACACTCATTGCTTAGAATCAGGTCCACCCTATTAGCAAAGGCGCCGTGGATTGGCGGGTGGCTTAAACATACATTTGAAAATGTGTGCAACTGAGACTTTTGCATTTTTATGTGCAAGTAGAAATGGCAGCTTCTATGCTGGTTATAGCAGTGTTGGGGGATTTTTTCCCCCAGATAACCCCACCCTTTCATGCCCCTGCTATGAGCCTATAAATTGATTGAGCAACTTTTCAATTCTGTATAGACCACTCCCTATGTCATATGTTATTAACCCTAGCATTACTAAATAGGGTGATCGGACTTCGCTAGGACCGCAAATTTTTGTGACAGTGTATTAACATTTTTATGCAGTATCCCGGATCTATGTTCTACTGTGAACCTGAAAGATTGCAGTGCCAAGAGCCAGTGGTTACCTTGGCATTTACCTCCCATTTTATCTGAGTCCACTGCAATGGTGCATGAACTTTTTTAATGATAATTTTCTGCCTAGGAGATAATAGTCCACTATATGGCGAGACATTCCTTCTCATTGGTTGCATATTTTATTTCCTTGGAAGTAATTTCCAAAACATATACTGGACAGTATTTTATATTCTATTCTTCTCCTGCGACAAGAATGCTCTTGTGCTGACACCGGAGGCATCGGTATGTAGGAAGAACCTCCGGATAAAGTCAGGTGCTTGTAGAAATGGAGAGCATCAGAGGGCTAAGCAAAGTTCTTACCAAGTAGCCTCTGCAGAGTAAGACCAGGCTAACTTGTCTGGTCAACTTTTCTGTAACATGATGATAAGTGAAGTAGCTCTAGTGGAGGAATGGCTTACCAGGCGACATGGCTTATCAATCGCCCGTAGTAACCTGCTAAGTCTAGAAAGATTCTTAACTGCTATTTATTTTCTGGTCTTGGCCAGTTTTTGATTGCTTCACCCTTTCTAGTTGGGATTTACTTTGACCTCACCCAACATTGTAGCCCAAATATTTGGCTTCTTTCATATCTATGGCACACTTTTCTGGATAAGCTGTCAATCTTGCAGACCTTAGTGAAGCTAAGACTACCTCAACTTTGGCCAGATGTGACATACAGCCTGAAGTATAAATCACTATGTCATCTAAGTAAGCAGATGCATAAGCTGTATGGGGTTGTAGCAATTTATTCATGACTCTTTGGAAGATGGCAAGTAACCCATGTAACCCAAAGGGTGGGACTTAATATTGGAAGAGACCAGTTCCATTAGCCTCAGCTGGTAACCATTAGTAGTTCTTTATTCAGATACAAAAAATACATTACCCTGGGTAACACAAAGTAAACCCGATAACTTCTGGCCTGGGCTGATTTGTACCATTTTTAAATATTAAATTTTGTAGAAGGAGTTACACTTAGGTTCAAGGCATGTCATATTTGCATTAAATATTTTGTCATTCTTTGCATTACTTCATTTTGATAAAATTACTGGAATACTAGCAGAGTTATAATCAGATATCAGGGTTACCCAACACATCTGCCAATTTCAAATACTGACTCTGAGGAAGGTATGTAGCTGAAGTATTTTTAAAATGAAGGCAGGTTTCTAATATCCCACTGCTCTGCTGCCTCAGACGTCCTGTGGGTATATGTGAACATACCCGATCAATTTGTTTCATTGGTTACCTGAGCAGTAATCATGTGTGTGTGTAGCAACAAGTTTTCTCCCCAGGCCCTTTTACCATATTTAGATGATGATCTGTCATATCTTTACAAAGCTTGATTTATTTGGGGCATACAATCTTGTTTGTATTCGACCCAGAAATGAGTGGAAAACCGCGTTCACGACAAAATATGAACATTTTGAGTCTTTGGCCATGCTTTTTGGCCTATATAATGCCTCTGCAACTTTTCAGCATTTCATCAATGATGTCTTAAGAGACTTATTAGATCAATTTGTTGTTGCCTATCTGGATGATATTCTTATTTTCTCCAATGATCTGGAGGAACATCACAAACATGTCTGTACTGTACTCGAATAAACTTCGGAGGAACCGATTGTATATAAAATTGGAAAAGTGTGAATTTGAACAAGCCAATATTCAATTCTTAGGATACATAATTTCCCCTGATGGTCTGAGCATGGATTCCAGTAAGATTGATGCAATCATTAACTGGCTTGTACCTAAGAACAAGAAGCAAGTACAACGGTTTATTGGTTTTGACAATTTCTACTGGAAATTCATAAGGAACTTTTCTGGAATTGTTTTTCCTATTACGCAATTTACAAAGAAGGGCGTTCCTTTTAAATGGTCACCTGAAGCTAAAGAAGCCTTTACCCAACTTAAGACTCTTTTTACATCAGCACCAATCATGATACATCCAAATCCTGAATTATCCTTTATTGTCGAAGTTGATGCCTCTGATTCTGCAGTGGGAGCAATTCTTTCTCAACTTGTCAGTGAGAAGATGTTTTTGCATCCTTGTTCTTCTTTTTGTCGCCAGATGACGTCAGCTGAGAAAAACTATGATATTGGGTACAAGTTATTACTGGCCATTAAATGTGCTTTTTCAGAATGCAGACACCTTCTTGAGGGTTCTATCCACCCCATGAGTTTTTACGCACTGCAAAACAATTGTCTCCTAGACAGGCCAGATGGACTTTATTCTTCTTTTGCGTTAACTTTATAATTTCTTACTGACCGGGATCCAGAAATGGCAAAGCAGATGCACTATCAAGAATGTTCTCCGAGCCTCATCTAGAAGAAAATTCTGGAAAGACTATTCTACCTGAGCACAACTTCTTAGGGGCAACTGATTCTACGGATTTGCTCTCTCTTTTGAAGAAAGGTTATGAAGTTGATCCTTTCCTCAGAAGTCCTTCTTCACATGTTAATTTAACTTTTCATAATGGCTACTGGACTCAGCTTCATCACCTTTATATACCCGAGCCAGTACGAGTTGAAGTATTGAAATTAGTCCATGATTCCAAACCTGCTGGACATTTAGGAGTATATAGGCACATTAATAATTATGTCCTCATTGCTCTAAACAAATTCACTGCCTGTTTAGAAGACAGGGATTGCTTGGCTGGGTTAACTCTTTAGAAACCAGTGTGTGAAGTGTTAACTCTTTAGCTATCAGAGCACAGAGTGTGCGCAATTGGACAATTAAGTCATAGTCAAGTTTGCTACGGGCCTTATACGTAGCTGGTGGCAGTTGCGGAGAGGTGTGGAAGCATGTGTCTGTGTTGGGAAAGGAACCAGCTAAATCTGTAGCCTAAGAGATAGGTGAGAGTGAGGTCTATATAAAAACATTTGAACATCTGGTTTCTGATCATTTGGATCGATTAGAGTCCAGAAATAAAAATAAACACATTAGTGATAATTTGAATAAGCAAGATAGGGAAGCCATCCACGAAATGAAGAACAACCCCAGCATTGTGATAAAACCAGCTGATAAATGGGGGGTGGGGGCTGGTCATTCTGAATACACTTGACTATCAGACCGAAATGTATAGGATATTGAATGACAAGGCTACATACTGTAAGTTATCAGCAGATCCTATGAATCAATATAGAGACCTATTATTGGAACACTTGCAAGCAGGTCCAGAGGCGGGTTTATTATCGCACAACAAATACAAATATCTTGAGATTGCACATAATGTTATTCCAGTACTATATTATCTCCCTAAAGTACACAAAAATCTCATTACATCTCCTGAAAGAACTATTGTCTCCGGAATTCAATCTCCTGCTTCCAATTTATCTCATTATGTGAATGTTTTCTTTCAGGAACATGTAAAAACCCAACATTCCTATTTACAGGATACCACACAGGTTATTAACCTTTTGAGAGGAATCAAATATCAAGAGTATTATAGGTTAGTCTCTTGTGATGTGACACCGTTATACACGATTATGAAACATCAGCAAGGCTTTGAGAGTGCTAGATATTTTTTTGAGAAAGCCAACATAGTCTCTGAGATTTAGATTTTATAATAGCCAGTATATGGTTCATTTTGGAGCATAATTACCTCTGATTTGAAAGAGAGTTCTACCTAGAAACACAAGGAACAGCTATGGGAACTAGGTTTGCCCCAAGTTATGCCATCTTATTTATGAGCAAGTGGCAGGATGAGACAGTATGTGCCCCATATTGGTGAGAGAACCAGACGGTCTCATCCTGCCACTTGCTCATAAATATGAAGGCATAACTTGGGGCAAAGCTAGTGCTCTGGCAATGCTACATCAATGATGTGCTGTTCATTTGGTAAGGTACCAGATAGTCAATAGATAGTTTTCTAAATTACATCAACTTCAATCAGAGCAATTTTTGTTTTTACATCTACTGTAAGTAAGGAGAAGATTTGTTATCTAGATTTGGAGATTAATATAGAAATTAACTTAATTAAAGCGAAAACATACATGAAACCTGTAAATGTTAATGGGTATAATAATATGCTAGCTGCAAGTCATCATCATCCTAACTGGCTGAATAATATCCCTGCTGCACAATTTAGGAAAATTTTAAGAAACTGCACTGAAATGGGAACATATACAGAACAGAGCACTCGGATGACACATCAATTTGTAGCAAAAAAATATGATCATCAACTTACAGAGAGGGCATTTGAGATTGTGAAGTGGATGGATAGCGAGGTGTTACTTCAATGCAAAACTAAAGATGGGGATCATGACAATTGGGTTCAAGATGTCTTATTTATTACAGGGTATTCTGCTTCAGCACAACAGCTGAGTAAGATCTTCAAGAGTCATTGGTTTTTTAAAAATCTCGGTTCCAAATTCATACGGAATCATCTATCAGCTAGTCACCATTCCCGCACATAGGTTTCAGAATTATCCTGCAAACTAGGTTTCCACTACTGTGGCATATGTTTAACTTGCAAGTCTTTAGGGTAACGTACTGATAAGCCCATATGTACACTTTCATCTAATCTGACTTTTTTCGTTAAGTCATGGATGACATGTGGTTCTCAAAATGTGATACACTTGTTAGAGTGCCCATGTCATATTCAGTATATAGGTCGAACAATCCGCAAGCTAAAGGTGCGAATCAGTGAACACATAAGAAATATAAAGAAGGGTTATGAATTTCAGTGTTTCACAGAATTTTCTTAATATCACAACAGCAATCCTGCAGGACTAAGATTTATGGCTATATCTTCATTAAAAACACACAAAATTGTTCTTGGGCGCTAAATAATGAGTGCTGTACAAAGAATTATTTAATAAACAAAAGGACAATGAACTGCGCAGATGGTATCAAATAAATAATCTTACAAATCAGGTCACTATTGAGGAGTCTTTAACAAATATCTGCTTCCAAGCAATCTTTAAAAATAATAGTAAAAAATAATTAATAATTACACAATTTCAATTTCTAACAATATTGCACATAAAATCATATAACACACCTACATACACTTGTAAAAAGTTGCAGTACTGATTAGAATATCAAAATAGCAGCAATATTCATTAGACCCTGAGAGATCAAACCACAGTGCACCCACTGTTGGTGTTAGATCTATCATATTATAGTAGGGATGTGCACGGGCGACTTTTGAGGTCTCGTGTTTTGTGTTTTGGATCCGGATTTTCTCGATGTTTTGGGTTCGGATTTGTTTCGCAAAACACCTGCCGAAAGGTTTTGGTTCGGATTTAAGGTTTTGGATTCGGATTTTTTTTGAAAAAAGCATAAAAAGTTAAAAAAAAAAATCAATTTTTTGGGCTTATTTTCACTCCTACGCTATTATTGACCTCAATAACATTCAATAACAAGCATTTCCACTAATTTACAGTGTATTCTGAACACCTCACAATATAGTTCTTAGTCCAAAACGTTGCAACGAGCTATCTTTCTGGACTGCGTAGTGGAGTGGTCCCCACAATATAATAAGAAAACCATCAACTGGTCTTAATCGCACCAAAACATGTACCTGGACTGCGTAGAGGAGTGGGTCACCACGATATAAATTAAAAACCCTGAACTTGTATGATTCGCACCAATAATGTACCTGGACTGCGTAGAGGAGTGGGTCACCACAATATATATAATAAGAAAACCATCAACTGGTATGAATCGCACCGAATAATGTACCTGGACTGCGTAGAGGAGTGGGTCACCACAATATAAATTAAAAACCCTGAACTTGTATGATTCGCACCAATAATGTACCTGGACTGCGTAGAGGAGTGGGTCACCACAATATAAATTAAAAACCCTGAACTTGTATGATTCGCACCAATAATGTACCTGGACTGCGTAGAGGAGTGGGTCACCACAATATAAATTAAAAACCCTGAACTTGTATGATTCGCACCAATAATGTACCTGGACTGCGTAGAGGAGTGGGTCACCACAATATAAATTAAAAACCCTGAACTTGTATGATTCGCTCCAATAATGTACCTGGACTGCGTACAGGAGTGGGTCACCACAATATTATTAAAAAACCCTACACAGGTCTGAATTCCACCCAAAAAGTTTATGGACTGCATAGTGTAGTGTTCCCCACAATATTATTTAAAATTTTTGCAGCAACAGTTAACGTTGTTTAATATCTGATACACCTCTATCTGGACTGCATAGTGGAGTGGCCCCGGTACCCAATTTGGTACCGGGGCCACAATACCTCCTCCAAACATAGTACAGACCATTCGTCATTGAGATCCCATCAAGTATGTTAAAGACAGACAGGGTCGAAGTGTTATTGGTTGACTTTGTAAACCAAAAAACTGTCCCTGTTGCACATAGTCGTGCAATGAAGACTGACTTTTTCATTTAAAGGCACCATCTTTCAAGTGTAGTGTTTGTAAGTCATATTATACTTTTGGTAAAATTGGATTATTTTGTTCCTCTTTATGGTAACTACTAATAGAATTAAAGTATTAAATAGAAGCGGCAGTTCCTCTTTATGGGAATTTGTAATAGAATTAAAGTATTAAATAGAATTAAAGTATTAAATAGAGTGGTATAGAGTGGTAGTGTGGTATAGAGTGGTCCCCACAATATAATAATAAAACCCTCAACTGGTCTGAATTCCACCAAACAAGTATCTGGACTGCGTAGTGGGGTGGCCCCGGTACCCAATTTGATACCGGGGCCACAATAAAATAAATACACCCTCAACTGGTCTGAATTCCACCAAACAAGTATCTGGACTGCATAGAGGACTGGCCACTAGCCACCACAATATAATATATAGAAAACCTTCAACAGGTCAGAATTACACCCAAAAATAGTATCTGGACTGCGTAGAGTAGTGGGCACTGGGCACCACAATAAAAAATATATAGAAAACCTTCAATAGGTCTGAATTAAACCCAAAAATAGTATCTGGACTGCATAGAGGACTGGCCACTGGCCACCACAATATAATATATAGAAAACCTTCAACAGGTCAGAATTACACCCAAAAATAGTATCTGGACTGCGTAGAGTAGTGGGCACTGGGCACCACAATAAAAAAAATATATAGAAAACCTTCAACAGGTCAGAATTACACCCAAAAATAGTATCTGGACTGCGTAGAGTAGTGGGCACTGGGCACCACAATAAAAAATATATAGAAAACCTTCAACAGGTCTGAATTAAACCCAAAAATAGTATCTGGACTGCATAGAGGACTGGCCACTGGCCACCACAATATAATATATAGAAAACCTTCAACAGGTCAGAATTACACCCAAAAATAGTATCTGGACTGCGTAGAGTAGTGGGCACTGGGCACCACAATAAAATATATAAAAAAACCTTCAACAGGTCTGCATTACACTGCACATACGGCTGCTCCTCCATCCTCTCCATCATATACATGTTGGAGTTTCAGCGTGTGAAAACCTCTTGTTTTTGATAATGTCAGTGCATTTTGAATATTTTTCAATTTGCCCCACACCACTGAATGTACTTTATCTATGATACGCATCTATCTATCTTGACTGCGTAGTGTGGTGGCCCCGGTACACAATTTGGTACCGAGGCCACAATATAATTAAAAAACCCTCCACGGGTCAGAATTCCACCAAAAAAGGGTATGGACTGCGTAGTGTGGTGTGCCCGGAACACAATTTTTTACAGCGCCAACAATATAATTAAAAAATTGGGCATCAACTGTCACTGTTGTTTAATATCTGATACACCTAAATATGGACTGCACAGTGGAGTGGCCCCGGTAGAAAATTTGGTGCCGGGGCCACAATACCTCCTCCAACTTCCAAGTGTAGTGTTTATAAAGACAGACAGCGTCGAAGTGTTATTAGTTGACTTTCTTAACCCTAAAATTGTCCCTGTTGCAAATATTCGTGTAATGGACAGTTACTTTTTCATTGAAAGACTCAAGCTTTCAAGTGTAGTGTTTATAAAATATAAACAACAATACAGTAGTTTTAGAGCACGTCAATACCTCTTGTTTTAAATTATGACAGGGCATTTTACTTTTGGTTTAATTTCTTGAATTTGTTTAAATTTGGTTTTACTTTTTGAACATGGCAAACGACTGTTGATTGGTCATATAATGCAAAAAAAAAAGTTCCAAGATGGAATTGTCCTTGGGCCCTCACACCCACCCTTATGTTGTTGAAATAGGACATGCACACTTTAACAAACCAATCATTTCAGCGACAGGGCCTACCAAACAACTTTGGCTGAAATGATTGGTTTGTTTGGGCCCCCACACCAAAAAAGCTATTCATCTCTTCCTGTACAGACTAAACAGGCTCTACTGAGGCAAGATGTCGTCCTCATCCTCAACCTCTGATTCCTCTCCCCCTACAGTGTGTACTTCCTCCTCATCACACATTATCAATTCGTCCCCGCTGGACTCCACAACCACAGGTCCCTCTGTACTATCTGGAGGGCAGTGCTGTACTTCATTGAGGAATTGATTATTCATTTTTATAAACATCATTTTTTCAACGTTATGAGGAAGCAACCTCCTTCGCCGCTCACTGACCAGGTTCCCTGCTGCACTAAAAACTCTTTCCGAGTACACACTGGAGGGGGGACAACTCAGGTAAAATAGAGCCAGTTTGTACAGGGGCTTCCAAACTGCCTTTTTTTCCTGCCAGTAACAATATGGACTGTCTGACATGTCTACTTGGATGGTGTCAGCAAAGTAATCATCCACAATTTTTTCTATTGTGACAGCATCCAATGCAGCGAGAGTAGACATGTCTGCAATGGTTGGCAGGTCCTTCAGTCCGGACCAGATGTTATCAGCATCCCCGCCAGCGCCTCTTTTGGGAAAACTGAGCTTTTTCCTCGCAGCCATAGATGTGGAAGAAAATGAGGGTGGAGCTGTTGGCATGTCACGGTCCTCTTCAGAGGACAATCTCCTGACCAGCAGGTCTTTGCACCGCTGTAGACTTGTGTCCGCCGGAAACAGAGACACAACATACGCTTTAAACCGAGGATCGAGCACGGTGGCCAGAATGTATTCCTCTGACTTTAAAAGAGTGACCACCCTCGGATCCTGGCAAAGCGTACGAAGGGCTACATCCACAAGAGCTACATGCTTGGTGTAATCGCAATGGCTTACCAGCTCCTCCCTCACTTTCTCCAGCTGCTTCTGCAACAGCCTGATCAGGGGAATGACCTGACTCAAGCTGGCAGTGTCGGAACTGACTTCTCGTGTGGCAAGTTCAAATGGCTGCAGAACCTTGCACAACACGGAAATCAGTCTCCACTGCGCTTGACTGAGGCGCATCCCCACTCCTTTGCCTATGTCGTAGGTGGCTGTGTAGGCCTGAATGGCCTTTTGCTGCTCCTCCATCCTCTGCAGCATATAGAGGGTGGAGTTCCAGCGCGTCACAACCTCTTGTTTGAGGTGATGGCAGGGCAGGTTCATGCTTTTTTGATGTGCCTCTAGTCTGCGGTAGGCACTGGCTGAATGCCGAAAGTGTCCAGCAATTTTGCGCGCCACCGCAAGCATCTCCTGCACACCCCTATCACTCTTGAGGTAATGCTGCACCACCAAATTAATGGTGTGGGCAAAACATGGGACGTGCTGGAAATTGCCCATATTTAATGCCCGCACAATGTTACTGGCATTGTCTGACACCACAAATCCCCATGAGAGTCTAAGTGGGGTAAGCCACTGGGAGATAATTTCCCTCAGTTTCTCTAATATGTTGTTAGCGTTGTGCCTCTTATTAAAGCCTGTAATACACAATGTTGCCTGCCTTTGCACGAGCAGCCATTTTGTAGATGCTGCTACTGATGCAGCTGTTGCTGTTGCTGCGGAAGGGGATGCATCTACCCAGTGGGCTGTCACAGTCATATAGTCCTTTGTTTGCCCAGAACCACTTGTCCACATGTCCGTGGTTAAGTGGACAGTGGGTACAACCGCATTTTTTAGAGCACTGAGGACACTTGATCGTACTTCTCTGTCCATTTTTGGTATCGCCTGCCTAGTGAAGTGGAATCTCGACGGGATTTGGTACCGGGGACACAATACCTCCATCAACCCTCTAAATCCCACTCCACTGATGGCGGACACCGGGCGCACGTCTAACACCAACATTGCAGTTACAGCCGCAGTTATACGCTTTGCAATAGGATGACTACTATCGTATTTTGTGGTCATGGCAAAACGACTGTTGGACGGTCAATTGTTTTGTGAAAGACTTAGCGGTCTTACGACTTCCCCTCTGGGAAGATGACCGACTAACAGCAGCAACAGCAGCAGTGGCAGTAGTAGGTGTACCGCTGCAGGATTCCTCGGATGAATCCCGTATTGAGGAGGACTCAGTCTGGCTGCTGACTTGGGCTGCAGGACTGAATCTGATGGAGATTGTGGAGGAAGTTGACGAGGAGGGTGTTGCTGGTGTATATCCAACTGGACCACGGGATTTAGGTGTCCCTGTACCGATGAGGGTCCTAGCCCCAGTTCCTGAACTAACCACTGAACTATGAAGGTTATTCAGGTGACGTATAAGGGAGGATGTTCCTAGGTGGGCAAGATCCTTACCCCTGCTTATTTGAGCTTTACATAAGCTACATATGGCCATACATTGGTTGTCTGGATTTGGATAAAAATAACTCCAGACCGAAGAGGTGCATTTTTTGGTCTTCTGACCAGGCATGACGATGGGCTTTTTCATCCCATGGACATCAGCTGTTTCCCCCCCTGGTGCCTCATTTACAATAACCACATCACCATCCTCATCATCAAGTTCCTCCACAGCGCCAGCTACATCATCAATAGGCTCCTCCCGAGCCACCTCTTCCCGTACAGTGATGGGAAGGTCAGGCTTGACAACCACCAACACCCTTGGACTCGCCTTGAGGATTTGTGATAATTTCTCTTTAGAAGGCAAAGTTGTTTGCTGTTTTGTTGCTGACAGCATAACTCTCTTCAATTTTTTGGAGGGGGGGGGAGGAGGAGGAGGGATAAGATCCGTGGGTGAAGCTGAACCACTAGTCATGAACACGGGCCAGGGTCTAAGCCGTTCCTTGCCACTCCGTGTCGTAAATGGCATATTGGCAACTTTACGTTTCTCCTCAGATGATTTTAAGTTTCTCTTTTTGCTACTTTTTCTTAACTTGGGCTTTTTGGATTTTACATGCCCGGTACTACGAGATTGGGCATCGGGCTTGGAAGACGACGTTGATGGCATTTCATCGTCTAGTGGCAGCAGCTTCAGCATGAGGAGGAAGTGGGTCTTGATCTTTCCCTACTTTATCCTCCAAATTTTTGGTCTCCATTATATGTAGCACAAGATACTGCAGAATGTGTGAACTTGGTAATATTGTAGTACCACTGGACTTTTACTGCTGAATGTGTAAACTTGGTAATATTGCAGTACCAATGGGCTTATACTGCTGGATTGGTTTTGTAAATTTGGTTATAATTATATATATTTTTTAAATTTTTTATTTTTATTTTTTTTTTAACTTTTTTTTTTTTTTTTTAAAACTTGGGAATAATGGGGAAATAACTATGCCCTTAGAAGCACAGAGCACAGAACACAGCACCACTAGACTGAACAGGACACAGCACAGGACCCAGCAGCACTACGGAACTCAGCAGGACAGAGCACAGGACACAGCACCACTGGACTGATACTGCAGAATGTGTGAACTTTGTAATATTGCAGTACCACTGGACTTTTACTGCTGAATGTGTGAACTTGGTAATATTGCAGTACCAATGGGCTTATACTGCTGGATTGGTTTTGTAAATTTGGTTATAATTATATATTTTTTTTAAAAATTTTATTTTTATTTTTATTGCAAATTTTGTGGTAATTAAAAAAAAATTAAATTAGTTTTTGGTATTTTTTTAAATAACTTTTTTTTATTTTTTTAAACACAGGGGAATATTGGGGAAATAACTATGCCCTTAGAAGCACAGAGCACAGGACACAGCACCACTGGACTGAACAGGACACAGCACAGGACCCAGCAGCACCACTGACCTCAGAAGGACAGAGCACAGGACACAGCACCACTGGACTGAGCACAGCACAGCACAGCACAGCACTGAACTGAACAGCACGAGATATAGCAGGACAGAGGACCACCTAACACACCCTCCCTCTACCCTGAGCAATGCCCGAGTGAAGATGGCGGCGACTAGCGGGGAATTTATAGGATCCGAGTATCGCGAGATCCGACAACGGGATTATGAGTCAGAGCCTCAGTTTCAGATTTGAATTTGGCGCCAATACCCGGATCTGTCTCGGATCCGACTCGGATCGGCAACGTTCGGGTGGGCTCGGATTTCATAAATCCGAGTGCGCTCATCTCTATATTATAGTATAACTATTACTGATTAAACAAATAATGTCTGTTCTGGTTATAGTCTTGGTTCCTTTACAAACAAATTATAAGGTGCTTACTGTCTATACTTATATAATCCTCCATATACAGCAGTCAATATGGGTGGTCATATAAACATCCAGGTTTCGGTATGAATATTCCGAACTAATTCAGGAATGAGTATTAGGTATTGTCCTCACACTCCCTCTGATCCTAAATTGCCCACTGAATAATGTCTGTCAAACTGCTTTAATGATTAAACTCACCCAAAGAGATACAAGCTCGACTGCATATTAGTGCACTTGCATACTCCTAGTGCTCATGCTTCACCGGTGAAGGGACCTGTGTATGAAAAAGAGGGCCGTTTCGCGATCCCCTCGCAGTCCGCTTTGTGTAGCTGGACAAAGCTAAGGGGAGGGGTATGTGGCAATTGGGATACTTTGCCAACTTCTACTAGAAGAAAGAGTGGTAGTTTCCCTGGGAAACCACAGCCTATAGGTGCAGAGAGGGTTAAATCTGCACGAACACACACAGCACAGGAGACCAGGTGGAGCACCTGGGTCTAAGCAATCAAGGAATCAGCTAGAGTAGTGCTGGAGAGGAGGCATAAATAGCTATCTTGTGTTTTGGGTGGGAAACTTGCCAAGACTGTTTATCCATCCTGGCAAGTAAAATAAATGTCAAAGTGCTTCAGAAAACCCGTATGAGGAGCCTTTGTTTTGCACACTTTCACTATATATATATATATATATATATATATATATATAAATTGCATTTTATTTATTGTATTGGATACCGTGTTGAAAGAGCTATAGCACACAGAATATAGTAATTTTGCTAACATGACTGACATTTATGGTATACTAAAATAGGCAGGATGTATTCTATAGGGATAGGAATAGTGAATCTACCATTTTAATAGTTCCAATTTTATTATTCTTATATATTGTAGATTTGTTAGTTAATACAGGATATACTAAATATTACAAATTTGTATAGTGAGAGATGCCATGCTGAAAACCGATTAAGGATTCTGCAAACCATTTATGCTTCGTTTGTATTCATGATACAGGAGAAATTCTTAAGCATTGAATGAAATCAAGGAATAGAGATTAATAAGAGCAAAATATTCAAGGTCAGTAATTTTACATATGTACAGTTTACTAATTTTAACGTACTTCCAGTTCGGCTGATAATTCAAACATACTATGAAGCATATTTTCCCTCTATATTTAATAATTACTTTTTACATTGAACTGTAACTTACAGCTGTTTTGTGATTAGTTTTAATTTTTAGATGGATAGCTATGAATTGATTTATGTTGTCTGTGGGGTTGCGAACAGTTAAACAATAGGAATGAACAAATGAAGGATTAATTAGTGTGCAGACATGAGCAAACGCTAGCTATTTAAAGCAAGTCTTGTTAGTAACATCACATTGCTCTTGAGAAAGTTTTAACTAAAGAACGAAATGCGTTGAGCTACACAGCTATCTTTTTATATGTTACTACAGGGGTTTGACTCTCTTTCCGCTTGACATTCCACACTGTGTTTCAGGACTCAATTGTGAATGCAATCGCCAATTCATGGATATGCTTTTATTTTAACTGCAGGCTGTGTGTGTGTGGTCGAGTCAGCTGATACAGCTACATATTTCCATGAACATACGTGCAATATAAATGTATTATATGGACTTTCTATCTGGAATAAATACAGAATATTTTACCCACTAGTTCTGTTACCATTAGGTTTTTTCTTTTTGAGAACAATCATTTCAACAATGAAATATACAGAAAAAGTGAACGTTCAGAGTGCTTGCATGACTACAGAGGATCGGGGCGGGAGTTTCCTAGAGCCAACACTTGCAGCAATCTGAAAGAAGCGAACGCACCAGGCTTCAATCATGTCCTTGAAGGTACATGGAGACATATATGCTCAGTTGGTTATACACATTTCTCTCTTTTAATTGTAAGGATAAGCGGGCTCGGATTTCTCTAATCCGAGCCCACCCGAACAGTGAGGATCCGACGGGATCCGAGCACTGTTCGGGTATTTCCGGCGCCCAAAAAAATGAAACTGAGGCTCTGACGTCCGAGTCTCGCGTCGGATCTCGCGAGACTTGGATTGCATAAATTCCCCACTCGCGCCCGGCATCTTCAGTCGGGCTCAGATCATTGAAGAGGGAGGTTATAGGTTTAGTGGTGCTCCGTCCTGTGTCCTGTGTCCTGTCACTCTGTCCTGCTTAATATCCAGTGGTTACTTGGTCCTGTGCTCTGTCCTGCTGATCAGTCCAGTAATTATTTTTTCTAGTGCTCTGTCCTGCTGAGTGCAGTGGTGCTTTTGTCCTGTGCTCTGTCCTGCTGAATCCAGTGGAGCTGTGTCCTGTGCTCTGTCCTGCTGAGTCCAGTGGTGTTGCCTGTGTCCTGTGCTCTGTTCTGCTAAGGGCATTGTCATTTATAAATTATTCAAAAGTTATAAAAAATGAAAAAAAAAATTATAAAAAACTTATACAAAAATAATTGAAAAAAAAGATAAAAAAATTAGTTAAAAAATACTAGATACTGCTATTTCAAAGTCAAACTACGTTCACTGTTGCTGCTGTACCAAAAAATAATAGGTACTGCTATTTAAAAGTAAAACTACGTTCACTGTTGCTGCTCTACCAAAAAATAATAGGTACTGCTATTTAAAAGTCAAACTACGTTCACTGTTGCTGCTGTACTAAAAAAAATTAGGTACTGCTATTTACTATTTATTTATTTATATACTGTTCATTATTTCTGTAGTTCCAAAAAATAGGAACTGCCAGTTCTATTACTACGGTCATTGTTTGTGTAGTTCCAAAAAATAGGAACTTCCAGTTCTATTACTACGTTCATTCTTTCTGTAGTTCCAAAAAATAGGAACTGCCAGTTCTATTACTACGGTCATTGTTTGTGTAGTTCCAAAAAATAGGAACTGCCAGTTCTATTACTACGGTCATTGTTTGTGTAGTTCCAAAAAATAGGAACTGCCAGTTCTATTACTACGTTCATTCTTTCTGTAGTTCCAAAAAATAGGAACTGCCAGTTCTATTACTACGGTCACTGTTTCTGTAGTTCCAAAAAAGAGGAACTGCCAGTTCTATTACTACGTTCTTTGTTTCTGTAGTTCCAAAAAATAGGAACTGCCAGTTCTATTACTACGGTCATTGTTTGTGTAGTTCCAAAAAATAGGAACTGCCAGTTCTATTATTACGGTCATTGTTTGTGTAGTTCCAAAAAATAAGAACTGCCAGTTCTATTACTACGGTCATTGTTTGTGTAGTTCCAAAAAAAATAGGAACTGCCAGTTCTATTACTACGGACATTTTTTGTGTAGTTTCAAAAAAATAGGAACTGCCAGTTCTATTACTACGGTCATTGTTTGTGTAGTTCCAAAAAAGAGGAACTACCATTTCTATTACTACGTTCTTTGTTTCTGTAGTTCCAAAAAAGAGGAACTGCCATTTCTATTACTACGTTCTTTGTTTCTGTAGTTCAAAAAAAAAAGGAACTGCCATTTCTATTACTATGTTCTTTGTTTTTATAGTTCCAAAAAAGAGGAACTGCCATTTCTATTACTATGTTCTTTGTTTTTATCTGTGCAGTGGAATTCAGACCAGTTGAGGGTGATATATTGTGGCCCCGGTACCAAATTGGGTAGCGGGGCCACTCCACTACGCAGTCCAGATAGATGCGTATCAGATATTAAAAAACGTTGTCTGTTGCTGTCAAATGCAAAATTAATGAAAATGACCTGTCATCGTCAAAAACAAGAGGTATTGACGCGCTCGAAATACAGCCTGTTTATGGTGCAGAGGATGTAGGAGCAGGCAGCCGTGCAGTGGAATTCAGACCATTTGAAGGCGGAGGTATTGTGGCCCCGGTACCAAATTGGGTACCGGGCCCACTCCACTAAGCAGTCCAGAAAGCTATCTCGGTGCAACGTTTTGGACTAAAAACAATATTGTGAGGTGTTCAGTGTTCAGAATAGACTGGAAATTAGTGGAAATGATTGTTATTGAATGTTATTGAGGTTAATAATAGCGTAGGAGTGGAAAAAAAAACAAAAAACTGGATTTTAGTGCTTTTTATGCTTTTTAAAAAATAAATCAGAACCCAAAACCCGAAATCAGAACCAAAACCTTTCGTCAGGTGTTTTGGCAAAACAAATCAAAACCCAAAACCTCAAGCTAATCAGAACCCAAAACCCAAAACCCTAAAAGTGCCCGGTGCACACCCCTAATTAATTGTGGATGTGTTGATCTACGATTGAAAATATATGGGAGACGATACATGAATAGTTTTTCAAAGTCCGGCACATCTCAGAAGAAGTGTACATAGACTTTCCATAACATGATTCTTTTATGGGATTCCATAGACGAGACATTCAAGTGTTGTGCTGATAAGATACAGTTTGTTTATATAACAAAAGACTACTATTGTAATTCTTATTGTTTATTTATTTTTCAACTAATATACTATTAATTGTTCATTCAACATTTAGGGCTAGATTTACTAAACTGCGGGTTTCAAAAAGTGGAGATGTTGCCTATAGCAACCAATCAGATTCTAGCTTACATTTATTTAGTGCACTCAACAAAATGACAGCTAGAAGCTGGTTGGTTGCTAAAGGCAACATCTCCACTTTTTCTAATCCGCAGTTTAGTAAATTTGCCCCTTAGAATGATCCTTATTGAGCATTACGTTTTTGTAAGTAAGTAAGCTTCCAGGTCACAGGTGCAGTTTGTGACAGACAAAGGGGGTCAAGAGAGGTTTCCTGACAAAAAAAAGGTGATATATTGCGTGACTGTGTGAATACATGCTAAGATATTACATCAGAGAGTGGCTAGAGGTGGCTATTCTTGACACTGACAGTGAAACACCTTGCTCAGATCTGTTGCAACTCCCATCAACATACAGAGTAGGATTAGGGTTATCCAGTGGGCTGTTAACAAGATCTGGCCTTGGAGAAAAATGTTGTTCAACAATTTGTAAACAATCATGATGTATACTTCCCACCTTCACCCTCTGAGAGTGAAAACTCTCATAATCCCAGGGGTGGGCAGGAGTGTAGCAGGATTAAGGCCTGTAGATCTTTGCAAAATGATGTTAGAAAGAACCAGCAAATTAAGCTCCCATTGTGTAAACGTAGCAGTAGAAATGTGTTGTGTTTGTTTACAAGTTAACAAAGCTTCTACTGCATGTGGAACGTCCAAAAACAATTGTCCATGGGCAAAATCTGCAGACTTTTCAACTAGCAGTGCAGATGCTCTGAGACATACTGGTAGAGCTACAACAACAGGGTCTGAGGGTTCTGTAATATGCTAAAGGTATTTTTTTGTCACCATATCTCTGCGTAAGGACCCCTGAAGTATGTCCTAACTGCTCATGTTTAAATAAAGAACATGATTTGTGATATGTTGGGATACCTTTTGCAGGTGAACTAGATAATGCTTGTTTTAGTGTAACAAAGCATTCCTTTGTTTCTGTAGTGTATATAATGATGGTTTAGAACCTTGTGAAAGACAGTGATCAATGTATTCAACTTTTTTTCATGGCATAACTGCATTTTGTCTTTAGAGACCTTGTGATTATTGTGTGCAAGGTATGTGAGCAGTTCTTGAGTGTCACGAGCCACGGCGGTACTCACAGCCGCCGCGGCTCGCTTCCCGTGTGCCCTAGCGTCCCGGCCATCACCATGACGACAGGGACGTCACTTCCTCCCAACTCCCGACCGTCTTTAAAAATACCCCGCGACATTCCATTGTTCGCTTCTGAAGAAAGTCGCTGCTCCCAGCAGATTCAGTCAGCCTTCCTCTAGCAGGCCTCGGCCTTTGGATGTGAATGGAGACCAGGAATATGTCATTGAAAGAATCCTTGACTCAAGGAGGGTCCAAGGCCAAGTTCAGTTCCTGGTGCACTGGAAGGGTTATGGCCCTGAGGAGCGATGCTGGATACCGCGGAGGCGTCTCCATGCTGGGAGACTCATTAAAGAATTTTTCAGGAAATTTCCCACTAAACCTGGGTGTCGGGGTTCCTTAATCCCTCCTCAAGGGGGGGTTACTGTCACGAGCCACGGCGGTACTCACAGCCGCCGCGGCTCGCTTCCCGTGCGCCCTGGCGTCCCGGCCATCACCATGACGACCGGGACATCACTTCCTCCCAACTCCCGACCGTTGCCGAGGCAACGGTCGGACGCCCCGCACTGTAGCTCCGCGTCCCGGCAACATGGGACAGCCGGGCGCGTGCGCAGAAATATATGAGCACTTGATGGCTATCTGGCCCTGATTTATTAATTAGTCAGCCCCTGGGTCCGCTTTCAGAGTTAGGCTCTGATTGGTCCTCTTGTATATTTAAGGCCGTGAGTTCTGCAAACTCACTGCCGGTTATAGCGTTCTGTCTTCAGTCCTGCTGCCTGCTTGTGCTATCCGTTTTGGTTCCTGCTACCTTGGATTTGACTACCCGTGTTTTGACCCCTGCTTGTTATTGGACCTGTGACCCTTCTCTTCTGACCTTGACCTTTTGCCTGGAATTCGGATTTTGCTTCTCTGCCTGTGTGTTTGACCCTTCGCTTGTCCTTGGATATTGCATCTGTGCCTGTGACCCTTTGACCTAGGATTCTTCTTAATCAGTCTGCCAATCATTCCACTTCTGGGAACTCCTTTAAGTCAGTATACGTTACACGACCCTCAGTCGGCCCGCAGCCCAGTCTGTCCCCACCACTAGGGGCTCCAGCGAACACCTGGCCTTCAGAGTAGTTCCGAGTTTCACTGTACTGACTTGGGAGTTCCTAACATTATAACCGGCCAAGGAAGATTGGTATCATACGGCCATGGACGGCGAGGAGTCAAATCTGTCCCCAGCCCAGATTCTGGCCAACCAGATACAGGCGATTTCCCAAGTGGTGCAGAATTTATCCCAGCGCCTGGTAGTCCAAGAAGGGGCTTCTAGAGACCTGCAGCTCCAGCAAGTTCCCGCTGGTGACACACCGGAGCCTAAGATGAATTTGCCTGACTGATTCTCTGGAAGCAGGCCAGCCTTCCGTAATTTCAAATAGAGCTGCAAGTTGTACTTTCGTCTGAAACCACGTTCCTCTGGTTCCGAACAACAAAGGGTAGGGATCATCATCTCTTTACTCCAGGGCGACCTTCAGTCTTGGGCCTTCTCCTTGCCTTCCACAAGTCCAGCTTTGCAGTCAGTGGATGCCTTTTTCCAAGCTCTGGGGCTATTGTATGATGACCCGGATAGGGTAGCCTCAGCTGGGTCCCATCTCCGTACGCTAAGGCAAGGACGTCGCTCAGCGGAAGAGTAATGTGCGGAATTTCGACAATGGTCCACTGATAGCGCCTGCAACGATCCAGCACTGCGAAGTCAATTTCGCTTAGGACTTACCGAGCAGATTAAGGATTCTTTGGTCCAGTATCCGATATCCGACACGCTGGAGAACTTGATGCAACTTGTTATAAAATTTGATCGTCGGATCAGAGAGAGGAAGGCTGAATGGGAGTCCTCTGCTCCTATGGACGTTTTCGCTAACCTCGATAACACTTTGCCCGATTCCTCTGAACCCATGCAGTTGGGCGCTTACCGTTTCCCTCCGGAGGAACGCTCCAGAAGACGCTCACTAGGCTTGTGTATGTATTGTGGTCAACCAGGCCACTTGGTTCATTAATGTCCCAACAAGCCGGGAAACTCCAAAGCCTAAGTGCAGGTGAAGAGGTGCGCTTGGGTCTTCAGATTACCTCTTCAGAAAATTCTTTATTAGTCCCTGGACGCCTAACCTTCCGTGAGAGATCCATGGACCTGAAAGCTTTTCTTGACAGTGGTGCGGCTGGTAATTTCCTGGATATACATTTGGCTCAGACGCTTGATATTCCACATATCAAGTTAGGATCAAGCATCACCACATGTGGTTTGGATGGTAACCCCTTGCCTGGGGGAAGGATTCTCGCTAGGACTCCAATGGTTCGGTTGTCTGTAGGAGTCCTCCATACGGAGGAGCTCTCCTTCTATATTATCACTTGTCCCTCTGCTCCATTGATATTGGGGTATCCCTGGCTTTGCAGTCATAACCCTCTTATTGATTGGAAAACAGGGGAGATTGTCCGTTGGAGTCCCGGGTGTTCTACGTCCTGCTTGACCCTGCCTCTTAGAGTTATACAGCCTAGTCTAGAATTGTTGCCGGTACCCTACCAGGACTTCAGTGATGTCTTTTGCAAGAAGAAAGCTGATTCACTTCCACCACACCGGGAATACGACTGCGCTATTGAATTGGTACCCGGTTCTAAATTGCCCAAAGGGCGTTTATATTCACTATCCCTTCCTGAAACACAGGCCATGGAATTATACGTAAAAGAAAACCTGAAGAAAGGGTTCATCCGCCCTTCTAAGTCTTCTGTAGGCGCGGGTTGTTTTTTGGTTTCCAAAAAAGATGGCAGTCTGAGGCCTTGCATTGATTTCTGTGGACTGAATAACATCACGATTAAGAACATGTATCCTTTACCCTTGATCTCTGTCCTGTTCGATCAACTGAAAGCAGCTACTGTATTCTCTAAGATTGACCTCCGAGGGGCCTACAACCTTATCCGAATCAAGAAGGGGGATGAGTGGAAGACTGCCTTTAATACCCACTCGGGACATTACGAATATCTCGTAATGCCATTCGGTTTGTGCAACGCTCCGGCAGTCTTTCAGGACCTGATTAACGATGTATTACGTGAGTTCTTGGGAAAAACAGTTGTTGTTTATTTGGATGACATCCTAATTTATTCTGAATCCTTATCTCAGCATCGTCAGCACGTCCGCCAGGTTTTATTGAGATTACGAGAACATCATCTGTACGCAAAACGGGAGAAATGCGAATTTGAGGTGTCCACAGTGGCATTCCTGGGTTATATCATCTCCTCATCAGGATTCGCTATGGATCCCACCATGGTGCAGGCAATTCAAGATTGGGTCCTACCTACTAACTTGAAGGCAATCCAAAGATTCCTTGGCTTCGCCAATTATTACCAAAGATTTATTGGCTCATTCTCCTCGTTAGTGGCTCCTATCACTGCCCTCACTCGAAAAGGAGCAAACCCAGCGGAGTGGTCCGCAGAAGCACTGGCGAGTTTCTCAGCTCTCAAAGCTGCCTTCATTTCCGCTCCAGTCCTTAGACACCCTGACCCAGGACTTCCGTTTATTGTGGAGGTGGACTCTTCGGATGTCGGTGCTGGTGCCATTCTCTCTCAGAAAGACCCACAGAGTAAAAAGCTACATCCTTGTGCATTTTTCTCGAGAAAATTTCTCCCAGCAGAATGTAATTATGATGTCGGAAACTGTGAATTATTGGCCATTAAGTTGGCATTGGAGGAATGGCGACATTGGTTGGAGGGAGCTGCACACACCATTACCATCTTCACAGACCATAAAAACCTCCAATATATTCAGACTGCTAAAACTCTGAATCCCAGGCAGGCTCGCTGGGCCCTATTCTTCACCAGATTTAGGTTCATCATCACATTTCGTCCAGGTTCAAAAAATATTAAGGCTGATTCTTTGTTCCGAAGTTTTTTGGCCCATCATCCTCAGTCTCCTGACTCGCAGTCAATTATTTCTTCAACTTCAATTCATCTCGGACTCACACAGGATCTGGGAGCCACTATCCAACACTTCCAGAAAATTGCTCCAGTTCAGACACCTCTCAACAAGTTATTTGTCCCGGTTCATCTAAGGAAACCTGTCCTCATAGAGGGTCACAACAACCGCTCTACTGGTCATCCGGGAATTCGTAGGACTATCGAAATTCTTTCTCGCTGGCTTTGGTGGCCCACCTTATCGGATGATGTGGAGTCTTACGTCCGTGCCTGTCCTGAGTGTGCCAGAAACAAATCTCCGAGAAACCGCCCTTCTGGTCTACTGCTGCCCTTGCCTGCTCCAAGCAGACCTTGGTCCCATCTTTCGATGGATTTTATTGTTGACCTTCCAGTATCTGCAGGCCATAACACCATTTGGGTAGTCGTGGACCGATTCAGTAAGATAGAACATTTTATATCCTTACCCAAACTACCGGATGCCAGGACCTTGGCTACCTTGTTTCTGACCCATATCTTTCGTCTCCACGGTCTTCCCGAAGACATCGTCTCAGACAGAGGATCTCAGTTTATTGCATGATTTTGGAGATCTTTTTGTAAGTTCATTGGGATCAGTATCAGTCTGTCCTCAGCATATCACCCGCAGTCGAATGGACAGACAGAAAGAACCAACCAGTCCTTGGAACAGTTTATACGCATCTATGTTTCAAAATTTCACGATAACTGGTCCTCTCTCTTGCCCTGGGCGGAATTCGCTTTCAACAATTCCTGCCATTCCACAATACACACATTCCCGTTCTTCTGCAACCTCGGATTTCACCCGAAGTCCAACTCTTTCTCTACTGCTGTTCCCAGTGGGGATTCTGGAACACCTGCTTTTACGGCCAGGTTGAGATCTATCTGGAAAAAGGTGCACTCTGCACTGGGTCAAGCCTCTCAAAAATCCAAGGCTTTCACTGACCGTCATCGTGTGTCATGTTCTCTGAAGGTGGGAGATCGGGTTTGGTTGTCCACACGGAACATCAAGTTGAGGCAACCTTGCAAAAAACTAGGGCCCCGATACATTGGACCATTTTCAATTGAGAAAAAGGTAAATCCAGTGGCTTTTAGGCTGAAACTCCCACCGTCTTTAAAAATACCCCGCGACATTCCATTGTTCGCTTCTGAAGAAAGTCGCTGCTCCCAGCAGATTCAGTCAGCCTTCCTCTAGCAGGCCTCGGCCTTTGGATGTGAATGGAGACCAGGAATATGTCATTGAAAGAATCCTTGACTCAAGGAGGATCCAAGGCCAAGTTCAGTTCCTGGTGCACTGGAAGGGTTATGGCCCTGAGGAGCGATGCTGGATACCGCGGAGGCGTCTCCATGCTGGGAGACTCATTAAAGAATTTTTCAGGAAATTTCCCACTAAACTTGGGTGTCGGGGATTCCTTAATCCCTCCTCAAGGGGGGGGGTACTGTCACGAGCCGCGGCGGTACTCACAGCCGCCGCGGCTCGCTTCCCGTGCACCCTGGCGTCCCAGCCGTCACCATGACGACCGGGACATCACTTCCTCCCAACTCCCGACTGTTGCCAAGGCAACGGTCGGACGCCCCGCACTGTAGCGCCGCGTCCCGGCAACATGGGACAGTTGGGTGCGTGCGCAGAAATATATGAGCACTTGGTGGCTATCTGGCACTGATTTATTAATTAGTCAGTCCCTGGGTCCGCTTTCAGAGCTAATCTCTGATTGGTCCTCTTGTATATTTAAGGCAGTGAGTTCTGCAAACTCACTGCCGGTTATAGCGTTCTGTCCTCAGTCCTGCTGCCTGCTTGTGCTATCCGTTTTGGTTCCTGCACCTTGGATTTGACTACCCGTGTTTTGACCCCTGCTTGTTATTGGACCTGTGACCCTTCTCTTCTGACCTCAACCTTTTGCCTGGAATTCGGATTTTGCTTCTCTGCCTGTGTGTTTGACCCTTCGCTTGTCCTTGGATATTGCATCTGTGCCTGTGACCCTTTGACCTAGGATTCTTCTTAATCAGTCCGCCAATCACTCCACTTCTGGGAACTCCTTTAAGTCAATATACATTACTCGACCCTCGGTCGGCCCGCAGCCCAGTCTGTCCCCACCACTAGGGGCTCCAGCGAACACCTGGCCTTCAGAGTAGTTCCAAGTTTCACTGTACTGACTTGGGAGTTCCTAACATTGAGTATCTGTAAAAGAAAATTCAAGATTAGGTGAACAAATAAGAGGCCTATCCACTTACAGAATCAGGGCTGAACCACCTTTGGGAGACAGGTAAACACAGTTGTTGGTTACATTTTGATTAATTAATTGATGAACTATCAGTGAATCCTTGAAAAAGTTTGGCTTAAACAAATTACACACCCCTGTAAAGGAAAGCATATAAGTATTGACTTCCTTTATAAATGGGAAAAGAAAAAAAATCAATAAATTAATAACAGACAATTATGCACTCTCAGGTGGTATTAGCATAAGTATAGTGGCTTGGAACAGCAGTTTACCATGACTGAGATACAGAAGTAATATTTTTGTTAAGCAGCAACATACTAGCATCATGTCTGACAAAAAAAACAAAACACTTACACACACCTGCAATTCAGCCTACTGACCTAGCTGAAATTCCAGCACAGTATCACAAGTTAAATTACCAAGATAGTCACTTCAAATTGATTTTAATAAATGTAGTAAAACTATATTCATATTATTATTATTATTAATTTTTATTTATAGGGCGCCACAAGGTGTCAGTGGCGCCGTACAGGGACAAAAAAGAATTACAATACAAGGTGAGACAGCACAGTACAGTAAACATAAAGCACAGTAACTCAGAAAGCTCAATGCACAGCTAGTGAGGGCGGGGGGAGTATCCACAAATGACGGGGCCCAAAAGGAGGGCGCGGAAGACAGGGAGACCCCCAGAGGGGGGAGGAGGGCCCTCGAGGAGGAGGGCAAAGTAGCTGGAGAGCAGAGTTAGAAGTGCTGGAAACAGGAGGAGAGATGGCCCTGCTCAGAGGAGCGTACAATCTATGGGGAGGGGTCGACAGACGGAGAAACACAGGGGAGAGAGGGAGAGTAGAGGGACGGAGGCAGGGAAGGGGAAAGAAGGGGGAGAGGCAGAGGATAAGGTAGGTAGTTAAGTGGGAGACTGGAAGGCTTTAAAAAAAAGGTGGGTTTTTAAAGCCCGTTTGAAACTGGACAGGTTAGGGGAAGTCCTGATGGAGGGAAGGAGCTTGTTCCAGTGGAGGGGGGCAGCGCGGGCAAAGTCTTGGATACGCGCGTTGGAGGAGGTGATGAGGGGGGAAGATAGGCGACTGTCATTGGCAGATCGGAGAGGACGGGATGGAGCATGAATAGATAGGAGTGTGGAGATGTAGGGTGCAGTGGCGTTGGCGAGGGCCTTGTATGTAAGAGTGAGGAGCTTGAACATAGTTCTGTAGGGGAAGGGGAGCCAGTGGAGGGATTGGTAGAGGGGGGAGACAGAAGAGGAGCGGCGAGAAAGGAAGATAAGCCTAGCGGCTGCGTTAAGTACAGATCGAAGGGGATCGAGATGAGAGAGGGGGAGGCCAGTAAGGAGGAGGTTGCAGTAGTCCAAGCGGGAGATGATCAGAGAGTGAATAAGGCATTTAGTGGCATCTTGGGAGAGGAAGGGCCGGATGCGAGCGATGTTACGCAGCGGGAAGCGGCAGGATTTAGCAAGAGAGAGGATATGGGGGCCAAAGGAGAGAGAGGAGTCGAGGGTGACACAAAGGCAGCGAAGTTGGGGGACAGAGGAGATAGAGGAGTTGTCGACAGTGATGGAGAGGTCGACAGGGGATGAGGTATGGGTGGGAGGAAAAACTATCAGCTCGGTTTTGGCGAGGTTGAGTTTGAGGAATCGAGAGGACATCCAGGAGGAGTTAGCAGAGAGGCAGGCGGACACCCTAGAGAGGAGGGAGGGTGAGAGATCAGGAGAGGAGAGGTATAGTTGAGTGTCATCAGCGTAAAGGTGGTAGTTGAAGCCGAAGGAGCTGATGAGTTCACCCAGGGAGGAGGTGTATAGAGAGAAGAGTAAGGGTCCCAGAACAGAGCCCTGGGGGACCCCGACTGGAAGGGTGGACGGGGGGGAGAGAGACTCAGTGGTGGTGACAGAGAAGGATCGGTCAGCGAGGTAAGAGGTGAACCAGGACAGGACAGGGCCAGAGAGGCCGAGAGACTGGAGGGTCTGAAGTTTAGAAGTTAGGCAATTATATTGCCCTGACTGTACATACATAAAATGGAAAATTCAGAAAACAAATGTTATTCTTCTAGTAATCTACCATGAAATAAAAGCAAATAAACTCACTCCCTCACTGAAAGAGGAAACAATAGAAGGAAAATTGACTAAGTCCCAGCATGATTTTAAAGAAAATTAAACACTGATCAGCTTCAATGTGCTGATACCACTCTGGAGATATTTTGATTAATCTTGAATCATTAAAGTATGTCGGAATTTTTTTTTTTTCTCAGCTTATACATCCATTGTCAGGAAACTAAAACATAGTATTTTCCAATGTTACTTTTACAGTGTTTTATATATTTGTTAAGATATATATATATATATATATATATATATATATATATATATATATACACATATGGAGGGCATTTACTTGTTTACTCTCTACAGCCCTCTCTACACTCTCTACAGCCCACAGATTAAATTACTTTCATTCATCAAACTGTTTATTAAAGCATTTTCCCCCTAATTATACAACATTTCAACATCAAAGGTTCCTGTTATGGGGAAGGATAATTTGTCAGAAGTCTGCTTATGCCAGAGCTTGAGGTACTTACCAGCAATTAAACCATGCTTCTTATACATGTGGCTAGCAAATGACCCTTCAGCAAAGCTTGTTTTTAACCCATTTATTGACAGATTCACTTCATAACACAATGCTAGTCACAATATTTAAACCTTCTATCTGGGTCCTGTAAACCGCAGTATTACAAACAAAATAAGTTCCATTGACTTAGCAAGACTTTATCACTGCGTCCAGTGAAAGGATCACAACACAAATCTAGGAAGAACACATACAATTAAACTAGCAAAGATTGTGGAATAACAAAACCATTAAGCACAATAATGACAAAGAAACCTTCATCTTGTTATCAAATCAATACCCAGATGAAAGGTAACAAAGAGAGAAAAAGTCATATCAGCCAACTCACCAAACAGCATGGTATGTTTATCAGTGAACAATCAGAGAGGTTCAAAATTAACACAGGTAGATCGTTCCCAATGAGAGCACACAAGCAGAGAACAAGGGCCTGATTCATTAAGGATCTTAACTTGAGAAACAAATACTTGATAGCTTATTTGTACACTGAAATTTAAAGTTGATATTTGTGTGCTACATGAAAAAGCAGTCAGTATTTTACTTATGTGCAAAATAGAATACTAATTTGCACCCCTTGCATTGTAACATGGTTTTGTCCAGGAGACTGAAATAAGAAGTTTCTCAAGTTAAGATCCTTAATGAATCAGGCCCCAAGTTTTTATTCAGTATCCGCTAGTGCTGTCGTCAGAATCAGGTTCCCCTCTACTGTTTAGAATTCTGACCCTTAGATGTGCTTGATGGACTGGGCCGAAAACACCAACAGTCATAGCTGTTCAAAAGAAGGAGTCTGAAGATATGATAATGAAATAGAGTCACATTTATTATCTCTCGTATACATGGACCAATCTAGTTGAGGACAGATCAGTTGAGTTACAATAATACATTTGTATTTTATAAGTAATAATCTTCGCACCCTTACGCAGAGGGGCATTTAGCTTGGCATTTACACTAATTGGATAACTATTAATTATGTGCATATCTACTCAAAGATTGTGTCTCCTTAACTACAATGAGTTAAAATATGAGGTCTTGTCTCAGATGTTTAGAGACACTAATTATCTTATCATTTTTTCCAAATAAACACTAGTGCAAGACAGTACAGTCTTGGAGAAAGGGTACATCCCAAGAAGCAAGAAAGTCATAAACATTTTAATTGTTTGCCAAACTTTGTAACTTAATTACAAACCATTTTGTAATCCAGACTGAATATAAAAAGGATTCTATATTCCAAATAGTTGTAAGTCCCTTTTATAAAGTTATACACTTGTGATATTTGTTGATGCATGCTGAGTGGCTTATTTACATTCTATACACTATGATATGTCTGATTCTCTAGTGGGTGTTGATCAAATTTTTGGTGAACCAGTATAAATTCCAAAATAATTAACTTAAGGTGAATCAGAATTGAACAAATTGATTTGCTTTTCTCATTTGAAGACAAATGGCCTGATTCAGAGTATGACTTTTGTCCATTTGTGTGGCGTATCTGTGCATTATTTTTCACTGTGCATGCTCAGAAAGTGTACATAGGCAACTGTGGCTATTCAGACTTGTGACTTTTTGCCACTTACAACTTCTTATGCCTAAAGAGGTGTGACGGGGGAGGAAAGGGGTGTTTTAACATAGGAAATTTACAGTAATGATGTGTAAAGTAAGGTAAGCAATTGCATACAAACTCAGTCTGGACACTTTGCAAATATGGCTGAAAACGTAGTTTTATTTGTGGGTGGTCAGGGGCAGGTGTAAGTAGCTGGTAGTGATGTTAGGCAAACAACTGAAATAGCTAACTGCTTGTGATTAAAGGTTTGTGAATGAGTCACAGAGGCTTATTGAGACTTTTGGAACTGTCAGGCTTGAAGCAAAGATATATGTATTTTTTTTGTACACATATCAGGAAGTTGTTACTGCTGTATTAATTTGAAAGTTGAAATTAGGCTTCATAGCAATTGCGTTCATAACATATAAAATAAAATGTTTTTGTACAGGTTAGCAAGTTGGATGTAAGTGTCTGAGGAGTGTGTCTGTTGCCAAGCTGACGTATCTGCTACTTATTAAGACCTGGGGCTAGATTTATTACTGCGGGTTTGAAAAAGTGAAGATGTTGCCTATAGCAACTATTCAGATTCTAGCTTTCATTTATTTAGTGCATTCTACAAAATGAAAGCTAGAATCTGGTTGCTATAGGCAACATCTCCACTTTTTTAAACCCGGAGTTTAGTAAATATACCCCCTGGACTCATCTTCAAGTCTGAATACATATTACATAATTATATATTTGCATGCAATTTTTTAAATCACAAGTTACTCATACACATTGTGTTCCACAATGAATCAGGCTTTTCAAATTTGGCAGAGGGATCTTGAGACTTTTTTTATTATTATTATTATTATTATTATTATTAATGTGGAAATTCTCAAAATCACAGTATGTATTGTACATGTGCATAAACATTCATCAACTGAAGCCCAAATTGCATGCTTTCAATAAAAAAAAGCCAAAACAATCGAAGAAACAACATTTTTAATAGCTCTACTGTGTGGGATTACTAGGGTAATTAATGAGGCCCCAAGAGCTGCCAATTATACAACCTCCATTTGTCCCCTATTAAGCACAGCAGCCAAACACATATAAATCTGTGTGGTACTTTTATGCATTTTTACCATAGGGGAACCAAGACAAATCATCCCAACCCCATTATTTATGTCAAAATTAACTTCTGTTGCATTCGCAGATGGGTACTAATTACAACCAATAGTGTAATAAGCCACCTTGGTGCAAAAACAAACAGGTCCCCAAGAGGTGACATGGTTATGTGGTATTGACTAGGTAATAAAGTAGGAAACAAATCAGAGACAATGTTCATTACACAGCTTCTAGACCGGAACTAGGATTTTGGGGCAATCCACAACATGGTGTCTCCTAATAATAGTTGCCAAATCATTGGCTATTCAGCACTGGTTAATTGTTTTAGTGGAAGGGGGGAAATCTAGTGTGTAGGTCCTGTACTAATTACAGCTAGCCCAAGCACTGGACACTGCAGTAGCTTTTCCTAGCTAGCCTAGCCAGGCCCGGCGCTCCCATTAGGCAACCTTAGGCAGTTGCCTAGGGCGCCGGGACCTGCAGGGCGCCGCTGACTAGATTTTCTAATCTAGTCAGCGGTACGAGAGAGATGCACAGCAGCGGCGGCGGGGCGGCTGTTTTTTAATGTCCGCATGATCACTGACGTCAGTCAGTGATCATGTGATAGTCTGTCCGGCGCCTCTGAGGTATCACACTGTCTGTCACTGACAGACAGTGTGAATAAAGTTATTCCCCCCTCCTCTCCCCTCTCAGCATGCATCGCGAGGAGCAGCTAGAGGAAGAAAAGGTAAGTGAAATCTAATTTTTTTTTTATTTAGTGTGTTCGGGGGGTGCGGGCGGGGGCGGCTTGCCTAGGGCGCCGAGAACCCTTGCACCGCCCCTGAGCCTAGCACAAGGTGGGCTGCAAAAAAAGGGACCTCAAAAAATGGCATAGATGTCTCCTCTGAACCATGATGGCATAAAAGATTTGACCGATAATAGTGGTTGTACAAATTCACATATTTTTACCAACACTACTCATGTATATGGATGGTTTGTAGCTTTTATATAAAAATATACTCTTGTAGAAACATCTTAGAACATGGTGAGATTTTGTTTTTCAGAACTGGTCTACATTGCATTAAGAGACATTCAAAGACATCAATTAAGATACACTATGAACTACGTTTGAGAAAGCCTGAGGAAGAAGGTTTTAAGTGAATGTGCTTAGAATGAGATTAGGTAAGTAATTTGGGCTCTATTGAAGATTATTACTTTGTGACCTGATGGGTGGCATAGGTGAATTACTTTAAAGATATATACCTCTGAAGTACCTTTACATTTACCACCTCATTCTCTCTCACCTCAGGCTTCTGTGGGTGAAGTGGTAATCAAGTGTCCCTGTGCATGCAGGTTTAATAACAACAAAGTTTGTGTGATAAAGAACAACAAGTGTAGCTGTGTAATGTTATAAAAATGGGTTATAGACCACCTCGCTTTACGAAAATAAATTAGGTAGTATTTTTTTTTTATGCTGTCTGTATTAAACTGAAGCGAAGTTCACTTAGTTACTTTAGGTACAGTTGCTTGACATAGGAACTGACTTTTCTAATAATGGGACTGCCACTCTAACTCTCACTCATCTGACCCTTTTGTGGCCACATCAACTTACTTGCATTGGTTACGAGGTTCATCTCCTTCCATTCTCAGTTACACTTTGGACATTAGTTAGTGCAGTCTCGAACTTCACAGGTACCTTTCAGCACAATAGTCTTTCTGACACTACTCAGCTCATTGACAGAGAGTTTAATATTGTTTTGCCTTGCATTTCTCTCTTCAGATTAACATTGTTCTGCCATGGCACTACTTTTGAGCTTACATTCCTGACTCTCTGCACCATCACTTTTTTCTCTCACTCTACCTTCCAAAGCATCCTTCTCAGAACAGACACATACACAGTCAAGCACTTAGCAACATTTACCCAATAAATCCAAGTTATCATATCATTGGCCAATTCAGTGTCATGGTTCCAAACACGGGATCTAGACTTTACGATGTGAATCCTAGGGTTTGTACAGTTTAGCACTACTCCAGCAGGGTGCGGAGTCTAATAAGGAGATGGTGTTCACCAGGGACCACCACAAGGCAGTATGGCTTTAGCTGTACCTCTCTTGCAGGTCGCGGCCCCCACTAAGATCACTGAGCAAAACCCTTTAGGAAGGTCAGTTGAGATGGTAGGCACGGAAGAGTAGAGAGGATGGTCAGCTCTGCGGACAAATAGATGATCACACTGGAACAGATGATAGAGAGTGAGCTCTGCAGTCTAGCTGGTTACCACACTGGAATGGAGTGGAGCGAATCAGCTTGCAACAACTGTAGAGGGTCAGCTCTGCGGACAAATGCTAAAGCACACTGGAACAAGGTTAGAGCGTTAGCACTGCAGACAAGCAAGACACTAGAGGGAAGCCACATCTTAGCACCAGGAGTGAGTCAAAAAACAGCCACCAGATGTCCAGGGGAGATGCCTTTTAAACTTGGTGCCAAAAAGTATGGCCAATGGGAGAGCAGCCAAGGTTTTATAAATACGGCGGCGCCCGGGACAGAGCGAACTGCCGGAGGAAGGTAAGTCTGCCAGGGGTCGGGAGCGCTGCCCAATCACCTGGCGTGTGACATTCAGTCAACATCACTGGAATGAGGTATAGTTTAAGAAGCACAGGACTCAAACAGGTATTTCCCAAATTTCAATTTCTTAACTTGAAGCTCCAGCTCAGTGCTACAAATTTATACAGCCCAGAGACTGTCATTTGCACTCAGGGAGGCTGTGGAGATTATGTATTGCAGCTAATCACTATTTGTTACTTTTCCCCTGATTAGTCATGTATGACTATGTGCATAGTGTATGTAACGTTGTAATGTAAAGTGTGCCTTGCTGACTGACACCATTGACCTACACAAGTGTCAAGAGTCTTTTAAAAGTAACCAGGCTAGACAGATAACATCTCTGAGACAACTTCAGAGTTGTGTAAATAGTTTTGCCAGTTAAGCAGAGCAGAGGTAAGAATCATGCCCTCTGAGATGTCAGACATATATCTCAGGGATATGTAATTTACTTGGAAAGCCCTGAGTCAATCTGGGAATCAACCTGCCCTGGCATAGAAAGAACTAAGTCTATTATTATTATTTTTTTTAAACTTTTTTTTTTTCCATTTTTTTTTTCCGGACCGGGGGTAGAGGGGAGGGGGGGTCGGCGGCGGCGTCCTTCTCCCTTCCTCTGTATGCAGTGAATGTCGGGTATGACGTGATCACGTCACGCCCGTCATTCAGTGAAGAAGACAGAAGACAGTCAGAAGAAAAGAAAAGAAAGATGAAAGGAAGCAATACAGAGGTAAGTGAAAGAGGAGAAACACAGAGAGGCACATGGGGATGAAGGAAGGAAGGGGGGGCAAATTCAGAATGGCACAGGGGGATGACGGAAGGGGAGCAAATTCAGCATGGCACAGGGGGATGAAGGAAGGAAGGGGGGCAAATTCAGCATGACACAGGGGAAGGAAGGAAGGGGGGGCAAATTTAGCATGGCACAGGGGGATGAAGGAAGGAGGGGCAAATTCAGCATGGCACAGGGGGATGAAGGAAGGGGGCAAATTCAGCATGGCACAGGAGGTTGAAGAAAGGGGGAGCAAATTCAGCATGGCACAGAGGGATGAAGGAAGGGGGGCAAAATCAGCAATGCACAGGGGTTAAAGAAATGGGGGGCAAAGGCAGCATGGCACAGGGGGATGAAGAAAGGGGCAAAAGCAGCATGGAGAGCATAGTGCGATCATAAGAGGGCATAGCGTGATGATGATGAAGGGGCACAGTAATGTGTGTGATGGCACAGGGAGCTTTTGGCAATGTAGTGTGTGTGAGGTAGATGGTGGCTAATTAATGGTTGCTATTTTGTTTGCGGGACAATAGGAATACTATTATTTTAATGTTGGGGCTGGAGGAAGGCCTAATTATTAATCATGGGTGCTATTGATTTAACAGCGGGGCTGGTTGTAACTTTCTAAATGTAGCCATTTTTTCCCAAATAGGGTCCCCCAACATTCCAGGAGCCAGACAAGCCGCAACTAAAGAAACCTGCAGCCACATGGGATGAAAGTGAGAAGAACAGGTAGGAGAGAGCAGGAGAGTGTGTGAAATGTTGTGATTCTAGTGGGACAATGTCAATTTTTGGTGAGTGTTCATGTAAGGTACAGGCCAAGACTGTGATTTGTGTGTACACACTGCATTATTTGCGTATTACACTGTGGTGCTAGATGTGTTGAAAGTCAGGAGTGCTTGGACATATGTGTTGTTCCAGTGAATTCAGGGGCTAGCGCTTTTTCCCACCAGGCATGCCCCAATGATGCATAACCACGCCCCCAATTGTATGACCACACCCACTTCCAATTTTGCAAGTTAAAAAATTTTGCAAGTTAAAAAATGTAAAAAATTTTGCAAGTTAAAAAATGTTTTTACTTGAGCACCTGTAAGGGAGTCCCCATGAATTTGTTGTACCGGGGCCCTGAATTCCTCTTGGCAGCCCTGCCTCCCCTCAATGCTCTGCAGTGCCTTCTGACAGGTATATTCACTGCTATCTTTCACTCCGGTAATGGTATCCCACCTCTTTGTTGCTTGAGCAGTTCCCAGCATCCGCAGAAGGGTGTATTGGGGGATTTCTTCATGAAAATAGGTTAGGTGCATCAGCGAGTCTACTTTTGTACCAACATGCTAAAATTAGATTACATTTTGTAGGATAACATTTCAATGTAATAAAGTCATAGAGAAGGTGCAAATAAAAGGACGCTTCCAGCTTTCAGTAAGGGCACTACTTTTACTAAGACACATTCTGTGCATTCCAGTTGCATTTCTGTCCAAAAAGTGCATTTCTATGTGAAGTGTACTAAAAGCTTAAAAAGACACAAACGTGACATGTGTAATAAAGATGTCCCCTAGCTACAGTAAATAAAACAGTAAGGCGGAAAAATGGGCAAGCCTATCTGAGTGACTTTGACCAAAATGAAAAAGATAAAGACTATGTAATTAACTATAAACTTAGAATGCTCTTTATTCTGGTAAAGACATTGTAAATACATGAGACAAGACCTAATTTATGGAATTTTTAGGATGGAAGCGGTAATGAGGTTGGTGCAGCACACGGAAGGTAACCGGTAATCAACGGAGCAATACTCAGTAAGCAGTAGTCAGTAAAACTGGAAACATGATGAACACGGGAGACTTGAGGCTGTCTGGAATCCGGCAGAGTAGCGGAGGCAGCGGAGGGAAGGTACACTGAACACAGGAGAGTAGGGGCGGTCTGGAATCCGGCAGTAGTAGTGAAGGCAGCGGAGGGGAGACACGCTGAACACAGGAGAGTAGAGACGGTCTGGAATCCGGCAGCAGTAGCAGATAGGAATCAGTGGAGAGCTGACACGATGAACACAGGAGAGTTGAGGCGGACTGGAATCCGGCAGCAGTAGCAGATAGGAATCAGCTGCGTGCAGACACGATGAACACAGGAGAGTTGAAGTGGTCTGGAAACCACAATCGAAGTAGACAGGAATCAGCTGGAGCTGAATACACGAGGAAACACAGGAACACCTTCAGAGGCTCATGGGGAATGAGACTCCAAGATCAGGCAACCAGGTAATGATCACAGGTGGTTTAAATAGGGAGGGTTGCCTGATCATCCAATCAATAAAAAGCAACAGGTACTGAAGGTTTCATAAGGGCTGCACATGCGCAGACCCTCAGAATGGCGGACGGCCACAGTTCCTGAACACAGGAGAAATGCCACTCACAGTCCGGTGAGTGACAGTACCCCCCCTTTTAAAGGTGGGCACAGAACACCTGGAACCGGGTTTGTCCGGAAACTTGGAATAAAACTTCTTAAGAAGAGTTGGAGCTTTGAGATCTTCTGTTTTAATCCATGAACGCTCTTCAGGACCAAAGCCCTTCCAATGAACGAGGAGACGAAGCACTCCTCACGAAATTTTTGCATCCAATATGTGAGTAATCTCAAAGTCCTCCTCTTGATGAACTTGAACTGGCCGAGGTGCTGAAGGAGGGACCGAGAAACGGTTGATGATAAGAGGTTTGAGCAAAGACACATGGAAGGCATTGGAAATACGAAGGTTTTTAGGTAGTAGAAGTTTGAAACAAACTGGATTTATCACTTGAATGATCCTATATGGACTAATAAAACGAGGAGCGAACTTCATAGATGGGACCTTCAAACGCATATTTTTGGTTGATAACCATACACGATCTCCGATTTTAAGTGGTGGAATAGCCTGTCTCTTTTTATCTGCAAAAGACTTATATCTGGCAGATGTCTTCTTTAAACAGGTTTTGACCTGAGACCAAATATTTTTGAAGGTCTGACAAACAGTCTCCACAGCAGGAACTTGGGTGGGAGGGAGGGCAGGAAATTCCGGAAAAGACGGATGGTGACTGTAAACCACAAAGAATGGAGTTTTAGAAGATGATTCATGATACATGTTGTTATGAGCGAATTCAGCCCATGGAAGCAAATCTACCCAGTTGTCTTGGTTGGCTGAAGAGAACATCCTTATAAAAGTCTCAAGATCTTGATTGACCCTTTCGGTTTGTCCGTTTGATTGAGGATGGTAGGAGGATGAGAGTGATAATCGGATACCCAAGGTCTTACAGAGGGCCCGCCAGAATCTGGAAACGAATTGCACTCCTCTATCTGAAACAATCTCGGAAGGACATCCATGAATACGGAAGATTTCTTTGATGAAATAATAAGCCAGAGTAGATGAAGAAGGTAAACCGGTCAAAGGAACGAAATGTGCCATCTTCGAAAATCTATCCACCACTACCCAAATAGTATTGCACTTTTTACTAGGAGGAAGATCAGTAACAAAGTCCATACTAATATGGGTCCACGGCTTGGAAGGAATGGGTAGTGGTTGAAGCAAACCCGCTAGAGTTCTGCGGGGAGTCTTGAACTGGGAACACAATTCACAAGCAGCCACAAAATCTTTGACATCTCTCCTCATAGAAGGCCACCAGTAACTTCGAGAAAGAATTTCAAAAGTCTTGCGTTCACCAGAATGCCCAGAAAAACGAGAAGAGTGAAACCACAAAAGGATTTTCTTCCTAAGAGCAGGAGGCACGAGGGTTCTCCCAAATGGTAGCACCTTAGTGGAAGAAGCAGCCAGAGAAACACATTTGGGGTCTAATATAGAGTGGTTAGGACCATCTTCAACGTCTGAGGACGTCACAAAGGCTCGAGATAGGGCGTCTGCTTTTTTATTTTTTGCAGCTGGTTTGAGGGTTATGATTAGTTCAAAACGAGAAAAGAAAAGAGACCATCTTGCTTGACGAGGATTCAAACATTGAGCAGACTGTAAATATGACAAATTTTTATGATCAGTAAAAATTGTCACAGGATGACGAGCTCCCTCCAACAAATATCTCCATTCCTCTAATGCTACTTTTATAGCCAGCAACTCCTTGTCCCCGATGGTATAATTCTTCTCCGCAGGCAGAAGACCCCGAGAGTAAAAGGCACAAGGATGGAATTTTTGTTGCTCCGATCTTTGGGAGACAATGGCTCCTAAGCCAACATTAGAGGCATCTACCTCTAGGAAGAATGGAAGCGTCACATCAGGCTGTCGAAGAACAGGAGCGGAGGAGAAGGACTCTTTGAGAAACTGGAAGGCTTGAAGGGCCTCAGAGGACCATTGTTTAGTATTGGCCCCTTTACGAGTTAGGGCCACAATAGGAGATGCAATCGAGGAAAAATCTTGAATGAAGCGTCTATAGTAATTGGTAAAACCTAAAAAACGCTGAATTGCACGAAGAGTAGTTGGCGAACTTGAGGACTTGAGCGAAGAGGTGCTTTAAATGAAGTTGTTTTTTCAGACTCTCTTTCACAAAATCTCATGTCTACACGATGGCAAAGAGAAATCAAATCTTCTAGAGAAGTAGGTAATTCTTGAGTAGTCAGTGCATCTTTAATTTTTTTAGAAAGCCCCTGCCAGAAGGCGGCAATTAAGGCTTCAGTGTTCCACTGAAGTTCAGAGGCTAATATCCGAAATTGAATGACGTACTGGGCTACAGTACGAGAACCTTGACGTAGACGGAGGATGCTGGATGCAGCGGAAATAACACGACCAGGTTCATCAAATACACTTCGTAACATGGAAATAAATTTGGCACTATCTTGCAATAATGGATCATTTCTTTCCCACAGAGGGGAAGCCCATGCGAGAGCTTGTTCGGAAAACAAGGAAATGAGATAGGCCACTCTGGAACGATGAGTAGAGAAATTGTGAGGTTGAAGCTTAAAATGAACTGAGCATTGATTTAGAAAACCTCTGCATGTTTTGGGGTCTCCATCATATTTTGAAGGAGTAGGCAGGTGTAGCGTGGAAGCAGTAGACACCTGGGATGGCACTGGGGAATCAGAGGAAGGCACAGGAGCATCAACAGGAGCTGTGATATTTTGCGCAGACGTTCTTTGGGAGGCTAACGCCTGGCAACATTGCAGCAATTGTTGTTGGCGAACATCCTGTTGTTCAATACGGGTAAACAGATACTGCAGCATCTCTTTAGCTGTAGGTTCCGCTCCTGGGTCTGTCATCGCCTGATCTTACTGTCACGGGCACTAGGAGTCCTTGCCCAGGATATCACCAGATGATGTTCTTACCAGAGTAATATAGCTGGTACTATGGTCCTCTGGTAGCAGGGTGACAACGGAACAGGAGAATCAGCAGATGGTGAGAGAATGCTCAAGGAAAGTCTATGACTAGCAGCAACTGGTAAGGACTTAGATGGATGTACACGAGGAACCAGATGGACAAGGAAACGTGAGGAGAGTCAGTGGTCTGCGTACAGCAAGTTGTACCACTGCTATAGTGAGGTGGAATGTCCAGGATTAGAGAGGAGGTAGTGAGAGTCAGTGGTCTGCGTATAGCAAGTTGTACCACTGTCTATAGTGAAGGAATGGATTACCTACTTGCACCTGGAACGAGGAAGTCAGTGGTCTGCGTACAGCAAGTTGTACCACTGCTTATGTGAGAGGATACTTGAAACTGGTGCCAATGGGAAACAGGAGTCAGTGGTCTGCGTCAGCAAGTTGTACCACTGCTATATATATGTGAGGAGGGGCACGAGGAGATGAATGTAATGCAGAGGATACACGGGGCACACGGAACTTGATCCCACGATGATATCCACAATACAATAATAACTGACAAGCGCTGCTTGAAGTATACAAAGTCACTAGAGCGATCCAGGTAATTGGAAACAAAGTCAATAGTAACAAAAGCTTCAGTAGATAGAAGACTCCGGAGATGAACACAACACAGTCCAGACGGATATGCAATACAATAGCAAAGTCAATGGAAAGTATGCATACCGCGGTTCAGGAGAGCAGGGTGTCAAGGAGACGTGCAGGGATACCTGAACGGCTGAACGCCGGCAGGAGGAGAGACCACTGGAGGATGGAAGCGGTAATGAGGTTGGTGCAGCACACGGAAGGTAACCGGTAATCAACGGAGCAATACTCAGGAAGCAGTAGTCAGTAAAACTGAAAACATGATGAACACGGGAGACTTGAGGCTGTCTGGAATCCGGCAGAGTAGCGGTGGCAGCGGAGGGTAGGTACGCTGAACACAGGAGAGTAGGGGCGGTCTGGAATCCGGCAGTAGTAGTGAAGGCAGCGGAGGGGAGACACGCTGAACACAGGAGAGTAGAGACGGTCTGGAATCCGGCAGCAGTAGCAGATAGGAATCAGTGGAGAGCTAACACGATGAACACAGGAGAGTTGAGGCGGACTGGAATCCGGCAGCAGTAGCAGATAGGAATCAGCTGCGTGCAGACACGATGAACACAGGAGAGTTGAAGTGGTCTGGAAACCACAATCGAAGTAGACAGGAATCAGCTGGAGCTGAATACACGAGGAAACACAGGAACACCTTCAGAGGCTCATGGGGAATGAGACTCCAAGATCAGGCAACCAGGTAATGATCACAGGTGGTTTAAATAGGGAGGGTTGCCTGGTCATCCAATCAATTAAAAGCAACAGGTACTGAAGGTTTCATAAGGGCTGCACATGCGCAGACCCTCAGAATGGCGGACGGCCACGGTTCCTGAACACAGGAGAAATGCCACTCACAGTCCGGTGAGTGACAATGTGCTCCTCAAATCACAAGTGCAAAATACATTTCACTAAAAACACAGAATTCCCAACCATATACAGACGACAACTATATCATGATGTGTGCCAGCCTGCACAGCAACATATGCATCTGGTTTACGCCATGTACAGGACCCAGACCTTTACATCCCACTTGCAAACATATTTTAATTCACTTATTTTATATGCAATGCATTATATTATTATTATTATGCATTACCTTTTTTTTTATTATTAAAATCCCTCACAACTCCCTATTTTGTGTCCCAAAACAATAGAACACACACAAAAGCATGTTATATGGTTAAGCAAGAAATAAATCCCAATTCACTGGCAGCAGTGTATTTGCAAACAGCCAATCACATTTTTGGGACAATAATCATAAAGTATTTACACCTGCCCCTGACCACCTGCAAATAATACATATTTCTCATCTTTTCATACCAGTTCAACTTATTTAAAAAATATTTTGACATCCGCTTTAGCAAATCAAAATGACTCATAACTGAACACAATAGGTTATATAATATATAAATATGTATCCAAATAATGACCCAGCAGCTGAATTTGTAGAGATATTTGCCACTCCCTAAATTAAATACGCAGAACAAAAAAGCTGAAGCAAGCAGCGCTCAAGATGATTAATAATAAACATCAAAAAGTATATATAAAAATAAACATAGATAAAAATATGTAGACAAACTGAAGACAAACTATGACTTATGACCAAAGACAACGAGTGTTAGTCATTGCCATGCAAATCTGACTCCTCAGCAAATTTCCGTAACAGAGAAAACAAAGAGCGAACAGGACAGAGGTAATCAACACCTACAAAGTTGGCGAACAAGATGCCACGCCATTTTTGATGATGATAACTTTAATTAAACCAATATTAATGCTTAGAACTGTGGTGACAGGAACAGTATGTGTGAATTTTGCTACGCTAAGCATTTTGTGGCTGAGCAGCCATCTGACAAACTATTCATTCAATGCTGCCACAAGGGTAAAGTCAAATTCGGTGTAATAAGGTCTGCCCCTGTTATATTATCTTACTCTTATTTTTTTCTGCTATGTTAACAGGCTTTTAACTACTGTAGATATATTTCCCAAAGGAATGACATCAAAGAAAAAACACCCTTTGAAATTACTTAAAAAAGCATTTTCTCAAGTTTTTCATTTTGCAAGTATATAAGAAAGGAAAGGACAAAAAACACTAGCGCTGGGCTTATTATCTCCAAACTTAAACAAACAAATAAAATAAAATTTACCCTATATATATATATATATATATATATATATATATATATATATATATATATATATATATATATATAGCCGCAGCTGTACAATAGGACTTTTCCAGGTGGCCTAGCACAAATCAAAAAACAGCACAAAAAAGAAATACAGCACTCACCAAAAAGACCATTAAACATTCATTGCATGATTTAAAAAAAAATTGAACATTGTCTAATAATAAAAATATAGTAAAAACATAAAACACCATATTAATCTTCCATAAAAACCTTCCAAAACTCTGAGATATTACAAAGACAAACACAAAAACCATAAAATGACCTTCTTAAAATAATAAAATTTTAATTGATGAATATTGATGTGGTACACACCTCTAGAGTGTCACAGCTGCTCTCCACCAAACAGCATGTGTATGGTTGGCAGTATAAGAGATAAATAGGTCCACACCTAAAAAGTCCAAATTACAATATAATCCAATCCTTGTAATTTTATCGTGTAAGAAGCATTTCTTAGATACAAAATATAATAAATTAAAAAAGATGCGCTGTAATGGTTTTTAAGCAACACACAGACGCCCCCTTTGTATGACATTCAGATTACAGCCATTTTGGTACAGTAATCTATTGAATTACCTGCAGGCTGCCTGCTATTATTTAGTGTGAATCACTCACAGTCCACGCTTCTGCACCAGCTCCTCCAAGTTACTACAAGGCTGTGAGTGACGTCACGACATCGGTGCGCTACCGTGCGATGATGAAAATGATCATTAAGCTCTGCTCTGCTTGATGGGCGGTGCATCTAACCAGGAAGAGATGCGGGCGGCCGCACCTGCCCATCTGGCATTCGACCCTTCTGGCGGATGCCATAATTGCCAAATGGCCAGTCCGCCCTGCTGATTGGTTTTATTAATGAAAGGTTTTAACTGCTCAAAAAATATAGAATCGTTAATTCAGGCTCAGTCAAACATTGACAGCACTGTTGGGAACCCGTACAGTAATGTATTTGTTTTACTGTAGCCCATTCACAGACTAAAGGCTATCTTTACTAAACTGCGGGTTTGAAAAATGTGGAGATGTTGCCTATAACAACCAATCAGATACTGGTTATCATTTAATTAGTGTATTCTACAATTTAACAGCTAGATAAGCTGCCAGTCAGATTCTAGCTGTTATATTGTAGAATACACTAATTAAATGATAACTAGATTCTGATTGGTTGCTATAGGCAACATCTCCACTTTTTCAAACCCACAGTTTAGTAAATATATCCCTAAGACTATTTACCAAAAGGAATTAAGCCCTAAATCTGGCAAAAAATTGAGGCTTCTCTGGATTTAGACCTTCTTGCTGTTTATCAAAGTCCTTGATTTGGTAAGGAATATCACCGGCTATCGCCAGCAGTGGCCTTCATCCACAGCCTCTGGGGAAGCTTACCCATGCAAAAGCCTAAGTAAGCCTATTAATCAAGGACAGCAGTGGTAGAGGAAACCTGCACTGACCTAGTGAACAATATGTCTCCTCCATTTTCTTGATAAATTGGGTACCTGGTTTTTTTTTTATAAAAAGACCCCTAATTCTCCAAAAAGTTCTTATGGTTATTATGTCTGTAAACAATAATTTTTAAAACAAAAACTATATCAAATCTGCTTGGGTAGAGATACAAGATAAAAAAGTATTCCTAGCGAAGTCTATACAATGCAAAAAGTTAAAAATTGTGTGGCAGCAAAAGGGTTAAAGGATCATAAGCAGCATGGTGGTTTAGTGGTTAGCACTTCTGCCTCAAAGCACTGGGGAGTGAAATTCCTGACCAGGGCCTTATCTGTCTGGAGTTTGCATTTGCTCCATGAGTTTGCGTGGGTTTCCTCCAGGTTCCCCAGAGTTTTTCTCCCACACTCAAAAACATACTGGTAGGTTAATTGGCTGCAGACAAAAATTAATCCTATTCTATGTGTGTTTAGGGAATTTAGACTGTAAACTCCAATGGGCAGGGCAGATGTGAATGACAAATATTCTCTGTAAAGCGCTGTATAATTGATGGCGCTACATAAATAAACGGTGTTAAAGATGATAATTCCACCCTAAAATTATTTTTAACAAACATCTAGAATAACATTGCAGTTCCCATGCCAGAAATATTGCAGCTTGAAATAACTCACTCTCCATAAGTGCACCAACCACTACTGTTCCCTACTGACAACTGCCAGATGGTAGTAGCAGTGCTTTGTTATTTTCTAAAACGAAAGGGAAGCACTGACAGAAAGTATCCTAATTGCTGCATATTGTTCCACTGAGCTTGCTTCTATGACTCTTCACACAGCTGACCACAACAAACTACTCTACACCGACAAGATCAAGGCAGGTGGATGTTTTATGTCAATAAAAGCTGACCTCCTGCCCCCAAAAAACAGATGGGTAATATACTTACTCACAAGGCTATCATGTAGATGGCATTTTTCAGACGTTTTTGGATAAGTGTGATTGAATACTTTTGCAGTGAGTATTGTCCCATAGTCTCCCTATTGCTAGGGAGTAGGTGAGATTCAGGAGAATGGAGGGACCTCAGCACCAGATCCAGGGTTTGTGCAGGTCGCACAATGCCCTTGCATTTTTCAGCTCGTTTGGCCCTGGACTTCCTCTCAGAGCAGGAGGTGATGAAGTTGTTTTGCATGAACAGCTCAAACCTTCTACAGCTTTATGAGAAGGTCACACATGATTTTGAGCCTGTAACATCGAGGACTTATACAGTGTCTGGGCTGATAATAATATTGTGTTCCCTAAACTTTATGACCACAGGCTCTTTCTAATCTGTCAGCTAAAAAGTGTTATGGATTACACAGCCAACATTTTCCAGACACTTAAGCAGATTGGTTTGGCCTTAAGTTACCTTTTTATAGGGTCTCAGGGAAGCCTAATATCCAGGGAGCCTGTCACACATCGGAGACGTAGCTGCACTTACCATGTCCGCTGCTGTCTTATCATGGCTACCCAGGCCCTCCTGGTCACCTGCAGCATTCCTGTCCATCACATCTTCTTTTGTAAATAAACACATACTGTTTGTTCTGCTGCTTGGGCATGGCCATCTTTGATGTAATCAGGTGATTATTCCAGACCAATCAGAATCAACAACTGTGATCACATGAACTGTGCAGCCAATAGCTATTTGGAACAGCCTATTTAAACCTGCTGCTAAGATCTGTTTATTGCCAGAAAAACAAACTTCTCACCTGGGAATAGTTCTTGGCTCCAGGTTCCAGTTGTTTCTGCACTGTTCCTGATTACACTGTGTTTACAAAGTGATCATATTCCTGTGAACATCCCGCATTATCAACTAATCATAACTTTGCAAGTATCCTGCATTTTAAAGTGCACATCTTTCTTCAATATCTGTATTTCCAAAGTGAAAATCTTTCTACAAGTTTAAAGCATTACCTGGAGTTCATCACTCTTCAAATACTCTGCATTTCAAGCTGCTCAACTTTCTGCAAACATTCTACATTCATCAAGAGTGCTCATCAAGAGTGTGAGGGTTCCAGTTTTGTGTCTGCCTCTCGGTCCTGAGTTCGCCATCCGTGTCACAGTTCTGAGTTCCTGAATCCAGTTCCACTTTGTTGTGAGTTTCCATGTGTTTACATTCAGAGTTCTTATTAGTGGGTTCCAGTGTCGTGTACCTTGTTACAGGTGCCAGAATTGAGTTCCCACAAACAGTTCCAAAATGTTATTATGCCAGATTCCAGTTCCGTACTCTGGCGCAGACTCCAGTACTAGATTCCCATTCTGGTAGTGCGACTCAGAGTACTCTAGAAGAGCAAAGAGATTATCAAGGCCTCCAGGTTACATTTCACTCCTGCTTCAGCCAGACCCAAGGGTCCTGAATCGGATCGAGAAATACAGATGACTATGACATACCCATTGATTGTACTCTATATTGTTGTCACACACCAGATCTTCCGTCTCAGATACCGGAATCCAGTGCATGGACCTGGGGGTAAATGTATGAAGCTCCGGGTTCTTCAACACCCGCGAGTTCGGCGTCTTCAGCGCTTAAATTTAAAGCGGCGCTGCCTTGTAAAGGGAAACCCTTTACAAAGCAGCGCCGCTTTAAATTTAAGCGCTGAAGACGCCGAACTCGCGGGTGTTGAAGAACCCGGAGCTTCATACATTTACCCCCTGGTCTCCTTTGTCGGGCCTCCTCCTCCAGCAGACAGACTTGCTGGCATCTGATGGTGACCGCCATCTTGGATTCAGATCTAAACATGTCTTTTATAAGTTTTACTATTCAGTCATTGGCTTATCACTCAGCACTCACACTCATTCTCCAAGGTATTTCAGGCACCTGTTTTAGAAAAATGGTGCCAGATCTTTAAGTCCTGTAGACTGCTTAGCTGCTGGAATATTTGGCTATTCTGATTCTGATGCATCGTGATATCCTATATCTGTTTCTATTGGTATCCTGCACCTGTGTTTATTCAGCAAATCCTGGTATCCAGCATTTTATGCTTCTCAGCTAATCCTGGTACCTTTGTATCATATATGTGTGTCTATTCATTATGACCTGGTATCTGGAGCCATATGCTTCTCAAGTAATCCTGTTACCATGGTATCTTATATTTGTGCCTATTCATCAATGTATTCCTATTTTACTGAACCTGGTATCCAGCACTACTTGCTTCTCAGCTAATCTTGTTATCAAGTATCCATTCCAATTCAGCAGATCCTGGTATCCTGTTCTGTTTGCTTCACAGGTTATGCTGGTATCCTACTATCCAGGAACCGTTCCTATTCTGGTCACTCCTTGTCTATTATAATGCCTTCTCCTGTCAGTCTCACTTGGTACCCTCCCGGGGGACTGTGACCTATAGGGCGAAGCAGCAACACCCAAACCTCCTTACAGTAGTCCCTTGCCAAAACCATCATCTTTTTAGATTACGTAACTTTGTGGTGGGTGAAGTCAAACCAAGCAGACTGCAAAGAGTCCAAACCGTCGCTGTGAATTTAGTGGCAGTTCAGCTGAGAGCACCACGCTTGAGGGCAGAGGTTTATGCCCACAGACATCATTACCACTCCTTCAATGTGTAGTAGTCTATGATGTAAACATGAAAATTATGAGTGTGGTGCCTAGTTCAGGAGTAGATTTTGATTTTTTTTTAAGGGGGTGACTTGTACCTCTCCCCCTTTTTTGCTAACAGAATCAGAGGGGCCGGAGAGGATTCTCTGCCTGCTAGTCAACTGCCGGGAACATGAGTATGCTGCTGGATGCCCACTGCTGCTAGGAGGGGCCATTGCCCCAATAGCCCCTCTTCCTTGATCCACCACTGGCCTAGCTTTCCTGGGTCATGGCATTATGCCTATGTCCTGCACCAGTCAGCGTTCTTCCAGATGTTTACCAGTGGTAAAATGCTGGAACTATTGCTACTAAGTATGTGCTAAATGCAATATAGTTTGCAATATAGTTTTATTGATGTTGTCATATCACCTGTGTCTATTTCAGGTGATTGAAGGCATGGGTGTCCCTCCTGGCTAATATTAAACTATTAAAGACTAGGTTCAGGGGCCTTTACAAATCCATTAAGGTGCTCCTCTATCCCATGCCAAGGTGGCAGATATTGTGGATACTTGCTATATGCTGCACAATATTGCATTATATGATGGTAGGCCAGAGCATACAGTAAGGAAGCAGGTGTCCAATTGGCTCATGTAGAGAACACAGAGGGGGATGGGGGTGGCAGGTCAGAAAATGGCTCATACAGAACTACTTTTGCATGTAGTTTATTATGGTAAAACACCATTCAGTATGTTTATGTGTGTGTACCCACCGTGCTGCCCCACGGCCCCACTTCCACTGCCTTGTCTGCATGTGCTCTAGTTTGGCACACTCACACTATACAGTGAATTAGGCCTCACACCACTTTCTTGCCCATGACAACCTCTTTCAAATAAGGCGTAGTAACAGCCCTTTCTGTGCATTAGAGCATGAAAAGGGCTATTTTAAAGGATGTATCTGCTTATACTGAGCATGCACAAAGTGATTTTGCGGATGATATGCTCAATACGGATACGCATCCCAACTTAATCAGGACTTGTATTTTTAAATTGAAAAGTACTATCAATTGACACAATTTGGTCAGTTGTTGCATTATTCTTATTTTTAAACAAAGAAATTCAGCACAACAACAGTTCCACGTCTGTTTACATTGTGAATCACCATATCAGCAAGTCATTATAACTCCTGTATAGCTTTGTGTTCATTGTGTATAATCTAATAATAATATTGAAATTGTTGTAATCATTTCACTATTTTAATTCTTTAGCTACTGCAGTATGAGAAGTATATAGATACAGACTTCTTGTCGCTTACAAAAAAAATTGATAGCAAAACAACACTTTAATCCCTTAATCTAAAGGGAAACCTGCATTCAAATGCAGTTTTTGTAATTGTAGTTTGGTTAATGAAAACTGAGATTAATACTGCCTGAAGTGACACATTGACTCCCCTGATTATTAATTATCTCATGACTTGAAATTTAATCATTACCTATATTCAATATTATTTTGAAAAATAACTTTGTCCTATTCAAACACTGTATTAGCTAAAATACAATGCAAATCTATTGACATAAATAAATATATTGAATTAACCAAAGTAGATATTGGGCACAAATTACCATAATAATGTCAATTGCTTATGGCGCTAACTTATATATTCATTTGGTCTCAGAAGGTAATAACATTTTTACAAATGTGTGTGTTACGCTGTAAACTAAAACAAAGCCCCTAACAGTCCAGCTGGGTTGTCCTGAAAATATGGGATAGATCATTAGCACTTTCCCTGTGAGAACATAACTGCAAACAAATGTAATCCAAATATCAAAAATAAAATAAATTAAATCAACAATATCCAATAAATTTTTAAAAACAGTCCAAATACTTCTTTAAATTCTTAATACTCCCAAAATGATCTCCAACATTAAATCAATTCCTTACTTGAAGTAGTGGTCAATATGTACAATGAAGCATGGGAAAAAAAATAATAAATAGTGCAATAATGTTTTGACAAGGAAACTTGAAATCCACCAGTGAATATTATACTCAATGTGTACTAAATCAATATCCCACTCCCTGCTGTGAATGCACTAATGTTATGGTTTCTCCAATCTAGCATGATGCGCTGATTACACAACTTCTTTTTATGGTGACATAGACACAGCACACAGCAAAATAGCCCAGTTAAAGCTGTTTTTCTCAACACCTTCTGAGAAGATCGATAGATCGATTAGATAGATAGATAGATAGATAGATAGATAGATAGATAGATAGATAGATAGTTATAGTATGTATATATATATATATATATATATATATATATATATATATACACAGTCAGGTCCATAAATATTGGGACATCGACACAATTCTCATATTTTGGGCTCTATACACCAGCACAATGGATATGAAATGAAACAAACAAGATGTGCTTTAACTGCAGACTTTCAGCTTTAATTTGAGGGAATTTACATCCAAATCAGGTGACCAGTGTAGGAATTACAACGGTTTCTATATGTGCCGAACCCACCCGAACTTTGGGTATCCGAGTACCGAGCTGAGTAGCTCGGTACTCTCCCGCCCGCTCGGAATCCAAATCGAGGTCAAACGTCATTGTGACGTTGTCGGATCTCGGGGCTCGATTCTCACGATACTTCAAGATTATAAATACACGCCTCCACAGCAATCCATCGCCATTTGACAGAGGGAGAGAGCAGGGTGTAGTCACAGGCTGATTAGAGCAGGGACAGAGAATCCAATATTCTTATTCCAATTATTGTAACAAAAATCGCTAGAGAAGAGAGGAGGATAGAGGTTTTTTTCCCTTTCAATATTTGGCATTCCCCAGTGCTTTTGTGGTGTCCCCAATAATTGTGCATAAATATTTCTGGCTGCCAAAATTACTATCTGTCAGCAGTATCTACCAACTAATTTTTAGCACTCCTCAGTGCTTTTGGGGTGTCCCCCCTAATTGTGCATAAATGTTTCTGGCTGTCAAAATTACTATCTGTCAGCAATATCTTACAAAATAATTTTTAGCACTCCACAGTGCCTTGGGCTCAGAATGGATTCAAAGCAGTCCACATATGATCAGAATGAGCAACCAGGTTCTTTTACTAGTCCTGATGTTAGTGTTCCCAGTACGTCATCTGGGCAAGGCGATGTCAAACTACACAGTGTTTTGAAATCAGTCCAAAAAACAAAAAAAAAAAAAATTTTACTGTGTTGAAGCGAAAAAAAAGTGTTACTGAGCAAAAGTTAAGTGCCGATAAATTTTTTTTTGCCAACATGCCATTCTACACACGCAGTGGCAAAGAGAGAATGAGGCCTTCACCTTTGGCTATTAGTGGCAGATCCCAAAAAGTTACCGAGCCTACAATTGGTGCACAACTACTGTTACGCGTCAAAGCCGAGCTGCAAGATAACAATAAGGCATTAGAGGATAATGTTTGCTCTGATTCACAAATGACACCAATCCCTGTGGAGAGTCCATCCAACAGTGGTATGTCTAATTGTGAGCATTCTGTTAGTGTACCCATAAAGAAGGGCCCTTTCAGCAGTTCTGCTGATATGTACCTGAACAGCCCGAGTGTAGCCGGTGATACACAAATTGAGGATGCCACTTTGGAAATAGAAGAGGATGAGGGAGAGATTTGTGGAGGTGACGAGGGCGCTAATGAGGATGTTGATGGGGGGGCATAGATAGCAACCAAACTACCGTGGTCCATTTAATTTTACTTTCTAGTTCCACAGTCTGTGCAGGCTGCTTTTTTATATTCAACTACAAGTGTAGGGTGTTATATACACCCAAAGACGATGGCTACATTGCCAATAATCAAAGATGGACGAGGTAGACAACCAGGTTTGTCTGTATAATTTGCAGACAAGTGTTCGAATTAAGGACGGCCTACCAGGGATTAAACTGGTTTTTTTCATAATTTATTAGCTTTAGAATTACCTCACTTATCTAAGAAACTGATGGAGCACTGAATTAGGTTATTTTAGACCAATTTTTTTTTATTTTTTTCGCAAAATAGCAAAAGAAAACCAAACAAAACCAAAACCAAAACACGCAAGGTCGGTTTTGCAAAACCAAAACCAAAACAAAAACCCAAAGGTAATCCAGATCCAAAACTGAATACAAAACCAAAACACGGGGGTCAGGGACCATCTCTAATATATATATATATATATATATATATATATATATATATATATATATATATATGTATGTATATATATATATATATATATATATATATATATATATATATATATATATAGATATAGATATATATATTGCAAAATAAAAAAATAAATATAAAGTGATAGTGTCCCCTTAACAGTTTATTGTCAGTGTAAGATTGGAGGAACTTGACTTCATAAATAAGGCTTTATTTAGTACATGCATTCTGGCAGAGATTCTGCTCTTTGCTGAAGTAAGACTTCTGCATTCTTTATGGCAGGATGTCACCATGTTTATTGATGTCTAACTGCATTATGCATTTTTAACTGGTACACGAACAGCATAAGAAAACTCTTTATGCAGAATACAATGAGCATTACACTCCTGCAAGAATTCTTGAATGAAACCATATTTTAGTGAAAATGAAATGATTTTAATGTGATTAATGTTCTTTGTTACATCATTTTCTCTAACAAAGCAGCATGTTAAAATATAATTGTGTCCATTTATGTCCAGTGAGTTGCCTTGCAGATCTTGATAAATATTTAATTGATGAAAATTGAAATATCATTAAAACCAATAGTTGCTTCGAGATCAAATATGCTCTATAATAGATTTTTTTTTTAAATTATACATTAAAAATTCATGCTCTTGCACATAAATATTTCTTCTCTCCATGCTTGGCAGTAACCTTTACAACTATAAAATCTGAAAAATTACAAGTTAAACCATGGACTAAAATTGAGTTAAATAGCTTGAATAAGTAAAGTTGCTGATAGAAAGGGTATTATTATTATTATTATTATTATTATTATTACATAGAAACATAGAATTTGACGACAAATAAGAACCGCTTGGCCCACCTAGTCTGCCCAATTTTCAACCTATGGAAACATCAAACTCTATTTGATCCTTTAATCTTTGCAATGATATTCTTGAGCATGTTTAAATTGCTTTACTGTATAAGCCTCAACCACCTCTGATGGGATGCTATTCCAGTTATCCACTACCCTTTCTGTGACATAATCTTTCCTCAAATTTCCTTGTGTTCTAATATTTCTCTTCTTTTCAAAAATGTTTCCCTCCTGTACCTTGTTAAAACCCTTGATATATTTTTTATCTATCATGACTTTTTCTATCATGTCCCCCATTCCCTTCCCGGTTCCAAACTATACATATTAAGATCTTTTAATTTATCTGGCTAAGTTTTGTGCTGTAGGTAATGCATCATTTTAGTTGCCGCCCTTTGTACAGTCTCAAATGTATTTATATCCTTCTGTAGATATAGCCTCCAGAATTGAACACTCATTCTAGATGAGGTTGTACCAATGACCGATACAGTGGCATTATTACTTCTTTGTTTTTGCTACTGATTTACTACATATGTAACAAAGCATCTGACTTGCCTTTCTCATTCCTTTGTTACATTGCTTACCTGCCTTTAAGTCATCTGAAATACTGATTCCTAGATCCCTTTCCTCCTCAGTAGTTTCCATTATACTGCCATTAATACCATATTTATCCTTTCGGTTTTTGAGACCAATGTGCTTGATTTTGCATTTTTTGGGATTGAACTGTAGTATCCACTCTTTTGACCATTTCTATAGTCTACCTAGACCATTTGTTTTACCTCTTCTGGTGTGTTTACCATGTTGCATATCTTTGTGCCATCTCCAAAAAGGCATACTTTTCCCTTCAATACCATTTGCGATGTTACCAATATAGATATTAAAAAGCACTGGTCCAAGTACAGATCTCTGAGGTACTCCACTGGCAGCCTTTCCCTACTGTGAATGTACTCCATTAAATGCAACTCTCTGTTTTCTATCCTGCAACCAAGATCTAATCCATTCAACCATCTAAGAATACAATCCCAAGCTTTTGAGTTTATTTAACAGTCTGTGGTGTGGGACAATGTCAAAAGCAGGGGCAGATTGGCCATAGGCCTTTCCGGTAAATTTCTCAGAAGGCCGATGGCTAAATGAGGCTGTCCGTAGGCTGCTGTAGTCTTTCTTGTTTTTTTTTTCATTATTTTATTTTTCCATTTCTTTTTCTTTAAATCACTGGGTGCCCGGATCTGCTTAATCCTAGAAACCCGACACCGTGCTGAATTTGGGGGGGAGAGGTCAGAGATGCCAAGAACTGGGCACGTGGTATAGTTGGTGGCTAGCCCCTTCCCCGGGACTCTAAATGTAATGTAATGTTTGTATGTATGTAAGGGGGCCTCTAAATGTAATGTGTAGATGTGATGACAGGGGGCATATGGTTATGTAATTTGTGGATGTGATGGCAGGGGGCATATAGCTATGTAATGTATATGTGTGTGTGATGGCAGGGGAGCATATGGCTATGTAATCCGTGGATGTGATAGCAGGGGGCATATGGTTATTTAATGTGTTAATGTGATGGCAGAGGGGAATATATCTATGTAATGTGTGAATGTGATGGCAGGGGGCATATGGCTATAAAATGTGTGTGTGTGTGATGGCAGGGGAGACTATGACTATGTAATGTGTGGATGTGATGGCAGAGGGGCATATGACTATGTAATGTGTGGATGTAATGGCAGGGCGTATATGGCTATGTAATGTGTGTTTGTGTGTGATGGCAGAGAGGCATATGGCTATGTAATGTGTGGATGTGATGGCAGGGGGGCATATAGCTATGTAATGTTTGTTTGTGTGTGATGGTAGGGGAGCATATGGCTATGTAATGCATGGATGTCAATGCAGGGGGCATATGGTTATGTAATGTGTGGATGTGATGTCAGGGGGTCATATGGCTATGTAATGTGTGGATGTGATGGCAGGGGGGCATATGGCTATTTAATGTGTGTGTGTGTGTGTGTGTGTGTGTGTGTGTGTGTTTAGAAAGGAGGGCTATTTATTAAGTGTGAATATCAATGGGATGTTTGTGGGAAATGGTTATATTTATTAAACATAAATGCTATTAATTTATTGCTGGGGCTTGAAGGGAGGTAAATAGGTTTGAATGTTATAAACGGGGATCCCCTTGGCGCACAAAAAAGGTTATAGAAATAGCAATGTAAGACCCTAGTATTTTATTACTGATTGGGTCAGATATACAACATAAAAACATGCATTGTAATAAACATATCACAAAGATTAGGTTGCAACCTTTAAGCAAAACTGGTATAAAAATGTGGATAACAGGTGAGCAGACATTAAGTTATCATGCACAGGTTAATATACAAAAGTCTTGCCACAGGTTGTTGGTTCCTGAATTGGAACTAAAGCATCTGTAATACAGCTGGACAGACTTCCCAATAGGCAGAATATTGGAAGGTATGCCTCAAGATGAGCAGTATTAGTGTTCCAAGTAAGCAGAGTGTTGGTACTTTATGTAATCTTGCAGGAGCTGTGAAATGAGGATTGATAAAATTTATCTCCTCATGAAGTCTCCAGAGTTGTGCAAGGTGGGTATACCAAAGGTATCTTTGCCAAGAGTCAATGAAGTTAAATTGTAGTGGCTGGTTTGTTCGCCCGGATGTATCAAGGCTGAGGACTTACCCCGTGCAGGTTGTAGCAAACAAACCTTTCCTTCTCGATAGCCGCCGAGGCACTCTTTTTGCATCCAGGTTTAATAGTATGTAATTGGAGCCAGAGAGTCATGGCTGAGGCTTCCGACGGTTCGAGCATGCGCATGTGTTGTGGAAAAAAGGTAAACAGTCTTGTCCTCTGTTAGCTTCACTCGGAAGCGGGAGAATTTCAAATAGAGGAACAGCTGATAACCTACACGTTTCGCCGAAGCTTCTTCAGGGATAGTAGTAGAAGGAAAATTGCCAGCTACTTAAGGGTAGTCCAGGGGGAGGTCTGCGCCACAATTGGTCAGTCCTGGCGGTCTCCGATTGGTTCTGCTAATGATTGGCAGGTTCCTGGGCTAACAGCAAAGTGATAGTATCATTGGTGAGGCATATAGTCATTACGAGTTCATTCATAGAGACAGTCTGTTTAATGCATATAGAAACAGCCACAGTAAAAGAGTGGCTGTATCAGTGATGGTTATAGATCTTGGACCAGATCTGCAAATATGATAAGCATACACATACAAAGATAACAGGGCAGTAATAAAGCTTAGGGTAGGGAGTCACAGAGGAAAGTGAGGTTTTAAAAACTGATTCAATTCAAAGTCTTTGTTAAGACCTTGTGGAACCAAGGTTTTGAAGCTTAAAATAATTTTTCACTCTTCTTGTGAGATGAGTCTTATATAGTCCCCCCCCCTCTCCCGGGTTTATTATCCTTTTTTATTCCCATAAAGTGGAGTTAAGAGGGATCCTGGGTGTGATGCGGAAATGTTCGGAAACACTGTGTTTCTCAAATCTGTTCTTAATGTTTCTTTGGTGTTCAGCAACTCTTATGTGGAGTTTTCTAATCGTTCTTCCCACATATTGAAGACCGCATGGGCACTGTAGTAGATATATTACCCCAGAGGTGTCACAGGTGATTTTGCTATTGACAGTGAATTCCTCCTTAGTGGAGTGGCAAATGTAGGAGGTAGTAGGCTTGGTGATGTGGTTACAGCTGGTTTTGCAGGCATGGCACCTGTTGCAATAGTAAAATCCCTTTTCTTTCTCACCTAACCAGGTACTCTTCTGGGGATCTATTACAGGGGGTATAGTACTGCTGACTAGTTGGTGCTTAAGGTTGTTTGCTTTGGTGTAGACAAATTTGTTTTTTTCAGGGAGCATCTGTTTTAATTTATCGTCACCTAGCAGGATCTTCCAATGTTTCCTGAAGATTGACTCGATTTTCTTTGAGTCACGGCTGTATTTAGAGATGAATGGAATGGTCGGGGGTTCTACTTTCTTTATTTTCTTGCCCAGCAGTCATTCCCTATTTGTATTCTGTGTGCTGATGAGGGCATCATCAACTACCTCCTGGTTGTAGTCCCTTTCCAAAAAGCATTCTCTTAGTATCTTGGCCTGTGCCTCATATTGATCTAGCTGGGAGCAATTCCGTCTAAGTCTTGGTATATTCTGAATCCAATTATTGTGGTGGCTGGTGGTAGAAAGGATATAGGAGTTGCAGTCAACTTTCTTAAAGAATGTTTTAGTTTCAATTTGGCCACCTTCTATGTATATCTCCAAGTCAAGGAAGGAAACCTTTTGATCACTGAAATTAGCCGTAAAGTGTAGGTTGAGATCGTTTGAGTGGATATATTCCAGGAAGGCTTCTAGCTCATTTTTGGTGCCTGTCCAGATAAGTAGGACATCATCTATGAATAGGTTTACTTATTAAATGTGAATACTATTATTTTAATGTTGGGGCTGGAGGGAGGCCTTAATTATTAAATGGGGATGCTATTGATTTAATGCCGGTGATGGTTGGAGTTTTCTAAATTTAATTTACCCATTTTTTTTCCAAATAGGGCCTCCAACATTCCAGAATCCAGACAAGCAGCAACTGATCTAAAGAAACCAGCAGCCACAGGTGGTGAAAGTGACAAAAATAGGTAGGTAAGAGCAGGACAGTCTGCCAACTGTCCTGAATGTGTTGGGGTAGTCCCGAATTTGGGTGACTGTCTTGCTTACTCAGAATTTGATCTGACAGCAAGGGCAATTGGGAGGTATGTCCCGGTTCACACTGTACTGCTCGTGAAGGCAGAGCTGCATGCAACTAACAATAGTGCACACAGCTTTGCTTGTGTATTTGTCTAAAATGTACGAATATGATAAACCTCCTGTTATAAGTAACCCAGGCCCCCAAAGAGCCTTATTTCAGCTCTGATTATACTTTAGCGGTTTTTGCATTGATTCTATTGCCTGACTTCTACATTGCACTGGTCCTATTCTCAGATCACTTTGTTGAACATATGGCCAGCCCCCATTGCACTGACAGTATCATTAATCTTGCCTCCTTTGCACTTAATATAACACCAGCAAACCCTTGGAATAGCTCTCTCCTTCACTTATACCATTGTCTGCCAACCCACCCTGCACTGTTATTAATTCAAACCACCACCAATCACTGGGCACATTTAGGGCTCATACACAATTGTTGCAAAATAATTGCTTTCTTGCCAATGCTTGAAGCATTTCACCTTTGTGGTGATCACACTGGATAGCCATTTATTAGAAGGATTATTTTTAATGAATTTTTTGAAACACACAGTACACATTTTATGTATTAAAAGAGAGAGATATGACATGTGGCTTGCAGGTCATGATGTCAGGGAAAGATGCAACAGTGCGGTGAGGTGCTCATATGCTGCTCTGGCAGATTGATCAGATACAATTGTGCCAACATGTTTCATATTATTTAAACTTATAACAAAGTAAGATATATTTCTATGAAAGGAATATTGGAAGGATGTGTTAGTAGGGACCTAAGCAAGTTTGAGCACAGAGGCATAAACCAGTCTCAGATCATGCAAAAGGATTCATGTATTTGTATAACACAAGACTGGCAGCCTTTAGCCTGTATTGCCTTAGTAATGACCCATTGTTTATTAAGTCATCACATCTAGGCTTTCTTAAATGTTAATGTAACCATATTCCAGTAGTTCTAAATCCCACCTACTGTTGTGTTCACCCCACTTACAGTTGATTTGGTCCCGCCCACACAAGGTCACTTCAAGAATTTTTTTCCAGGGCCACTTTAAGTTCCCAATCCGCCCCTGGTCAAAAGCCTTACTAAAATCTAGATAACCTACATCTACGGCCCCCCTTGATCTGTTACTTTAGTCACCCAGTCAAAAAAGTCAATAAGATTTGATTGACATGATCCCCAACCAGTAAATCCATGCTGTTTGGGATCCTGTAAGTTATTGTATTTGAGATATTCTACAACTCTTTCTTTTATGAGTGTTTCCATCAATTTCCCTCTTACTGATGTAAGGCTCTTTTCCAGTACTCTGTTTAATAATTCTGCTAATGGTGGTACCAGCACTAACTTACACTCTTTTAGTATCCTTGGATGTATCCCATCTCAAAAGGGGAGGAACCAGTCCAGTGAGATGTATCCGATATACAAGGAAATAAAGTCAATCAATATTGTTCTTGTGGATTATAATGGAAATACTTGCGGTGGTTCTTTAGTAGTATTGGCAATAACCTGTAGTAGAGGGGGAGACGGATCCAGAGTAGTGAAAAATCGCTAAGAGGAGTATCGGCGATGTGACTGGAAGCCGAGTAGGTGTGCTTTCCAGACTGAAAGGCACACGAAGAATGCCGGAAATGACGATCCATGAAGTAAATGTAATATTCCAACGTGACTTTTTTAAGGCTGGTGTATAGTGCCAGAGGACTAATCTTAAACGTATAGATATAGTCCATGGTCAGCTATGATTGGTCAGAGCATAATGATTCAGTCACTCTGTTGAAATTAACAGCCTCTGATGCCTTCGAGATGAATGATGTACAACATAATGACTTATATTGCCGATAAGGTGTAGCAGATGGAAACATAACATATTATGAATGAAGCACATATAATAGCTCAATAGCAGTAGAAGAGAAGAGTGACAATGTATGTCTATGCACATACAGTATGAAAGTACTAAAAATGAAAAGATTTACATAAAAAATGGAATTTAAACAAGTTTTATTTAATTAGGTATATCCAGTAATATTCTAACATATAACTACCAGTTTGATTTGAGCACTGAATGTCTTGCAACATTTGGTTGGGGAGATTGGACTCTCCCCCTTTTTCTAGCTGCTGAATCAACGTACACACAATTAGCCAGCTGTATGCACCTAATTCATATATATATATTTTGTATCCCATCTCGTCCGATTAATTTATCCACTTCCAGTTTTGAGAGTTCTGTTAGGACCTTATCCTCTGTAAATATAATTATATCTACATAATTTTTATAAATATATTTGCAACTGAACCGTGGCCTCTTCCCCTCTCTTTCTGTACTGAACACTGAGCAAAAATAAGCATTAAAATGGTCTGCTTTTACCTTGTTTCCCTCAACAAGTCTTTCACTATCCGTATTAGTCTTATTATTCCTCATTTTGTTTTTTTCCTTTCAATTATATACCTAAAAAAGTTTTGCCCCCTTTATCTACTGACCATACGGGCCATATTCTCTTCAGCTTGTGCCTTTACACATCTGATTACCTTCTTAGTCTTCTTCTATCTAAAAATATACACCTCTTTGTTCTCTTTGTTGTTGATCTCGACAAAGATAAAAGTTAAATTTAAGAGGGCAATTTTAGTTTAATTCTGGAGGACACAGTAAATCAGTGTAGGGATTTGCAAAATGATGCAGCAGGCATGGAGAGAAAGATCAATCTAGCTGCATTATTTAAAAAGGATTGAAGTAGGTATAGATAGATGAGGGGAATATCAGATAGCTGAAGGCTGTAGTTATCAAGGTGGCAAAATATGAGAGAGTGGATGAGAGTGGAAATCAGTTTTTTAGCTAATGTGCACTAATCACTCTTAAATTACTGTAGGATTCAAAATCCAAGAGATACAGGTTAGTTGAACTACTTGGCAAATATAATCCTTATGTAACATCTAAAATGAGAGAAATAAAGGGTGCACCCATATTGTGCAGGACTTTTCACTATTTATTTATTAAAATATTTTAAAATTCATCAGAAATGGTTAAAAGCCCAGTATATTTCAACATTGCAATCTGTACAATATGATTGTCTTTGTATTATAGATTCAAAACAACAAACTTCCAAGCACTTCCAAGCAGACAAAAACTTGCTCCAAGCCATGCTCCCAATGCATTTGAACATAGGACTTAAGGAGTTCTGACCAGTTTTCCAAAATCTCTAGATGTCTGCATTTGTTATTACTTCTACACTTTGCCCTAGAGAGGAGAGTTTTTGATGACCAACCAAAGATTTTGACCCCTACTTCAAGTGCCCACCTGCTCTCAAGAGTTGGTGCATGTCCACAACTTGTGTGATTAAACCTTGTAGGCCTGCACTGCACCATCTTTGAACTACTTAATACAGCCAGGACTATTACACCTCTTACATTCACAGACAGATGTTCAATATTATTTTAGGGACTACTCCCCTCATCATTATCTTCAAGGAAGAGATAGAGTATGTTATTCTTTTAAGCCTAAATGATTTTCATTACCCATGTTAAGGGAGACATTTAGGACCTCATTTAGAGTCAGAGGTGCTGCTATTCAGCTTTTTCCCCCACTACCAGAGGTTAAGTAGTTGTACTAGTTAATCATCTGCACCTGATAGTCTTCTATATATGCCTGTCTTTCCCAGTATCCTTTGCTGGTCATTAATGTTTCTCTTCCTGTTAATGTTTGCTTACCCTTGAACTAACTGCTTGGCTTTTCTCTGTTCCTGTAAAATCCTTGCTTTAGCCAGTTCCTGCTTCTCTGAAAACATTTACCACTCATCTGTACCTTGTCACCTGAAGGTAAACCTGATATCTGTTTTATATCTGTAATCCTGCAATACCTGAAAGTCTGTTTATTCACTGACCTGGTCTGTGCTTACATTGCCTCTCCTGAACTGTGTTTTTACTGTAATAAACAAATTAATGTTTTGAACATATGTCTTGCTCCATGGCTGTAATTACAAGGACATAGTTTGAGTAACAGAGATTGTAACATTGGCATAATGCAGTAGGTAACATCTTCCCAGCATCCACCGACCCCAGACTCACCCAGATGACTTACAAACAAAGAAGTGTGATTCATCACTCCACAGAACATGTTTCCATTGCTCCACAGTGTCGGTGTGCTTTCCACCACTCCATCCAATGCTGGGCTGAGTTGCTGTTTTTTCTAAACATTTCCACTTTCTAATAATAACACTTACAGTTGACCCTGGAATATCCAGCAGGGATGAAATTTCACAAACAGTATTATTGCAAAGGAGGCATCCTAATACAGTACCATGCTTTAAGTCACTGAGCTCTTCAGAACTACCCATTTTGTATCATAAATGTTTGCAAATGGAGATTGCATGACTAGGTGCTTGATTTTATATACCTCTAGCAACCGGTCTGATTGAAACACCTCAAATCAACAATTAACAGGTGTGGCCAAAGACTTTTGTCCATATAGTGTATGTTAAAACACTTTTTGAAATCTTTGAATAAGCACCTTACAATATCTTACTAAGTTACTGCTCTATAATATACATCTAGCAATAGTGTGTTAGATTCTTTTGCTTTAACATTATTTCCCACCTTCTGGTGAGGGGTTGGGTACTATTTAATGACCCTGCAATTGCCTATAGCCCAACATGATTACACTGAAGAGCTCATAGCTGACAGACTGGTAATAACACAGAGTGCTTGAAACAGAGACTTAAAGAAATTGTGACAGTTGAAGATCCTGGCACACTCTAATGACGTCACATTGAAGGGAGTCACTATCATACAAGCTGTTAAGGTAATAATTTACAGAGGCACCGCCTGTATAAGGTTATTTGCTAAGCCTTGTACATTCTACGAGCGGCGTCTCCTTAAATTCTTTCTTAACAGCTTGTGTGATAGTGTGTCCCTTCAATGTGCCGTGATCTTCAGCTGCCGCATTTTCTTTAAGTCTCTGTTTCAAGCAGTCTGTGTTACCAGTCTGTCGGCTATGAGCTCTTCGGTGTAATCATGTCGGGGTAAGTACTATTGTCATTTAGATAGTCGTTATAGTGACTACTACCACTGGTGAATGTTGCATTTCCTCAAGTGGAACCCCACAACCTTCCCTATCTTTTATTAGTCTTGATTTTATTTCTCTTTAGGTTGGGCAAAGAGACTGCACAAACAAATAGCATCCTATAGATCGACACAGCCTCAACTCTCCTAGGTTCCTTGCAGCAATGGTTCTTTTAGTCTAAGTTTGTATATACATTTATACATAAGTTCTGTTATATCATTTTGGCTTCCCTGATATACCTTCCTTTGATAAAGAAAAGCTTCATAATTACAAAAAAGCTAAACTACTCAATAGCAATAATCCCCATCAACTGCTGCAATTATTATTTTGCTGCTTTATATACCAAGTCATCTTTCAACCTCGTAGATTGTAAACTCATTTAGGCAAGACCATCTTTACATTCTATTTCATATAATTTAAGCAATTTTTATTGTGATTTCCTCAAAGTGCTGTATATTACAGTGTCATATGTCACTGCTGTATAAATAAACTCTTGATTTTCTCTAATTGTTTATCATTTGTGTATCATATAAAAGTGCATGTTTTTTTCTATTTCTTTTAAATAATAATAATTTATTTCCAAAGCACTTCCAAAATGAAAATAAAAAATAGAACTCATTCGAACATACAGCAATGATAAATAAGAAAAGCAAGGGGTTTTGACAATCTGTATCAGAATGTTCCTAAAATAAAGACGAAGAGGATGAAGCATCATCAGAACAATAGAGGAATGAATACTAGTGATGGACATATCTCTGAAAGCCATATGTTTAACTTCTGCAGTATAGCAAGATGCAAAGAGAAAAAATAAGCTAATAATACATTTTTATCATACTTACCAACTTTGCACTCTTTGCCTCATAAGGGAGGTGAAATGTGGGGATGGAGGGGTGGGGCGTGGTGAATTGTGTCATTGTGGCCCTACTCCTGTGACACAATGACACAAAAGCATAATTTTGCCATGGGGGGGCAAAATTACGTGATACACCGCAAAATGCAACATAGAGGGGGACTGGCCTGCTCTCCTAAGGAGTCCAGGAGAACTACTCGGCATTCGGGGGTCTCCCAGACATTCTGAGAGAGTGGGCAAATATGAGCAACTCTAATCCTGGTTGTGAGAACACTATACTGGAAATTATTTTTAGCAATCTCCTTTTACCTCCAAAGACTATTAAGTCTCGTGTTCACAGACTTAAGACAGAGACATTACAAAAAAATTCTTATTTTGTTTCTGACATCACTTTCTTCATGACTACTGGCATAGAAAAATAGAATTTGATGGCAGATAAGAACACGCTTGGCCCATCTGGTCTGCCCATTTTTTTTATTAACCTATGGTGCCTTAAACCCTATTTGATCATTTATTCTTTATAAGGATATTCTTAAGTCTATCCCAAGCATGTTTAAACTGCTCTAGTGTATTAGCCTCTACCACCTTTGATGGGAGGCTATTTCAGTTATTTACAACCCTTTCTGTTAAGTAGTTTTACCTCAAATTTCCTTTGAACCTACTTCCCTCCAGTTTTAGCGCATGTCCTTGTGTTCTAGTACTTCTCCTCCTTTGAATAATGTTTCCCTCCTGTACCTTGTTCAAACCCTTAATATATTTGAAAGTTTCTATCATGTCCCCCCTTTCCCTTCTCTGCTCCAAACTATACATATTAAGATCTTTGAGTCTTTCCGGGTAAGTTTTGTGCTGTAGGCCATACACAATTTTAGTTGCCCTTCTTTGTACAGTCTCTAATATATTTATATCCTTCTTGAGATATGGCCTCCAGAATTGAACACAGTATTCTAGATGAGGCCGTACCAATGACCTATACAGTGGCATTATTACTTCTTTCTTTCTGCTACTGATTACTCTCCCTATGCAACAAAGCATCTGACTTGTTTTCCTCATTGCTTTGTTACATTGCTTACCTGCCTTTAAGTCACTTGAATTAGTAACTCCTAGATCCCATTCCTCTTCAGTAGTTTCCATTATTATGCCAATAATAATATATTTAGCCTTTGGATTTTTGAGACCCAAGTGCATGATTTTGCATTTTTTGGCATTTGCCACTCTCTTGACCATTCCTATAGTCTACCTAGATCATCAATCATTTGTCCTATGCCTCCTGGTGTGTCTCCCCTGTTGCATATCATTGTGTCAGCTGCAAAAAGGAATACTTTCCCTTGAATACCTGAATACCGTTTGCAATGTCTCCAATAAAGATATTAAAAAGCACTGGTCCAAGTACAGATCCTTGGGGTTCTCCACTGGTAACCTTTCCCTCCTGTGAATGCACTCCATTTACTATAAATCTCTATTTACTATCCTGCAACCAAGATCTTATCCATTCAACCATCTTAGAATCCAATCCCAAGCTTTCAAGTTTATTTAACAATCTGCGATGTGTGACAGTGTCAAAAGCCTGACTGAAATGCAGATAAGCTACATCTATGATCCCTCTTTGATCTATTACTTTAGGCACCCAGTCAAAAAAGTCAATAAGATTTGTTTGATATGATCTCCCCCCAGTAAATCCATGCTGTTTGATTCCTGTAAGTTACCGAATTTGAGATATTTTACAACACTTTCTTTTAAGAGTGTTTCCATCAATTTCCTTACTACAGATGTAAGGCTCACTGGTCTGTAGTTGCTCGCTTCTTCCTTGCTTCCAATTTTGTGCAGTGGGACTACACTCGCTTTTTTCCAGTCCTCTGGAATTACTCCTGTAGCTAGTAACTGATTGAATAATTATGCTAATGGTGTTACCAGCACCCCCCTTAAGTTCTTTTAGTATCCTTGGGTGTATCCCATCTGGCCCAATTGATTTATCTACTTTCAGTTTTGAGAGCTCTGTTAGGATTTACTCCTTTGTAAATGTTCTTGTATCTACCTCATTTTTATGAGTATACGTGCAACCTAACTGTGGCCCCTTCCGCGATCTTTCTGTAGTGCACACTGAGCAAGAACAATTATTAAGATGATCTGCCATTACCTTGCCTCCCTCAACAACACCATCACTCTCTGTCTTCAGTCTTATTATTCCTCCTTTTTTTTTTTCTCCTTTCACTTATATACCTAAAAAGTTGTGCCCCCTTTACCTACTGACTGGGCCATTTTCTCTTCAGATTGTGCCTTTGCACATCTAATTACCTTCTTAGCCTCCTTCTGTCTAGCAAGATACACATTACTTCATACTTCATTATTCTGAGTCTGCTTATATTTCCTGAAGGCCATCTTTTTTTCTTTCACAGTGCTTGCTACTTCTTTTGCAAACCACACTTGCTTCCTTTTCCTTATATTTTTCTTAACCCTTTTGATACTGTGGCCTGTTGCTTTAAGTATTGCACATTTTAATTTTCCCCACCTCTTCTGCACTCCTTTCAAGTTTTTCCACTTTGCCAAAGAGTGTCTTACATATTTTCCCATCTTTGAAAAGTCAGCCTTCCTAAAATCTAACATCTTTGTTTTTGTGGGGTACGAGTCGGTCTCTGTTTTTATACTAAACCATACTGCTTGATGATCACTGGATCCTAGGTTCTCACCCACATTTACATCAGATATTCTGTCACCATTTGTAAGAATTAAGACTAATATTGCAAGTGGGCTCCCTCACGATTTTCTTGAGGGATGCTCCCTGTAAGGAATTCAGAATGTCCCTACTTCTAGTGGAACTTGCAAAAGACCTCTCCAATTTCACATCAGGTAGATTAAAGTCTCCTATGATTATTACTTCTCCTTTTAATGCCATTTTATTGATGTCCTGCAAAAAGTTCCTGTCCAGTTCCTCTTCCTGACCGGGTGGTCTATAGATCACTCCAGTACGAAGAACAGCCTTATCCCCCATTTATATGGTCACCCAAAGGGCCTCAGTTTTTTCTTCAATACTTTGGATTAAAGTAGTATTTGTGCTTTTTTTCCACATACATTGCTACCACTCCTCCAATTAATCCCACTCTACCCTTCCTAGATAAAGTATATCTCGGTATAGCTATGTTCCAGTCATGAGTTTCATTGCACCATGAGTCCTTAATAGCCACAATATCCAGATCATCCCTTGTCATTTCAGCAATTAGTTCTGGAATTTTATTTCTTACGCTTCTAGCATTAACACACATAGCTCTAAGAGTTTTGTGCATTTTCTGTTCATATCTTCTATGTTTATCTTGTTTTGATCTCCATTGTCTTCTGCCTGTGTGGATATGTTTCCTGTACTATTAGCCTGCAGAAACTATACCTCTTGGTTGGGGGAGCAGATTGTTTTATTCCTGTTTAGTTCACTGCCCCCCTATGCTAGTTAAAAAATCATTGGTCATCTGTGAAATGTGTTAAGCAATGCAATCTAATATGAGATAATTTTGTTAGAGTAAGGATTGTTTGAGCAGAGGCTAGTGTGTTCTCTTCACGTGCACCCACAAGGCAATAGATGATAAATTCTTGCAGGACACTCTCCTCTTTCTCTGCCGCCACTAGTACGAGGACCTCGCCTTGGGGCTGAGAAGTTGGTGCAGAATGAACAGTCATACTTGGCATACTTTTTTCTCCAGAGGAATGTAACCCAGGTAACCTTGTAAATATGCCATCATGTATTTGTGCACTTATCCTTAGCACATTTGCACTGACCTCCCTCACTGTGGTGTGCAATGCTTCTACTGTGCCAGTCATCTGTATATGGCTACAATTTCTTTGTCCAATTGCTGAAGCAATTCTATTTAATGCAATGTTGCTTTCAGTGATTGTGTGGTAGCCACGCTTCAAATATTCCACAAATTGTGACATTTGCCTAGTTTGTTTCTCCATAAACCTGTACTGTTGTAGCTGAAAATTGGCTATTGATTGTGCCATTTCTCTTTGTGTATCCATTGGGGGAGGAGTTAGAGTGGCTGCTGCTGTGACTCTACAGATGGCTCAGTGGTTTGTTCCTGGAGGCTTAAGATTATACCTCAACTAGGCTTAGGGGCACTAAAGTGTTGTCTTCTAGCTCTCCAGGAGGTGATATCTGTGTTGGTTCAAGCTGAACATCCTGTTGGTATTGTTCTTCTTTCATCTTTGATACTGCAAATACACATATAGTACGGTAATGTAAATCGTATTGATGGCTATGTAATAAACATCTACATTTGCTTCATACAAGAGGAGTGAAAATGAAAAAAAAAAAAATACATAAGGAAAGCATGTCACACATTGCCAGCAACAAGCAAAGACTGGAGTTTGTTTTTAGTGTGGCAAAAATATATTGTGAAAAGGGTGGAGTGGTGAGAAACATTACCAGATTATATGACTTTCTCTGGAGGCCAGCCATAAACAACACAATGCTATAATAAATCTTTGCATTTGTTTGTTATGTGGAAATGTAGATGCTAAAAGTAATGGACTACTTTAACACATCCTAAGCATTCTATTTTGTACCACTAGGTTACACTCACCAGCTTGCTCTTCCTCGGCGGCATGGCTGATTAAACAAGGCGGATTTATCCTTTGTGGTGACTATTCTCCCTTGTAAAACACATCTCTCAGTCTTATTGATACATACATTATAATTTACCTACCAAAATCCTCAATTTGCATTTTTGAAATGAGACGTGGCCTGCTTTCCAACAGCTGCTGGGCGTTGAACAGAGGTGCGAGACAGGGAACATGGAGCACAGGACTTTGGCGCACAGACAGCCCTGGCCCCTTTGTGCCCCAAACTTAGAGGATGTAACTGCAAACTTGAATGGCGAGACGCAAAAGGCTACAGTGCTGACCAATCAGAGTGCGCCTATCACACAGCTGAATGTGATGACGTCAGCTTAGAGTAATGCTCTTTATTTAGTGATCGGGGTCAGAAAGTTGTAACTTGGAGGTTACAATCCCAGGTATCAGAAACAGTGGAATGCATGTGCAAAAAAACCCTGCAAACTTCCTGCTTTCGGTGGAACGCACATACTTTACACTGCTTCTGATGCCGGGAATGAGTTTTTGCTTGCGGGGGAAGCTGTCGATATAGCTAGTCAGATTAGAGTTGTGGTTCACGTAGGGCGCTGTGTGGAGTGATTGAGCCTAGGCACAGAGGTAGGTATCGGGCAGCTGCATCCCCTTGGCCTTGCACCTTGGGCGACAGCACCGGCCGCACCTGCCTAATTATGGCTCTGGAATACACTTTACATATTACATCTACATGGAGAGGCCGAGTCTAGACACATGCCAGCAGTCTGCCTATCAAATAAGTGTTTAATCTTAGCATGTTATGTTGCTAGTTTTTTCAACCTTATATACATTAATCTGAAACATCCAATTTTTTTCAAATGTCATCTCTCTATTTTTTATGCCCCTATAGAAATTTTTTTGCACATTTTTGCAGTACAGTAGCCTCGATCTTCATGACATGGATTCAATGTATGTCTGAAATGCTGTGTTTAATGAGAATATGGAAATTCTGAAATCACTTCACTTTTATTTGGTATGATTGTATTGTCCCAGTATTTCACTTGATTTAACTACTCTTGTTCAAGAAAAGGCCCATAGTTCAAGAAGTTCTACAAACTTTAGCATTATTCTTTTTAACTTAAACTAAAATGCAATTCATCTGATATATAAAAAATGTTTCTACATATATTCAGTAAAATTGTAATTAGCTTACCATAAATCATAATATGTTGTATAGGAGTGGGTGATGTGGGTGATGTTTTTCCCTATAGTTCATCAGTCTTCCTGTCAGTAACTCTATGAAAGAAATAACAAAGAAGAAAAAGCTCTCAAATGTCCAAGAATATGCAGTATTATAGGTATAGTATCTCTAATAGGGAGATTAGATATGGCAATTAAATGGCTGAGGCATCCAATGGTCTCTTTGAAGGAGCTACATGCATTCAAACAAAACACATCTATTTTTTATAGGCATTTTGGCTGCTGCCTGTGTGACATTTAGCTGACAGCCAGGGAACTGCAAACTGTCTAATAGGAACAATATAACTTGTTCTGCCACTTAGTGTATTGTATGTCTCCAAAACCTTCAAACACTGACACAAGAAAGTATCAAAAAGGAATACCAACTGGGACAGACCAGTGTCAAAGCAATATTCCTGTTAACAGAAAAGGGACCATGTGTACCTGATGTTTTAAAAGAAGTGAATGCTTATGTGACCTTTGTTTCCAGCGGTCTCTGTGATGTAGACAGCTGTTTTCCATTTGCTGTCTGGCATGGATGATATATTACAGTATACAGCTGCACTAACTGTTGTAGTGCAAGGTCAGTCAGAAAATGAGAAATGAGTCTTCGTACTGTCATAGCTTGGAATACCAAAATAAGTACCTATTAATGGATTTTAACCTTTATGGACCTACATTGATTTTTGTCATGCTATTCTATTATTTCAAACATCAGGGATATACACAAAACAGAATAATGTTTTGTTTATTTATTTATATATACGTATATAACATTATGCAGTTTGTTTATAGACATGTTTCCACAAAGGGATAGACTTATTGTTAGGAGCTGGCATAGGTTGAATTGCATATGAGCCACCACCACCTGCTTTTTTGTTCTGGCTGCCATTACTAAGCAACCAGGACACACCTTCCAGCTCTTGGACACTTACATAACTGCAATTCTGTGACATTATATATATATATATATATACATAAAGCCAGATAGTAGGCACTTCTCCTTAAAATATCTCCCTGCCTTCGTGCCCTCCCAGACAAAAAACTTTTTCAAAATACATCACCACATGGGGGCGGCACTCCTTGGACTTCCAAAGAATCTATACACAAAGTTGTTCTTATTCCAATGTTTCCATCATGTTTAATGATTTTCCTCAGGGATAAAACATAATACAAACATTTACCTTGAATAGGCAGCTACACTATGTGCACATCACCCAGCAACTTCCCCTGGAAGTGGGATGAGGATGGATAGTGAGTGCGCACAGCTAGGATGAATAGAATGATTCCTATATGTAAGTGACCTACCAGACTCAGCTGCTAGTTTGATGAGAGAGTCCACTCCCTAAGGTAGATGAGGCAAAAGTAAACAGCGCTTAAGTCTAACTGTTGGGGTGCATGAATTATAACTACGGTGAAAACTGCAAACATTTATTTACATACAGCTTGCGATAAATAGATTTAAAAGGGTGATGCAAATTGATTGGCATATATGATAAAATAAACAGATGGTATTGCATAAAAGATGGTGGTAATATCATCTGAACAATCTGCATATAAATTACATTGTTAATAGTACACAATCAATAGTAATGGGCTAGCCCTAAATTAAAATGGACCGGATCCTAAAAAATGAAAAATGAAAGAAAAAAATAAAAATGAAAATAAAAATAAAAATAAAAATAGAATAGAAATAAGAAATAAGAAATAAAAAATAAAAAAAATGAAAAATAGAAAGTATCTACGTGTGAGCTGGAAAAAGATTTCTTATTATGAAGTCCAGAAAATGACTGTAGGATAAATCAGCAATTCTGAAATAGAAAGTCCAAAAGATAGCTATGGTGGTAGATCTGAATACTTGCAGTTGGTGTGGTTTCTACAGCCGGTTTCTATAGTTGTGAGAGATGCATGGGATGCAGAACATGTGGGAACAGAAGCACCAAACCCTCTACGACTTTTTCCTCAATTAACACAAAGCATGAGTACAAAATCAGAGATTTTATTACATGTGACTCTAAACAAGTAGTCTACCTGCTTGAATGCCCTTGCCCTGCACAATATGTAGGACGTACTATCAGAACCCTTAACGTAAGGATAGCTGAACATGTTAGGAACATCTGCAAAGGTCACGCAACACACAGTGTTTCCAACCATTTTAAACTGAAACATAACAGCGACCCTCCCAATTAAAATTTACAGCAATCACTCAAGTTGACAAGAACTGGCAAGGAGGGGATTTCCTGAGAAAGATTAACAAGGAGGAACTTAAATGGATATATGAATTAAAGACACTACATCCAGAAGGTTTGAATATAGATTTCGATGTGTGCAGTTGTCTATAAATCCCCACTAACGGTTGAATAGGTTAGGACCACACTCTGCTGTCATACCACCTGTTATATGCCCAATCCCATTTCCAACTTGGAAGCTATACTGGGTGGGTTTGACAAGAATCCAATGTTTGCACATTGGAGAATATCAAGTTCAGTAGATTTGGTGGGTCCACCGAGTTGATCTCCCTACCACCAGATGGTGGGGCAAGACAAGCACATAAGAAATATCATTTTCAACCAATGGACTATACCCTTTCATCCTATCATGCAATCCTCAAACCCACTTACCTAATGTAATCGACATTATGAAGTTAGTCCATTTTGTAATATAAGAATTACACCAGTGTCTCCAAACCGTATACTACAGTAAACTAATTCAAGTATCTATAAAGAGACTAGCGACATTGGCATACTTGTTGATATCATGGACACTAGCATTATACTAGTATACACAGAATCCCTTAAAGAATTAACATTAAGATATATATGTGACACTGATTCTTAGGATGCTATACATATAGAACATAAAGACATCCCAGGAACCATGTATTTATCATAAGTAATCTAACTGCATTAACAATAACTCTAGAATATCATATTCATCTATTTTTACTTTATTTTACTATTATTATTTCCCAATTTCAGCTTCATTCCATTTTATTTTACTCCATTTCTATTTAATTTTATTTTATTTTAATTAATTTAACAATCATCATTTTTTGCTGTATTATTATTATTATTTTTACTTTGGTATCCATATTCTCATTTACATATTCTCTTGTGCGTTGGACACCATTATTATTTAAAAACATCATTTTAAGTCATATCCCACCCTCAGGAATATACACATGCTCATAACCGTTCTCTTTAACATAAAAATTACAATACACGATTTTTTCCTGTTTTGTAATAGATGACATTTTAAATGTATATCTGATTGCAAATTTATTTATTTAATGAGCACAAGATACAATATGTTCCTATATCGTATGAACTATAAATCCTATTAGAAATAACAAACATAAGAACTAGCGGGACATCCATGATAGACCTATACTGCAACCAACCCAAAGAGGATTTATGAGGATCCATAAGGAATCAAGCATAGGATTCTCCAATAGCAATTAAACACACTGCATAAAATCAAGATACGAAGTAGAACCACAAACACATTACAAGCCTTGAGAAAGTCACATGATCGTGACGAAACGCGTTGGCAGTACACGTCCATACCCGGAAGCAGCAGCGTGCGCTCCACGTTGGAACGCACGCTGAACGAGCAGACACGGGACACAACCAACATAGCAGCTGCGCAACGAAGGGTTCATATTTCCACAGCACCCATTGTCGGACTCTTTATTCAAAACCACACCAACTGCAAGTATTCAGAGCTACCACCATAGCTATCTTTTGCACTTTCTATTTCAGAATTGCTGATTTATCCTATAGTCATTTTATGGACTTCATAATAAGAAATCGCTTTCCAGCTCACACGTGGTGACTTTATATTTTTCATTTTTTCATTTTTTATTTCTTATTTCTATTCTATTTTTATTTTTATTTTATTTTTTTCTTTCATTTTTCATTTTTTAGGATCCGGTCCATTTTAATTTAGGGCTAGCCCATTACTATTGATTATGTACTATTGACAATGTAATTTATATGCAGATTGTTCAGATGATATTACCAGCATCTTTTATGCAATACCATCTGTTTATTTTATTATATATGCCAATCAATTTGCATCACCCTTTTAAATCTATTTATCGCAAGCTGTATGTAAATAAATGTTTGGAGTTTTCACCGTAGTTATAATTCATGCACCACAACAGTTAGACTTAAGCGTTGTTTACTTTTGCCTCATCCCCCTGGAAGTGGGTTGACAACATCAGAATGCTCAACACTCTCTGATGTGCATCACATCCGACATCATCAAACTCGACCCAAATGTCTATTTGCTAATTATAAAACCAATGCAGACACTCCTTATTATTTATATCCTTATTGGAGAAAACCTTGACAAGGATTTTTTTCTTTTTTGATGGGGCCTATTACCAACAGTTAGTAGGTTGTGCTATCGGTTACAATGCGGCCCCTTCGTAACTCCTATATGTTTAAAATGGAGAAAAAAATGTTTTTGGAGAATGAGATCTTTTTCAGTTGTCTGATTTTGCTCACTATATTGATGATATCCTAGTGGTATGGAGAGGCTCCATAGAAGAATTTACAAAAACAATGAATGAGATCAACCAGATGGACAAGAACATTACATTTACCTTTATCTGTAGTACATAGGCCATACATTAGCAGGATGTGCTTACTTCAAGGAATGGCAATTGTTTAAACACTTTTGTGTATAGTAAGCCAACGGATCAGAACACCTATCTTCATTCCACTGGTCACCACCTGATAGCAATGAAAAAAGGCCTTCCATATTCACAATTTCTCAACAGTAGAAGGATCACTAATTTGGAATCTGAAGCGAATACACAGATCGACAATCTAATTCGGAAGTTTATCAACAGAGTCTATGATTCCTATGAGTTACAATTGGCCAAAGCTAAGGTGATGTCCATTAAAAGAGAAGATACTTTGTGCCCTATAGAAAGATGAACTACAACTAATAGATTTCCTTTCATACATCGTTATACCACAGCAAATAATTTAGTTAACAAAATAGCCAAACAATATTGGCCTATAGTTAGGACAGATACAAACATCACTGCTTTAGCAGGTACAAACATTATGTCATGTTATAAACGTGGCAAGAATTTGAAAGACTGGTTGTGGCATTTTTGTACTTATATGTGTCTATATGGAACTAGTTGTAGGATTTTTATATCCCCATTGATGGCTTCTCTGTATGGACTCCATGGTTTGCAGGGCATTATACACTGTTGCCTTAAACTTATGGATACAACTGTTTTGTTGGACTTCTGATTTAAGCAAGTGAAATAGGCATTATGAGGATCCTAGTGTCATTTATTGCATGTAATATGTTGTTTTGATTGTATTTATGACAACTTTTGCAGTTCCATCTCATTGTTGTGGTTTTGTTATTGGTGGAGGGTGTTAAAAATTGGTTTTATAATTAGCAAATAGGCCCGGGGGTGAAGTTTGATGATGTCTGATTTGATGCACACCAGAGGGTGTGGCGCATTCTGATATTGTCAGCCCACTTCCCGCGGGAGTTGCTGGCAGTGGCGGATCCAGGGGGGGGCGGCGATCGGGGCGATCGCCCCTCCTAGCAGACACTTGCTGCCGACGGCTGCACAGTATGTGCAGGTCCGTCCAGCCGTGACAGGCAGGGACAGTGTGCTGCCCGGCTGCTCTGACAATCTGACAATCGATTTGGACCAAATTCTGCCCGATTGCCATACTCTCCCGGGAGTCTGCGAGACTCCCCCGAAATGGGGGAGTCTACCGGACATTCCGGGAGAGTTGGCAAGTATGGCAAAACTGTGTTGCATCCGTTGTATTTGGTTCCACCTTCGCCAACTCACCTTGTAGTTGTAGTTGTTGTGTGCGTGCAATGTTCCTTTAGACATATGTGGTTTAGGTCCTTTGTAAATTTCAGCTCCTGGCCCATGTGGACCTTAATCTGGCACTGGGTGGGGGGAAGTTTTATGATGAGAACTGAATTGCAAAGTTCTTTACTACCGACTCAATTCTTTTAAGACAATGTTTTATAATAAATGTAGGCAGAATACATTTATTATTTTAAAGAATATGAAAAAAATGACATTCATAAATACACGTTTTGCAGAAAAAACGTGATGTGATATGCAAAATCGGGAGTCATTTTGGTGTTCAGAAGCCAAAAAATCTATAAGTATCGCATAAATTAGTTAAGAAAGCTTTTTCATCGCAGACCTGTGTAACCTTCAGCAGCAGCAGTGCCTGTTACATCATCATGATCATCCTCATCCATTTAGCATAGTAGAGCTAGCACACAGTAACAGCACTCTTTTCTTTGTCCAGTAAATTGTTCAGATGTCACTGAGACTCGTGCTCCCACATTGCTATCAGATGGAAACACTAGGGGCTAGATTTACTAAGCTGCGGGTTTGAAAAAGTGGGGATGTTGCCTATAGCAACCAATCAGATTCTAGCTTTCATTTATTTAGTACCTTCTACAAAATGATTGCTAGATTATGATTGGTTGCTATAGGCAACATCCCCACTTTTCAAACCCGCAGCTTAGTAAATCTAGCCCTAGCTATTTTAAAAGCAAAAAAATATACTGTACATATTTTTGTTTTTTTGGGTGTGATAATATCCAGAAATGCCTTAAGTTAATGAAAATATCACTTTTACTAACATACAAAGGAAGAAAAAAATTTGGAAAGCAGCCAGAAAACCTAAAATACAGGTGTTCAAACTGTGTAAAGAGTACATCTAATAAACTAGGAACTCAGTGCTCAATATAAGGAATACATATACAGGGAAAGAAAAGGCAACTGAATATATAAAACTCACAAATTTGCTTACATACTATAAAATATTTTAAATAAAAACACATGCCAATATAGCATTAATAATGAGAATAAAACATTTAGATAATTGTTTGCAAGTTGTTCCAATGTAGACAGAATAATGATAAAACAGGCTGATCTCACTAATCAAGTAGACAAACTGCAGTCTGATATTAGAGACCAGAAAAACAAACTCATTAGATATAAAAGTGCCCCACAGCTCGATTGATTCCAAAAAGATTCTTTGTCATTACTTCTGCCTTAATCGTCATAATTTCATTGCTTTTTGGAGTTTGAGTGGAAGAGTTTCAATAGTTTTCTTACATTTTAGATGGTGTGTAAGGAACCTTAATCGGACATGTTAAACCGTAAGGTTTTTTATCTATGGAATATATATTTATATGTGTTAAAAGGGCACAGTCGTGCCCTTATATTAAAGTTGCATTTCCGCAATGTTAAATCTGGGAGAATGGGGGGTATGGTGTTTTAGGGGCTACATTTTAAAAATTATTAAAGTTATTAAGCTGAGATTTGGCATGTGAATAGAGAACTGTCCACAGGTGCCGCATGTCCTTTTTCAGAGAAAAAGAATAAAAAATTACAAATTAGGAAAAATCTAAAGTTCAAAATCTCGCCGTTTTTTTCCACTTCCTGTTGGGCAAAAGTGACCATCTTTCTGTTTTTTTTGGGGAGAGCGTAACTCAGTGTACAGGAGGTTTTAAGGCTTGGGGTATTTTTTGTTAGAAAGCGATTAGGGCGGAGGAGTGCCTTTGATGGTTGACAATTTTGAGAAACTTACAGTTTTTTTACAATTTGGTAAAATATGTCCCATTTTAAAGATAGGGAATTTCACAGAATTTCATAACGTTGCGCATTTCAAATAGAGGTGTGTGCTGCGTGTACTCAAAGTGGCTTCACTTGTAAGTACAAATATAGCTGGTTCTCTTGCTAAGAAACTTCCTTCTGTGAGCAGGAAAAATTAGCCATATTTTCTAGGCAAAGGGAGGCCGGTTAGTGATCGGGGCCTGCGGGGAGGCACACTAATATAGTATTAGCCCTGGCACAGCTCTCATTTCACATTTTAATCCCTGGGAGCGGAGCCAGAGTGGCTGTGTAACAGAGCCATTTTAAATTTCTCACCCCTCAGTGCCGTCAGTTAATTTATTCACTGCACTGAGCTGGGAGCGGGAAATATAAAATTGCTCTGTAGCAAACCCGACCCTGATGTCTTTTCATGGTAGTGCAGTACCTCATTCTGGGCTTCAAGCTGAGGATCTCCAGGTGAAGGCAGCCGGAGAATGACCAGCTGCTTTCACATGTGTCCATGGGACCACAGAACAACGGGCACAGCCTGGAGGGTATTTTTCCCCCAGGCTGGTTAAACTGTCAATGCACATTTGTGATCCGAGTCAGGTGGAAAGAGGTACTGTTGTCTCTCTCATTGTCTGATTGAGCCCAGGCTATGCGGAGGCTCCCTGCGGGATCACAGCGCTCCCCCACCAGGACTTCACTCCTCACATCCCCCTGCTGGAAATCCGTTCCATCTCCAGTCCAGACTTATTATGTGCAGTCCCAGCAGCGTGAGCAGAAGGGGAGAGAACCAGGATAAAGAGCAGCTGGCCGGGTGGAATGAGACAGGGAACCAGGGCAGCAGTGCCAGATTTACCACGGCACATGGGCGCAGCTAGCAATACCAAAGTACAGGACACACCAGCTTCACCGTGAACCGGAGGGACAAGTGTACAATATATAAGTGCTGCCCAAATATATCCATCCAGGCTGCTGCAATACTGCTGTGTGTTCATAAGATGAATACTATTCATCACTTGCACGATGTTGTAGCTAAAAAATCCCACCATTTATATAAAACATAAAAAATATATACACACACACACAACAAAAGAATGCTTCTCACAATTTTTCATCAATTTGGCCTCAAAGCACTACTAATTAAATACCATCCGATTCCTTGTAACAATACACAATTTAAAGAGTATATTCCCCCAAATTAATGTAATCAATCCAATTAAAATAACTGTAATGAATTAACAATAGAGTTGCAATATTAAAATAAATGAATTGTTTATTACATCTTAAAAAACTCCAAAGTAGTACATGGGTACTCCTCTATTAAAATATCTCATGAGATTTACTTGCAATGTGGACAGAGTATTGCACTGTCTTGCTTTTGTGGGTGATGAATGTATGAGATAAATAAAATAAAAATGAATGTAGTATGTGTATATATATATATATATATATATATATATATATATATATATATATATATATATATGTAGTTTTTTTATGAAGTTCTATTATGAAGGAGACCCTAAACTACGATAAAAATAAACTAAGAAAATGTACTACTACTGTATGTGTGCATTCCAGTGAACACACAAATATTAGAGATGCTCACTGACCCTCGTGAAGTGGTTTTGTATTTGGATTAGCTTTGTGTTTTGGTTTTGGATCTGTATTTTTTTAGAAAAATTGCTAAAATATGCTAAAATCACCTAATTTGGCTTTTTTTTGATCCTACATTATTATTAACCTCACTAACACTAATTTAAAGTCATTTGCAGTCAATTTTGACCACCTCACAGGTCACAATACTATTTTCATACACTTTCAAATAAAGATTGCAGCAGTTCTTGCCAGTAATATGAAAAATGCCTTTGTCATGTCTGGGCATAAGACCAAATATACACCTCTTATGTGGGCAATTATTTTTACACAAATCCTGAAAACAGTTGTCTAGCCATTTGTAGCGTTTGTAAAGCCACACTCAGTAGAGGTAGGGACCTTAACCATCTAGGATCCTCATCCATGTTACGGCATTTCAAGCAAGTTCATGGAAAGTTGTTGGGAAAATCTACACCCTCAACACCTTCATCATCAATATCCTCACAAGTGATGGGAGTTAGTCCTGCACCCAAGTTGCTAAGGCTAGATGAGTCCTCCACTAACCATGATTCTTCTGAAGAATTTTTTGAGTGTTAGTTCCGCTGCTGCTGCTGCTGTGGTTGGATCTTCAACCCAGAAGAAGACTAATGGTAGTTTACAACAACTGACTGTTAAACAATCCTTTGCTATAGGAAGAAAGTAAGACCGCTGTCACCCAGCGGATCACAGGTGCCATGAGGACTATGCTAGTATTAGATCTGCGTCCAATATCCACTATTAATGCAGCTGGTGTTAGACAATTACTTGAGGTCTTGTGTCCCCTTTACCAAATTCCATCACGACACCATTTTACTAGAAAAGCTATTACTCACCTCTACCAGAAGGTTGGTAAAGGATCGTAAAAATGTAATTATTGGGCTACAAAATGCCATTCTACCCACTGTACACTTAACCACAGATATGGGGACAAGCGGAACTAGGCAAACTAAAGATTATATGACTGTGACAGCCCACTGGGTCGGTGATTCGAATTCACCAGCAGGAACAGCAGCAGCACGTACCCAAGTATGTCACATTTCTCTGAGGCAGGCTACTCTGTGTATCATCTGCTTCACTTAGAGGCATATTATTATTATTATTATTATTATTATTATAATCAAGGCAAGGACATACATAAAACAAGACATACGTAAGAAAAGAACAGACAAGGCAGACAAAATTATTGGAGACATGAAAACAAAGGGTATGGAGGATGCTGTTCATTACAGGACGTACATTCTAAAGGGAAGAAGGCACAGCTGAAACAAGAGGAGCGAGTGTGGCTCAGAGTGGAGATTGGGATAGTTGTGTGGGTGCATTAGTGTGAATAGTGTTATCGAGGATAAGGTAACCTCTATAAAAGAGAAGGGTTTTCAAAGAGCAGCTAAAGATTTGAAGGCTGTGGGAAAGTCGTATTGAGCGTGGTAAGGAAACTCCATAAGATGGGAGCAGCAAGGGAGAAGTGTTGAAGGCGGGAGTGAAAGGTGGTTATCAGACAAGGCGCAGGTCAGAGATAGTACCGCTGACAACCTGTTTTAAAAAATAAGGGATGTCGTGGCAACATGTTTTATCCTGATTGGACTCTCCTGAGGATATGTGATTTCTGATAACGCCACCAATATTGTTAGAGCATTACAGCGGGGAGAATTCCATCGAGTAGGTTGTGTGTTGGAGAGCTCCTGCAAAGCCGAATTAGATTCTGTTTGATCCAGCAAGGATGGAGGATCCTGGGCAAGGCAAGGAGGAGAGCCCCCAGGCTCCCGGGCCTAGTGCCTCCAGAAGGCCCAGCTTAGATCCAGGGTCTGGAGTGGGTTCTGCTCCCAGTCGGCCTACTACCAACTTGACTGGGAGTGTGGAAAGTCCTAGTCTTATGAAGCAAGCAGATCCCCAGGCAGAATTTCCCTGCATGAAGCCGTATGCAGGGATCCCGTGTGGCCAGTCTGTGACAAGAATCCCGCTATGCACCGTGTCCCCAGCAAGTCAACTAAAGGACAGTGAGGCAGAAGTACCTGTGCACCTTAACATGGTAGCTTCAGTCAAGGCCGGGCTGAACGAGGACTTACCTGCCCCAGGAATGAAACAACTGGGGGGGGGTGGCTCCGGGGCATCTGTGAAGAGCAACAGAGAAGCCCTGACTAAACTCGTGCAGGGAGATGTGAGCTTAGCCTCAGTGACGGTACAACTGAAGGCAAACGTGACATGTGTGCCGGTGATACTAAACAGGGCACCCCCGGCAGGTATGGGAGAGTCCCTAGTGAAGACACAACTGGGGGCCAACAAAGAAAGTATGGCCATAGAAGACAGTGTGGCGGCCGTTAAAATGGGTGAGGAGGCCCAAAATGAGGCCACAGTTTCTGTGGTTAGCGGTGCGGTGAATGGTAAAGGAGAGGCGGATGTTGACCCGGGATAAGTCGGCTTACCTGACTCTGATGAAGGGGAGCTGGAGGAGCCTGCCATAAAGGCACCGTTTGAGCGGCTCTCTTTGGAAATTCCAAAGTTGAAAAGACAAATCAAGGAATTGAAGAAGAATTGTAACCGTGCGTTTAGTACAGAACACGCTGTTATGCGCATAGAAATTGAGGAGTTCAATGCTATCCTCCTAGACAAGGAAGAATCGATACAGCTACTTATGATAAAGCTACAGGAGATGGAGCAAGCAACCTGTTCAGGAACGGAGGTTTCTGCTAACATTGACAGCTCTGAGCGCTTACCGGCAAACCTTCCCACGGACCAGTCTAACAGCATACCTGATAATCACCTGTATAAAAGCATAAGGCAGCAGGAGGGGGAGCCGCCGGTGAGGGAGCCCGTGGGGGATACTGATGGTGCGGGGGGGGACGCCGGTCAAGCTGCGGTTCCCGTGGTGGACTCGGAGTCCCCATCTCCCGTGTCACTTCCGATTTTGGCCGATGGTTCCGGTGCGGGTCTCCTAAGACAGGCAGTGCCATCTGATCCTATTGGCTCCCCTCTTCTGCAAACAGGTAATCATGATAAGTGTGGAACTGATCCAAAGACTGAGCTAGTCCCGGTGATAAGCATTTTACCAAAACAAGCTGAAAGCAATATATTGTCTTGCAAGGTGATATATGCGAGTATAATGTGATCCTCTCCCGCGACACCACGCCAGTTCCATTAAAGGCTGGTAATGTTACCTTTATGCAGGGACCAGAGGCAGCCACCCCTAGCAGCTTAGGTGCTTCTCCGGGGATGTCGGGCCACTGTGTGTCTTCTAAAAAAGCTCCTGTTGTGTGTGTCCCTGGTCCTGTAGGCTCCCCGTATGTAGGCTCAGGCGGGCTCAACATGGGTTCTGAATCGGTGGTATGTGCAGGTAGTTCTACTGATATTGGAAGGTCCTTAAATCTGCCCAGGTTAGAATTATTGATTCCATATACGGGCCATTGCATCAAACCGAAAGGGTGAAAAAAGCAGCCGTCTTAATAGACGAAGTAACTAGGAGAAATGCGGAGTTGGCTGGTAATCGTGGTGTTTGGGATAGGCAGCCTGGTTCCGGGGCTATGGGGAATCAATGGGGGGGCGGGTCTTAGTAAGTCTATCATCATCATCATCATCATCAATTATTTATATAGCGCCACTAATTCCACAGCGCTGTACAGAGAACTCATTCACATCAGTCCCTGCCCCATTGGAGCTTACAGTCTAAATTCCCTAATATAGACACACACTCACACACAGACAAAGACAGACAGAGAGGGAGAGAGGGAGAGACTAGGGTCAATTTTGATAGCAGCCAATTAACCTAACAGTATGATTTTGGAGTGTGGGAGGAAACCGGAGCACCCGGAGGAAACCCACGCAAACACAGGGAGAACATACAAATTTCACACAGATAAGGCCATGGTCGGGAATCAAACTCATGACCCCAGTGCTGTGAGGTAGAAGTGCTAACCACTAGGCCACTTTGCTGCGGGCGGGTCTTAGTAAGTCTATAATGAATAATCAGGCTGAGGTGTTAAGAGGCGGTCCTGATTTGTCCAATGCTGGGCCCGTTGGTAATAAAGGTGATGCCCAGGATGGTTCGGTGCATTTACATCCTGGGGTACAGGGCTTCGCTAAAAAATCTGTCCCATGTACATCCTCCTATGCAAGCATTGTGTCTGGTACAGGCCAGAGGTTAGTGGGCTCGCCTCCGGGGGGTCAGCCTCCAAGAGGTCAACCCCCTAAGCGTAGGAATGTTGTGCAGCTTAAATTCATTGGTGACAATCCCCCGAACAGAGCTGACTTCTTGTAGGTGTTTCTAGACTCTTTTGGGTTCGTGCCCGCGGATCTCTTTGCTTGCATCCACCCCATCACAGCGTCTGAGTATGACGTTAGCTTAATTTCATATCAGGGCTTGCAGGCTTTCTGGAATCGGTGGGGTGGGTGTAGGGGACGAGATCCGTGGGTAAATTTCAGAGCCATAGCCATAACAAGGCAAGAAAGGGTTAAAGTTACAATCCTAGTTAGGAATGAGTCGATTCCCGTGGCCGACTTGGCCTTCTGGTTAAGACGGTATGCAGGTGTCCCCACTGGTAAAAGTACCGGACCCGAGCAATGGCGTCTGGGGTGGTGGGTGGTCTGCCATGGTCGATCTGCGATGCACGGAGGCTGGCCTGACACACATACCATCGGCTGCCTTCCTTGGTAGAGACAGGATTCAATGTTTTTAGCCAGGTCAGCCGAGGATGTGCCATTGCTGTGGGGACTTCCGCCACCTCAGCGCCAACTGTCCACACCAAAATTGCGGGCATTGAGGGGACACTGGGCATGAGTCCCGTTCATGTGGACAAATCAGATGCAACCTTTGTGGAACAATTGGGCACCCATTTAGCAAGTGTCCACATGCCTCCCACAACATGGAAATACCGGACAAGGATATGGTTCAAGCATCCGAAAGGGTGGAAGGAGAGCAAGGGCGTAGGTCCTTCATAGTAGTTCCTGAGCTGGTGCCCGTCCCTGTTCCCGAGGTAGTTGCACAGTCTAGTAACTCAGTGGAGTCCCCGGTGGTGCCTGTTTTAGACACTGTCTGGGAAAAGCAGAGGAAAAGGGCAAAAAGAAAACTAAAATAAACAGGGGTAAAGATGTTGTCCTGTCTAACAACTTTCAATTTCTTTCAAGTGAGGAGGAAATAGATGAGGGCAAGGTGGTCAGGACTGAGGGTGGGGATCTAGTTCTAAAGCTAAAAACAGATAGGAAGAGGATAAAGCCCAGCGGTCCATCTCTCGGTGAGGCGGTAACCTATTTCAAATCTAGAGACAAATCAAGGATCCCTGGGGCTTTTCTGAAGAAGCAGGTAGTTTCTGGGGGCCCCCCTTCGGTGGAAGATGTAGCTCCTCCCCCTTTCCCGGACCCTTCTCCTTTTACCACCCCTCCTGTCCCTGTTCCTGATTCCCCGGGTAATCCCGGGCATTTCCCTGCCCCTATCCCTCTCCCTTGCCTTGTCCCTTCCTAGATTCCTGAGCCTAACCTTACCCTTGCCCATCCCTCTGTCCCTCCCCCATGTCCCTCTTCCGGTTCTGCCCCTGCATCCCTCCTGATCCCCCTTCTATCCGGGGACCTAGTTCAGGAATGCAGCCCTTTAGTAGTCCCTCGGCCCTGTGTAAAGCTGAAGTCACTTCTGGGGAGGTGGTGGGTGGTGAAGTTGGGGAGGTTACAGTCGGGTCAGGTGAGGCTCCTCCCTCCGGGGAAGTAGTGATTCTCCGGGAGGGGGAGGCTTTACCGTCCGGTATAAGTTGTAAGCGATATGGTTCCTCCGATGAGGACTCTGTTAAACCGGTGAAAGAGAAGTGAGCTGATTCCTGCCTTATATAGCTCTGAGGGATGGCTTCCCAGCCCATTAGATCTGCCACTATTAATGTGGCATCTATACTTTCCGAACAAACTCGTTATATGGCCTTTGATTTTTTCAGCACGTTTAAGGTTTTTTATTTTTGCAGGAGACCAGATTGGGTCAGTTGGTGACCTTCACAAAGCCAAGAGGGAGTGTAGGCGTGGGCCCTCTTATTGGTCTCTTGCGGCTGAGATGTATGGTGGGGTGGCGGTGCTTTTTACCAGCATGATAACCATCCAGCGAGTCATAGAACTAGAGGTAGGTAGGTGCATGGTCCTGGATGTCAATCTGAGAGGGCATGACCTGAGGTTGATCAATGTCTATGGTCCCCAAATATGGTGGGGTAGGAAGTGCCTTTTCGGTGCGATAAAGCCATACCTTTTTTCAGCCTGGCAGATAGTCTTTGGTGGTGACTTTAACACCATCATTAGGACTAAAGACAGGGGAGGTTCAAGGACTTCTCTGGGCTATGACTCCTCTTTTCTAGTTAGTATGATTAGGCAGGCTGGTCTGGTAGATGTGCATATTCGCCATTTCCCGGACCACACGGGGTTCACCTACTTTAGAGGTAGTTGTAGGTCTAAGATAGATAGGTTTTAAGTTAAAGAGAGCTCAAACACCTTGGCTCCGGAGCTGAGGCCAGTAGAGTTCTCTGATCACGTTTACCTCTCTATGTCCTTGAATGCCTCAGCGACTCTTCGGAAGGGTAGGGGCCTCTGGCGCCTGCACTCTAAGCTTCTTGATGAGGAGGTGATAAGGTGATAAGACAGTCTTTTAGGGACTTCTTTGAATCCCAGGAAACTCTTTTGGAGGCGGGTTGGAGTAGGTCTGAATGGTGGGAGATGCTGAAGAAGAGGACCCGGAGCTTTTTCCGTGACCTAGTAGCTAGAAATAACTTGTTAAAAGAGAGTACCTACATGGCACTGAGAAGAAAACTTTCTTGATTTCTGGCCAGGGGGATAGTGGGGGGAAAATGACCGATATGCTTCCTTGATTCTAGAGAGGGACTATGGGAAGTACCATTCGCCCAACCCCTTCCAGAGCTGTAGGAACTCGGTAGATATTAAGGAGGTGAGAGGCTTGCGCGATGCCGAGGGTGTCCTTAGGGAGGATAAGGAGGGCATTCTTGGTGTTGTGCTGTCTTTCTACTCTGATCTCTTGTCGGAGAAGTCACTTGACAGAGAAAAGATGGACCAGTTTTTGAGGGAAACTCCTGGCCTTGGAGATCTCAGCGGCTCGCTTGAGTCCTTGGGCAGTGAGATAATGGTGGACGAGGTCAGGATGGCGATAGATGGGTTATCTATCAAGAAAGCCCCAGGCCCAGATGGTCTTACATCTGAGTTCTCTAAAATCTTTGAGGACATCCTGGCCCCGCACCTCGTGGAGGTATTTAATGAGAGCCTGGGCAGAGGTTTATTGCCTCCCATTATGAGGGTCTCTGCCCTTATTCTGTTGTCCAAAGGGAAGGATCAGTCGAGTGTTGAGAACTGGCACCCCATCGCTCTTCTCAATACCGACAGGAAGATTCTGGCGAAGGTACTTTTTAATAGAGTGATGCAGGTTTCCGGTCGGTTGCTCTCCCCTTCTCAGCATTGCACTGTGAAGGGTCAAAGCACTTTCAGTGCTGTCCTGGGGGCGCGGGAGGCCATTGAGCGGTGTCGTGCTGAGACGTGGGGGAAGTACCTTTTAGCGTTGGATCAGTCGAAGGCCTTTGATAGGGTTAACCATGTGTACCTTTGAGCTCTGCTTCTGCGGTACTGTCTTCCAGTCTGGGTGGTGAATTGGCTCCGTACTATTTACAGACAAGCCGAGAACTTCCCTCTTGTGAATGGTTGGGTGGGTCCGTTCTTTGAGGTCAGCTCTGGAGTAAGGCACGGTTGTCCCCTGAGCCCCCTCCTGTATGTGCTTGCTATAGATCCCTTCATCTGAAGTGTTGATGGCAGCTTGATAGGGGGAGTGCTGTTGGGTCCGGAGTGTCCTTTGAAGGCAGTGGCCTACGCTGACGATGTTACTGTTGTCTTGTCGAGTCCCGCAGAAGCAATAGAGGTAGCAACTCTGGTCTGCGGGTATTCTGAGGCCAGTGGCTCTTTAGTAAACCAGGAAAAGAGTAAAGTTTTCTGGATGGGGGAGGAGGGTTGTGAATTCAGCTTTCCAGACAGTCTCCCCCGGGCTGGTGATAATATCAAAATTTTAGGGATTCATTTCAGCCCCGGCGATTATGCCAAGCAAAATTGGGAACTTAGGCTGGAGGAAGCTTCCCGGAAGGTAGAGAGCTGGAAGAGGTGGAAACACTCTCTCCGGGAAAGAGTGGACCTGGTCAAGACCTTCCTGATCCCGGTATTCTTGTATATCAGCTATGTGTGCCTTCTGCCGGAATCTTTATGGTCTAGGTTTATGCAGTTTTCTTCCAGTTGCTCTGGGGGAATAGGCTGAACCTGGTCAAGCGGGCTGTGACCTACCGCCAGAGGAGGGATGGTGGCCTGGGTATGGTTAACCCAGTGCTTTTCTTTAGCACAACTTTTTGAAAGTTGCACCTGAGCAGTCTCCTAGTTGAGACCCCCCTCGCTGGGTGGGTGGTTTCAGGGTGTGGGAGGATCCCTTCCTCAGTGCATGGCATGGGGGAGGCACGGTGAAAAGTTTCAGGGTCCGGCATGGGTATCTCCCGGCCTACGTTTCTTTGGGATTGAAAGTGACAAGGCATTGGGGCCTGGGGGCGGGAGAAGTCAGAAGCTCTTCTAGAAGGGAGCTGGAGAAGAGAGTCCTGCACTCCCACTTCTGGGTTCTGCTGTCACTGAAGGACTGCCCGGGTGATGTGAGTTTGTTGGGGCTTTCCCTGATCAATTCAGGGAGAATCCCGTTGAAGCTATGGGACATTGCCTGACTCTCCTTTCACGGGAGACTGTATGTAAGAGGGAACCTCAAGTACAGAAATGCTGATGATTGTGGCTGCCCACGGTAGGAATGTCTAGGGGCGGAGGAGACTATGGACCATTTCTTGCTTCAGTGTCCCTTTAACATAGAGGTTTATGAAAGAGTTTCCAGGTCCCTCGGGATCCCCTGCCTTTCAGGGCTTAGTTACCCTAAATGGGTTTACGGGGCATTTAAGTCCAGGTGGAGGGCTTTTGATTTTTGCACCCTTTTTTTAGTCAGTCTAGTGGTCAGATATATCACGGGGAATGCACGGTGTCAGGTATCCATCAGGCATAAAATCCTTCCCTGTGAAGTGGTGGTGGGTAACATTCTCCATGAGGTGTGGAAGCTGAGGGGTATGGAGAGATGTCGGATGACCAATTCCAACTGGCTCAGGCTGTGGCGGGGCCTGAGACCTCCTTAAGGAGGTCAAAGTCTGGCGTCCTCCTTTTCTAAATGCCTTTTCTCGCTGTCCTTTCACTCCCCTAGATTTTGGAAGCTAAGTATATTTTCAAGTATGGCTTACATGCACCCGCAGCTCGTTTCTTTGTGGTGGTGTTTGTGTTAGTATGTTGAAATACATTTGGAAGTTAGTTTACGGTTTAGTGGTAGCACCCTCTTGTTTTATTTGTTTTATCTTTTTGTATATTTATATATTTAGGTTTATGGATTTTCCTGTGGGGAAATAGCCCCCTTTTTGGACTTTGAGTTTGGACCTAATATTTTAAGAGAAGAAGGTGCCACCCTTGTAGAGTTCTGTAAAAATGTGTTGCAAGATCAATCAATAAAAATATTTCCATCACATTTCCTGTTTTGCTCACACAATCAACTTGGTTGTACATAACTTTTTTAAAAATGACAATGACATGCAGGAGATGCTGTCTGTATCCCGAAAAATTTAGGGTCATTTTCGGGATTGTGCAACAACATGTAGGAGAATGCAGCAGCTGCAAGAAGACTAGAATTTGAAGAGGAATGTACTTTAGTCCAGCAAAGTAGTCACCTGTGAAGAGAGTGCAGAGACGGTTAGCTTGAGTCAAGTGAATGCCTAAAGTATACTTTTTGAAGCAGCTGGAGAAATTGAAGATGGGAATTAAACTAAACAAATACGCTAGCTATATTGTAATTGTAGATTAAGTACTTAATTCGCTTTGCCAGGATCAAAGAGCTATCAACATCTTGTAATGACGTCTGCTCCTTCAGTTTCTCTGGAAACTGGTTCTAGGAAAAAACGTAGCTTTCACAAGACACTCAGTGGTGATGCAGATGAGTCAGTACAACATTTTGAGATTTGCTCTGCTCGAAAAGAATTGCCCAAAAATTGTGACAGCTCTGCCATAAAGTGAACTACAAATTTCATGAGGTATGCTATTATCGGCAATTACATCAAAGTTGTTAGGTTTCAAGGTTACCTTAGTCAGTATTTACGCCGGCCTTCCTAGGGCGCGGAGTCTAACGGCCCTCCCGGTCTTCTCCAAGAACCGCCGCAAGGCAGGGTGGGTTTTGCTGCCGGAGAACCGCAGGTCGCGGCCCCCAGGTTAGCCTACTGACGTAAGGAGAGAGTTCTATGAGATGGACAGGTAGCGGCACGGTCAGATCCACAGAAGAATAGATAACTGAAGTCACTAACCGTATATTCAGAAGGTAGTAGTCTGGAGTAGAGACTGGTGGAATGCAGGAGTCAATCCACGGTACAGCCCCAGGAGCAGAAGCGTAGTCCAGAATAGCCGGTTCGGTACACAGAGATCCGTCCGTTAATGCAGTACCAGGGATAAGGCAGAAGAATGGTCTGGAGAATAGCTGGTTCGGTACACAGAGATCTGTCCGTTAATGCAGTGCCAGGGATAAGGCAGAAGAATAGTCTGGAGGATAGCTGGTTCGGTACACAGAGATCTGTCCGTTATGCAGTACCAGGGGTTAGGCAGTAGAATGGTCTGGAGGATAGCTGGTTCGGTACACAGAGGTCTGTCCGTTATGCAGTACCAGGGGTTAGGCAGTAGAATGGTCTGGAGGATAGCTGGTTCGGTACACAGAGGTCTGTCCGTTATGCAGTACCAGGGGTTAGGCAGTAGAATGGTCTGAAGGAGCGCTGGTTCGGTACACAGAGATCAAGAGTCACAAAGGAGAACACCAGGGAAGCCAAAGCACAGGAAGTGCAGCCAGATACAGGTAACACGTTGCTCTGACACCTACAGTGTGTCAGAGCAGTCCTGAAGTAGGAGTTTGAATTCCCCGCCCAGATCAGCTGACCTGCCGCCGGGACCTACCCGGAAGTGCGGCAGTACAGAACGAAGGAGCGGCGCTGACACAGGTAAGCGCCGTGACAAAAGTACACAGACTTCTGTGATGGTGGATTCCAGCGGGGATGAAATAGTATTGTTTGAGGAAGATGTACACAATGATGAGGATGAATATGATGAGAGTGTAGATTGCAGGTACTGAAATCAAGCTAAGAGAAGGGAGCTACCTGATGCTGGTATGCCTGGTATTATTTTGGGTAGAATGGCATCTTGGCAATTTTATGTTTTTCTACAGTAAACTTTCACCTTTTTTAGAGAGAGTTTTTTTATTTAACAAGGTACAAGCGTTTTATTTTAATTTTTGCTTCACTGACTTTAAACTACTACGCACTTAAACATAGGCTTTAGCACATGAGGTAGAGTGATTAGTATTATCATGACTGAGACTAGTGAATGACAACAACAATGTCACCCCTCCTGCTTCTGTATGAGCTATGGCAAACTACAATATCACTGGAGACTTTTAAAAACACTGACAGCCCTATTATTACAATTTCTGTTTCAGCACTGAACCCTGTTATCTCTCTTGTTTCTGAGTGAGCTATGGCACAGTAAAATGTAACTGCAGATTTAGACCAAGCCAGCCAGTCCTATAATTTCTATTTCAGCACTGACTCTTAGCAATGGAGCACTCCTCTTTGTCTGTCACCTATATAACACAGTTGAATTTGCCTACAAATTCAGAAGACAAGCCTACTAGCCCTCCTATTTGTTTTTCAGCAATGACTTTTAGCAATGGAGCAATAAAGCTCTTCTCTTTGGGTGTATATAACACCGTACACTTTTTGGTGCAAATGCAGAAGATAAGCCTGCAAGGACTAGTATTTGTATTTCAGCAATGTCAATTAGCAACACAGCTCTACTTTTTGTTTTACCTATATAGCACAGTAGAATTGGACTGCAGAATTACATCAACCTTGTAAACACTATTATTTGTATTTTTCTGCAATGAGAATTAGCAATGGAGCAATGGAGCTCTTCTGAATGTCACTGATTACTTTGTTGAACACTGCTACCACCCTCCTCTTTCAATTCTATAACTTTGCCTGCTCAACTGCTCTACGCTCTGTACTACCCCTTCTGTGTCACTCTCTCAAATAGCGCTAGATCGCCATGGAGGGCGGTATTTATAGATTCCAAAATCCACGAGATCCGACGACATAATGATGATGTTTTGCCTCATTTTCGATTCTAAAAAAGCGCGAAAATACAGAGCCTACTCAGCTTGGTACTCGGATCCCCTAAGTTCAGGTGTGTTTTATATATATATATATATATATATATATATATATATATATATATATATATATACATATATAGATATATATATATATAGATATATAGATATATATCCCTTCATTGGTTCCCCATACATTTCAGAATTCAGTTCTAGCTCCTTACCCTCACTTGCAAATTCCTTACCAACGCTTTTCCCCCTTATATCTCTGACCTTGTCTCTTGGTACATACCTTCCCGGCCCCTCCACTCCGGCTCTGACCTCCGCTTCAATTCACCTCTCATTACCTCCTCCCATCCTCGCCTTCAAGACTTCTGCACATGGTGCTCCTAATCTTTGGAATTCCCTTCCCCATCTCACTTGACTCTCCCCCAACCTTCAGTCCTTCAAATGCTCACTCAAAACTCACCTTTACAAGCTCGCCTGTCCTATCACCTCCTAACCATTCTATCCATCAACTTCTCTTCCTCGCCTGCCATCTACATTTTCTCACAGTTGGTCCTACTGTCTCTCACCACCCCTCCCTTTAGAATGTAAACCTTCATGGGCAGGGTCCTGTTTATCTATTGTCCCACATCTCTCTACTGTCCATCGTACGTCTTGTCATATCTTTTGCTGAACTCTGTGATAATCCCCATAGCATTACTCACACTCATCTGTATTACTGACATGTATCACCTCATCTATTTGTTAATTGCTTCTAAATCCAGTGCTACGGAATCTGTGGTGCCTTATAAATAAATAAAAAAATTTTTTTTTATATAATAATAATAATAATTTATATATACACTGTAATATACTATTACGACAACCAGTAGCCACTGCAAGGGGAAAACACAGTTTTTATAGAGAGGGGTTTATGTCGATGTTTGGAATACCGACAACAACTATTCCTAAAAAAAGATTTAAAAAAAATGAATTGATAAATAACGACATGATGACAATATATATTTACCTTCATAGCGACGGCGTTGATTTCCAAAGAGTCTGGAATGTGATGCCTGGTAATTCCAAAGAAGCTGCATGCCGGCGCTGGATTGTGACATCACTGAACACGTTTAAAGAGGTATGTCAATCACACCATTAGGGTTAGGGTGCACGTCCGATACATAACAATCCAGCGCCGGCATGCAGCACCTTCTGAACTACAAGGCATCGCATACCAGACTCTTCGGAAATCAACGCTGTCGCTGTGATTCTAAGTATATATTTTCATCATGTAGTTTTTTAACTATTCGTTGTTTTTTTTAGGAATAGTGGTTGTCGGTATACCAAGCACCCGCTTATAGGCCATACCACCAGAGTTTACACAAGGAGCGTGACTATCATTAGAGACAGTACTAGGCTGTGCTACAACTCTTCCTTTTGAAATACAAGGAAAATAATAGTCAATTGCTTTTCATTCCAGTGTGGGGGTCCCATTGTTATGTAACTGTCACTCTCAGTCTGGAATATGTTTAGGCAGGAAGAATAGTTTGGATGTTCACATTGAACTGATTATTCAGGGCAAGCTGCTTGCATCCAACAACAGTACACACAGGGCCATAACAAGAAGTATTGTGGGAAGCGGGACAACTATCCTTGCAGTTGAGACAAAATCACTCAAAATTGGGATTACCTCATCAGAATTAGGACAGTTGGCAGACTGGTTGATCTCTTCTACCTATCTTTAACCTCCCACTACTTGAATAAAGAGATAGTTGCATACAATATGAAAAGTCTAGCAGTCAGTGAACCAGTTAGGCCTCCCCCTATCCAGTCCCAATGTTATATCAATTGCATTTACCTTTAATAATAAGGCCTCCATACCTGAAACCAGTGGCAACTTTAAATAAATAGCTTTCATATTTCATAAATTGATCTATTGCTGCCCAAGCAGCTCTGACATTTAATACATTTTATGAATAGTCCTATTTTCCCCTACCCAGTTAGTGCCAACATTATTTTAACAGCATTCAGAATTAATAGAAAGGCCTAGTTCCCCACCAACATGCCCTGGCATTAAATGAATAATGCTCACATTTAATAAATACACATATTTCCCCCTGAACAGCCCCAATATTAAATTAGTATTCCCATTTAATAATTAATCCAATTTTCCCACAAATTGGCATAATATTAAAAAAAAATTATTCACAATTAATCAATAGCCCTACTTCTCCCTAAACTCAACCCACCTTAAATTAATATCCCCAAATACACCCTAGCATTAATTAAAAAATGCTATCACACCACCATAAATTAATACCCACTATTAAATAAAATAATCCCCATCATCAAATAAATTACCAAGCACACATAAATTGATATTTCCCACTCACTATTAAATGATTATTACTCACACTCTCCATCAAATTAATACCCAGCATACACCCCTATTACAGTAAAATCCCTCCCCCACACTTATTTTCTACAATCTGACTCTTCTGTGTGCCACTCTTTATTTCCTTGCTTTCAGCACAAATTTGTAGCAGACTGAGCCTTAAATAAACTTCAGAAAAATCACAACTATTGCAATATAAGTAGCATCTTTCACCCTGTCCAACCACCTCTGTCGAAGTCAGCAAATTGGATAAAGTCATTTCAATTAAAATCGAGCAAACTTGGTTGTCTTTGTTTGAAAAGATGCATACGGTACGCTACGGCGTGAAAGGGCACGCTACATTGTGGAAGGGCGTATGCAGCTGAAACACGTGGCAACAACAGTATTTAGTCATTTACATACATTCGCACAAACACGCACACTTGTAAAATAGTACACATTAATGGTTGTTGCAACACATAGTCATTTATGTCGAAATATAGTAGTATTTATATGTAATATTATAAGTTATAGGCATATCAGTAAAACATATGGTACACGTTGAAGGAATCTAGTCATGTGTGGTATCATACTAATCCTCTTCGCAACTGTCCGGTTCACTCTGCGAAGGAATCGCAGAGTGCATACGCAAGTTATTAATGTTAAGGAATCATGGACTATTATGATATGATGAGTAATCTTGGCGGGAAGATCAGAGCTCATCCCCTGGAGAGATGACCCCCTCCTTTGTATTCCTGAGCTTAAACTAGCCTATGATCTGCAACCCCCTTGACCCTCCTGATGCCTGGACCAATAGAAGCAAGCCACACCTTTGCATTGTTTTACTGTATCTCTGTTTGCATATAAGCAGCAGCTCCTCATCCAGAGTTCAGTCACCTAGACCACAGACTTCATGACTGAATGACTGTTCACTGGATCCAGAGCGCCTGCGATAAGTAACGGCTGTACTTACTATTATTTTGCTTACATATATATACTGCTACTTTAAGAGAATAAATCTTTGTGCGTTGGAAACACAAATCGAGATTGGACAATCGTTTTGAATAACGACAAAATGCTCATAACACCTCCAAGCAAATTTGTGAATCACAACCAAGCTCCTATCATTTTTCATCATTATCATCATCATGCTGATCCTACCCACATGCTATCACATTTAAAATGGCAGATGAGAACAGGGAGGAGAGCAATATCTAGAAAATATTGATCCAAAACTTACAAGAACCAACAATTTTACTGGGCATTTTGTTTTGCCTCGGCTTCAGATCTGAATTTAAGATGCAAAACCGAGTCATGCTTTGGTTCAACTCGGTACCCCAAAATGTATATCTGTCGGATTTCTCTGAACCAAACCACTCATCTCTAGTCTAAAGTACATGAAATTGCTTCACTTGAGGTTATTGTGTTAAACATTGAACACACAAATACATGTAATTGTCAGGAGCCATCCCTGCTCTCTCTTTGGCAGCCAGGAAGGGTTGCCTGTCACGAACACGCTCCGAGCTTCCGTGACTTTTGGTGTTTACTGTATGAGGTTACACATAATTCCAGCACTCAAGAATTTCTCTACCTATCACACACTCCACAACAGCTCTCTCACACCCCCACACACCTCAGGTTTGACACCACCTACTGAATACGAGCAATAGGACCCCGAAATATTGTCCCACACTGACACACAAGGCTTCTGGCTACCCACAGGTTAGCAAAGCCCACACCAGGAATCAAAGGGTTAACTCGCCACACCTCCAGACTTTTACACAAATGTAAATGCAAGCACACACTATGCTTGTTAGTCAAATGTGTTAACAAATCACACACTGGCATTCAAGGGGGGGAATTCAATTGGCCGCGTTACTGGTAAAAGTAACGCGGCCTGCGCTTAATTACCGTTATTAGGGTAGTTTCAAAGCAGAGGTAAAATTACCGTAATAACGGTAATAACTTTATTGCTGCGCTAATTCGGGAGAAATTGAATTCCCCCAAAGGGTTAAATTGGTCGAGCTATATTCTTCATAACAGACTAATGAATTTGTTAGACTATCAAGGACGCCACTTTTTAATTTATAAATTTAATATACAAAGGTACAGGGCATTCAGATATAAAAAAAAACAATTAATAAACAATTGACATAACAAGCAAAACAGTTTAAAATAAAAGGTATTACATTCAGAGTATAATTTACATGAGTTGTATAATCTGTTCCATTGGAAAATGGCTTGGAAGATGGACAGCTTATCAGTGTGGTTGGATTTTCCCAAAAAACTGACAATTTTCCCCTGCCAACACAGGTTTTTTCAGCAAAATGAAATGGGACGGCTTTCACAGGGGCAGTGTTGATGCTAATAGGGGGGCAGGGATGTCCCCTGGGTATCACTATAGTTTGTTCACAAATATTCCAAAAGTTTTGACCTTTGGTAATTCTCCACAGATATATTCCAGAGACATAACCCCCTTCAATAAACTAGTCATAATCTCTTGCACATTTAAATATTAAACATGATGGAATTATCCATCATGTCTTTCCCAAACACATGTGATTATAGCTGTTCCCTGATACCGCCAGTATCCATCATTCACAACCCTGATGTGATTTCTGCCCCTCAGTGTGGAGTGCCACCCAGATTTTCCAAAATATGAACTATGAAGACATTTTTCTTTAAAGTTCATATTTCTTCATACCTGTATACACAGCTTTCAAATGCTGCTTTTGTCTGCAAGGATGCCAAGCTGTGCACGGCCCCACAAAGTCTATTCAGGTGTCCAAAAATCTAACTTATGTCAGGATATAGCTCAGAGCAGGGGCCTTTGTAGCTGCTACACACTCAACAGACTTTATGACTTCACATTTTACACTTTAGTAGCTCAATTTATCAATGGATTCATTTGATTTACGATGTTTACACTGCAGTTATGATTTAGGCCTTATTCCCCACAATTATGTGATGGTTTAAGCCTTTTAACTGTAAGTTCTCTATGTTCACGACAGACCTGCTCGTCCCGTTGCTAGGCAATGGGACATCTTCCTGCTGGCCTTGCGTCTGGGCGCCTGCATGAACTATTGCGTCCTTGTTGCTTAGCAAAAAGGACGCTGCTCTCGACTTCTATCGATGGGCAGCTGTTATGACTGCCGAATCCACTCTCCACCAATCAGAGCAGTCCTCTGTCTATTATAGGGAGACTCTGGCGCCATAATGGTGCCAGAGTATCTAGGTCTTCCAGTGCTCCAACATTCCTGCCTGTTCCCCTGCTCTCTGACTGACCTCTTGTTTACCGTCCTGGCTTCCTCTGGTTCTGCTCCTTGATCTCCCTTTGGCCTGACTGCTTCTACTGTATCTGACCTTTGGATTTCTGACTCCAATTGGCTTACTCCTTTGGTGCCACGTTTGACTAAACAGTTTGACTTCTGCCTGCACGACCACGTCTGTTCACCCTCGACTTCGCTGATAGCTAACTTAGAGGGCCACAAGCTGCACGTCCCTTGCACAATCTCCAAACTCCCTTGCGGGGGTCTCTAATGAAAACCGGGGTCGTGTTTAGTCTCTGCACCTCCAAGCTTAGCAGCACAAATATCAGAAAGTGGACTTCAGTCTCTGTATCTCGTTACAGCAATGCTGATAAAATAATGTGCTCTGTACAGATTAAAACTACATTGAGCGGACAGCAACAGGCTATTGTTTTAATGCTAGACATTGGTTATCAGTTTCCATATTACCCAAATTTGTCTACCTGAAAAGCATTGCTGGCACACTTCTGATTGAACCGAGATTGCGTTTGGTGAGTTACTTGAGAAATCACATTCCTGTGTGTAGTTGCTTACAAACAAATGTGACTCTTGATACACACTGTGTAACTGTAGAATTCTACATTGTCCATAACGGTTAAGCTGGCACAAGTAATACAATTGAAACTGAGGCACCACTGGAATTTATGAAAGGTTTTGTACAGAAAATAAAACAACGACTAAATGGGACTACTGTATAAAATAAATTGCTCCGACTACCATTCATAGTGAGATACATAGGGCTAGATTTACTAAGCTGCGGGTTTGAAAAAGTGGGGATGTTGCCTATAGCAACCAATCAGATTCTTGCTTTCATTTATTTTGTACCTTCTACAAAATGACAGCTAGAATCTGATTGGTTGCCATAGGCAACATCCCCACTTTTTCAAACCCGCAGCTTAGTAAATCTAGCCCATAGTCTTAAAAGAGTTAAAAAAAACTCCTGCTACAAGATGTAATTGAGCATTGACTCTTTTGAATGTGTTTCACTGATTGTAGTTACAATGAAAAAAAAAATGGAGGTGTTCGACTGTGTGTGGACAGAGAGCCTAACAAAGCGGTTATAAATGACAGCCATCCGTTTCCACATATGGAAGTATTTGATGAACTGAGAAGAGCAACACTATTTTCTACACTGGATTTACAGAGAGTGTTTCAACAGATACTCCTGCATAAAGGCAGCAGGGTCCTTACTGTGTTTATTAAGCACAATGAAATGTTTCATGAAATTATGTGACATACTTCAGCATCTAGCGACTTTCAACGGATGATGTCTCACATTTTGAATAATCAGGCTGGAGTAAAGTGCTGTCTGTATGATGTGCTTGTCTTGTAAACATCCTTGAAGCACACAATGCACATCTCTACGCTGTTCTGCACCATATCTATAGCCCAGGGCTGAAAATGAACATTTCTATATGTCACTTCAGATAAACAGATTTGCCATTACTCGGACATGTAATTTTACAGACGGGACTGAAACCGGATCCTGTCCATGTGGTTGTTGCCACAGAAGCAAACCCATAAACAGATCTGAGATACTATACTCTTTCCCGGGATTCACCTCTTGGTATGCAAAAAGTATTCCGAATTGCCTATTTCGTGGCACCATAAGTAGTGGATGGCTGGCAGACTTTAGCCTGGGGAGCCAGCACACAGCGCTGGCCCATAAGTAGCGGCCCATCCTTAAAGGGTATTTTTTGGTACAATATATACTTACAAATATAAAAAGCAAGGCTATTTTAGTGTTGCTTATTCAGTGGTGCTTTATTATTACAAATGATAATTAATGAAAATAAATAATACAAAAAAATCAAACCTCACTTTATATTGCATTTTATTTTATATGTTCATTTCCCTTACAGCACCTTTTTCTTTACATACCTGGCTGATTATAATGGGGTATATATTTATATCATATTATTATTATTATTATTATTATTATTATTAATAATAATTTTTATTTATAGGGCGCCACAAAGTATCCGTAGCGCCGTACAAGGACAAACAATGGCACAGTACAAAGTGAAACAGCACAGTACAAGTAACAGTAAGCACTATAACTCTGGGGGCTCAGGCACAGCATGAAAGAGAGGGAGGGAGGGGAAAAGTGAGTATAGGCAGGTAACTATGGCCCAAGAAGGTGGGCACGGATGACAGGTTGAGAGTCACTGAGGGGAGTGGAGAGAAGCGAGATGAGACAGAGGGCAGAGGGACCGAGAGGAGGTGAGCTGAGTAGCTGGAGAGCGCAGATAAAAGTGATGGAAACAGGAGGTAGGAGAACCCTGCTCAAAGGAGCGAACAATCTAAAGGGAGGGGAAGACAGACAGACACATGGATGAGACAAAGAGACGGGAGAAACGGAGACAGAGTCGAGGAAGGGGGAGAAGGGAAGAAGGGATGAGAAAGAGAGGTAGCCGACCGGTGGGAATTTAGCCATGAAACGCATATTATAGCAATTGATTATATAATATTTTTCTATTACAGTACTGAGCACAGGGGATGATTTATAAAAATGCAAAAAGCCCTCTTGTTTTACAAACTGATGTTTTTGCCAGCAAAAAGGCTTGAGCAGAGCATCGGGTGTCAATCTGATACCCTGGCCCAGAACTGGATTGAGGCACAGAGGAAATTGGGGCACTTAAGACAGGGGTGCTCCTATGATGTAACATGGTTATTATTTTAGACACATTTAAACACATACACAGGTAATACTAAGTGCACCACTTTTATGTGCACTCAGCTCTGCCTTCACGAGCAGTACAGTGTGAAGCAGGTGTGAGGGGATGGGGTGCTACTGGACTGAGAACTTTTTATTCATCACCCATTTCTCAAAGTTTAATGTACTTTTTAATCCTTGGCCCAGTCTATACAAGTATAGTACCCAGTATATACAACAGAGCATCTGTGTATTATTAGTTCAAGTTATTATGTACATTTTGCCCTTGCTATTACCTGCAATATTGCATGTATTAGAAATAGAAAAAATATTGCCATATTGTGTGAAAATAACAAGACAGCATGAGTCATTTTGCTTGTGTTAGCTAAAGTAATTACCATTTGTCTCAAATGTCCATTGTTATGGGGCTTAGATTTGGTTTGTAATCAGAACACTGTCTCAATATGAAGGCTATTGTATAGAAATGTAACATCTCCATGGAAAAGCACTTCAGGGCTTAAATTCCACCTCCACAGGGAACCCTCAGGAGTTGAGTGAATAAGTTACCATTATTCCTTCTAACAATTACAACAAAAACAAAGTGTGCGTCCAGAGAGGATAATTATTAATTTATTCAAACTTAAAATCCCTGATCGCACATGTAATATACAACTGTAAAAAAATTACATAAAGTGGCATGTATGACACTATATAAACTTGTGAATAATAACAATTTGGTGTCTGGCCAGTACAGCCTAAAAACACTGGATAGATATACACAATATCAAGCTTGTGTGCACGGGTGGTGTATAACAGAATTGATCTCACCCGTCTGTAGGATCTTTCTGTAATGAGGAGGTGAAATATGTATTTCTTAATCCATTAGAAGAAATAGTATAATGTTGTCCTGATAATAGTGATAATAGACAATGCGTGCAGGATGGCATCAATGATCGATCTCCTTGGAGATTCTCACAGACCTCCAGAGCGCTGAGGTAAAATTGTTCCGCTGTATATTTCACGATCAAAGGTGAGGTTATGATGTTTATAATATTAAGTCCCAGCTAATGGATAGACAAGTCTGAATCCACAACAATGTGACCGGACACGGAGATAACTTTCAGCTTGGAAAGTTGATGTGCCGAGATGCTAGCTTCTCTCGGATCAGCTGTCCGGTTAATTATTGGCAGCTCCACATACCCATTCGGGAAAGTAATATGGTCACGGTCCTTCTTAGTAATGTGAAATAATCTCCTGTAAGAGGATGATAATGGTAGTGGTAATAATACCTTCTTCTTCAAAAATAAATCCAGATGAAGGAATAAGTTCTCTAAAGAACTGTACTGGCCAGACACCGAATTTTTTTTATTTACAAGTTTATATAGTGTCATACATACCACTTTATGTAATTTTTTTACAGTTGTATATTACATATGTGAGATCAGGGATTTTAAATTTGAATAAATTAATAATTATCCCCTCTGGACGCACCCTGTGTTTTTGTTGTGATTGTTATATGTATGGAGATTGGCTATATCATACAGGTAATGCGACATAGGGATATATCATTGCTTTTATAGGAATATATACATGGTTGTAGCATAATAAGCACTTCTGTTTTCTAGTACCATTATTCCTTCTGTTTGCTCCCTATTGTCCATTAGTGAGCTTTACAGTCAGCCAGGAGTGGGACCCAGCAGAGGTCACCCGAGGAAGGACACCTGGGGAGGTAGGGGAGGGAGCTGGATAGTGTGAGAAGCCTACCAATCAAGACCTTTTGAAACTCCCCTGGTCAGGCAGTTCCCAAGGTGGGATTAGGAGGTGATAAAGGAGGCTACCCCGGGAGCTGGACATGTGTGTGACTGATTTTGGCCAAGAGGTTATGCTCTGCCAGAGATTCGCTATGAAACATATCCCACTGGATTTTTTTGGACTAAGTTCCTCACTTGTTATGGGGGGCGTGCTTTACATATCTCACTGGATTTATTGGGACTGATTTCCTCATTTGTTGGACATGCTATTGGATTTTTTTTAACTGATTTCCTCACTTGGGGCCCGATTCATCAAAGTTCGCAAACGCATACGCATCTGCCTTGCATACTTTGAGTGACGTAAACCGAAATAAGCACCTCAAACAGCAAAAACACACCCCCATGTGGTCTAACTGACGGAAATAAGCAGCGCAAACGTTAGAAAACACACCCACCTGCGGATCTTTAAACATGCTACACGCATAAGCGACGGCTCTCAACTGATTGACGACAAGCCAAGCACTGCAAACCTCATGCCCACTGTGGGAGGGACCAACAGTTTGTTTACACACAACACAACATAAATGCCTGGGGCTTATTTTTACGACATAGCTCTCTACTCATTAATCACTGACAAATAACAATGATGTGCAACACTCTGGATGGTTGTTTTTCCTTTGCTACTAATTAACCTAATACACACTTGTAAAAAACACATTGCTCACGATCTGTGTTTAGGATTTCTTCGATTTCAAGTCGCCGTATAGTATGCAAAATGCATTCACATGGCTACATTAAAAACACATGAATAACGAATGTATTAAAATGTATGTGATGTGAATACATCTTTGCCTTTTCAGCAAAATGAATGCATAGCATACTCTTCCATAAAGGATACACACAAGAGTGTATACAACCTCCACACAGAGGAAGGGTTTCTGTCTGGATTACAACTCAGGAATGACTGTATGCAAATGGGGACAGCTACCCGCTACCCCAACCTGAGACATGAAAATACACAGACAACACCAACAATACAGCATGCGTGCTACACAGACACCTCACACTTAATACTACTCTACATTATTCACACAAATTACTTACAAAATACCAATATCACAGGTAGCTCACTGGTTAGCACTTTGGACTCACAACACAGCAGACATGAGTTCAAATACTGAGCATACCCATAACTAATGTGTGGACTGGAATCATTATCCTAACAAGAAATGGGACACAATGCTTTCTTTTTTTATTTTGCATTTGTTATACACACTCAACCATATTGTAAAATATGCCCTCTGATTTATACTGTATTGAAAGTAAATATTTATTTGGAGGGAAAATCCAAGAAGCCTCATGGCCTATACTTCACATGCACAGTATTAGGTGCATGCTGACATTGAGTATTCTAAATGGACTAAGAGGGGGGGGGGGTGTTGTAGGTGACAGCTTCCTTGGAGGTAAATGCAACATTGTCAGCAAATAGACTTTCATCTGGATCCATGGCGTACACGTTATGTCATGTACTCAGCTCTATCCAAACAGGCTGCTCTCCACACTCCAGTACCATGGTCCTTTGCCTCGCTTGCACTTCTGCCTTACACCATTGACGCCACTTCTGGGTACACTTTCGAGGCTCTCTTCAATGTGTCACTGGCTTTGCTCTGTTACTTGAATGTAACCTTGGACTATCACTACAATGACATATGTATTTGGGGGAATTGGTAACTAGCTAGAGCGTTTGACATTTTTGGATTTTATCTTGCACACAGGGCCTACAGATGCAATACCTCTTATAGGGGTGGCTTGTTCGTGGAGGGCACATGTTACTTTTGGATAACATGCAAGCAGCTAAAGAAATCCTTTTGTGCTATACAAATGATGTTATAAGCAAAACATCTTTCTTCATTACTCTTTTCGGACTATTATTTATACCCACATGTTGTGTAATGAGATGAATAAAGACACACACACCAAGGTTTGTTTTTTGATAAACGTATATATTTGTACAACGCAACAATGTTTATGAACTATTTACATCATAAAAAAAAATAAAAATTTTTTATCATTGAAATGACCCCCAGTACCCCAATTTGAAGCGAATGTTGGCTACAATATTTGCCAAATGTAGGTGGAGGCCTTCCAGGTCGTCCGCTATTTCACCCATGTGGGCCATAAGTTCTGCTGCGGTGGGTGGTGGTGGAGCCCAATTGGCAGCTTCCTCAGTGGGTGCTGAAAGAAATCAGAAATTAAACATTACATACATGGATACATATTTCATCAAACAGACAGGATTTACTAGAGATGTTTACTGTTACATTACTTCCAAAAGTTATGCCTCTGGCCACAAAACCATTTGCACGCACATTAGACATTGAGAAGGCATTCGAATCAATGTACTAAATTCTGGTGAGCCACAGGGAGAGGGCCATGTACAGGGTTGTCTTATCCAGCATTATTGGCCCCAGGTCTATGCACTACATGGGCCACTACCTATATAATCACTCACAGGAATTCCAACGATTTTGGTGTATATTAGATTTTATAAACAAGTCATTAATATACTGACGAGTTGACCAGGCTAGCGGCCACATTTTTTTGCCCAATGCCCTGCGTGCCCATGTGTTAAGATGGCTATGGCTGTGGTTTGAGTGTTTAATGCGCCTAAAATGTATAGGCAGATATTATAAGTGTTCAACCTGTGGCATTTAAGGCACCATTTAATCAACATATGTCACAGCAGGGATTATGTACAAGTATAATGCACATGTCAATCTTATATAACTATGTCCATCACTTATCGCAAATACTTACAATCTTCCAACTCCACTGCCTCTTGGCTGCCCGATGTGGAGTCCGCAAAATCCTGGGGCTCCCGGTCAGCCTGCTCCTCGTCCTCCTCCACCGCTGCTGCCACTGGCACCGGCACTGCCACCGCCTCCTCCTGCTCCTCCACTGCCATTGCCACTGGCACCGCCTCATCCTCCTCCTCCTCCTCCTCCTCCTCCACTGCCACTGCCTCCTCCTCCTCCTCCTCCACTGCCACTGCCACTGGCACCGCCTCCTCCTCCTCCTCCTCCGACACTGGCACCGCATCCTCCTCCTCCGATGACAGTGGCACTGCCACCGCCACTGGCTGCTGCTCCTCCTCCTCCTCCTCAGCTGCCTGCGCCTCGACGAATGCCCGGCGGCATTGGCGGCGTTCCCAGCGTGCCCGGTCTGTTTGAAAAAAGGAAATATAAACAAAAGGACATGTTAACACAATCACCATTTGAAAAAAATTATAGTATTTTGACAATCAGGTGATCATACATATTTAATCAACTTTACATTGTCAGCAGGCATAAATATTTGCTACTAACAATGCAAGGAGGTAAACATGATGAACACAAAGCATTTCACATGACTTGTCAGCCCAGCACAGTGGTCTAGTGGTTAGCACGTCTGCCTCACAGCACTGGGGTCAGGAGTTCAACTCCCTGATGATAGTTTCATATGTGTGGAGTTTGGAGGCTTGCTCCATATTTGCATGTGTTGTCTACCACACTCCCCAAACATACTACTGGCCGCCTAATTAGATTTTGTTCACATTTGCCCGTAGTATGTTTTTTTCATGTAGGTGCTTTTAAGTCAGCAAACTCCCTTGGCCCTGGTCAATTAGTTCTCTCTTTACAGGACCACCGAATTAGTGGATGGAGGTCAAAATCTTTGAATGTTGAGTATACTTTGGAAATCACCCTTTGTTGGGAGTACCTTACAGTCTAAAAGAGTCTAAATAGGCAGTTAAGTAATGATTGATTAGCTATATCTAGCACACTATCTAATCTGTTTGCATCTTATGGGAGCTTGCAAAAATCAGTCTAAACACTAAGGTGTTTTGTCTTTGAAACGTGCCTTTTAAATCTTGACCCAATAATGACAACACATCTTCCACTCCAAAATGTTTTTAAGGTTAGACTAGCAAGTTACAGCACTCGGGTCAAGACTTAGAATGCCTGATTTCCTAAACCACACTTATTGGTAAAAATTGTCACACAAAAACATTTAGGGCAGTAAATGGATAGCACACAAATTTAGGACACAGGAGCCAAAGCTTATTGGGTGCACTGGAAGGGGCATGACCTTTATAGTGTGCTTGCACATTGTTATGTAGGCCATGTCAGGTGTTTAGGGTGAACATATTTACAAACATATAGGGCCTGATTCATGAAGGATCCTTAAACTTGAGAAACTTCTTATTTCAGTCTCCTGGACAAAACCATGTTACAATGCAAGGGGTGCAAATTAGTAATCTGTTTTGAGCATAAATTAAATACTGACTGTTTTTTCATGTAGCACACAAATATCAACTTTAAACTTTCGTGTACAAATAATCTATCAAGTATCTGTGTGCTAAATGAAAAAACAGTCAGTATTTAACTTATGTGCAAAACAGAACACTAATTTGCACCCCTTGCATTGTAACATGGTTTTGTCCAGGAGACTGAAATAAGAAGTTTCTCAAGTTAAGGATCCTTCATGAATCAGGGCCATAGAGCAAATATATATATATGTTGACTTTTTTTTTGCGATTAGTAGAGAACTCACTTATTCTGATCTCCCTACGGAGCTCCTCCAGAAGCTGGGGCTGGCGGCGCCGGAGATCGCTCCACCGCCGTTGTAGCTGAACGGTGCTCCGCCGAATGTTGTATCGGAGGCGGAGGTGTCTGCGGACCCTTTGATAGGCCCGCACCTTCACCTCGTTGGACACATACCTTCCAGGGGGGTACATTGTCCATACCCTCTGCAAGAACTCTCAACTCACGCCTGGTGAAAATTGCAGCCCTCATTTTGGTATAATGTCTATAACACAAAATAGGGGCCTCTGCGTTCCGATTGGTTTGCTGAGCACGTATGGGCGTGCTCACGTCACACGCGGAGCTTTCACACACCTGTGTTGTGACTCTGATTGTCTCTCCCACCAAGAACATGGCGGGCGCCTGCACTGAGACGAGTACAGTGTGCTCCGCAATTAGGAAGAAGAGTGTACACCTGGTTTATTAATTCAACACTCCATTTAAACCCACCTGTGCTTTGGTCTAGTGCCTGTTCATTCACTTTTTAGCCTGGATAGAGCACAATCAAGATTTCATTACATTTGGATGATTGGTCTAAGAAGCCAACAACAAACAGTAAGTACCAAACTAAATCAGAGATTGTAAGATTTTAGTATTTTTTGTGTTCTCCTAATGTAGCAAACGGTTTGCTCTGCAATAAAGTTTTCAGCCTACAGTATGCTAAGTTCTTTTGAACCTTATCCATAATCAAATTAGGAGGTTAGTTTTTTTTACCACATTACCTTTCCTTGCTTATAAAAATTAATTTGTTTTTTTTATTGCAGGCCATACCACGCATTACCCAGTTGACTATCAAAATATTTTTTGTCTTTTGTGCCAAACTTTGGAGACAAGTAAGTATAATAATTTATCTGAAATTTCTGGATAGTGCAAAAATATTTTTATCTCCTAATGTAGCAAACTGTTTGCTCTGCAATATGTGTGGCCGGAATGTAAAAAAAACTGGTAAGCAAAGGGCCCCTGGCCTCACATTTAACATGTAAAGTTTTCAATAGTAGCCTACAGTATGCTAAGTTCTTTTGAAACTTATCCATGTTCAACGGCATAATAACTAGCTCATTGCATTGATGGACACATGGGTCCAAATGTATACACTTATTTTGCCCACATACCTCCACAATTGCATTTGGAGTACACACTTAAGTGTGTTGCTGGCTGATTTGTAACCAAATAATAATAATTACACAATATAGGGTTTGCAACTGAGTGATATCCTTAATTTTGGTGTGTTGCTAACCTGTAAACCAATTTTATGGTTTGAAAAGTGAAGAGTAGTAGTAGTAGTAGGAGAATGTTGCTATAGTATTTGACTAATATGTCAGTCAAAATGCAGTGGTCAAACTAAATGGCCGTTAAATAGACAAACCACAATGTTTATTATAATAAGGGGCATGTGTTTTAGACCTAGTTAGAAGTTTGTGAAATTGTACCTTATGTAGGGGGTGAATGTGCTTAGATTCTGTATCACCACCTGACTGTGTGCATTGCCTATAAAGACACAACTTATCTTTGAAATAGGAATATGTCTGATGCTGGCTCAAGTAATGTGGAGGCACCAGGGCTGCCAACTAGGCGTAAAAACAATTTCATAGAGGAGGAGCTGGAGGTGCTAGTAGAAGAGGTTCTGGCGAGGTTCCACAGTGGGAACCGGAAAATAACCGGACGCGAGCGCCAAACGCATTGGCAGGAAATCACAAGGCTCATCAATGAAATATCTCCATATGAGCGTACAAAGGTTGAAGTACAGAAAAGGTACGAATTAAATTTAAAAATATTAGCCCTATTTAACTTTACTGACTGTGTCTATTTGTCAAATAATATATATAGATATCGCTAGAGATAAATATGGATATTGTGACATAGTAGCATTAGTCACCTGTGAGGTGAAATCACCTTGTGACTCCAATGCATTTGTTGATCAGGCCCTTTGTTTTCAGAAACTAACACCATGGCCCTTGGTCACATTGACATAATAGGTTTACCACATTATACGCGCTTCAAAAGAGCAAAATCTGTATTACTGTATGTGAAGGTTAAATTGGTGTGATTAGCAAACGTGCAATGTATTTTATTGAAAAATGTGTCATTTTGAGTTGAAGGTACTATGTGAGGCAATAATGTTTGTCTATTCCACAGATGGGCAGACTATAAAGGACGCCTGAAAGCGAAGCTTGTTGAGATTCACAGGCATGCTCAAGGCACTGGTGGGGGGCCTCGACTACGTACTATTTTAACACCCCTCGAGGAGCGGGCGAGGGCTGCAATAGCCCTGGTGGAGATAGTTGGGGTGGGCGACATAGACACTGGCTCTAGCCCATCCCGAACAGGAGAGGCCGCTCCACTAGGTACATGATGAGTTTGCTTACTTAATGTCTGTAAAGCTTTGTATCTGTCTGAGTAAAAGTGTCAACTCTCAGGATGTGTGTGTGAAGGTAAACTTCAATTGCACAATGTGTTTGCCTATCACATAGTAGGAAATTAAATTTACACACTGAAGACAAATGGTCTCAATATGTAGGGCTCATCCTAAAATGTCAGACCATAAGTGGCAATGTTTGTATTTGGGGAGCGGAAAGGGCTGCTAGCACATTCAAGGGAAGATGACACTTTACCAATGCTACATCACGCGTTGTAAGATGTTTTTGCCAATATAATATCGCACCTTACTCATTGATTCTAATTACTTTATTTTACTTATTATCTCTCTACAGCATGTGAGCAGCAGGTGCCTGCTTCACCAGTGGATGATGAAGTTGCCCGTGATGTGGAGGAGCCTCAGCTGCCTCCAGCTGAATATGTAAGGCAGCGGACACTCGCACACGCAGCCCAAAATCTTAAAGACGTCACTCTTGCACAGAATGTTCACCTGTCACAAATATCAAGCACTGTCCAACACACGGATCAGCAAATCACCAGTCTCACTAACACACTCTCCGATTTCATGAGCACACACACCTTTTTACTGACGACACTCGCCACCAAAATGGATAATTTAAATACTTCAGTGACAAATATTGCAACACTCCTGGGTGATATCTTGCATGCCCACTCCCAACGCACCTCCGGCACAATCCCTTTACCCAGCTCAGATTATTTGTTCGGCAGCCCCCATACCCAGTTGTCTGTCGCCTCCGCCCTCCCTGATGTGTCTGTCGCCTCCGCCCTCCCTGACCCCGAACTATGTCGTCTTATGTGTTTAGCCTTTGCTCGTGGCTATGGCCAATCCCCTGTTGTGCCCACTTCCCCCTCGCCTGTCGTGGCCCCATCCCCATCCCCTGACCCTGCACCTTCACCTCGTCGGACACAACCCGCTTGCCTTGCCCCATTGCTGGTTCCTCTGACTCCTCTACATCACGGGTGACAAGAAGTCGGAGTAGGGGAGCCTCCCTTCCAACCCCCTTTAAAAAGACACGGAAAAAATAATTTGTATTGTTTTAACCTAATAAATATAGTTTAATATATGACGAAAATATGTATATATTTTTTTTTTGTAATAAAAAAATTCCTACTACTGAAATGTGTATTTATTTTGTACGGCAGATTCCATAATGTTTTTTTTAATAACAATACTTGTTATCAAGTCTAACCAAAGTATAATCTCCAAACAAACTGGCTGATTCATTAACGTATTCAAACAAATATGTATCTAATATCAGTGTGCTGACCAAAACCATGCCATGGCCCTGATTGAGTAATGAACCTAGATGTCAAGGATACATATTTCTGAATGCTGCTCAAAAGCCTTTTAAAATGCAAGTGGTGCAAATTAGCAATAGGTTTAGAGCACGAAAAAAAATAAATGTCTGTATCCTAATGTACCGCACAAATACTTGATAGCTTATTTGTACACTGAAATGTTCATGTCAGGTAGAACCTCTCCTACCCCAAAATTACATCTCCAATGACATTTTTGGTTTACATCCCCCTCCAAACTCACATGCTTTGCCCTTGCTTAGTTACTTTGTCTTACCTTTCCAGAATGATTCTGGCCCATGGTTTGCTGAAGAAGACTTAAACAAGAAGTGTATCAAGGTAAGCTTCTTAATGCTTTTGCCACAGTGTTTCTTTATTTGCCTGACTAAATAATTGCAAACACAACGTGCAACTACAGTGCCCCTTTAGAGGTAGGGCAAATCATTCTGTCAAGAAAGTATTGCATTTGCAAACTGTAACCTGACACAAAGGAGCCACAAAAGACAGGTGTTAAGGTAACCAAAATAAATTTAATTTTTTTTTTTCCCATGATGGCACAGGACAAATATTGTTAACTACTATTTTGTACAGATAAGAATCTGTGCTAATTCTAAAAATCTAATAAGGGATTTGTATTTAAGAATAGTGCTAATGCACAGTGTGTGGTACACTGGACGTCACTTAGCATAACAGTTGTTTACATGTAACCTCATGACCTTATTGCACTAAGCACATATAGGTTGGGTCTCACATTTGGATCTTAGGTGCACTTACCCCATCAGCCGCTGTCATATCACGGCTACCTGGGTGCCTTCTGGTCGTCAGCAACATTCCCGTCCTCCACAGCTCCGTTTGTAATCAAACACACACTGTTTGTTCTGCTGCATGTGCACAGGCATCTTGGATGCAGTCAGGTGATCATTCCAGATCAACCAGATTCAGCACCTGTGATCCCATTAAGTGCTCAGCCAATAGTTGCTTGGGACAAACTATTTAAAGCTGCTGCTGTGATCTGTTCATTGCCTGAACAACACACTTCTCTCCAGTGGAGAGTTATTGGCCCCAGTGTTTCTGGCTGCATTACAAAATCAATGTTTGTGTCTACATTCTCAGACTGCTCATTCCCCTGCTAGATTGGACAATCAGCAAGAACATGAGCAGGAAGATCATCCAGGCTGCTCTGTTCAGATTCAGACCTGCTGCAGGTAATCCCAAGGGTCCCTGATTCGGATCAAGAAATACAGACTAACGTGACAGTTTGACACACTATAAGGGTGTATGTAGTGCTGTGTGTCTGACTAATCATGTAAGATGCAAATGAAAAAGCTTGGAGTATAGATATGGTTTGGTCAGGCAAAGAAGCACACTCTGTAATACAAGTAAGTAGACTCCAAGAGGTAGTTTGTCCACCAAACTCCTCTATCCTGTAAAGACTTTTCCAAACTCTATGATCTGATCCCCCCAATCCATGATAGTTTAAACCAATCTGGAACCTTGAATACATTATTATAACAAACAGACCCTAGAGTTTCTTACGTAATGTACACTGATACATTCATTGTTAAAGTGGGCACGTCCCTTGGATTTGGCTCCCTTCCAGTTTTGGAAAACATTTATGCAAGGCCAAGCTATTTTATATAACGGGCAACATATTATCATTTGAAGCTTGGTATGTTGTGATTTCTTGCCAATACAGACACAGGTACCCATTGCACACGTTCACCCTCTATAAGCCAAAAAAACTGGATGCCTCACCTAACAATGTAAACATCAACAATATCTACCAGACATTTATCCCTCAAATTACTGTGTGCTCGGCCCAACACTCTTGGATTAGATCAGGGGTGGGCAAACCTGTCCTCAAGGGCCATATCCAGTTCATGTTTTTAGGATTTCTGTCTGTAGAAACAGGTGGGATAATTACTGACCCAGCCAAATAGATTAACTCAGCTGTACATGATTAAAGAAATCCTAAAAACATGAACTGGATATGGCCCTTGAGGACAGGTTTGCCCACCCCTGGATTAGATGGTGGTCAAGGAATTTGAACATGGAGCCATAATCCTAAAGGGAGGATATCTGTACATTAAGGCTTTGTACTTCCCTTGCCCAAGGCATGGACAAATGCTGCAAATTATTGTTAACATTGACTAGCATGTTTAAACAGACATAGGTGGTATTACGACACACACTTTGAAGAGAAACAAAGGTGGAATGTGAATTTGTCACTACTTTTTACTTTCAGAGGGCAATCTACATGAAAATGGTATTGAGAATAAATTTCACATTTCTACACCACAATAACATTGGAGACCTACATTATCAGGTTCAGCAAACATGTCAAGTGACTGCTGCCTAACAATGTGTAATCAGACTAATGTAACTAGTTCTCATGTGGAGTATCTATGTTGGCTGTAAGTTTACATATAGCTGCCTTGACCAATTAGCAAACTAGGGGCCTGATTCATTAAGGATCTTATCTGTCATTTTTTGCTTATCTTAAGCTAATCCACTCTGTTCATGCTCAGAAAAGGGAGATAAGAAGCAAAATCCACTGCATAAGTGAAGAGTTTCTTACGTTAGGATGAAAATCCATCTTTGCTTCACTCTTATCTCCCTGTTTCTTCGTAACAATAAGCATCTTACCTTTTGCACAAGATAAGAAGATTACTAATGAATCAGGCCCTAGGTGATGGTATTATGGCCTTGTAGCAAGACTCCACTAGCTTAGTGCCCTAATGCATTCCCCATAATTGTTAGTGTGGGGTTTGTGTCTGGCATGTGGGTGTTGGACCACTTTGAAACAAAGTGCCACTAGCACAAGCGAAAAATATTGTTATCCCATTTGGCCAAGGGCCAAAAGTTGGTAGTGTGTGACCTGACACTGCTAACATTTTTGCTTTCTTTATATACATTTACCTGTAATGTGATGCCTATATTCCTACACACATCACATGTTCGCTCTAAAAGCTGAAAGTGTCCAAACAATTTACTACTAAGCACCAAACACACATACAAACCTCCACACTATAGACATTTTCTAAAACTATACATTTACCCCATTGAGCGTGTTTGTAGGCTATGGTGTGTCTGTGGCAAAGGAGAAAATAACCACACCTAGATTTCATATATTCATTTAAAATAAAACCTGTTCCACAATAGTTTTGAAAGCACTACACATGGATTTATGGGTATTAAAATATTAATCAGTGCACTGTAGTAATGGTACAAAATGGCATGACAACTGATTGCTGACACATTTGCAGCATAGGCTAGATTTATTACATATATGAATTCAAATGTGCTGACAAAAACAAAGCAAACAAGGTAATGGTCTGTGTGTGTAAAAGTTCCTTGGATTAAGAGATGACAATCTGGCCAGACTGAAGAGACATAAGCAGGCTTGGAGCTCTGGAGAAATTCAACAACATGTAGTGAGACACGAATTGCACAAATCCAAAATCCACGCCAACACACCCTGTTGAACGAAAGGCAACAAATTAATATGGCAATATTAGCTCAGACAACTTGCATTTTGATATCAAGAGATTGAGCAATGTATTGGCATGTGTAAAAAAAGCCGGTAATATTATAGTGAATAATAATGGCTTGTGTGTTTGGACTATACCTAGGATTCTGAATGCACTATTTGACTTAATTTGAAACACCAAACCCATATGTTACATAGCTAGCATCTGCCCATATGTTTTGTTTGTGCAACCACACATTGCAGGCTTAGTAACGATGACATTGTATGGAGCACACTCACTGGCCAATCACATTTTAGTGCAGATAGCACTATACTACTTACATTTGACAACACCCTTCACCATGGCAACATCCACCAACTCCAAAAGGAAGTGCAATGGCAGAAAAGCCAGCACTGCAGGCCAAGTGTAATCTAAAGGCTGTAGATATAAGAAAAACAAATAAAGTGTCAATAATGTGCACTCCAACACTATATGTGCTGATCAATAAACTGTAGAAAAACCAAACAATTATGTTGCCACATTAGGCTGTAGATTTAAACTACCCCATTAACGTGCATTTAGCTAAAGACATTAAGGCTAAACTTAGAGGCATGAAGCTATACTTTCTACACACATTGTAAAGGTAAAATACAGGTAGCCATGGTTTTTCCACTATTATTACACATATAAACCATTTCACTAACACACCAGACCATGTCTATTCATATTCCCATTTTGAATTACCATACCTTAGATAATCAACCCTTGACTAAGCTTGCACATGATTTGACCACTGATCTTTTAAATGTGAAGATATTTATGTTTTGTTCCAAAAATAACCAAAAAATACATTGACCCCTTACATTGTAACATGCTTTGTCCACTAGAACAGTTACTTATTTTTTATCCTTTGCTCTCCTTAATGACTCAAGCACAGAGTGTTAATGTGTCTTTAAGGTAGGGTCTGAAAAACCACACTTCAAATAAAGGTATTAGAAAAAGAAAAAAACAAAAAAAAAAACAGTATGGACATTCTTAATGCAAAGTGTTTTAACAAGGGGTATGTAATAAAACAATATCTGGTTTCTACTTACCACACACACAGACAAATGTGGAATGTCAATAAGCAAGCACTATACACCCAAAAAACACAATCCAGGACCAAGATCTGTGGGGGGAGGGTAAACAGGTACAAAATAAATCAATATAGATGGATAATCTTTATGTGTGTCACTACAGTCGAGAGGTATCTATGCAGAGACACATCCCAGGTCTACACAGTTGCCTCAATATTCAAACTCTGCAGCTAATTAAAGACTTTTCCACTAACCTTCAACATAAAATTCTTTACCATTAGGACCTTTCAGCATAATTTTCTCTCTGTATCTCACCAATATCTTTTCCAAAAAATAAACATGAGTGTTGAGCAAGGTACAGCAATAAACTGCAGAGATTATGAAACATTTCACCATTAAGGGCTACTTACCCAGAACTGTGAATCTCCCAACAACACAGAAAGCCAAGCAAGGCATTTTTAAGTAGCACTGTAATTAGTGAATTAAATGCAGGTGAGTAGGCCGGAGAGTATGCCGGACACGTCATTAGGAGCACGCAGGTGCATTCTAATTAGCCAAGTGTGGTTTTGTGTAAAAGTGACCTGACATGTGAGCAACGTTTATTTTCTGTAGGGTAAGTACAGATTATAACGATTATTACAGATGTCATTAATGAGCTAAGCTGTTAGTGTTGTGGCAATAGTATGGGTAAAATAGTTTTAAGTACAATTATATGACGTATGATTCATTTGCATGTGCTACATTTAGATGTGCCATGATAGTGTAGTGGTTATGTATTTCACCCACCAATACTAAGTGCAGAAGTTCAAGGCCCCAGGTCAACCCTAAGCACCAAGTGAGTTAATAAAACACATTATTAAGCATACTCCTAAAATTAAAAAAATATATGCAACTGCTTGTATTTAGCGTACGATTCACAAACGCGCTTAATTCACGTTTGTTTGGTGACATTTTTGCAGCTCCTGCTGCTTTAGTAAAACAGTGTTTTTATTCATGTGTGTGTTTATCTAGGGTTAATATTTTAATACCACGTTATCCATCATGCTGTTCATATTAATTGCAACATGGCCAATTTATCAGGCTTAAGACAGCCATTCAGCTGTGCTAACTAGTTAATGTGCAGTTTGGTGTTGGTGTTTCAATGTGAAATATACCTTAGTGAATAAAGAAATGAGCTTGCAACAACAAGGTAATGAGTTTGAACCCTGAATGATGCGTGTATGTGGCTAACCTTGGTATATTTACAAGTTTGAGGGTATTTATTCCACTCTGTGACTTAGTATATGTTTTGGTGTGTAAGGTGGCTATATGTAATGTTCAACAGTGTTATCAGCTACAACACAGCAAAGCAGTTGTTGGCAAAGACTTTGGATTTCAAAGACATAGGAATTCTTTAGTGGAAAAAGCTAAGTGCTCCACCAAATCAAATTGTAGAAATGGGAGCAATAAATGTTCTATTTTTGATTTGTATTTATCAACATGGATATATTTCGATATGCATACATTGTGACTCTGCATGCACCAAATCTTTCTGGGTATAATATTTCCAAGTATTGCCATCTTTCCCCATGTTTTAAGGGAAACAACTTATGCTAGAAGTTGCTGGTCATCTTTAATTTGTATTCTATTCCCTTGACATCACCACTTGTACAGTGGTGTAGTAGTTAGGCAATCCACCTTGCAAGCTTGCTACGTGGGTTCGAGTCCTCACCAATTCTCTCGGCTCTTAGGGATCATTAATATCCTTACACTATTTGTGTTGCAGTTAAAAGTGTCCCTGTGGTAATAGTACACTTGTTTTAAATTTGCATAAATCATGTGTGTAAAACCCTAAAATATAGTTTCGAGTTATTATATGTCTATTAATATTATTTGTTATTGCAAACGCACCATCACCAACTGTCAAATCAGGCATGTAACATATTGAGACTAATGATATTGGTAATTGTTCAGAATGGTTGGAGATTTATAAAAAATATTTATGACAAAGTCTTTTGTTTGGGAGACATTTTACATAAAATGAAATAATTACCCATGCAGTGTGCACAACAATTGCGGCAGTGGAATGAATGTGGAATGCACTGAGGCAACCATTCCGGCAGTGGAATGAATGTGGAATGCACTGAGGCAACTATTCCGGCAGCCGAAATGAATGTGGAATGCACTGAGACAACCATTCCGGCAGTGGAATGCACTGTGAACTGGATTCCCCCCATAATGCTGAGAAGATATGTGGCTAGCATACCAAAGTGCAGTGTACAGGCCTATAAAAGCCAGTCCTCTTTACTGAAGAGGCAGTAAGCAGCAGAGGGCGCTCTTTTCAGCTAACTAATTCCGGCATTCCGGCAGTTCCGGATTGAGGCCAAAGGGCCAAAATAACATCAAACATGTTGCACTTGCGAATTGCATTGATTAGAAAGGTGTATGTAAAGAAAAAAGGCTTAATTTACACAAACATACTAATGGAACATTTGTAAGATATCTAAAATCCCAATAAATATTTTTTTTTTATAAAAAAAATAAAATGGCAAAAGCAGTCTGTATTGATATGTATGTATGTTGTGCATATTTCGTTTTGCGTTTAAAACGCAAAAGATGCTCCTATAGGCGTTTAATAGTTGTTTTAGCTAGTTGTATTGGAGTTAAACATGACCCTGGCCTTCCTTAACTTTTGTGAAAGATTTGAGACAGGAGTGACGTCAGTTTCACTCATCTGGCCAGAGGGAACGCCTACTATTCTCAAGTGAAAAAGCATAACGCCTACTTTACTCAAGTACTATCTCATCTCCGCCCAGTCCGCGCCTACTCTCCGCCCATTCCCACCCATTTGTTCTCAAGTGGTCAGCAGTCATCTCAAATCTATTTGCGTTGGAGTTTGAGATTGAGTTGACTTTTGAGAGCTGTATCTGCCGTGATTGTGTAGCGTATGTGGCGTTTTGCGCAGCTTAAGTGTTGTTTCGCGCATGCGCAGAGCCATTTAGCAGATGCGTATGCGTTTGCGAACTTTGATGAATCGGGCCCTTGTTGGAGCTACTTTTCTTAAGGGGACCATGCTGTATTTAATCCTGTTCTGCAGAATAAATCATCCTTCTATTTTTCCTCTAATACCGTGTCTGTGTGATTTGGGAACCACGCATTTTCACAGCAGGACATACCTCACAACTGTCCTTGCAGTTGATCCAAATCCTGACTAAGCAAGACAATCACTCAAATTCTGGACTGCACCAACCACATTCAGGACAGTTGGTAGACTGTCCTGCTCTCTCCTACCTGTTCTTGTCTCTTTCACTACTTGTGACTGCTGGTGTCTGTAGTTGCTGCTTATCTGGGTCTTGGAATGTTGCTGGCCTGATTTGAAAAAAAATGGGTACATGAAACTTATAAAACTCCAACCAGGCCCAGCATTAAATCAATAGCACCCCTGTTATACAATTAGGCCTCCCTTCAGCCTCAACATTAAATTAATAGTATTGATATTTAATAATTAGGGGCCTGATTCATTAAGGATCTCAAATGAAGAGGATACTCATTTCAGTCTCCTGGACAAAACCATGTTACAATGGAAGGGGTGCAAATAAGTGTTCAGTTTTACACATAAGTTAAATACTGCCTGTTTTTTCATGTAACGCACAAATACTTGATAGCTTATTTGTGCACTGAAATTTAAAGTTGATATTTGTGTGCTACATGAAAAACAGTCAGTATTTAACTTATGTTTAAAACAGAACACTTATTTGCACCCCTTCCATTGTAACATGGTTTTGTCCAGGAGACTGAAATGAGTATCCTCTTCATTTGAGATCCTTAATGAATCAGGCCCTAGATCTATTTCCCTTCAACCAGCCTTGACATTAAATTAATAGCATACACATCTAATAAAAAGATCCATTTCTCTCCAAAAGTCACAACATTAATTTAATAGCATTTCCATTTAAGAAATAACCCTATTTCTTTCCCTCCAAACAGCCCCAGAAATAAATTAAATAGCATTCACAATTAATAAATTGGTTGGGTATGGTTTTTCGATGGTGAAAATTCTGACAACGAGGAGACCTACAAATAAAATGTGAATTTAGGGAAAAACGATTTTAGTCTAAATAGACTTACCTTAAAACTGGCACTGCACATCTCCGATGCACCAGCATGCTGATCGCAACTTCCTCCTAATGAAGACCTCTCCGGCACTACTCTTTACCCTTAGATTGTATGCTCCTCTGAGCAGGGCCATCTCTCCTCCTGTTTCCACCACTTCTAACTCTGCTCTCCAGCTACTTAGCCCTCCTCCTCGAGGGTCCTCCACCCCACGTCCACTCTCGCTCCCTCCTCCCCCCTGGGGGTCTCCCTGTCTTCCACGCCCTCCTTCTTGGGCCCATCGTTTGCGGATCCTTCCTCCCCCTTCCCCGCCCTCTCCAGCTGTGCATTGAGCTTATTGAGTTACTGTGCTTACAGTTTACTGTACTGTGCTGTCTCCCATTGTATTGTAATTTGTTTGTCCCTGTACGGCGCTACGGACACCTTGTGGCGCCTTATAAATAAAAATTAATAATAATAATAATACTCTTTGATGTCATTGCGACTTGTATTAATGTTCATTTTTTATTTGTAAGTCTCCTCGCTGTTAGAATTGTGTTAATTGTTTTAACAATTACCACCATAATAAATATACCTATTTCCTGCAACCATCAAATAATTTTAAATAATTAAATAATTTTTATTCACATTTAATAAATAAATCTTATTTTCCCTGAACAGTGCCACATTAAATTAAAGGTCGAATCACCCCATGATAAATTGATAGGCCTCACTATTAAATTAAATAGCCCCATTAATAAATTAAATTGCCCCACCATCACCCCACAAACAAAATAGCGACCATTAATTAAGCTAAAAGCGAAAAGGAAGTTCTGAACAAAAGGGCAACTGCAAGTATGCCTATCAATTGTTCTAACAGGCTGGCATCGATGGGCCTCCTAATCAGTGATCAGTTGGGATTTTGTGCACTTTTTTAGGGCGTTAGATATTAAGAACCCCTTGGTCCAAACAGAAGAACCGAAGAAGCGAGCTATGAATGATATGCCAGCTAACAGAGAGGCCATAGACATTTTAGTAATGCCCTCCTGGTATCAGGATCATATAAAACCAGTATATCGTCTATCTGACCTGCTTCACTCTGGACCAGCGACATCAAGAATCCTAGCTAACACTGCTAGGTCGCATGATACACTCTTCTGGTACATGAGGTCAAGGATGATTCCGTGTCAACAAAGCTATTGCCAGCTGCAGTGAAGCACTCTGCCTATTGATGCACTACTTACTGCTATGTTTGTCACACCAGAAAACCACCTGTTGGCAGCGGACGTGAACCACTATTGGAAATTGCTCCAGAACCAGCAATTTCTGAACTAGGCTGCTTCATCACCAAGACTCTGGCCAGGGAGTGGAGCACCATTTCCCACTGAATGAGGCCCCAAACCCCATTGAGTCTGATGCATCAATATGTGTTCAATTATTTGTTGGAAATCTAACCTTAAAACTTATACATTTTCTTTGAAATTTGCCAGGATTGTCAACCAAATATGCAAGTCTATAATTTAATGGTGAGTTAGGAACTGCGCTCTTGGGTAGATTTGGGGATAGGTAGTTGAGTAAAGCTCAAATACGGTGGTCTGTGCCCATCTTAGGAAAGCAAAGTAGAAAAATTGGAGCTTGCAGATAAGAAGCACCGTGAAGAACCTATAATCACCACCTCTATACTGATTCTCGAGAAACAAGAAACACCTGTGTAAGGGTTTGGAGTATCTAGCTCTGTCACTCTGTATTGCAGTGTTACATATGAATGATTTCCTTTATTGGCATTGCATAAACAACATGGACTAAGGAAACACAATGAAAAAGCAGGGATCTTAATGAACACCATGCCGATAAGAACCACTTCACCCTAGCTGAAGTTTGTCTACTGACTGATATGAGGAACCTGCAAGATTGTTTGGCCTGCTATTTCTACTTTGATCAAGAAGGAACAAGTATTTTTCTCTACCACTGCATATCACAGTGTTACCCTATGCATGTTTTCCTTTTCTTCTATCGATGATAATTCAAAGATTTGGGACCAACAAGCTTTCAGTTACTGGATGTTAAAGTTAACAAGGCTAGATACCCATTTCTCTCCAAGCAACATAAGGTCTGGAGACAAGTCTTCTAACTGCCAATAAATCAAGACTATTTTATTACACCGTTTTACTGTTTGGTATATAGATTAAGATTCATACGAGGTGCTTACTATCAATTGCCTTTAGCCTACACCCACCAGATCTTGCCTCCCCACTTGTGCATATTTACCAAGCTCCAATTTTTCCAAATATGTAAGTTCCCTTTAATCTTGTATAGCAGCGACACCCAATCATGTGGATGGGTGACCTCTGCAATTGCTATTTGCAGCTTCCTGCAAAACACTTTCCGCATTGGTATAATTTTGCAAGCCAAAATAAACTACCCAAAAAGCGAGTGTATTTGTTGCAACTGAAGGGATTGCGACTGCAGAGCTATCTGATTCAAGCAAACAATTTTTTTAACTTTAGCAGAGGGCAATCTACAACATCCTGCTGACGTGTCTATTTCAATAACCAGAAAAAGCAGACAAGTCACGGGACCCTTTGTTTTATCGTGCGCGACTGGAACCCACAACACATAAAACAGAGACTTCATCACGTAATCCATCCACGCAATCTGAGGAGTCTGCCTGTCCAATAAACAGAAAAGCATCTAGGTAGTGAGGGACGCCTGCTTGACCAGTTTCTACTTGTATACACCAATTGAGGAAGGAGCTAAACCTTTTGAAGTAGGCAAAATAAATTGAATACCCTAAAGCCCCAGATGGAATCCTGATGCAAAGACAGGAAGTGAAAAGCCAATTCTATATCTAGCTTTGCTAACAATGCCCCCACGCTGAATGACCTAACCAATTGCAGAGCATCTTTAAATGACTGATAAGTCACTGAGATCTCTTCGGGGCTTCAGCATCATTGATCGAGCTCCCCAGAGGATGCGTCAGATGCTGTGTCAATCAACATTTATAACCCCCTTTTTTGGGAACCACTCCAACTGGGGATGAGACTAGGGTGCAAATGGGCCTGCTATGCAGTCCATTACAACCTCTTTGTGCCCCTTAGTCACCAGTATATCAGGGAAAGTATAAGCGGATTTCAGATTCTTGTCCACATAGGCGTATAGCATAAATCTGTAGCCCGAAGCCGTAATTAAAGCTGTTAAATAGAAATTCTGCATGCCCTTGGTCTGGAAAAACGTGAAGCCATATTGCTAGCACTTGCATATGAACAGGTGAATGCACTTTATTAATTAGAACTTGTCGCAGCCTCGTTTCTCTCAGACCCTGCTTTGCATCTGGGGCAGACCTGCACAGGGTGCGCCCCATGGCAGACCGAGCAGGAGTGAATATATTTGAAGGCAAAGCCTTGCGAACATGTGATATTGTTTAAGGAGATACACTTATTGCTGGAGAGGAGGGAGGCACCGTGCCTCTCCTGGACTGGAAACCCGGTGTCAAGATCTGCCTCGCTTCCTCTGCAGCAGCTCCTGCCTCTGTAATTATTGGAATTTATTGTGTTCATTAAATGTCTCTCCGGCAGTATCTCTTATCTACCAGATTTGCTGCTATTGTGCTTGTTTCTTACTACTACTAGGAGTACTTTGCGGCACTAATAAATCACCAGCACCTGCCTGTCTCTCTACTTATACCTATCTCTTCTAGTTAACCTTGCTGTTCATTGTTGTTTTGTTCCCTTACCTATGGTTTGTTCCCCCTGCTGCTTCTGCAATCTCAGACTTCATATTCTGCTTCTACACCACTTTTCTGGATCTCTCTCCACCTATCGTTCTACCTGTGTCTGAAGTATTCTCTGTGCAGTTTCAGCTATATTGGGTTTGTACCAATTATCTGTATATTCTGAGTAATAAACACCTTTATGCTTCATCACATCCTGGGCTCCATAGCTGTGATTTATGTTGAAGCGTGACACCTGTGGGGCTGAACCGGTCAGACGAACCTTGTCCATCCATATTTCCACATCTTTGTAGCCGAACAGGATGTTTGTGTGTCTGCTGATATTGCGTTGAAAACGGTCATCATACTCTCTACATATCTATGGATTCTTAGAGTCATACATGGCCGTTATCAGGTGCAGATAACACCACACATCAATATTAGTGTCTAATCTGATTTTCAGGTAAATAGCTGCAAACGCACAGAAGCCAGTGAGCCAGTTGGTAAAAGACCTATATATATGTCGGTCACAGCTTTGTCTCATACTTTCTCCAGGCTACTGACTTTCCAGCAGTGAGTGGAATGGACCAAAGTGTCTCTTTCTGCAACCTTCAGAGATGTGGTACTGGTCATCAACACTTGGTACGGGCCTTCCCAACAGTCTGTTAAGCAACCTGAGCGTAAGAAATTGCGGATCATAACATATTCCCCAGGTTCAACATCATGACAGTATGTCTGCTCATTTTTATGAGATATTGCACAGTCACTTCATTATTGCACTTCAAATCGTCCTGTAGACTTATGTTCAAATGAGATTGTCTGCCAAAAAGTATCTCAAAGGGGGACAGATTAAGAGGAGGTCTAGGAGTGGTTCTGATGCTATGGAGGACTAGTGGCAAAGCTTTTGGCAACGCCAACCCAGTTTCAGCCATTATCTTACTCAGCTTGATCTTAATGGTACCATTTACCCTTTCCACCTTACCACTGGCTTGTGGTCGATAAGGAGAATGAAGTCTGCTTCTGATTTCCATAAGTTTACACATGTTCTGAAAGATATCACTGGTAAAGTGGGTACCCCTATCAATTTCTATGATTCTAGGGATACTGTATCTACACACAAACTCCTGAACAATTTTCTTTGCAGTGAAGACAGCAGTATTAGTGGATGTTGGATATGCCTCTACCCAACTGGAAAACACATCAGTACACACTAACACATATTTGAAATTCCTGCAAGGTGGTAATTGGATTTAGTCAATTTGTATTACCTGAAAAGGTCCGTCTGTAGGAGGGCTATGGGATGGCTCAGTTGGTATTGTCTTCCCAGTGTTTTTCCTCAAACAAGTAAGAGAAGACATTGCCTTCTTACCGGCCTGAGAAGAGAAACCAGATGCACACCAGTATGCTCTCACCAGTTTGCACATACCCTCTTTATCCAGATGAGTCAGCCTATGTGCTGTCTCAGCCAGGCCTGAGTAATAGGCTTTGGGAGCTACAGGCCTACCTTGTTCATCTCTCCAGAGTCCCAAGTACTCTTGACCACATCCCTTCGCCTTCCAGACCTTCTTTTCCTGTAGGGAACACAAATCTTGCATTTCGATCAACCTCTGAGTGTCTAAAGTCTGGAAAAACCATAATTGCCTCTGTCTATATATTTATACGTAACCCTGCTGTCCATTTAGCAGCTTCATCCGCCCTGTTATTGCCCACTGACATCTTCTTCAGATGTGTGGGCTTTACACTTTATGACGGCTACTGTCTTGGGTAGCTGTATCGCTGTAAAGAGTCCTTTTATGTGTCGTGAGTGTGCTACCGATGTGCCTGCTGCTGTGATAAAGTTTCTAAGATGGCAAAAATTGTGCACTACCCCAAAGGCTTACCTAGAATCAGTACATGTTAGCTGACTTACCCTCTGCCAACTCACATGCTCTCCTTAGTGCTTCTAGTTCGGCCACTTGGGATGAGTGAGGTGGGTCAAGGGGTTCAGCTTCCGCAACATCCTGATCATCTACAACAGCGTAACCAGTGCATAGTTCTCCCGTCTCAGTTTGTCTGTGACAACTCCCGTCCATGTAAAACGTAAAATCTACATTTTCTATGGGGGTGTCACGTATTTTGGGCCTTGCAGTAAAGGTCTAGTTCAGATATTCCATACAATCATGCGTATCAGTATACCTGCAAAACTCATCCCCAACCAGATTCTCCTCACCTCCTACCTTTTGTGCATCTCGAGGCACATATGGAAGGTATGTAGCTGCATTTAGCTGGTGATGTTTGCGGGTGACATCAGAGCTAGTTCCCATTTTGTGAACCTAACAGAAGATATATGTCTTGTTTGAGCTGAATTCAACAGAGTAAATACCGCATGAGGTGTATAGACGGTTGAATCATGTCCTAATACTACGTCCTTGCTCTTATTTACCAGAAGAGCAGTTGCTACTAGACTTCTTAGACACATTGGGAGTGATCTTGCCACAGTGTCCAATTGAGCACTGTAGTATGCTACCTGTCTGCTAGCATCACCATGTTTCTGCATGAGGACACCTGCTGCACAACCATCAGCTTCCGTACAATATAACTCAAAGGGCTTTTCATAATCAGGTATTCCCAATGCAGGTGCTCTAGTCAGACTATTTTTAAGATTAAAGAATGCCTGCTCTGACTCCTCTTTGTGTATAACACGTTCAGGTTTTGAGGAAGAGACTAGCTCCTGCAATGGTAACGCCGAAATAGAAAAACCTGGGATCCAAAATCTACAGTATTCACACATCCCAAGAAGGTACGGATTTGCTTTTGGTTCTGTGGCAGAGTCATGTGTTGTATTGCCTCAATCCTGTCCGTTGCACCCTGTCCCTCGGTAAGACAGTGTCCCAAGTATTTAACCTTAGTCTGACATGGCTGTAACTTGTCCTTTGCAACCTTGTGCCCTGTTTGCGAAAGATGAAACAACAACAATTTAGAATCATGTAAACATGACATAAACAAATCAGAGCACAACAACAAATCATCCACATATTGAATTAGAAGAGACCCATTGCTTGGTTGGAAGGATTGTACAAAAGTGGAAGCTGCTCAAATCAATTTATAGGCCATAAGAGGTGCTTGAAAGGGTGGGGTTATCCTGCAAGGAACATACACACAACATTTTTTCCCCCAGCACACTGCTATAGCCAGCAACAGATCTGCCATTTCTACTGTAGATAAAAATGCAAAAGTCTTTGTTGCACACATTTGCAAATGTATGTTTAAGCCATCCTGCCACGCCAAGGCGCTTTTGCTAATAGGATGGTCCTACTCTAAACAATGAGAGTCCCATATATTTGGGCCATACATATGTGTTTTTAAATTGAGAGCCAACTTACCAAAGAGGTACCCCAGAAGCCTCCAAACAGCAATTCAGTGGCAGTACCCCCTCTCAGCTACTGACACCAACATGCCTCTCAGACAAATACAAAAGTGGAAGCTGCTCAAATCAATTTATAGGCCATAAGAGGTGCTTGAAAGGGTGGGGTTATCCTGCAAGGAACATACACACAACATTTTTTCCCCCAGCACACTGCTATAGCCAGCAACAGATCTGCCATTTCTACTGTAGATAAAAATGCAAAAGTCTTTGTTGCACACATTTGCAAATGTATGTTTAAGCCATCCTGCCACGCCAAGGCGCTTTTGCTAATAGGATGGTCCTACTCTAAACAATGAGAGTCCCATATATTTGGGCCATACATATGTGTTTTTAAATTGAGAGCCAACTTACCAAAGAGGTACCCCAGAAGCCTCCAAATAGCAATTCAGTGGCAGTACCCCCTCTCAGCTACTGACACCAACATGCCTCTCAGACAAATACAAAAGTGGAAGCTGCTCAAATCAATTTATAGGCCATAAGAGGTGCTTGAAAGGGTGGGGTTATCCTGCAAGGAACATACACACAACATTTTTTCCCCCAGCACACTGCTATAGCCAGCAACAGATCTGCCATTTCTACTGTAGATAAAAATGCAAAAGTCTTTGTTGCACACATTTGCAAATGTATGTTTAAGCCATCCTGCCACGCCAAGGCGCTTTTGCTAATAGGATGGCCCTACTCTAAACAATAAGAGTCCCATATATTTGGGCCATACATATGTGTTTTTAAATTGAGAGCCAACTTACCAAAGAGGTACCCCAGAAGCCTCCAAACAGCAATTCAGTGGCAGTACCCCCTCTCAGCTACTGACACCAACATGCCTCTCAGACAAATACAAAAGTGGAAGCTGCTCAAATCAATTTATAGGCCATAAGAGGTGCTTGAAAGGGTGGGGTTATCCTGCAAGGAACATACACACAACATTTTTTCCCCCAGCACACTGCTATAGCCAGCAACAGATCTGCCATTTCTACTGTAGATAAAAATGCAAAAGTCTTTGTTGCACACATTTGCAAATGTATGTTTAAGCCATCCTGCCACGCCAAGGCACTTTTGCTAATAGGATGGTCCTACTCTAAACAATGAGAGTCCCATATATTTGGGCCATACATATGTGTTTTTAAATTGAGAGCCAACTTACCAAAGAGGTACCCCAGAAGCCTCCAAACAGCAATTCAGTGGCAGTACCCCCTCTCAGCTACTGACACCAACATGCCTCTCAGACAAATACAAAAGTGGAAGCTGCTTAAATCAATTTATAGGCCATAAGAGGTGCTTGAAAGGGTGGGGTTATCCTGCAAGGAACATACACACAACATTTTTTCCCCCAGCACACTGCTATAGCCAGCAACAGATCTGCCATTTCTACTGTAGATAAAAATGCAAAAGTCTTTGTTGCACACATTTGCAAATGTATGTTTAAGCCATCCTGCCACGCCAGGGCGCTTTTGCTAATAGGATGGTCCTACTCTAAACAATGAGAGTCCCATATATTTGGGCCATACATATGTGTTTTTAAATTGAGAGCCAACTTACCAAAGAGGTACCCCAGAAGCCTCCAAACAGCAATTCAGTGGCAGTACCCCCTCTCAGCTACTGACACCAACATGCCTCTCAGACAAATACAAAAGTGGAAGCTGCTCAAATCAATTTATAGGCCATAAGAGGTGCTTGAAAGGGTGGGGTTATCCTGCAAGGAACATACACACAACATTTTTTCCCCCAGCACACTGCTATAGCCAGCAACAGATCTGCCATTTCTACTGTAGATAAAAATGCAAAAGTCTTTGTTGCACACATTTGCAAATGTATGTTTAAGCCATCCTGCCACGCCAAGGCGCTTTTGCTAATAGGATGGTCCTACTCTAAACAATGAGAGTCCCATATATTTGGGCCATACATATGGAAGGATTGTAAACAGTTATGTAATGCTTGGGTGAAATTACTAGGGCTGTCAATAAATCCCTGGGGAGTCTGGTCTATTTGTATTGCACCCCCTTATAGGAGAATGCAAAAAGATATTGACAGTCAGGGTGAAGAGGGACTGAGAAAAAAGGCGAAGAGAGGTCAATGACAGTATAGTGACTAGCAGACGGTGGAATCTGCATGAGGATGATGGCTAGATTGGCAAGTACAGGGAATTGGCAACTTAATTAATTCCCCTTAGGTCCTGGACTAATTTATAGCCCACTCTTCTTCACAGGGAAAATGGGACTATTGGCTGTGCTGGATGCACGAATTAAGATCCCTTGTTGCAACAGTCTCTCAATAACAGGATACACCCCTAATTCCACCTCCAGTTTCAATGGATACTGTGGGATTTTTGGAGCTATCTTTTCACTTTTTAGATTTCCCATCACAGGAGCTACATATGCCATCAATCCAGTGTCCTGTCCATCTTTGGTCCAAAGGGAACCCGGTATTTGCAGCAACATTTCCTTTACCTGAGATGGACTTTGTTCTATAACGGTAGAGTGTAACATTATCCTTTGTGGGATGTTCAAAATGTCCTGTACCTCATGTGCAACCTTCTCTGGTATGTCTAGGAATACACTATCAGGGGTACAGTATATGACACATACCATTTTGCACAACAAATCCTTGCCTAGTAAGGTAGTAGGAGCTGCTGCAGCCAAGTGAAATGAATGCTTGGTATGCAGAGGCCCGATAGTAACTTCTGCGGTTTTATTCAAAGGGTAATGTAATACTCTCCCCATTACCTCCATAGCTGGAACAGTTTTGTTAGTGACCTGTAGATCTAAAGAAGAAGTTATCACTGATCTGGCCGCCCCTGTATCTACAAAAGTTTGTTTCATACCAGCTATGTCAACTATCATTGTAGGTTCTCCTCCCAGACTCTCAGCTAACCTAAATGGCTGTAGAATACAGGTATGACATGACCCATAGCGCTGACTATCACTTTTCCGCGCAACATTTACTGCTATAACATGCGCGGGTAGCTACTATGAATCTTCAAACCTGTGTGTGTGTCTCCTTTGTGGGTGTCTATGGGATTCCCCTCTAGGTGTCCTGTCTCTTTCATTTCTACAGTCTTTTATAAGATGTCCCTCTTCATGGCAGTTATAACATCTCACTGCCATATGTCTCTTTCTGTGTGTGCTGTAAGCTTATGGCCATGTGTTCAGTCCCTCCAAAGCTTGTATACTTACCGTCAACAACCTATCACTCTGTACCTCTTTCTTTCTAAAAATGTTCTTGTCATGCTCCACGGCAGACTTTCTAAGAGCATCTACCATGATGCCTCTCCAACTAGGTGATGAGATTTGAACTACTTTATTCATGGAGAAGAAGATGTAAGAGGTGCATTTTTAATTGCAAGAAATCTTAATTTGGATATGAGGCATAGTCTACATTCTACATTCTGAAAGGTCATACTTTCATATGTACATTCTGGGCTGGTTTGGGTGTAAGTATATTGGATGTACACCTGACGTAAACCGTGGCATATACTAACGGTGAAGAGCTGGACACATCAATACTTTTTTTTTAGGTGCATCATTTTTTCGAGTATTTGTTTATGTATATGTATCCAACACAGCAACAGTCCCTTAGCGTGGGACAAGTCAGAGCATGAAGAGACAATGTCATCTACTACTACTAATACTACTACTGCTGGCAAAACTCTTTCATTTTTCTTTGAAACTGAAAAAAAAACACATGCTGTTAAAGTAATGCATCAGTTAAAGCTCTAAATAATTCTAAATGTGCAACAATATTATCCACACTCCAGTTATATTAAAACTTCTGTTAGCCGTGCTGTCTTATCAACGCTTTACATACTAGGCCACTGTCTCCCCAGTCACTGCTGTGCAGGTTTGAACATGTTACGTAAGTTCATTTGAGACTGCAGTGCAAGAAAAAATGGCTGCCCCACTTGTGATTTGCATGAAAGGAGAGCAGCGTGCAGTGATTAGTTTTTTTTTGTGGTATGAGAATCATTAAAAGAATTATTACTGGCGACGAGACATGGATTAATTAGTATGACCCTGAGATTAAACAGCAGAATATGGAATGGAAACATCCTCAATCGCCAACCAAGACAAAGTTCAAAAGTCAACCATCAACTGGACAATTGATGCTTACAGTTTCCTGGGAATCTCAAGGGCCAGTATTGGAGCAATATTAAAATAAAGGTTCAACAATCAACAGTGCTTACTACAGTAAAATGCTCACTGAAGTGCTTAAGCCTAAAATTCAAACAAAAGACAGAGGACTGCTATCCAGGGGCGTTGTGTTTTTGCATGACAATGCACATCCACACACTGCTGCTCATACTGTCAGTACTCTCCAATAACTTCACATTGAGGTGTTAAAGCATTCTTCCTATAGTCCTGGTTTTACCCCATCAGACTATCACCTGCTTGGTCCCCTGAAAAAAGCCCTAAGAGGACGAAGATTCACGTCTGATGAAGAGGTGAAGACAGCGTTGCATTCGTGGCTCGCAGCTCAGACTAATACATTTTTAATGAGGGAATATGAAAGCTTGTACACAGGTGGACAAAGTATATTTAAAAGCAGTACGTGTATATATATATATATATATATATATATATATATATATATATGCAGTGCTTTTTTCCCCTATTGAACGCTGGGAACGGCGTTCCGGCACCTTTTTTTTTAAACTTTTTTTTACTTTTTTTTTTTCTCTGCGGTGCTGCTACAGTGCAGCACCGCATCTGTGTGTGTGTGTGTTGGTGTGTGTCCTGCTTCCGTCGGCCGGAAGCAGGGCAGCGGGAGGAGCAGCGATCGAACTAAGAAGAGTGAAAAAAAGTATGCAAAGAAGGTAAGTAATACTGACTACAGAAAGCGGGAAGGGGCGAAAGTAGAAGAGGGCTACAGAAAAACAAAGGGCAAGCAGAAAGAAGGCTACAGAATAAAGGGGGAGCAGAAAGAAGGCTACAGAATAGAGGGCGAGCAGAAAGAAGGCTACAGAATAAAGGGGGAGCAGAAAGAAGGCTACAGAATAAAGGGGGAGCAGAAAGAAGGCTACAGAATAGAGGGGGAGCAGAAAGAAGGCTACAGAATAAAGGGGGAGCAGAAAGAAGGCTACAGAATAGAGGGGGAGCAGAAAGAAGGCTACAGAATAGAGGGGGAGCAGAAAGAAGGCTACAGAATAAAGGGGGAGCAGAAAGAGGGCTACAGAATAAAGGGGGAGCAGAAAGAGGGCTACAGAATAAAGAAGTGGAGCAGAAAGAGGGCTACAGAAAAAGGAGGGAGGTAGAAAGAGAGGGCCACAAAAAAACCAGGGTGCAGAATAGGGATGAGAATAGCTAGCGGCCATATGTGAGAAAAGTTGGTAGGCAGCCGCAGCAGGGGACATGTCAGTGTGTAACAGGTGAGTGATGTCCAGTTGTTATGTTTGTTTTATTAAATTAACATATGGGGCCTCCCCTCTAGATATCCTGCGTTTACTCCATCAGTCATCTGGACTGCAGCCTTGCCAGCCAACCAGGAGGAGGTAGGAGTTATTATTTTTATTTTACAATTGTCAAGTGTGTGAGGGGCAAGGAAGGGAGTAAATTTATGTGTATATATATATATATATATATATATATATAAATTTTTATTTTTTTTCATAAAAGATTAATAAGACGTGAGTTCCGCCACCTTTTTTTTTACAAAAAAAGCACTGTATATATGTATATATATATATATATATATATATATATATATATATATATATATATATATATATATGTGTATACATGTGTATATATAATATATATATATATATATATATATATATATATATATATATATATATATATATATATATATGTGTATATATAATATATATATATATATCTATATATATATATATATATATATATATATATATTACACAATATATGGTGTATTGTTGTTAGTCATATTTAATTAAATAATACACTGTTTTACTAAAACAATGACTAATATGTCAATGTCAATGTGTTTCTTTAATCCAAAATAAACCTCTCTCAAACACTTTTCTTGAAACTGTTAGATTTTTGGCTTAATGTTTTGCAAACTTTCAAGACTATTTATATATCCTTGTAAGGGATGACATCTTGACGAAAGGATCTTCAGATGTAGTAAGTACTAATTTGACATCTGTCAAATTTAGATCTTTTTTTGGCATTGCACCATTCATGAGTTGCAGTTTTGCACTGTGTTTCTTTAACATAACTTCAAAATGTATTCCTATTTTTTGCATGTAGTATCAATACTGGCCACTTGAGACGAAAGAAAGAAAGAAAGAAAGAGAAAGAAAGAAAGAAAGAAAAGGGGAATGGGCTAGCAAAAATTTACTGTACTTGCCTTCAATCCTAGAAACAATCAACCTCATACTTAATAGTATTGGGACTCACACATCATTATCAATGTTTCACCATCATCAACTTTTTTTATATAGTGCCTGCAAATTCTATAGCACTTTACAATTGGGAACAAACATTAATAAGACAATACTGGGTAATACATACAGATAGAGAGGTAAGAGAAAACTGCTCGCAAGTTTACAATCAATGTTTGCTGGTGTTTTTTAAAATGACATTGAACAGAATTGGCATGACCATACGTTGGCACTTAAAGTGACTAGCATCGTAAAAGAAAGGTTATGGGATGTCTTTATTTAAAAAAATATGTATTTAACCATGTGTGTGTGTGTATATATGAGTATTCTTTTATTTTTAAAACTATTGTGGAACTACATGTTATATAATAAGCCCACTGGCAGCCATAGGTACGATTTGTCTTGTTGTTCCATAAGCATCAGCATGTCTAATAAGTCAATAGCTGTTATGGACACAATGAAACATTGTACGTTCTTATAGTAATATGTTTTTACCTCTTAATATTACCCTGGCATAGCTTGGAGATGGTTAACACTTTTCAGGGGGACATTGTTCACTTGCTTTCATGGAAACCAACCCCAGGCTTCTATTAATTACAGGGTTTTCCCTTTAATTTTAAAGTAACATTCTACCCAGGGGCAAACGCAGGATTTGTAGAGGGAGGTTTCCACACCACGCCATCAGTGGGCGTGACCATCATGCATGGGGCGTAGCTATATTAGACAGTGCTTGGCTGCTCTCCAACTGTTCCTATAATATACATGGGCAATGCTGCATGCACTACTGTTAGGTGCACGCAGCTCTCCCTTTTCAAGCAGAGCCATGTAAATCGGGAGCAGGGTCCAACCACCTCAATTATACAGTGCCCCAGGCTTGGAGGGGGGTTTCCAGGCACTAGGAAACCCCCTCGGTTTGCCTATGCTATGCTACTACATTTGTTGGTAAAAAAGTGCACTGCATGTGAAAAAAGGTAACTTTGGGAAACTTTAGCAATGTGAAGTGATAGGTTTAATTTAAAGTGCCGTGGGTCATGAAATAAAAGCAAATTAATGTTCCAGTTGTCAAATTAACAATTGCTGCTTCTGGAAGTTGTCTCAAATGCTTGCAATGTAATATATAAAAAATTATCCAATAAAGAATATCACTTTATTTTCCATTCCATTCCTTGCTTGACATTATGTTAAGCAGAGTTAGAGGAAAAAAGGTGGACAGAACTCAAAGTACAACAACAGCACAGAATACGCATTGTGCTTTTTATTAGATTGTTGTAAAGCCAAACGGAGATCTTTGTTGCTTTATATATTGTAACTTCTACAATGAAAACAGATGCGTCTTACAGGTGCTGCATACAACATGTGCAATTGTACCAGAGATCCGTGAGACAAAGGGTCTCATAAACTTTCATTTTAGTATTTTGTTCAACTTCAACTTGCATTTCAGCTACCCTTTGAGACATGCAAATGTCTTCATGTAGAATTTCTGTCACTTGCTACTATATTGGTTTTATTGTTGACCACTTTGTGTCACATGAAATGTAACATGTTGCCTGCTTCTGGCTAGCCAACGCTGATGCTGAATTGGAAACAAGTGGACCACAGCCTCCATCATTTGATGAGTCACTCTTAGTTTTCGGATGTAATATAGCAGATGTATATGCCTGATGCATCACATCAATTCTGAGTATTGGAGGGATGTCATTTTGTCTCATGGGGAGCTGCATATGCTTCTTTAGAGCAGTAATACTTGGAGTCAAAGGAGAAATTAGCAGTGTGGTGGACATGCCAGGAACAGCCACACGGTAAGTGTGTCTCCTACAAAGACATAATATCTTGCTGGGCACAAATAACTATATAAAAGTCATTATTACTTAAATGTTATATCTTGCTAGAGGGTAAATTATATATGGCTGGCAAGTTATATCTTGCTAATTATTATTACTGTAAAAAAACAATAACTTGCTTGGAGAAATTTGCTGGAAATTACTACTGGCATGTGATAACCTAACCATCATAACTTGGATGTATCATTTCAAACCTTCCCTATACCTTGTATTATCTTACATTTCTTACTTAACATAACTAAAATAATGACACAGAGACTGAAATACATGGCAAAATTAGGTCACAGTTTATTTAAATGAATTAGTGTCGGAGAAAGTGCACTGCGAGAGTGCTAACGACTGATAGCTGAACCAAGTGTGAACATGGCACCTGGCTTTGTAGCCACATAACAAACTGGGCTACTCCCTAAATCTGGTAGCAGGTGACCAGACCCCCTCTCCACTCACAATAACCTGCTTCTAAGTAGGCTAAGGGATCCCTCAAACAAAAAGGACCAATAGTCACTTTATCTCGTAGGGGGCAGTGACCTGAGGCTAATCAGCGATGGCGCCATTTTCATCAGCTGCTGCCCACAGTGCCCTTACTACCAACTGTGCATGCTCTGAGATACAAGAAAAAGCATTGATTAAAACACAATGCGCAAGAAAAACTTCAATCAAAGGGTGGGTGGACGGGATCTCGTGAAGCAGACTGAACTGGATTCTTTCTAAGGGGATATTAATGAGTTGACCAGCACTCCCACTTTTACCCCTATTGGGTGGCCTGGTCCAGGGATAATTTAACCCTCAATGGTAAGTGCAAGTATCACGTATCTCACCAGTTTCGCCCCGAGTGGGTCACTGTGTGCTTTGAATTCCCTTGGTTACCTATATCTGCTGTTCAGCCTGGTGTTCCTATCAACGGATGCCATCTTGCCTAATGGTCTACGCATGCGTTTGAAAACCTTCAAAACCTCTGCTCCACAGTGATTTAATATGTGATTTGAATATCTGTGCTGTTTACTGCTTCTCAGCAACTATCTGTATAGCTCACCACTTCTCAGCATTACCTGTGCAGCTCAGAATATCTGTGCTGCTTACTGCTTTTGCTTACCGCTTTTCTGCAACTACCTGTGCAGCTCATCACTACTCAGCAATACCTGTGCTGCTTACTGCTGCCCAGTAGTACCTGCGCAGCTCATCACTTCTCAGAAGTTACCTGTGCAGCTCTTTGCTTCCCAGCATTATCGCCGCAGAGCATCACTCATCATTGGTCCTGTTCCAGCGTTATAACTCCTGTGTGGATCTCAGTGCTATTGCTCTCTGCATCTCATCACTTCACCACCATATTGGCTCAGCTTATCTCACAGTCAAGAACTGTGGCTTCTCTGCAGAGCATCGCTCATCATTGGTCCTGTTCCAGAGTTATACACCTGTGTGTACCTCAGTGCTCCAGTGCTCTGCCGTGCATCTCTTAACTTCTACTATTGTTCTGGCTAAACAACTACTCGGTGGTTCTGCGCATTTGCTGCTCTACGCGCCCCTACAGGACCGTAATTTACGGTGGAGGGCAGCCAAGATTATATTCCCTTGCGGGAATCCCTGGTGAACACCTCTCCACCGTTAGACTCCGCACCTCTCTGGGGATAAGCTGTCACTCTAGCAGCAATCAGGACCATCCCCATAATCCGGCTTTGGTGACAGTATGATCTGACCATTAGGAATGGATCCTGTTCGAGAACCATCAGCCACAGACTTGTTGTAACTTTTGGTGGGTCGTTTTGAACACGAGGATGTCACCCAAATTCAGACTCTTCAATGTCTACAAGCTTTAGCATCACGTCTGGACACACTACAGACATCATTACTCGTTCATCCTGTTGTTACATCAGCCAAGGCCAAGACCACGGTTCCTGTCATCTTTTCCTCCTCCCTGTGACTGCCAAAACCTCAAAAACTTGATGGTGAACCCAGGGATTGTCAAGGATTCCTGAATCAATGCTCAAACCAATTTGAGCTACTCCCTCAGAACTTTCCCACAGACCGCTTTAAAGTTGCTTATATTATATCTCTTTTATCATGACAAGTTTTTGCGTGGGCTTCGCCCCTTTGGGAGAGGAATGAGTCCCTTCTGCAAGATATTGCTGCTTTCACGGATACATTCAGGAAAGTCTTCGATGAATCAGGTCGTGTCTCTTCGGCCGCTTCTAGTATTCTCAGACTGCGTCAGGGTTCCAAGATCCTCACCCAATATGTGATCCAATTCAGAACATTGTCAGCAGAATTTTAATGGAACAATGAGGCATTAGTAGCCACTTTCTGGCAAGGTCTTGCTGAACGAATCAAACATGTATTGGCTCCCAGGAGTTACCCTCTACACTTGACGCTCTTATCTCGTTATGCCACAAATTGGATATCCGTTATCGGGAAAGGGCATCTGAAAGGAAATCTCCATGACGAGTTGGCAACAAACCCTTTTCTCGTTCCTTGTCTCCTAGTTCCTCTGACGAGCCGATGCAATTGGGTCGAACCAAATTGTGTCCTAAGGAGAGACAGAGAAGAATCTCAAATAAATTATGTATTTACTGTGGTGAACCTGGGCATCTTCTTGCTTCCTGTTCAAAACGGCATTTGTGCCATGCCAGTAATTCTCCATGGACCTTCTGGTCCCAAACTGTTATCAGCATTACTGGACTCTGGGGTAGCTTCTATGAGTAGGCTAAGGTTCAACACAAGTACCGCCCCGGGAGCTGACTTATGGTTGCATTATGATTAATGTCACTCTGGCAGCAATCAGGACCATTCCCATAATCCGGCTTTCGTTAGAGCAAGTTATTGAAAAAACACACAATTATGCTGCTTAAGTGTGTTTGTCTTTAGATACTCTCTTTTCATAACCATTATAACTTGGATGTATCATTTCAAACCTTCCCTATACCTTGTATTATCTTACATTACTTACTTAACTAAAATAACGACACGGAGACTGAAATATGTGGCAAAATTAGGTCACAGTTTATTTAAATTAATTGGTGGCTGAGAAAGTGCACTGCAAGACAGCTAACGACTGATAGCTGAACCAAGTGTGAACATGGCAACTGGCCTTGTATCCACATAACGAACCGGGCTACTCCCTAAATGCTTGGCCAGCGCTAAATCTGGCGGCAGGTGACCACACCCCCTCTCGACTCACAATAATCTGTTTCTAAGTAGGCTAAGGGATTCCTCACACAAAGAGTCACTTTACCTCACAGGGGGCAGAGACCTGAGGCCAATCAGTGATAGCACCGTATTCATCAGCCACTGCCCGCAGTGCCCTTCCTAGGGGACCGACAGCCCGCCACCCGTAGACCTAAGAAAAACCCTAATGAACTATAAATGGTCTTTATGAAAATCTCTATGGCCTCTGGAGCTACAATATCCTTACGATACAAATGGACGTGATCTACCGATATCCACCAGTGTACTATACCGAAGCCATCCAGTGAGACCACAATCTTTCTCACTATCTGATTAAACTTTTAAAATAGGTTACCCATAATCTTCAGGTGAATATTTGTTCTCAGACGGGGAATTAATGCGGGCCAAACTACCATCGTGGTTGGCCACTTATTTCCCTTGATATTCAGGTCTTGACGGATGTTAATAATCAATCTAGAGATTTCCCCTGCCCAAGATCGTTTCCCCCCACGTGAATAACCAGTACATCTGGCGGACCCCACTGCCTGATTAGTTCTGTCAGCCAGGGAAGAATAGGGTGCCAACAAAGCCCTCTTTTTAATAACCAATAAATTTCCTCGGACACAAGGAATTAAGAGTGATCTAGACTCTTGTCGTGCCGCCTAGAACACGTACGAATGTCCAACTTTCCAAATGGATTTTATTTTTCTTGGGACACCTGCGAAACAAATTACTTCCGATCAGAATTATGTCTGGTTGAGGTGATGTATTTGAAAACAACATTTGGTTAACTGTGCCACCTGTTAAGATTCAGCAAAGCAGGGTAGAGAAGTAGAAGTAGAAGAGAAGTAGAAGTAAAGGGAGGCCACCCATGTGAAGGTAAATACCCGAAAACCAAAGAGGCAAACCACTAATCAGGCCTTGATGCGAGGAGAAAACAGGAAAATTCCCTTCATGCCCTCGCGTAAAAGCGACAAGTGGTGAAGCCATGGGTAACCGAAGAAGAGAAAGAGTGTAGAGAAGCACAAAAGAGTGTAAAACAAAGGAGACAAAAACATAAAAGTTAAACATTCGGCCAAATATATTTTTTTATATGTAGCAGATTTCCATCGGCCTAGTGCCTTAATCTCCGCTACCGAAGAACCTGCCAATGCAGTGGAGAGTACCGTGCCTATCCAGAAAGAATGTGTACCGTAAATCGAGGTGTCCAAAACTAAGAATTTCAGTGACTTCTTGATTACGACCTGAAACTGATACCTAGTTAAAGTGGAACCATCCTGATAAACTAAAAAGAATGCAATGTTCCTGGGTCTAATCATAGCATACTGTGCTGTTAGTGTAATGAAGCAAAGTTCAGCGTTTTTTTGCGCCTGCAATTGAATCCAACAACCTTTACCTGTCTGATCGTTTTTTGGACCTGCTAATTTTACATAATAACTGATTTCTTTGGACTATCGTTTGTTGAGCCAGCAGACCAGACAAAAATCGCGCTCTGGATTGCGTTACCAACTCTGACACTCTAAAAATGCTAAAGAGAGTTCTGTTTGAAACAGTAGTAACTAATAAATATCATGAGTAACAGAAATCAGGGCCTGCATTAAACTATTAAGCATCACTAAATGTACTGGCCTCCAGGTGTCCGGTGGTATGGGCCTATGCTTAGCCCACCCCTTCAAAGCTTTAGAAATTATAAAACTTTTTGAAAAGTCGTGGGTACCTTGCAGCCAAGGCATAAATGATATTCCTGCCAGCATAGCGGCCATAGTTGTCTTTGATGACCCTCCTTTGTATCGCTCCAACATGAACGCTGACATTGACTCTCCTTGACCCGACCCTGCAGTCCTAGACTCCAGAAAATGTGACCAATCTTCCATGCCTTCAAGTAGGCTCGTCTTGTGGGTTCCACTAGCGATCGTTCGGGTAGTCCTTTTATGCCAGCGTGATTATCTGCCAGACATAAGAAGAGCATGGAGTCCCTTGAGGATTGGCTCTTGGAGCTAATGCCCTAAACCTATGCCACTGAAACCGAGAAAACGTGTCTGCTATGCCGTTCTCAATCCCAGGTACGTGCCTTGCCCTGAACGTGATATCATGTTCGAAGGCAATTCACGAAGGATCAGATGACGTAACAAGAATATGGCATGTTGGGATGATGCGCTCTGCTTGTTGATTGATTGAACAACACCCAGATTGTAGCACCAGAAAATGATATGACAGTCCCCCAAACGTGATGCCCAAAGCTCCAAGGACATAATGATCGGAAACAGTTCTAAAACTAACAGATTGTGTACTAAACCTGATCACCGCCATGAGTCAGGCACACCACTCCCTGTTGAGGTAAGCCCCGAATCCCTGTCCTCCCGACGCAGCTGTGCCTAATCGTTTGTTAGCCACAGTAAGGGTCAACCATATTCTCTTACCGTTGAAATGGAAGGAATTTCAACCAAATAAGCAAAGTTAAACAGGCCCAACAGGGACTGTATCTTGTGAAGCTGTGTCGCCTGATTAGACTGGAAAATGGCAATTGCTTCAATCATCTTTGTAATTTTGTCATCTGGCAAACGACAGCAACCTCTCTGTGTGTCAATTTCGATCCCTAAAAATGACAACTTATGCGTTGGGCCCTCCGTCTTATCATGGGCTATAGGAACACCCAAAACCGTAAACAAGTCTTTCGCTGACGACAATATATTCTTACACTGTGGAGATCCTGCCTTGCCTATTATCAAGAAGTCGTCAAGGTAATGCACTATTCCTTTGTGTCCCGTCCCTGCTTGAATGCATCAATGGAGAAACGAACTGAACCTCTCAAAGTATGAGCAGGAGATAGCACAACACACGGGGAGACACCAATCTATGTAAAACCACCTTGGTAACGAAAGCCCATGAGCTTAAAAGAGTTAGGATGAAGCGGAAGCAATCGGAATGCCGCTTTGATGTCTAGCTTAGCTAATAACAAGTCCCGCCCATACTCTTATACTCAGGGCCTGATTAGCCAACAGGCTGACCAGGCTGCAGCCTGGGGCGCTGGGTCGGGGAGGGCGCAGCGCTGGTAAAGTAAAAAAAAAAAATTTCCTTTTTTCTTTTTTTTTTGTGGCCGATTCAACCCGTAAACTGCCCCACCCCCCAAAATTCCTACCTTATGGGTCCGCTTCTGTGTATGGAGTCTACCTATGACTCCATACACAGTCAGTGACAGGCTGAGCATCAATAAGCAGGCAGCAGATGACAGCTTCTGCTTAGCTGTCAGTGCGGGCGCGGTGCGCTGTTTAGTGTGGTCACGTGAGATGTTAACATCTCACGTGACCACACTAAACAGACAGATCGCGCCCGCACTGCTAGAAGGAAGGAGCACCGGAGTGTCGCACGGGACAGAAGAGGACCAGTCCAGCAATCCTCGAGGTAAGTTAAAGTCAAAAACAGGCTGCGGGGGCATCATTATTATTAATTCTCGAAAGGGGAGGGGATAGGCTGCGGTGGCATTGTTACTATTAATTGTCCATGTGGGGGGAGATCATGACTCAGGGGGAGGGGGAATAGGCTGCGAGGGCGTCATTATTATTAACTGTATATTGGGGGGAAGATCATGACTCAGGGGGGGGGGCGGCTGCAGGGCATTGTTATTATCGTCTATGTGGGGGGGGGATCATGACTCAGGGAGGGGGAATAGGTTGCAGGGGCATCATTATTATTTTATGTCTATGAGGGGGGGATCATTACTCATGTTGGGGTGGAAAATAAACTACAGGGGCAACAATATTATTAATTGTCTAGGAGGGGGGGATCATGACTCAGGGAGGGGGAATAGGTTGCAGGGGCATCATTATTATTAATTGTCTATTGGGGAAGATCATGATTCGGGGGGGGGGGGGTCAGGCTGCAGGGCATTGTTATTATTATCTATGTGGGTGAGGGGATCATGAATCAGAGGGAAGGGGGAATAGGCTCCAGGGGCAACATTATTATTAATTGTCTATGTGGGGGGTGGGATCATGACTCAGGGTGGGGGAATAGGTTGCAGGGGCATCATTATTATTGTTTATTCGGGGGGGATCATGACTCGAGGTGGGGGAATAGGCTGCGGGGGCATCATTATTATTTTATGTCTATGAGGGGGGGGAATCATGATTCATGTTGGGGTGGAAAATAGACTGCAGGGGCAACAATATTATTAACTGTCTAGGAGGGGGGGGGACATGACTCGGGTGGGGGGGTAGGCTGCAGGGGACATCAAAATTATTAATTGGCTAAGGGGGGTTAATTAGCTGACTGTCAGGGGTTGGTAGATGTCAGTATATGACTGTAAATCATTTTTTGTATATTTTATTGCCTATATGTGCCTGTACTAGGGGGTAGTTTTATTTTGTCATAATGGAGTGTTGTGTTTGAATCATTCAGGGTTAGTTAACATTTTGCATTATAGTAAAATTTTTGCACATTTTCAATACAGGACCCCAAGGTTCCAGAAGGCAACTGACAACAACGCTTCAAGAACAAGCAAGGGCAAACATCAGGTAGTCTACGCTGCAAGATCAGGTAAGAGAGAACGGCACAATTTGTCTATCTTTGAATGTGTAATTTTACTGTAGTGACATTTTAATGTGTTTGCAGAGGTTCATTAAGGAAAGTAAGTAAAAAAAATGAGTAAGTTTTCTCCTGGACAAAGCCATGTTCCAATGCAAGGGATGCATATTAGTTTATTATTTTGCACATAAGTTAAATATTGGCTGTTTTTTCATGTAGCACACAAATACTTGTTAGCTTTATGTTTACACAGCACTTTAAAGTTGATCTAGGACATGCCCTACCCTAACTATAAACCTGTCCCCACAATTTAACTTACATCCCGCTCCAATGCAACATGGTTTTACTGACATGCAAAGTTACAATTTTTTTGGGATTTCCTTTCCTCAATGAATCAGGGCCTGTGTGTTTTTATGTATTAATTAATATTTTACAATTTTGTGCATATATATAAAACACACACATGTATGTACACGCACACACAGTGGTGAAGTGGGCTGATAGGCTGTGGTATTCCATACCTCCACTTCTACTGCCTTAAGTGTAAAACTGTTCTAAGTTTCCACTTTGAACACTGTGTATAAACATAGAAATATAGGTATGGGTTGGGGCGGGAGGCGCGCTCGCAGGAAGAGGGGGGGGCGTCAACCGATGTGTTAGCCTGGGGCGGCTGGAACCCTTAATCAGGCCCTGCTTATACTAACGAGAGGGCAGATTCAAATGATTGGTAGGCCACTGAGCTATGAGAGGGGTCTATGCCATCGTTTACTGACCCACTGGCCGGGTAAGATAAGTATTGTATCAAACAAAACTTGCCGGGTGTTTTCTTGGGAGCTACCCCAATAGGAGATACCATTAAATTGTGCAGGGGTGGTTGAACAAAAGGGCCTATCATGTGGCCCAATTTAATCTCCTTCGCAATTTTGCCGGCCAATGCCTCCGGAAAGATATCTGCGGACTTTACATTTCGAGGAATCGGGGGGCCTCAAAGTACCCTGAACTGGCATATGAAAGCCATAATGGAAGCCATTTTCTCAAGAAGGAAGCTAATTATAAATCCGGCGTAAAGCTAAGCCATCTATTCAGCGCCACTTGGTTAATTGGACAGGGGGCTTTGCTGCGTAGCTGCCGCCTGGCTATGTCTAGCTCTGCCACCTGCATGAGAGTCCCTGGGACATTCTGTGACTGGGTGGGAACTTCGGCACGCGGAGCACACGTGTCTATATTTGCACTCTGCTCCTCGTGAGCAAGAGCCCGCATTGAATGTGTAGCATCTCTTCTTTTGGGCGGGAGGTGCTGAGGCCCTGCCTCCTGCCTGAAATCTCTTTTGTCCAACCGCTATGTTAGGGTGATTACTGAGGTGCGTCAGCTCCATCCAGGTGTCAATATCCTTATGACCAAGGGGGATACTAGAACGGACGCTCATTTACGTCTAAATATGTCATCATATTGTCTCCATATGGGGCTCTCGACATTGATGAACATGTAGTTGATCATGAACAAGTACCGCCAAACATCAATACTTTCTGCCGGCTTATACTCCCTGTAGATTAATACCTAAGTCATGTCCCTGGTCGTGCCTGTAAACTCATGGTCACTGTTCCTGAGACAACGGGAAGGGTATCGAGTATGGGTCAAATCGAACACAGGAAACTTCTTCGCTCAAGAACGATGATCTATGGCCTGGGCTCCTATGGGGACTGTGCCAGCCTAATTACCCGTAGTCGCCTCATAAATTGGCAAGGGGGGATGTTAATCAGGATGGGTCAACAGAGCAGGTGTGATGATAGTCCAAAATAACTTTTGCTGTAGGAAAATTCTGGGCTGGCATGCTACCATGGGGAAACTGCAGTAGGTTTGAAAAATATGGTCGTGAATCCATTGCAGAGGAACTGGCTGAATCAACCCATTCTGTGAGTCTGGTAACAGGAGGGTGTGAGTTGACGACCCTGTCCAGCCCCCAGTACCCCCTGTTCTGGGAGGCAGGGGGAGATGACTCAAAAAACAAAATTGACTATATGGCTTCAAACTCATAAGGGGAACAGGTCCGCTCCGGGGTGGGGTGTTAGTAACAACATACCCCTGCTCCGCCTGCAAAATTTGTCTCATGCCTCCCATAGGGTTCGTCACAAGCAGGTTCCAACCGAGTGCAGTATAGGGCTCTCCTTGCTGGGGGAGGTCTTTCTAAAATCGGGCACACCAGTCAGATCCCCTTGAATTGCTGGGCAGAAAAGGGCTTGGTGGAAAAATTAATTGGCGAAGGGTAGGCCATGGCTCAAGACCACTGCTTTGAATTCTTGCTGGCAAAGGGGGGTTAACTGCAAAGCTAACCTACCAGCATTAAAATCCTGAGAAAGTCTGCCACCTAGGGGCAAAACTTGTAACAGCATGTTATTCATGTAAGTGCCACTAGGGGGAGTGCTGACAGTGAAACCTTCACTGTTCCTGGACTGAGAGCTGCCTAAAGAACTCCAGCCTCTATTACCTGCCGTTCTTGCTGCTCAGCTTGCCGCAGAAGGGGCCCTGGACTTCTTCTGACCCCTGGATGCCGCCCTGGATCTGGGACAGCACCCACCATCCACCCAAGACTGCAGAACAGCAAGGGAGACAGACTTGGAGGATGGAGCCGTGCCAGCATTGGAGCCTGACGCAGTTAGTACCTCTGGTGGGGGGGGGTTGCCTGGTGCATTCAGCGCTTGCTGAGCTGCTGGCAGGGAGCCATCATGGCTGACAGGGGGGAGAGAAGGGGCATTCCACTCTGGCCAGGGCATGCTGCAGTCTTAGTCGAGCTGAACAGTAGCTCTATTGTAGCTCAAAACTAACACCCAGAACTCTGACAATAGGCAAGAAATAAATGCATAAGAACAATCTCTGATACAAATCCTTCTTTTGTTGTCCAGGATCTTGTGAAGCAGACTGAACTGGATTCTTTCCAAGGGGATATATATGAGTTGACCAGCCCTCCCACTTTTACCCCTATTGGTTAGCCTTGTCCAGGGATAATTTAACCCTCAATGGTAAGTACAAGCTATTGAAAAGACACACAAGTATGCTGCTTAAGTGTGTTCGTCTTTAGGGACTCTCTTTTCATACTTAAGTAATATTATTACTTAGCACATTACAATTTGCTGGGTGTTATTACCTAGCAAATTCCATTTTGCTGGGAACAAATTATATCCAGCTTGTTAATTTTATTTGCATGTTACTTTGTGTTGAGGTATAGTGAATTACATATAATGCTAGGCAGTACCACTGAGGAAGTTACATTTTCCTGGTGACAAATTAAATACTGCTGGCTATTTTCCAGTCATATTACATCTTTCTCTGCATTATTATTGTTAAAATACCATTGTGCTCAACATTTTGAGGTGCCTATGAGTCAGTGTTTATGAAAGTAAGGTAATTTTTTAACTGTTGTCTGGTATTTCTTTCTAAATAGACGTAAGTACAAATTGCATGTGAAGGTGTAGTGGTTTACTGCATAATGAAATAGAGGAGGCTGCAAGTGTAATTTGTCTTAAGTGCTAGTGGCTGTGAGTTATATAGGACAACGATATACATTTTCTCATTTGGACAAGACAGAAGGTAACATTTAAAAAAACAATGCAGAGATGAGATTTATTGTTATGAGCACCACCTGTTCACCAGAGTTAACCGCAGAACTGTTTTCATAAATGTCTCCTATTGTGTCCAGAGATTGTAGCATGCATGATGAGGGTGTTATTTGATTAACACTTATCTATACTAATATCCCCCCCCCCCACCCCGACAAGTAAAACAGAATATGGCAAATTTCTATTTCCTTAATTAGAGATATTTATTTTGGGCTACGATTCATGAGCCCCACCACTATGTCAGTTCTGTTTTTTTTTATTTTACATGATAGTTTTGATAACTAGGTATAGATTTTAATATACTTTCTTACAGTTTCTTATCAGTAAAAGAACAAAATGCCCAATGCTGTTTTGCCTTTTGGTGTCAGTATTATTATTGTCCTAGATGCTAATTGTTATAACAGTTTAGCTAGCTTATTTCAGTTGTGGAGATAATTTATTCATTTTATCCCCAATCAATTTCTTAAAAATGTATTTATTTCTGAACCAGTTTTTTGTTAGCATTCATTTATATATCTTAGTACATGTTGCCATCTTAGTACATCAATTTAGGCTCAGGTGAAAGCAGCCATATTGAGATTTTGTTTTTCCTAAATTTCACCAGTTTTGGTCTATCTCTTGAGAAATAAAAATAAAGGTTTGGGTCAGGTAATTTTTGACTAATATTTTGAAATGATAGACAATGTTCATAGTCATCTTTTTTGTGTTCATATTGCAGATAAAATATTTTATATTTACATTCTGTCACAGTGTTTTCTAAGTTAAAATAGAATGATAAACAAACAAAATTTAATATAAAGATAAGAGGATGATTTGAGGTTGATAGTGATGATGACAATGACAAAATATTTAAGTAGCTGGTTACTGCTACTAATGTTACTGTTATTACTAGTTATCTATATTAGGTGACTGCAAGCAGACAAGATAACCCTAAAAAATGCACTCCTTTACCTGTTCCTGTCATTCTATCACAACTCACATTGTCCCTACATACTGGTTTGCCTATTAGTGTTTTTGTGTAGTCAAATGCCTTTGGTTGCAAGTTCAACGTGTGCAAGCAGTACAATGCTCTCCTATTACAACTAGATATTTGATTACACAGGTTGCAAAACACCAATATTAGTAAACAATAGAGATGTGCAGTTTGAATTATGTGAAATCCGACGAAATCTGAGGTTGGGGATCTGAGTCATGACTCTGCTTCTCCCGGCAAACTCGGATCTAAAAATGAGCCAAAGCTTAATTTTCTTGAATTTTTTTGCAAAACTCTCACGAGTTTTGGATTGCCACCTTTTGTGTATATATATATATATATATATATATATATATATATATAGTCATCCCTCGTGCCATTTTAGAACAGACAGCGTCTAGGGAGGAGGTTACCTGCGATGCTCTGCTCATGAAAAAGCATTTAGGGTGAACCAGGTACATAGGAAAGCAATAGAATCCTGTCATTGTTGTAGATCAGTTGTGTACAGAATAGTTACCTACAATAGTTTGCTGATCAATTGCTCTTAATTTCAATCTTAAATAGACTTTACACAGACTAGTGGCTACTGGCTGCTGTTAATGCATTGCATTGTGTATATAAAATAGTACTAGACAGTATATACAGACTGAGTTAGATAGATATCATTCTGAACTAACTGGTATATTCATTTATTTTGGAAAACAGTGTGCTTTTGCTGTCAGACTATTAGCAGCAGAATCCAACAAACAGATGTTTTTCTTTTAGAATTGAAAACTTTTCCAGTGAAAGTAATCTTGTGCGGAGCAGTGACAATTTAAATAATTTTGAAGCATACTGGGTGTTTGCGTGTGAGATTCAGCAGCAGTTGCACACCCCGATAAAAGGCTATATATTATTATATTCTAATCTTTTCTATTTGTCAATACTCTTCGATATTGGAAGGGTCATTCAGTGAAATCTATATTTAAAACTGTCTGTTTGTGAGGGTCAGCACGCAGCTGAACACCCCAAAAAACGCTATATATTCTAATCTTTTCTATTTTTCTATTTTTCAAAACTTGTCCATTTTGGAAGGATCATTCAGTGAAATCTATATTTAAAAAGGGAGTTTGTCTGTGAGGGATTTTTCTGGGCATTTTCAACATTCAGTGACCACATGTAGAGCATTGCTGCAAATAAACTGTCATCTGCCAAACCACCAACTGAAGCAAGCTCATTGGATAAATTAAACAAAAAACAAAATTTAGTGTAAGGTGCAAGAGATAAAAATGTTGAAACACTATGCACAAACTAAACTTGAAATTTTATACAGCAGATAATATGGAGAGTGAAAAGGCAATAACAATCCAATGTCATTAGATTGACTGAGGGATCAATAGCTATTTAGACAAGTAGATACTCAATTATAAAAATCTATCTAATTTGCTATTGCTATATGAATAAATGAGGATGTTGGAACATGAAGGTGGCCTCCATACATACTACAAAAATTCAAAAATTTGGCACAAGATACATTGCCATTTATTTATGTTGAGTATTTATCAGTTGCCAAGAGCATGGCTTTCATTACCTTGGTGCTATATAAATAAATGAGGGTGCTTGAGATGAAGATGTCTTGCGCCCACTACAAAAATTCAAAGACTAGGCACACAATGCATTACCAGAGTATTCATCGGTTGCCGAGAGCATGGCTTCCATTGCCTTGTTTTACTTATATGCTCTGTGCCATAATGTTGCCCTTCTGATTCAAACCAGGGGACTCATATATATTTATGGGGAGGGAGGGCTGAAAAATTATTCCCCTCGGTGGATACTTTATCCAACACCGAGGTAAAGGAAACTACCCTGGAAATGACTGGAAATGTTAATGCTATAAATAGTAATATAGGAGCAAAAACAGTTCAAAATGACATTATTGTAACAATTTTTCACAATTTATAATTAAATCCAGATCCATAACCTGAATCAAAACCTTTTGCATTTGTTCGACAAAACCGGTAGCAAAGCCGAAACACAAAGTCAGTTGAGAACTGACTCCGGTTTTGAAACCGAAATATGAAGGTCAGTGCACACCTCTAGTAAACAATATGCATAAATGTTTCTCTGATCTCTTGCCGAGGTGAAATTATATATTTGTATAAGTATCTTTACTGATGTAATTTCATATCTAATTTAAAAAAATATATAAAACTATTTCACTAGGAAAAAAATGGATTGTTCTTTAGTTTGCTTATGTCAATGTGTTTCTTGTACCCAAAATAATCAACTCTGAAACACTGACATATTTTGTGTTCTGTATTTTGCAGTAACACTTGACCTCAAGTTGCATTGAGTACCTTTAGAGAAAACTGATAAATTACTACAAAGCTACTCAAACTAAAGAGCAGGATTCCTGGTTTCATGTTGGGTGTTACAAATGGTAAGCATTTTTTTCCCACAGCAGCTGAGCAGTTAAGTTATATTGCCTGCTGTTATAAATTGTAAAGCTACCTGTATATATTTTCATAAAGTCGAGAGTAGATCGATTGAAAGCAAAGCTTTCATTGAAACTATGAATTTGAAAATAATACCATTTCAGGCTCGATTTTCAGGTGATTGTAAAAAAATACAGAGGTTTTATTTACATTCTACTTATTTTCTGACACGTAAAAAAAATATGTTGTATTCTTTTATTGTTGAAATATGATGCTTTGGCATGGTCTTCTACTTCAAAAGAATCAAAAATTTCAATATTATAAAGTCTTTCTAATTACATGGATGCAATGAATCAGATATTTAATGATCCAAATCGGAGTGCTTCTTCTGAGTTGGTTTTATCAAAGATGCATCAGGGAAGATATTCAGCAGCTGAATACACCTCTGATTTTCAAGAGTGGATCTTGGAAATAGATTGGAATCCTGCAGACCAGCTATCTGTTTATTGAAAGAGATTATCTGAGTTTGCTTAAGATGAATTAGCTAGAGCTGATGCAACCACTGATTATGAGGCTTTTGATAAGCAATGTATTTGTATTGATGCTTGTCAAATGAAGAGGAAGGAAGAGTAGATGGGGCTCCATGTGGACTCTTCTGAAGTATCCAGAGCCAACAATGTCAAATTATTTTGGAACTTCTGCAACACAACAAACAGAGGAGCCCGAGCCAATGCAAATATATACCATTCACAGACATATTTATATTGAAATAAGAGATCAACGATGACAAGATAATCTCTGTTTGCATTGTGGCAAATCTGGTCATTATGGGCCTGATTTATCAAGGCATTCTTAGCGGAACCCGTGTTCAATATTTAGGCTTTGTGTACTCCTGAATTCATGAATGAATGGAACTCAAGATACGTAGCTTGATGAATTCGATGGCAAAGCCATTTACATAGCGTAAAAATTGGCGTGCCATACCACTGTGTCTGACTGTGGAAGTGTCATGCTACTGAATACACGGCACCTGTCTGAGTATGCTATGCATTTGGATTGCCTACTTGTTATAAATAGAATGCTTTAGCTTACATTGCAAGGGAGCTCTTAGGATCTTCTAGAATGGTTTTAGTTTTATTTGAATCCTGCAATGTATTACAGATGAGATACCCTTTATATAGGTGCCCAATAAACATGGTCAATGGTTGTGTAGGGATGTGTAATTTATGACATTAAAAATGATTTTTACACTTATGTCTGTTCTATTTACATGTTTCTGTGGGACACTACAGGTTCCAGCATGGGCTTGCAGCAATGGAATATGCTTGTGCTTGTAACCCTAGTACTACTTAATGGCAATCTGGCCCGCCTGGGACCTGTAGTGCCCCAGGGTCAAAATACTTTGAAGCATTATACTATTAATTAATTAATTAATATTTCTCCACACACACCGCCCTGGACTGAGGGAAGGGACATAGTGCTTTCAGCACAGGAGTGGGTACCTCTGATGGGGGGAAGGTCACAACTCCATAGGGAATGCAGCCAAGTGCTGACTATTCTTGGGCTGATTGCCATTATGGCAGGGGAGCCCATGCAGTGGGATTTCCCTACTATATTGCACCAGCCCACGCAGGCAAAGTTTAATGCTAGTAATAGTGACTTGGGGTAAGCCCACATTGTTTAGCCCTCCATTTTTGCTAGTTCCTGTCTAGGCTAACAGCACTACAGTTGGTTAAAATGTTTTGGGGGGCACAATTTTTTTAATTTTATTTTATTTTAAAGTTTGTCTGTCAAGATGTATTGATGCATGGCAATATTGTGACTGTATCCCATGTAATGGTAATGGAATAATGGCTTTGAGCCCAAAATAGAGTATGCAATGATTACCTTGTTCATAACATTAATAGGGGATGATGTAATATTTTTTTCAGAAAAAATATTTTTTTCAGCCCTGCTACCCTCATCACATAATTCCATATGACTAAAAATGTCTGGGAGTTAATATCCAGCAAAACTGGACAAATATATATTAGATATTAGTTTATGTTCAAAATGTCCCCACATTATGGTACAAATTTACATGAATACACATTTTCTTTTTTATAAAAAAATACACATACACAAATGTTTTGAACACATTTTTTACTAAATAAACTATTAGAGATGTATATAAGTGATTGTCCAGATGATTGCTGTAGTTTCAAAAGGTAACAAAAATAATTTATTAGTGTTGCATACAGAACCATGAAAATGCATCCGCAGTGACAAAATGCAATAACATAGCAATTAAACGCAATGTGCACAGACACATAAACATTAACCAGATGCAAAGATACAAATATAAGTGAGAAATACAAAAAGTAGAAAATAATAGCATCAAAACAAAACTTCAGAAGATGTGCATACCGGCCAGCTGAGCCTCTCACAGGACTCTCAGCTGCCTTAGTGAAGAAATAGGAATTTATACACGCAAAAGGGCCATAAATTACATCACAGTGGAAATCAGATCAGTGTCTTATAGGTAAGACTTTCAGGAACCACCAAGATCACAGCATCTCATTGGTGGATTGAGCCTTTCTTTGGTATTGTTTTGCCTTTAAAGCCAATGCCACTTTAAATTTTCACTGCAAACTCAACGAATAGTAAAAATCAGAAGTTAATACATTTAGCCCCTGGTTTAAATTTGTAGACGAAAACAATTAACACTGGCTACCTATGTGTGTTTTTGCTGCCAACACTACAGCAAAACTGTTTTAGGTAGATCAATATATCTATAGACATGCAATATTGTCAAATCATTGAGTATGGTGTGCAATATAACTTTTCTTTTGCTCCAACTATTTCACACAGGTGGCAAAACTTTAAACAGCATCTAAAGGACAAGTTGAGAGAACACAGAGTCCATGCTTAGGCCCAGGGCTGCCAAGAGGAATTCAGGGCCCCGGTACAACAAATTTATGGGGCCCCCCTTATAGTTGAGTATGCTTAAAAAAATTGCGGCGCAAAATTTTTCGGAGGTGTTGTCTTGCATTTAGTGGCGTGGCTAATACATCAAAATCACTAGGCTCTCAATTCGCCGGGACGTCACATATGTCCAAGCACTGCTGACTTTCAAGACATCTAGCACCACAGTGTCGTATACAAAGAATGCAGTGTGTACACAAAGAGTTCAGTCTTGGCCTGCACCTTACATTGGGCACAACAATCACCAAAAATTGCCATTGTCCCTACTAGAATCACAACATTTCACATACTGTCCTGCTCTCTTCTACCTGTTCTTCTCACTTTCACCACTTGTGGCTGCAGGTTTCTTTAGTTGCGGCTTGTCTGGATCCTGGAATGCTGGAGGCCCTATTTGGAAAAAAATGGCTACATTTAGATAATTCCAAACAAACCTGGCGTTAAATTAATACCACCCACGATTAATATTTAGGCCTTCCTCCAGCTCGACCATTACAATAATGTGCCCCTTCATCATCGCCATGCCTTATGATCACACTGCGCCCTCCAAGCTGCTTTTGCCCCCTTCACCTGGCTCCCCTTCATAACACTATACTATGCTGCCCCCCTTTTTTTCAATCCCACTGTGCCATGCTTCCCCCCCTGTTTTTTAACCCCTCTGTGCCATGCTGCCCCCATGTTTTTTAACCCCACTGTAACATGCTCCCCCCGTTTTTTAACCCCACTGTGCCATGCTGCCCCCGTCGTTTTTAACCCCACTGTGCCATGCTGCTCCTGTTTTTTAACCCCGTTGTGACATGCTCCCCCCTGTTTTTTAACCCCTCTGTGCCATGCCCCCCCTCATTTTTTAATCCCTCTGTGCAATGCCCCCCCTCATTTTGTAACCCCTCTGTGCCATGCCCCCCCTCGTTTTTTACCCCTTTGTGCCATGCCCCTCCCCATTTTTTAACCCCTCTGTGCCATGCCCCCCCCTTCATTTTTTAACCCTTCTGGCATGCCCGGGCCCGGGTAATTAGTATCCGCTCCTCCCCCCTTACTCGGTGGCCCTGATTAGGCCACAGGTGCTCCTGTCTGCCTCACCCTCAGTCCCCTAGAGACCATGACATTGACCTGCATTGATGAGGACATAGTGCAAGAGCCAGGGTGCATAGACACAGGATGCAACCCATCCCTAAAAAAACCTTTGTCCCCCAAAGGTAAGTTTTAAAGAATAATACATTGATTCTGACAATTACATGTTTTTGGTTTTGATAACTACATCAAGCCCACTCAACATTAAGTATTTGTAGTTATTGCTAATTGGAATACCCAAAAACAGTGCTTGTCATTCAGCCTGCAACATAGTCATCCTAGTGTACAATCAGAAATCAGAAGATTTTTATAACAACATGCACCAATCCAACACCCAACTTCAAGAAACTACCCAAGAGATAAGCAATACCCTAACCCATGTGGAACAGAAGTTTAAGACCTTCCTCATGACACTGAATCACATTCTTCATGACCTCAAAAATATAATTTCCCAACTCACTCTCCTGGTTTACAAATATGATCATTCCACTATTCTTGTCTAAATGTCACCAGTTTCACCTCCTTCCCCATTACCACAATTCCTCACTCCTGTCCATCCACTAAACTTTCCCACTCAAGTCCCTCTGTCACATCAACCAGCACTATTTTCCCTTGCTTATAGTCCCCACTTTTCAAATGCTGCCCCAGCCCCCTCTGCCTACCCCAGCCCGCTATGCCTACCCCCCAGCCCTCTCTGCCTACCCCCAGCACCCTTTACCTGCCCCCAGCCACTCTTGCTACCCCCCTACACTGTTTACCCCCAGCCCCTCTGCCTTCCTCAGCCCACACTGCCTACACCCCACCCACAGCTTTCTCCAAAGCACCATCCACCTACCCCCCAGCCCAAGTAGGTGAATAACACATAGGGCTGGGATCAGCATCTTCCACCCTCTCGTCAGCAACTTCAGCCTCTTCCACCCATGAAGGTCCACTTGTAAGGGCAATGCTGGGGAACACCACACACAGAGCAATGATGTTGCATACTGTCTTTGGTGCACCAGACTGGTCAAGACATCTAAACCTTGCCTTTAATAGGCCAATGCCCTCTCCACAACCGATTTGGTGGCCGTATGCGCTGAATTGTACGTGACTACCTGCTCTGTGTGTGGGTTCAAAATAGGAGTGAGGAGCCAAGAACGGAACGGGTATGCGTTTTTTCCTATGAAAAGTGACAAGAAAGACAAGGGGGTAAATGTATGAAAATGCGGGTTCTTCTACACCTGAGTATAGAGGGTCCTGCTCAAAGGAGCTTCAATCTAAGGGAGAAAGGGAGACTGATAGGAGAAACAGAGAGGGAAAATAGGGTGAGGGGACAAGAACTTTAAAGGAAGAGATGAATGTGAGAGAGAAGGAGTGGAGGAAGAGTGAGGGGCAGTTAAAGCATGGTAAGCATAGAAGGATACTGAAGAGGGCTAGAGGAGGGCAGGGTGAGATGGAGAAAGGATAGGCTAATCTAAACAGATGGGTTTTGTAGGAGCATTTGAAGTTTGGCAGGCTTGGGGAAAGTATGATAGAATGGGGGAGATAGTTGCAGAGAAGGGGACAGCACGGGAGAAATCTTTAATGCGGGAGTGAGAGGTGGTGACCAGATGGGAGTTGAGGTGGCAGCCATTGGAAAACCATAGAGGGCGAGAAGGAGTATGAATAGAGATGAGGTTGGAGGTATAAGGAGCAATGGAGCTAGAAAGGGTAAAGAGTTTGAAGATGATTCTGAAGCAGAGGGGGATCCAGTGTATAGTTTGACAGAGAGAGGAGGCAGATGAGAACCCACGGGAAAGGAAGACATGTCAGGCTGCAGCGTTCAGCATGTACTGAAGAGGAGGGTGCTGAGTGCTGGGGATGCCAGTAAAGAGGAGGTTGCAGTAATCCAGATGGTAGATAATTAGAGAGTGGAAGAAAGTATGAATGAGAGTATGGATCATGCTAACATGATATGATGGGAATGTTATTGACCAAAATCAGATATGTGTATCTAGGGGCCTGATTTATTAAGACAATTAAAGCAAAAAAAATTAGTAACTCTTCACCTTGGCAAAGCCATGTTGCTTTGGAGGGAGTTGTACATTTCAAATGTGATGGCAGATTTATAGTTGGGATAGGGCATGTCTTAGATCAACTTTAAATGTCAGTGTACAAATAAAGCTAAAATGTAAACAACAAAAATGATGGAAGGAGACAAGCACTCCAGTCCTAATATTAGAATAAAATAAAATATAACTAGGATAAATTATAATAAGTGTAACTTGGGAATTCACTTTATTCCACTAGTAAGTCCAAAGAAAAAAACTCACATTCTTTAATGCAATTATGGATTCATTACATATGTGAAAGTGCCACAGGGAAGAATGTATTATTTAAAAAAGAGCAAGGAACTCTGATAACACAAATGTGTGTTTGTGTATCACGTAGGAGCATATGAGGGTAAGAGTGAATTAGGGTAAGTGACAAACCCTAATAGGGATCTTATTAGTCACTTATTTATACCCTATATATTAGTCTACTACCTTAATCATAATATTTCTAGTAGAATGCAAGGATGACCTCTCATCTCTCAATAAAGCGCCAGTGCTAAAATCTATAAAAGGGACTCTCCTAATCCCCCAATAACACAACCCTCTATAGCATGGTGTGCAAAGTGGCCTCTATTATATGGTTATTGCTTGCATATCAGGATCGTCAAACATTGAGGCAATTAAGATCTATCTATATCATCTGTGACCTCATAAGCAAAGTGGTTTGTGCATTGGCCAGACTGAGAGTTATGATAGAAAATAAAAAATTAATTTGGTCAGACTGAAACAATTTCTGATAATACTACGTGGCTGGGGCTACAGTTGTCACATACGAATATCTCCCCCATCTCTCTGCTGTTTCTGTTCCAGTATTCGTTGCTACTAGAAATAACAATTATTTATTTTCTGTTCAGCACAGCGCCACATAAGTTGTATTGAGATTGTTATTATTCCCTCATGTAGCTCCTTTCCATTAGCAGCTGACCAACTGATCTGAATCGCCAACATATGTTGATCCAAAAGATCATTGAGCATTAACGTTGCTCCGGACAACACATGCACATGAATTATTTCAGAGTGCTGCCCAAGCCTGGACAGTATCACTAAAGTAAACCTCCTTCGTGAAAGAATGACCTGCTTAGTCTAAACAAATCAATCATACAGGTTACTTAAGGTTGTTCATTCATTGAAATGTTACACATTTCCTATCCGAGCTTTCACTCTATTGCTGGACTAAGCTAATCTCTGGTAGAGTCATCCAGACAGAATTAAACAGTGAGCATAAACGCGGTGCAAACCGCTGCCAGGTCCCCTTATTGAGTGAGTACGTCATGAATATCGTACTGTGCCCAATGTACGTTTCACCAGTTTGACAGCTTTCTCAAGGAATTACCTGGCTACTGATAACAGGGAGCTTTTATTCAACTGACTGCCAATCGCGACATCGTGTTGATTGATTGACATTTGCTGCATTCAATAATGTAACAAAGAAAATTAGATAAGAAATAATAATAATGTGTAAATGATTAATATACGTATCCCCGAGAAGTCAGAAAGTAACTGACATTGACAATAATTGACCTGAATCACATGACCTGCACATTCAGTCATATCTTGCCACTGGGCCATGACATCATTGCCTGGTCCAACGGAAATTAAACCAAATAGCCAAAAGCAGAGCTAGAAATTGGTAAACAAATTTCAAAAAATCCATTAACAAAGAATTCACAAAAATGTCCTCCATTCAAAGAAGGATTAAATACATCACCCATATTGTTCTCATTCAAGTCTTGAGGTTGCAAAGAGTCCAGCATAAAAATCCACCTTCCCTCCTTCTGGAGGAGAATCCTATTTAACTCTCCCCCTCTAATTCCTAATTTGATCCTCTCAATGCCAAATTCCCTCAGAGAACTGGGATCCCCCTTATGATTTTGAAGGAAATGTTTGGCAATCAGAGAGATCTGTCTGAGGAGTCTTGTTTAAAAGTCCTGCTCGTCTTTCCTACATATATATTATTGCAGGGGAATTGCAAAGCGTAGATGACACCTTTTGAATCGCGATTAATAAACTCTCTAATTGAGTATGTAGATCCATATTTATCCAAGATGTCAATGGCTTGCACCATGAAGAAGCAGGATTGACAATTACCACATCGGTAAAATTCCTTAGTTTTAATTTCCAATATTTTCTGGACAAAATGGCTTCTTACCAATGTAGCTCTAAGATTCTTAGCCCTTCTCCAGCTAAAGCTGGCCTTCATCTCCAAGCTTTTATTCAGGGTATCGTCAGATAGAAGAATTGGCCAATTTTTATTTTCGATATCCTGTATCTCCCTCCATTCACAGCAAAAGTCCACTACGAACCCTAGCTTACTGCTGTTTTGTTTGACGTTTTTTGGATATAAAAGTTCATTACGATTTTGATCTGATGTCTCTCGGTAAGCTTTCTGTCACTCACCGGACTGTGAGTGCTACTTCTAAGGTAGCTAGGAACCGTGTCCGTCCATTATTATGAGGTACTGCGCATGTGCAGTCCCTTTTAACCTTCAGTTCTGTTCCTTTAACTTAATTGGCTGATCAGGCAACACTCCCTATATTAAGCACCTGTGGTCAATACCACGTTGCCTGATCTTGGAGTCTCATTCCTCATGAGTCTCTGAAGGTTTTCCAGTGCCTGCTCGTGTGTTCAGCTGATGCTGATTCCTGTTTGCCGATTGTGGTTTCCAGACCACTTCTACTCCTCGTGTTCCTAGTGACTTCAGCAGCTGATTCCTATCCGCTGTCTCCGTATATCTACAGTTACAGATTACTGCAAACTCTCCTGTGTTTTATCGTGACTCCAGCAGCTGATTCCTATCCGCTGCCTCCGTATATCTACAGTTACAGATTACTGCAAACTCTCCTGTGTTTCATCGTGACTCCAGCAGCTGATTCCTCTCCGCTGCCTCCGTGTGTCTAACAAGTTACAGATCTCTCCAACTCTCCTGTGTTACATCACTACGGTTCCAGCTGATTCCTGTTAGCTACTTCAGCGTGTCTACAGAGTCCTGCTCGTCTCAGCGCTCCAGTCTGCATTCCACCTGCCGTCAGCTGACCCGCTGCCTACTGCTTCTACAGTGTGTCCATTCGTGTCAACTTGCCTGTTAAGCATCGAGTCTACGCTCCTCGGCTTCCAGCTCTGCTACATCGCTTCAGCTCTCCCGTGGTCTCCTGCTGTTCAATTCGATATACTACTGCTTCCTGAGTATTTTGTCGTCCTTGCTGGCCTACCTACAGTGCGCTGCACCTACCTGCCGCTTCCATTCTGCAAGGACGTCTCATCTCGTCAGTTCCCTGCTGCTCAGGTATCCCTGCAGCTATCTCTAACAGCCTGCTCATCTGAACCACGGTATGCATACTTCTCATTGACTGTGCTGGTGTATTGCATATCCATCTGGACTGAGTTGTTCTCCTCCGGAGTTTCCATTCTCTGAGACTATTGCTATTATTGACTGTGTTTCCTTTTGCTGGACTATTCTAGTGACTTTGTTTATCTGTGCAGTGCTGTTCATTCATTATTATTATTGTGTGCAGTTCAACGTGGGATCAAGTTCAGTGTACCCGTGTTTGACTCTGCATTGCATTTATCTCCTCGTGTCCTTCCTCACATATATATTCAGTGGTACAACTTGCTAGAGGCAGACCACTGATTCCTGTTTCCCTGTGTCACCAGTTGCATATATCCTCTCACATAAGCAGTGGTACAACTTGCTATACGCAGACCGCTGACTTCCACCTCCTTATTACTCCTGGACATTCTTCTCACTATAGCAGTGGTACAACTTGCCGTGCGCAGACCACTGACTACCCTCACGTGTCCTTGTCCATCCAGATCCTCGTGTTCAGTTACCTATTGTTTACCAGTGCTGCTAGTCATAGACTTTCTGAGCATTCTCTAACCATCTGCTGTTTCCAGTTCTATTATCACCCTGCCATCAGAGTATCATATACCAACTCTACTGCTCTGATAAGACCATCAGCGGGTGATACTGGGTAAAGACTCCTAGTGCCCATGACACTTTCCTTACTGACCTCCTACTGGACGTGGCCTGAGTTCTTGAGCACGGCTCTGAAAATCCTGTTGGTTGGTACAGTTGCTCTTAATGCTCAGAAATTCCCCTTTTTGGTATATTCTTCAATGTCGGTGGGAAGTGGAAACTTAATCTATGCAAGATACTATTTGTTGCTGTTGCTTTCCTGAACAGGTCTGTATGGAGATTGCCGGCAGCATATTTCTTACTGGTCAAATCTAAGAAATCAATCCTATTTTTGTCCATTATATAGTTTAAAATTGTTGGCATTATTATTAAGGATGTCAATAAATGTTATGAAGCTGTCCTCAGTCCCTTTCCACACAATTAGTATATTGTCAATATACCTTGACCAGATTAAAATCTGATCGTTATATAGACGCAATTGGTCACCAAAGACCACTTCATGCTCCCACCTTCCCAAATACAAATTGGCAAAAGTCGGAGTGCACTCTGCCCCCATCACGGTGCCCAGAATCTGCAAAAAAAGTTGGTGTTTTAAAAAAAAAAAAAAATCCAATAGTTCAATAAAAAAGGAGCAGAAGACTTGATCCATTTTGGTCTGAAGGAAGAAACGCACAGCTTCAATGCGTGCTTTATGGCTAATGCTAGTATAGAGTGACTCCACATCGCACGTGATCAACCATGTGTCTGTTTCTACATTAATGCCATCCAGCATTTTTAATACCTCTGTGGTGTCACGGAGGTAGGATGGCAAAGCTGTCACGTATTTTTTTCAGGTGAGTGTCCACAAGGATACTAGCTTGCTCTGTTAAACTCCATATACCAGATAGAATAGGTCTGTCTGGAGGTACCTCCTTGTTCTTATGTACTTTTGGCAGGAGGTAAATTGTAGGTATCTTGGGATTCTATACTTTTAGAAGGTTAAATTTTGTTCTAGTGATGGCACCTGAATCAAATGTATCCTTAACCATCTTTGTATGTTGCTTCTGATAATCTTGCAAAGAATTTGCAAAAAGAGGCTACTAACAGGTGATGTTGCCAAGTTGCTTGTACATTTTCTCCTTGTACATCCAAGTAGGCCATAATATCACATTGTCACCTTTGTCTGAATGCTTGATAACCATGTCATCCCACTGTTCTAGTTCTCTAAATATTTTTCATTTTCACTCTTCATTGATGTTAGATTGCCCTTACTACTGGATCTTTTCATACATTTTTCTTTTAATTTATCTAGTTCTTTCGAGACCATTTTCTAAAATATCGTAATTTGTGGGCATATGCTCTCATTCAGTTAAAACTTGGACTCACATTTACACATTTCTCTCGATTGTGATTGGCTAGCTCCTAGCATGTCGTGTTGTTCAGATAGAAGATCTTGCAAATTGCCCAAAGCTTCAGACACATCAGGACTTAATGATTGAAATGTGAAACTTTCCATATGCTCACTATCAACTTTATCAAAATGCTTAATGAAACGGAACTTTTGTCTAAATAGGTGAAGTTCTTTTTCCCAGCCGAACCTATTAAAGTTCTTGCTGGGTGAGAATGAGAGGCCTTTCGCTAGTATTTGAATATGTTTTTCTGTCAATATTTTATCAGACAGATTTATTATCTTTATTTCCTCTTCTCCACCTATTTTCGCCTCCCCTGCCATCTGATACTTGTCTCTGAGGTTTCTTGCTACCCCATCTTGTCTTCCTATATCCTTTACCCCTATGTCTGGGTCTTTTAGATTTGTAGGATTCTCTAAAAAAGAGGAAGACGAGGAGGAAGGGACAGAGGTGGAAGATCCTTCAGCAGTTCTATTAAATAGCCTCCTCTTATTATATCCAAAACGCACATCTCTTTCACCATCTGATATATCAGTTTTAGAACAATCAAAACTAGAATAATGGTTCTTCCTAATCCTATATTGTGTGGTTTTATGATTTTTCCACATAAAGATGTTTCCTTCAGAATAATCTTTTTGATCCCGCATAAATTTGGACTTTTTTCAAAAACTTCAAATTTATTTTTATGTTTTTCATAGGTTTTAACAAACATTTCATTACTTTCAAATTCTTTGAGACTATAACTTATTTCCTCTACTTCTTTTAAGCATCCTATATTAGTGTGTCATGCTTCAAAATAATCTGCATGAGTTCCTTCGAGCATTTTAAAAGTGCATTCTCAAACTCAACTTTAAGATCTGCTGTGGCTAGTTCATATGCCTTCAATGTGTTGTGATGAATCATCCCTTCATTACATCTCTCTTGTAGTATAAACCCAATAAATATAAGAACTTTTACTACCACTTTGTAATTATCATTTATTATTTGCAAGAAACAATCTGTCTATGTAGTTGGAATACTTCAATATTAATATAATAAATATGTTAAAGGATAGTATGAGAAAGACTATAATTGATTAATGTATGACAATACAAACAAGAAGTATTTGATCAATGTTTTTAGGAGATAATTCTTCCATGCTGTTATAATGATTGTTGATATTATTCAATGTGGCAAATGTCAATCAACATGATGTCACGATTGACAGTTAGTTGAATAAAGGCTCCCTGACATCAGTAGCCAGGTAATCCCTTGAGAAAACCATCAACCTGGTGAAACGTACGTCGGGCACAGTACGTACTCACTCAATAGGGGGACCCGGCAGTGGTGATTGCACCGCATTTATGCTCACTGTTTAATTCTGTCTGGATGACTCTACCAAAGATTAGCTTAGCCCAGCAATAGAGTGAAAACTTGAATGAACGAACAACCTTGAGTAACCTCTATGATTGATTTGTTTAGACTAAGCAGGCCATTCTTTCACGAAGGATGTTTACTTTAGTGATACTGTCCAGGCTTGGGCAGCACTCTGAAATAATTAATGTGCATGTGTTACCCGAAGCAGTGTTCATGATCAATGATCTTTTGGATCAACACATGTTGGCGATTCAGATCAGTTGGTCAGCTGCTAATGGAAAGGATCTACATGAGGGAATAATAATAATCTCAGTACAACTTATGTGGCACTGTGCTGAACAGAAAATAAATAATTGTAATTTCTAGTAGCAACGAATACTGGAACAGAAACAGCAGAGAGATGGGGAGATATTTGTATGTGACAACTGTAGCCATAGTCGCATATTATTATTAGAAATTGTTTCGGTCTGACCAAACTAATTTTTTATTTTTTATCATAACTCTCAGACTGGCCATTGCAAAAACCACTTTGCTTATGAGGTCACACATGGTATAGATCAATCTTATTTGCCTCTATGTTTGACGATCCTGATATGCAAGCAATTACCATATAATAGGGGCCACTTGGCACACCACGCTATAGAGGGTTGTGTTATTGGGGGATTAGGAGAGTCCCTTTCATAGCTTTTAGCACTGGCACTTTATTGAGAGATGAGAGGTCATCCTTTGCAGTCTACAAGAAATAATATGATTAAGGTAGTAGAATAATATTTAGGGTATAAAAAAGTGACTAATAAGATCCCTATTAGGGTTTGTCACTTACCCTAATTCACTCTTACCCTCATATGCTCCTAAGTGATACACGAACACACATTTGTGTACACGGAGTTCCTTGTTCTGTTTTAAATAATAAATTATTCCCTGTGGCACTTTCACATATGTAATGAATTCCTAATTGCATTAAAGAATGTGAGCTTTTATTTGGACTCATTAGTGGAATAAATTGAATACCCATGTTAGGGTTACACTCAGAATTTATCCTAAGTCCTTATGAATTATTTACATGCCGAGTCCCGACTTATTGTGGTTTTAAATTACACTTTTAATAAAGATTATAAATAAAGAAATAAAAATATTTTAAGTCGTATTGTGTCACTTTATCACTTCACATGTAACTTTTGTATTTATATTTTACCATTTGCTCTGGAGAAGTATCAAAAACTTTAAGATTTTTAATTGAATTTCAATAACAGTTATATTTTTTTTTTCCTATTATTAGGACTGGAGTGCTTGTCTCCTTCCATTATTTTTCTTTTTTATATTACAAATAAAGCTACAAGTATTGTGCTACAGGAAAAAACAGACAGTATTTAAATTATGTGCAAAACAAAAAACTAATCTGCACTCCTTGCATTGTAACATGGTTTTGTCCAGGAAACCATGATTCTGGACAAAACCATGTTCCTTAATGAATCAGGCCCTAGGGGCATTGGTTCTAGGTCTCTCTGCACACACTGCAGGGTGTCCATTCTGACATGAGGTGGGAGCCGATAGCAATGGATCAAATCACCATCTGACATCCCAAAGAGGCTGACATGTGGCCTGAAGATAAACTCCCTGGCCCTGCATCATTGGACCAGTTGCATGTTTTGGAGGGGTTGACGCATGTTACCCTCTTCTTGAAGGACATCCCCCATGCCTATGAGTGGCTATATGTGATAAAGACGGATGAAGGGTGCGTGTACAATGAAGAGTCAAAATTGGTGGTAATATATATATATATATATATATATATATATATATATATATATATATTCTGTATATTATTAACAAGCCTTGGATAAATATACAATCATTACTTATATCACGTTTGTGGTTTAAGGTTTTTATTACACAAATATTTGTGTGCAAATAAATGTGCTTAACCCCATCAAATGTGCCAGGATAGTACAAAGCTCCTGTTGAATCTACAGAATGACTTCCAAATGCCAGAAACAATTGAGCACCTGTAAAAACTACTGTCCTTTTGTAAGGGAAATAGGCTCTGCAGTTATCTTTTAACCAGGGATTTCCCTTGTACATTGGTTGAATCTCCCCCTTGAAATTCATTTAGATATCTCGACAGAAAAAACAAACTAACAATTTTGAATGTGGGTGCAAGATGAGAAAGGTAAAAGCACAGCCTGATTTTATCTAGGAACACCCCAATATACCCAATTTCTCCAATCAGAATTGTGCAGCCTCGTAAATGCTGCCATTTTGAGACAGAGAGAGAGAGAGAGAGATTCATGCACTTTCAGTAAAATAGGTACATTTGTGTAAAAAACATGCACATAGCAACACAAAATATAATATGCAGTGTTGGGGTGTATTCTTGCAATTTACACTTAGTACCTCAACATGTATGAACCCTCTTGCTAAACACCATTTCCAGTGTTTTTTTGTTAACTCATATTACATTGAAATTAAAAAACTATGAACTCGTCTGCACTGACCAATTATGACTTACACCACATGCCAAATCCACTAAAAGTAAATAATAATCTTCTAAATGGGGCGTTGAATCATTGCTCCCTCTCAAAGTTGATCCTGCTCTGATACAGTACAATACAAGGCACAGTCCAATTATTTTTCATGCAAGGACTATTAGAAAAAGGAGCCGTATTGAAAGAACACTGTAACATGTAGTGTCCTGATTGTAGTACGTCATGCAGCAATTCTGGAAAAATATACATAATAATAAAAAATACATAACAGTAAAAGAATCATTTATGCATTAATTCTCAATGTGCACTTACAATTTCAGACTGCCCTGGGGCAGCTTCTAGTTTTCTTATATATTAAACTGATATTGTTTACATTTCCTAGCTTGAGATTCTCAAAAATAAGTCAATTACATAGAATTTTACTTGTGTTGAAATTAATCTGCCATTCATTGCTTAAATGTATTTGGTCTGTAGATTTATCTATCATGAAGATAAATGTTTAGGTGTTTACCTATTTGTACTTTTTACTCTGCATGGATTAATATACACCAATCAATCACATCAAAACCACTGACAAGTAAATTGAAAAACATTGATTATCTTGTGGAAACTGTCAAGGAGTGGGATACATTAGGCAGCAAGTGAATAGTCAGTTTTTGAAGTTGAAATGTTGGCCAAGCCTAAGAATATGAGTGACTTTGACAAAGACCACATTGTGACAGCTAGATGACCGGGTCTGAGCATCTCCAAAATGGTAAGTCTTGTGCGGTGTTCCCCGTATGCAGTGGTTAGTACCTACCAAAAGTGGTCCAAGGAAGACCAACTGGGGAACTAGCAACAGGGTCAGGGGCACCCAAGGCTCATTGATGTGCTTGGGAGTGTAGACTAGCCCATCTGGTACCATCCCACAGAAGAGCTATTATAGCACAAATTGCTGAAAAAGTTAATGCTGGCTATAATAGAAAGATGTCAGAACACTCACTGCAGACTGGTTAGAGTGCACATGCTAACCCCTTTCCACCACAGAAAGTGCCTACAATGGGCTTGTGAGCACCAGGCCTAAACCTTGGAGTAATGGAAGATGGTAGCATGGTATGCCGAATTACGTTTTCTTTTATAACATGTGGATGGCTGGGTGCGTCTGCATCATTTACCTGGGGAAGAGTTGGAACCAGGATGTAATATGGGGAGAAGGCAAGCCGGGTGAAGCATTGTAATGTTCTGGGCATTGTGCTGGGCAATGTTCTGCTGGGAAATCTTTTGTCCTGTCATTCATGTGGATGTTACTAACTACCTAAACATTGTTGCAAATCAAGTACCCCCCTTCGTGGCAATGGTATTCCCTGATGGCAGTGGCCTATTTCAGCAGAATTATGCACCCTGCCAAGCTGCAAAAATTGTTCAAGAATGGTTTTAGCAACTTGTCAAAAAGTTCAAAGTGTTAACTCGTCCTGCAAATTACCCAATCTCAGTCTAATCGGGCATCTATGGGATGTGCTGTAAAAAGTCGAAGCCACAGAAGCCACCTTGTAACTTACAGGACTTAAAGGTTCTGCTGCTAACATCTTGGTGCCAGACACCACAGGACACATTCAGAGGTCTTGTGAAGTCCATGCCTCAATGGGTCAGAGCTGTTTTGACAGTATGAGGGGGGCCTGCACAATATTAGCCAGGAGGCTTTAATGTTGTGGCTTTGCATTTAGCAATTTAGAACAATGGTTGTTATGTACTGCAATTAGTCACTGGACACCGTCATAGCGCCATCTTAAATCCATAATGGATCTTTCACTATTTTTTTTAATTCAGAATAAATAAGAACTTATATGAATATCAAAATCTTATCCACATTTTATATAGTTAGTGATGACCTGGAAACCATTACAGCAGTGGTTCCCAAACTTTTGCAGTTCGCGGCTCCCTTAGAGTCTCCAAATTTTTTCAAGGCACCCCTCCAAAATAACTATTGAGCAGTCCTGTTTTAGAAGTAGTTGGGTCAAAAAATTATAATAAGTATTTAGGTCAGGACAGAAATACTTATTTAGTTGCAAAAATGCCCCCTCTGCATCCAGACACACTGCCGCCTCTGCATCCAGACACTCTGCCCCCTCTGCATCCACACACTCTGCCCCCTCTGCATCCAGACACACTGCCCCCTCCGCATCCAGACACACAGCCCCCTCTGTATCCAGACACACTGCCCTCTCTCACACTGCCCCGTCACCCTGTCCCCCCTCCTCTGCCCTCTCTCACGATGTCCCCCTCCTCTGCCCTCTCTCACGATGTCCCCCCTCCTCTGCTCTCTCTCACGATGTCCCCCCTCTTCTGCCCTCTGTCACGCTGTCCCCCCTCTGCCCTCTGTCCCTCTCATGCTGTGTCCCCCTCCACTGCCCCTCTCACGCTGTGTCCCCCTCCACTGCCCCTCTCACGCTGTGTCCCCCTCCTCTGCCCCGCTGTCACTCTCCTCTGCCCCGCTGTCACTCTCCTCTGCCCCGCTGTCACTCTCCTTTGCCACTCTCCTCTGCCCCTCTGTCACTCTCCTGTGCCCCGCTGTCACTCTCCTGTGCCCCTCTGTCACTCTCCTGTGCCCCTCTGTCACTCTCCTCTGCCCCTTTGTCACTATCCTGTGCCACTCTGTCACTCTCCTGTGCCCCGCTGTCACTCTCCTGTGCCCCTCTGTCACTCTCCTGTGCCCCTCTGTCACACTCCCTCTCACTCCTCTGCCCCGCGCCAGACATAAAAAAAAACAAAGAACATATAAACTGACCAATCCGTCGGGACCCAGCAGCCTCCTCTCTCCCGCAGCTGTCACTGAATAGGAGAGAGGAGGCTGCTGGGTCCCGGCACCCAACGGATTGGTAAGTTTATGTGTTCTTTGTTTTTTTTTATGTCTGGCCCATGGCACCCCAGTGACAGCGCCGCGGCACCCCTTGGAGCCGCGGCGCACAGTTTGGGAACCGCCGCATTACAGCATCAGAACATATGCATTATGTAAAATTACTGAACTAAACCCCTAACTACCACTACTGATTCCACCAAATCACCATCCCAGTCAATTCTCCTACTTGCTTTCTCATGTTCCATCCTTATTGCAGGTACAGCCTATCCCATTCCTGGGTCCCACCCTCAGCGCAATCGATCACCTGCCACTATCTTTACTGCATGCAACTTAAACCCCTCCCACCTTATCCCTCCCATGAAGCACATCCCCGTTACCTGCGCACACTGGAATAATCTTGCTCTCATCCATGACATCTGCCTCTATTGCTCCTTCAGCATACCTGCCCTTACTAATACGTGGATTCCACCTTCTGACACTGTCTCCCATGTTTCTCTTTGCATTTATTGTCTATACTTCACACACCATCCCCCACAAGGACAACCAACGAGGTGGTAGCTTAAACATTCTATTACCTGCAAACTGCACCTACATCATTGTTTCCCCTGTACACTGCCTTTCCTTCTTATCCTTTGAGACTCACACCTTGCATCTTCTCTCCCCTTTCCATATTTGTTTTGCTCACCATCAATTTCCTCCACAACTTTGCTACCTACATCTCCACCTTTTCTAAAAATGTACCCACCCTAATCCTTCAGTACTTCAACATCCCTGTTGACAACACCAGTAGTTCTTCTACCTTCATCTCCTCCACCCATGGTCACACCCAGTGGACCTCTTCTCCCAAACACAATGATGGGCACTCCCTTGACCTTGTATTCTCTCACATATTTGAATCTCTAAATTTCTCTAACTTGCCTTTTCCACTATGTGTCCACAACCTCTTCTCCTTCCACAACTCCTTCTCCGCCTCCCACATCCAAAACTCTACGCAAGGGGGAGACACTGCGCAACCTGCGTGATCTTGAGGCCTCCCACCTCTATGTTACGTGTAAGCCACTCCTTACTCCTCTCTCTTTCTTGTCGTGCCCAACTGCAGCAGTGTCCATTCTCAATTTGGGCATATCTGCAGCCCTTGATTAAGATGACCATGCAAATGCACTTCAAATTCAGGCACTCCAAGTTTGCATTACAAAAAGAGGATAGACAGGAACTTTCGGTAAAAAAAATAAGAAAGAATAACAGCCATCAACACAAAGATAATATCTAAATTTGAAACTGTTCATATAAAAATAAAAACACACTGATGTATATCAATGACTCCGTTGACTTTTTTTTCTTCCTTATGTTTCCCTGTAATTCACTGTTTTTCTTCCCTATGATGCACTCACAGACAAAACAGTGTTTGAATTACAAAGTATATTCAATCACTCTCAAACAGTAGCCAATTGAACCATGAACAGATATGCTCAGCTGATATGCAGTCAAATTAATCATTCTTTCTCTGTCTCACAGGCAATGGAGTAATTCCTTCTAAGATGAGAGTCCTTTATTCTCACCCACCAGCAATAGGCATACAAATCAAATAGAACAGAAGCACATGTAGCATCTTATTCATATCCATATATCAAATGTGCTAGATCTCTCACCAACTGGAAAGAAAGGAACAAAAATGTACCTCAATAAGGGAATTAACCATACAAAAATAATCAAGATTTATGGTTAAGACAGATGGATAAACAGCTCTTGCTTATTCTCCATCCTATAAATCCTATAAATCTGTTATGATTACAGTAGAAATGTATTAATGTATAACTTAATGGTAACCAATCCAAATTTAAAAATAAAACTCAAAAAATGATATTGTCCCTCAACTAATGTCCCATGTGGAAATCAACTAATGTTTTATGTGGACCTGCCCACATTAAAAATGCAAAATAAATGCAATGAATTAATCTTCACTTAAAATCCACTTAACTCGAAGTCCCGAATAAGACCCTTAGGAGACAAGAATTTAGGATGTTTAATCCATTTTATCTCGCATTTGGCCAGAATCACAGTTCCATCCTTTCTTCTCCAATCATTTACCAATTTCTCTTTAGCCCAAAAATTATTTAAAGCACTCACGGAGCAGTTATGTCAATGGGCAGAAACAATGTGATTATTAAATATTTTCCTAATATACCGAAAATGTTCAACTATCCAAATCTTCAAAGGGCAAGATGTTTGTCCCACATAAAAGAGGCCACAATTTCATTCTAAAAGGTACACCATGTTGTTACTATTAAGACTTAAAAAGTCTTTAATTTCATATTTCTGATTATTAACTACAAAATGTGTTTGTTTACTTTTTTGGTTAATTAGGGGAGGGAGCTAGCTTATTTGATAAATGGATAAGCAACTAGAATTCTGCTGTAAGGTTTTATCTTTAGTAGGGATTTTTAAACTTAAAAACTGGAAGGTATGGTTTAATATCCTGTCATCTTAAAAGATATTGTATTAATGTTAACGCTTTGGTGTTAGAAAAGGGAGAATAATTCTGACCGCCCATCCTAACAGTTATGAATGAGCGATACTATTTTCTACCTGGAACAAACACACACAACCCAGGTTAATTTTATTGCCTAATTTGTTTCATGTTCACATTATCATTCTGTCTGGTATGGATTTACTAGATCTGATTTTGTTTCCATATTGTCTTGATTTTAATAGTCTTTGTAAATGCATACTTTGTGTTTCTTTGTATTTTATGTTTAACAAAATAAAGTTACGCTAGAGATCTTTCTATCTCTTTGACTATATGTAAACTGAAGACGGGGGAGAGAAGAGACACAACTATATCAAAAGCAGTTCAAGTTGGATAAAGATCATCTCGGCAGGAGAGTTTCAATGTGTGGAAATCTTTATTTCTTTGTGCTTATTGTTGTGCTTCTTTCTTCTTAGTGTTTTTTATTTTCTGAAACCTCCTTGTCTACCATCATTATGCATAGCATAGTTTATTACAGTCTGATGTGACAGTTTTAGGGATATGTGTGGGCTGCATTAATTTGTGTGCCGGTTGTGTATAAATATTGAGAATTTAGTCCAAGCTTACTTGCTACCTTTAAATGTGCTCCCATTCCATTTGGAGTAAGTCCCGCTCTGACTCGAATTTTATCCACTTCAAATTCATTCTGTCCTCCCATTACTCTGCCCTCTCTCTTGCCAAATAGCCCTACTTCAAAAACCTTCTCCATGTCCAAGATTCCCTTAAACTATTGTCTCTCATCAACTCCCCTCTCTTCCCTCTGCATCATTACCACCTCACCCCCACTCATCACACAAAACTGTACTTCATACTTCATGTGGGAAATTGACCCCATTCATATGACATCACCTCCTAAGTCTCTCTCTTCTCCCACCACCCCACTTCCGACATTCCTGCCACCCTCTCCACATTTATTCCTGCCACAGATTCTGAGGCTATCTCACTCCTCCCCTCCTCTTCACACCTAAACTATCCTCTTGACACTGCACTCTCCTACCTCCTCCACTCTCACTCCATTAACGAATGATATCACCTAGCTCACCTCTTCAATCTGTCCCTCCCTACTGGCATCTCTAATTCGGCCTTCAAAAATGAGATCATTACATCCCATATGTAAGAATCTATCTCTCAACACTGTCTCTCTCTCTCTCAATCTTCACAAATGGTTAACCTACAAACATTTAACATACGTTCTCAAAATAGGACCACTTCTTCCTGCTCTTGTGCGCTTGCTCCTTGACTTCTCTGCTGCATTTGACACAATTGACCACCATCTTGACACTTTTCAATCCCTTGGCCTTTGCACCACTATCCTTTCCTGGTTTACCTCCTACCTCTCTGTTTGCTCCTTTAGCATCTCCTCCATTGGTGTTTGTTTTCTCCCTCTCAGTTTATCAGTCAGGGTACCTCAAGATTCTTTTCTTGGCCCTTTGCATTTTTCTCTTTTCAACACTTCTTGGTCAACTCATCTGCTCCTCTGGCCTCCTATATCACCTCTAAGCAGATAAAAAAATACGATATGTTTCCTCCCCTAATCTCTCTCATTCTCTCCTTTCTAGTGTGTCTGACTGCATCTCTGCCATCTCCATTTCGATGGCAAAATGTTACCTTAAGCTACCTAAAACTTAACATATCCCAAAACTGAGCTTATTGTCTTCCCACAGCCCCATGTTATGTCCACTCCTCATTCTTCCTTAAGGTTGATGATATCACTGTTAAGAACGCCTCCAGCCTGTCCAAGATACAGCAATCTGAACAGCTGGCAGTAACTGTCATCACCTTAGTCACTTAGCAATGAATACACCTTTTCTGCAACCACAATGGATTTATTATGGTGTCCTTGCGTTCACCAGAACCACTTATTAATGTTTCACACTTAAATCACATACAGTCAAGTCCATAAATATTGGGGCATCGACACAATTCTCATATTTTGGGCTCTATACACCACCACAATGGCTTTGAAATGAAACAAACAAGATGTGCTTTAACTGCAGACTTTCAGCTTTAATTTGAGGGAATTTACATCCAAAGCAGGTGAACAGTGTAGGAATTACAATGGTTTCTATATGTGCCTCCCACTTTTTAAGGGACCAAAAATAATGGGACAAACTAAACAATCCTACATCAAACTTTCACTTTTTAATACTTTGTTGCAAATCCTTTGCAGGCAATTACAGCCTGAAGTCTGAAACGCATAGACGTCACCAGACGCTGGGTTTCATCCCTGGTGATGCTCTGCCAGGCCTCTACTGCAAATGTCTTCAGTTCCTGCTTGTTCTTGGGGCATTTTCCCTTCAGTTTTGTCTTCATCAAGTGAAATGGATGCTCAATCGGATTCAGGTCAGGTGATTGACTAACATTCCACTTGTTAGCTTTAAAAAACTCTTTGGTTGCTTTTGCAGTATACTTCAGGTCATTGTCCATCTGCACTGTGAAGTTCTGAAGCATTTGACTGAATATGAGCAGATAATATTGCCCGAAACACTTCAGAATTCATCCTGCTGCTTTTGTCAGCAGTCATCATCATCAATAAATACAAGGGAACCAGTTCCATTGGCAGCCATACATGCCCACGCCATTACACTACCACCACCATGCTTCACTGATGAGGTGGTATGTTTTGGATCATGAGCAGTTCCTTTCCTTCTTCATACTCTTCTCTTCCCATCACTCTGGTACAATTTGATCTTTGTCTCATTTGTCCATAGGATGTTGTTCCAGAACTGTAATGGCTTTTTTAGACGTGGTTTGCCAAACTCTAATCTAGTCTTCCTGTTTTTGTGGCTCACAAATGGTTTACATCTTGTGGTGAACCCTCTATATTCACTCTTGTGAAGTCTTCTCTTGATTGTTGACTTTGACACATATACACCTACCTCCTGGAGAGTGTTCTCCATTTGGCCAACTGTTGTAAAGGGGTTTTTCTTCACCAGGGAAAAAATTCTTCTGTCATCCACCACAGTTGTTTTCCGTGGTCTTCCGGGTCTTTTGGCATTGCAGAGCTCTCTGGTGCGTTACTTCTTTTTAAGAATGTTCCAAACAGTTTATTTGGCCACACCTAATGTTTTTGCTATCTCTCTGATTGGTTTGTTTGGATTTTTCAGCCTAATGATGGCTTGCTTCACTGATAGTGACAGCTCTTTGAATCTCATATTGAGAGTAGACAGCAACAGATTCCATATGCAAATGTCACACCTAGAATCAACTCCAGACCTTTTACCTGCTTAATTAATGATGAAATAACGAGAGAATAGCCCACACATGTCCATGAAATAGCTTTTGACTTGATTGTCCCATTACTTTTGATCCCTTAAAAAGTGGGAGGCACATATAGAAACCGTTGTAATTCCTACTGCGTTCACCTGATTTGGATGTAAATACCCTTAAATTAAAGCTGAAAGTCTGCAGTTAAAACACATCTTGTTAGCTTCATTTCAAATCCATTGTTGTGGTGTATAGAGCCCAAAATATGAGAATTGTGTCAATGTCTCAATATTTATGGACTTGACTGTATACATGTAGCATGAACCTCCCTGGGATTCGTAAATTCACAAAGAATAATGAAGAACATGCTAGATTAAATTTATTTAATCTGAAAAATGTTTCTAAGGCTTTATTACAAAAATTAATAACAAGACATACAATATATTGCACAAGTAAGTTTCAGAAAATGAAATAGGAAATAAAATCACAATTACTACTTACTAGTTAAGATCTGGGGTAAATGTATGAAGCGCCGATTTTCTCGCGGGTGTTTCATCTCGCAGAACTATTAAAGGGAGATTTGATGTAAAATCGCCGGAGATGTGTTTCTGTCAAAATTGCTAGTTACAAAATCGATAGAGATCAAAGTCTTGACTGTTTGCCACTCTAGCTATAAAAGTCTCAAATGTATTAAGCTGCGATTAAGCAAACTCTCCCAAGTTTGCTGTAAAAATCGCAGATACATCCCGCTGCATCCTAGCAGCGTGATTTGTAAACACATCACTGTTTCACTCCGCTTGTCTATTCAGCCGGAGGTCTGGCGGCTATCGAATGTTTAAAAAGAAATAAAAGTTTTTTTAAAAAATGCGTGGGGTGTCTGCGCCCGAGCACTATTAAGCCTACTGCTGCCAGTCTACTGCTGGTTACGGGAAAATTTAGGAAAAATTTGCGTGGGGTCCCCCCGATTTTCACATAACCAGCACTTGGTAATCCAGCTTGGGGTGGGTGGCACTATAACAGGGGGACACGTGGCAGGGGTCCCCCTGGAAGGACGCAGGGGCATTTTTCATTCCAAAGGGCATGACCAAAAACTCAAACAGCACAAATCGGGTGATAAATGCGGACCACTCACGTCCCTCGGGTGACAATGGGATCTGCCAGTACCCTCTACTGAGATCCATGATAGTGATGTAGCATGCCTGGGCAAGCTGATCTAATAGTTCATCTAGGCATAGGATAAGTATCAAATGACGTCACTCAACCTCCTACAGTCAAGACAGAACCAGGTGCCCCCACATATCTTTGGGACTGGTATCACTGTTGCAGCCGAAGAACTGTGAGACTTTTGAATTACCCCTAGCTGCAATATCTCGTCTACTTCCATTTTCATTGCTTCTAGCATTTCTAGAGAAGTACAATATGCTGGCTGTCTGAGGGGGGGGGGGGTCTGGTTGCCTGTGTTTACATGATGTGTGACCATGTTTGTTTTTCCAGTTTTCCCCATAAAATTTGAATGATAGGGATGTAGCATGTCAGCTAGCTGCTCCAGCTGAGAGTCAGACAGCTCTTCACTGCAGTGGGTGTCTGCTTGGGACCTTTCCTCTTTAGCTGCAATTGCTAAATCTACCAAGGGGTCAGACTCCTGATTGCTCTCAGGCAAGCTACACACAGTTAATACACAAGCTTCACTGTCGTGATAAGCTTTGAGCATGTTGATGTGATAGCTTTGACTGAGGAGGAGTAGAGTGAACAGCGTGCTATTACAATACAGCACACAGCTATAGGACTCCTCCCAGGGAGTGAGTGGGAAGTGCATTAAAATCCGCTGAAAAATACTCAATCCACTTTATGAGTCCAGTACAGTGTGCAGGGATTTTTGAGCAACTACCAAGAGTGCGCTTCCTGCTCCCAATACTTGGCATGCTAGTGGCCTTATTGCTGCACAAGATAACAACCATATACAGCACTCACCATCTATCAGATTGATCCTAGCCCACTAATCCTACATACATGTCATCAAACAAGCAGCAGAACTGTGGAACTCTACCCTCTGTCTTCTGATCACTAATTGTGACTGGATGCCAAGGTGGAGGCTTGTGCTGTGACCTTTATGTATCAGCTTACATGTTTGCGAGCCAATATCCTTGGAATAGAGCCTTGTGTTGACTGTTGTATATTGGGTTGATAACTTGGATTTAGCACAATTTGATCTAATGGTACTCCTTATGCCTCCTACACACCTGCTGTTAACATTATAGTGAATAGGTGGGTTATAAATAATTAGACAGCACGAATCACACAAGGAAGATTCAAACAGATAGTAAGGGGGAAGTGAAAGACGTCACATCTATTACATACTTTCATCTCCAAAATGATTTTTACTAAGTAATGGCAAATAAGTGTCACTTCAAAAACTCTTCTATATGAATTTCTCAGTGAGTACCAATTTGACGCATTAGGAAGGCAATATATTTTAAATGTAGAATCAGGCAGCTGGTCTGTTGCTGCTCATCTCTGTTGTAATCTATTATTGATTAGTGGCCTTATGTAATCAATTCTGATGCCAATGTTATGACATGATGGCTCTGCAACCTGAAAAATGATTAATTACACCTGGCGTCAGAATGAGAAACGTGGTTCCCCATCTGCTGTCTGTACACGTCATCTGGCTCATACTAATTTTCCAACATTATTACAGTCTGTTATATGGGCCTCATTCTGATATATATATATATATATATATATATATATATATATATATATATATGGTAATTTATTAAAGATTTGAGGGAGACATTGTAAGGGAGACATCAATTATTCAGTTTAATGACATCCTTGATTATGCTAAGTCAATTGTACTAGTAAATGACTTTCATTTTTCTGACTTTTATCCCCTGGATTTTTTGTATTGTACTTTGTCAAAATAAGATAGAAAAAATAAAAAAGACAATTTGGCTGATTCAACTTGGATTTCGCCTGAAGAAGATCTTAAACATGTACACTGATATACCAGCATGATAACATCATCATGGTGGGATGGCCGCACACTGCCCAATCATCATGAGAGGCTCAACAAAGGGTTTATTGGGTGCATGCTCAAGATCTGCATACAAATGTGAGATTTGGATTTGCACCCATGCACATAAATCAGCAGAGCAGCACAAAGACAGATATACCTGTTGTGACCAATTAATGCAGCCAAAACTAGCAATATACAGCAAATAGTATTAATGTATTAATTCAGTGAACTATATATTATTCTATGTCTGTATGAGTGTGGTATTATGTGAGTCATCTTTGGCAAGTTTATTAATATGTTCATATGATATATGAACATTGAGTGTTTGCTGTGATGATTCCAGGTGCTATGGGGTCAAAAGTGCTAGAGTGGAAGTTGGTGAAAATGAAACAATTAAAAGTGTAAACAGGATGCAAGTAATTAATGAGGCTAGATAGGAAGAGTATCGCAAATAGTGAAAGTATATAACCAACCATAATTGCCCTCCTATTTCATATACTGTCCAAAAAGCATGCCAACAGTATCTTATACTGCAAGGCGATTGTGTTAGTCAATCTAAAGAATTGATATACATTACTTCAGTGGTGATATCATGTTTATTAGGACATGATTAACATAATAAAAGAGTGCAATTATAGCACAATACAGATAATTTACAGTTGTATACATTTCCATCCCTTGTTCATCCATCCAGCACAGAGAATGTATGTACAGGTGAGTTTATTGGGGCTATATATTCCAGATATTAAGACACTTTAATAGTTATTATATGTTGATATCTAGGTACAGCATTGACTCATCCTGATGATACATCACATGCTTTCAGTTTGCTTGGATAATACATTAGAGGGGATTAGCTATGCTAATTTGCACAGCTCTGAATTATATTCAATTATATTTTCTTATAATATTAAATATGTAAGGAAGGTTGGGTTTTTCATTGAAAGGCTGATGTGAAGCAACAATAAATATTTGCAAAAATAAGATAGGCATGTATGCTTCATATTTTACGTTAATCGTATTTAGTGTGGGTTTTGGCAGTCATCTGCTTCCTAGCATTCAAAAGATATATTATATTTAGGTTATGTTGGTCACCAGCACTAGGATTGGATTAATATTAAAACCTCTGTGACTTACTGTTCTATAAGGTAAATCCAGCATTTCCCACACCCCACCTAACAGCAAGGGGGTGGTAAGACCTAGACTCCTAGTCAGTATCGCATAAGTAGTACTGGCCTATTGTAGTCAGCACTAATCTGGAAACCATCATGTTTCCTTGCTCCTACTAACTACCAAGATGGGCAGATTATATTATTTTATTTAAAAGCAGACTCATGTCCAGGCCCGGCTCTCCCATTAGGCAAGGTTAGGCAATTGCCTAGGGCGCCGGGCTCTGCAGGGCGCCTCGAAATTAAAAAAAAATGGAAATCCACGGGGAGGAGAGGAGGGAAGGGGCTATGAATCTTACCTGCATGAAGCTGCTCCTCTCTGCTTTGTCTTCTCCCCTCCGCTCAGGCCGTGATGATGTCATCATCACGGCCCGACAGTGTCTGTGAGTGGAGGGGAGAAGACAGAGCAGAGAGGAGCAGCTTCATGCAGGTAAGTTAAAGAAAGACATGGGGAGGGGTGGGAAGGGTAGCTGAGGGGAGGGAAGCGCAGCGGCGATTTTTAAAGGGGGGGGGACGATTTTCACACTGTGCCTAGGGCACCAAGGACCCTAGAACCAGCGCTGCTCATGTCTTATCGGTTGGGGCAAAGATAATGCCATCAAAACTAGAATATTCATCTCACCCCCCCAAATGAACTAGGGAGAGCGACTCACATACCCCTGAGTCTCCAATGCACCAGAAAGCATTAGCTTGATGTTAGCTTCTTTTGCTACCCACCATAATACCAATGCAAACAGACCCCCTCCGCTCCAATACCTACTGTGCCAGGTTTCCCATATTAAGCTGGGCATTATGTTATATTTATTTTCTATCTATTGTTATACTGTTTTGTCCAACGGTTTAGTACATAACATTTTTAAACCCCCTGCTTATGGCTACCAATCGCTTCTCACTGCTCTGTAATAAAATATCCTTACACTTAAAAGTGATCAGACTGACGTTATGATAGGTATTATTACTTCTCTGCAGTGGAAGGACACTAAAATTGCATGACCCATTATTAGCTATGCAACAAAGAAAGTGATTAACAGTAACCAGACACACATAGTAGCAAACAACTAACACTGACCACCAGAAAGACTAGCAGACATCGAGAAAACAAGAAGTGAGAGGAAGTAAGGAACATAAAACTAGAAGCAATGCAAAAAAAATAACAATTAACTCCATGAAATCATTTACTTTTTTGTTTAATTGCTAGTTCTAGTTTATTATTGATTTAAAGAGAATTGTCAATACAGTATAGAAACACAAGAACTAATCGTAAAAGTAGGTATCTCACAATGTAATTATTTTAATAATGATTATGTGTACATTTTGATCGATTATTAGACTCATCAATTGCCAGTCAATAATATAAATCTCAGTCAGTGCTTCAGACTCCATCTAACAAAATAGCTTATAGTAAACAGTAATAATATGGTAATCTTACCCTACTGAATTTTTAATTTACTTTCCAGTTTGACATTTACCTGAGTCTGAAGTCCTGAATGGGATTTATACTATCTGCTTTGATTTTACAGTTGCTATCTGGGAATTGTTTCTGGGAATAGAGGGAGGGAGGCCATACATTTAGGCAAGCAGAAAGTATAACATACAATTCACATTAACATAGTAAAAATAAGTTGTCAGCCTTAATGCATGTTTTTTAAAGTTTTTCTTCTATTAATATTTATTTGCTTGTTTAGAATTCACTGCAGGATGCCATTCAATGACATCAGGCAACATTTCTGTAGAAGGTTTACAAAGTACAAGTAAGTGTAAAATTTGGTGCTAAAAATACAGTTTTAATATTATTCCTGCTGCTACTTTCCCCTAATACCACCTACGGAGAACAGTGAAGTTAGTACTTTTAAATGTCAGAACTATAAGTTTTCTGTATTCATGAGAACTATTTTGATATATGATATTTTAAAGAGAAAATAGCTGCATTTTTCTTGCAGCCCACTGAAAGCTGCTTGCATATCAGATAATTACAAATAATTTTGTAGTCTGAAAAGCATACACTCTAAACAAGCTCATAATATAGATAAAGTGTTTTTTTAAAATGAATCAAGAAATACAAAGTTGTGAAAATGGTATGCCCAAATAGAGAAATACTGGCACAGATGGTTGTGTGATCTATTAAAGTCTTGAATGCAGAATTATTATTTTAAAGTACTTATAATTCACCACTTGTGATCTCTGAATTGTTATTCATTTCTCTTGAAGACAGTGTGACATAATGTAAAAATCCAAGTCATCATCACACCAAGTTGCCAGGCCGCCCCCCTACCTCCCTTACTAGCAAGTTCTCTCCCTACTTCCCTCCTTCCTTTTTTGCTCACCTGAACTCTCCTCCCTGGACTATCCTGAACTCTCTTTTCTGGAGTCACCTGAACTCTCTTCCCAGAACTCACCTGTGCTCCAGCTTACTACCCTCTACCCCCACCTGAGTACACCAGCTCCTGTCTACACTCTCTATCCAGAATCACCAGTGCTTGTGGTCACTCTCCATTTGTTTTTTGTGTACTCTTTTCTTTCTGCCTGGTATTGCCTCACTATAGGTTTACCTAATTGTTATTGCTTTGCATTTTTGCTTTGTCTTTATTTAATTGATTATTTAGTCTGCTCCACTACTGACTGCCTATTGTTGTGCCTAACCTCTGTCTTTACCTCTGATCCCTCCTCCGGTTTCTTCTGTCCCTGCCCCCCTCCCCCCCTCAACCTCCCCTAATCTCTCAGTCTCTCACCATGCCTCTGTCTTATACCCACCCTCTCTCCTAGCCCCCTTGCCTGTCCCAACTTTAACCCTTCCCCACACTCCAGCAACCCTGACAATCTCATCCATACCTCCCCACTTCTATCCATCACCTTCTCCAGTGTCCTCTGGAACTCCAGATACATCCGTAACAAACTACCCTCTGTGCATGACCTCTTCATCTCCAACTCTTTTAACCTTTTTGCTATCACAGAAACCTGGCTCTCTTCTACTGACACTGCTTCTCCTGACGCAATCTCCCATGGGGGCCTTTCCTTCACCTACTCCACCAGACCGGATGACTGTGCAGGAGGTGGAGTGGTCCTCCTCCTATCCCCTAAGTGCATATTTCGGGTGATTCCCACTGTGACTCTCTATTTCACCCCTATGAAGTCCACTCTATCTGTCTCTTCTACTCTTATTGCACTCTGGCTCCACTTCTCTTTTTCTTGACAACTTTGCATCCTGGCTTCCCCACTACCTTTCCTCTGACCTTCCCTCCATCATATCTGCTGATTTGACATATTGATAACCTATTTGACCCTGCTTCCATCAAACTTCTCATCCTTTCTTCCTCCCTTGGCCTCACTCAGTGGACCTTGTCCCCTACCTACTGCCTTGGTCACTCCCTAGATCTCGTCTTCTCTCATCTATGTGCTCACTCAGACATCTCTAAATGTCTCTTCCCACTTTCTGACCACCATCTCCTCTCCTTCACTCTTTCCTCTTCCCCTGTCCCTCCTGCCTAAAGCTATCCTCACTAGGCACATTTTTTATGCTTTTGACTCTACTTCTTTCTCCTTCTCTTTCAAAACACTCTTCTCCCCTCTCCTCACACTGGTCTACTCTGACCAGGTGACCACTCTCTGTAACCACTCCCTCACCACTGCCCTGGATACTGTCGACCCCGTCACTTCTTTATGCCATCAACACTTAGTTTCCCAACCCTGGCACTCCAAATGCACTCGCTTTCTTCAGAAGTACACCGGCGCTTTGGAACGCCTCTGGAGGAAATCATGCTCCCAGGATGACTTTTTTCATTGTAAATTTATCCTCACTTCCTACTGCTATGCCCTCTCCCTTGCTAAACAATCTCTCTTTAACTCCCTCATCTCCTCTGATTTCTGCCTCCTATTTGCCAGGTTCAACTCTCTCCTCACTCCCCATCCTATCTTGCTCCCCCTCTCACCTAGCGACTTTACCTCCTTTTTCTCCTCCAAAATTGAGGCAATCAGACTCAACTCCTTCCATTACTCTCCTTCCAACCTCATCGCTCCACCTTCCTCCAACAACCAACTCTGGTGCTCCTTCCACCCTACATTGAGTGAACATGTCCACCCCATCACCTTTTCCTCGTCTACCTACTACCTGTATCCCATTCCCTCTCACCTCCCTCTCGCCCACTGCCTGCTCCTACCTAGCACACCTCTTTAACCTGTCATTCTCCACTGGCATTGTCTTCTCGTCCTTTAAACATTCCCTTCTCTTTCCCATTCTCAAAAAACCCAACCTTGATCCCACCTCACACGTTAACTACCTCACAATCTCACTTTTCCCCTATGCCTCTAAATTACTACAGCGTGTTGTCTGCAACTACCTCACAATGCACCTTTGGACAATTACCTCCTTGACCCTCTCCAATCCGATTTCCACCCCCTCCACTCCACTGAAACTGACCTGACAAAAGTTACTAATGAGCTCTCTTGGCTAAATCCAGAGGTCAGTTCTCCCTGCACATCCTCCTTGAACTCTATGCAAACTTTGAAACCGTGAACCACCATCTCCTTTTGCAGACCATTCTCTCTCTCTCTTGGCCACCCTGGCTCTGTCCTCACATGGTTCACCACTTACCTTGCGAACCGCTCCTTCTCTGTATCCAGGTCCCCGCCGCCTTCCCTGTAGGGGTCCCTCAAGTCTTTGTTCTCAGCCCTTTATTCTTTTCACTGTATACTTCTTACCTGGGTGCTCTCATCACTTCCTTTAGTCTCTAGTATCACCTTTATGCAATTTAACTCTACATCTCTTCTTCTAAACTTTCCTTTTCCTCTTCTCTCGTGTATCTGACTGCCTCTCTGCCGTCTCCTCTTGGATGTCCTCATCCTTTCTCAAATTTAACATTGTTAAAGGCAAACTCATTGACTTTTCTCTTGCTGCATTCTCATCCCTTTGTGATCTCTCTATCACTGTTAACAACACCACTATTTCTTCTGTTCCACAACTCCACTGTCTGGGTGTCACCCTCGACCCCTCCCTCACTTTTTTTTTGGGTCAGCCTGAGAATTAATAAGACTGATAATGAAACTGCGTGCTTAACTCACTCGCTCAAACATATATTATATTCTCATAAACGCCTGTGTCAAGTGTAGATTGATGTTATCTGCCCACCATCCACTGAAGCATATTTTGTATTTCAATTGATAGCATATGTAGAACCCATGCATTATATTCTCTCTTGTTTGAACCATATACTCTCTCTTGTTTGGACCCCTTAATCCTCTGTCAACAAAGAGAGCCGGTACCTCCAAGATAATGGATTACTTCTCAAAGTTAATAACTTGAACATAGCTGTCAGAATAAAAAATGTGAGTAATATCTAGAAATAGTCATTCAACATCTTGACAACTTTTGCAAAGAAAACTGAAAGGAAACATATTTTAACAAATGCTATGTGGTTATTTGTACCTATAATATTCTGATTTATACCATTTCTACACAGTCCCTCACTTTGATTCTATAACAATAAAACTCAAAGAAGTGATTGGTGGACATATCATAGTCATTAATTTATGGCTTCTGGATAAGCCACAACATCTTTAATTTCCTCACTCATATTGCATTGTTTCTAGTTCTTTATGTATATTTCCTAATAAGGGATAACTATGTACATCATTAAGTATGTATAGTTGTGAGGCAGTAATACACAGGTGCTCTGTAAAACCAATTTCAGTCATATGTATAAGGAACACAAAAGCAGTCAGGGCACTCTACTAAAATATAACCTTTATTACTATAGTTAAAATATTTTTACTAAAGTCTAATAAATACACAAACAATTGTAGAAAAATATCAAGCCATAGTCTACAATGTGCTTAAGAACAACCAGTGCTTATACAAGATATTATCACTGTATGGTCCCAGAGTCTTTTTCAAAGTTAGAACACATACATTTTGCACAGGTGAGTAAAAAGATCAAAGAAAAGTAAATTACTGCTTTTCAATACAGGGGCAGAGTTTGAAACCTAAAGGTAGATGTATTAATATGCTCACCAATGTTTTGCAGCCATAATCACTTATTCAAAGCATAAATTATATTCAGTCTCTTCAACATAAGAGAAGATGCATGATGTCAAAAACTCTCACAGGCAAATTTACAGTTGTATCTATAAATAATAAAGTTTATGTGAAAAAAGCTCATAGATTAAAATATGAAACAAAAATTACTGCACTCACAATTGCACTTACTACAATTTTCCAGAGCTAATATAACAAACAATTACTCATATTCAATTGTTACACAGACCATACATTTGCACTCTAAGCATCCACATTCCCTCTGCCTAAGAAGTGTCAGATGCCTCACTTCTTATTGGGAGAGATGCATACTGTGATACCATAAATTTAAGAACATTTGGGTCAATATTGCAAATCAAACTGAAATGATCAACTTGCTTCTTCCTACTGTGAGCATTACATTAGGCAGCCTTTATAAATTGGCCTGATTTATTTTACTACATATATGACAATTATTACACATAGCATTTAATTTAAGTTGGTTCATATTCCAATTGCTTATATCTTTTTTATATTCAGAACATACTGATTTATCTTTTAAGGTTGGATATTTTAAATAGTTGTCTCTAGAAATGAAACTTTTTAAGGCAGAATATAACAAGAAATTGCCTTTGTAAAGTAAATTTAATTGCATTAAACACAGGAGAATACTCAAAAAGAAAATGTATAACCTATTTATCAACAATTAGGACAGTTTTTCATTTTTGCTTTCATCACTTAAACAATTCAGTTCTGTTCTTACTCTTAAGTGTTTTGATAATGTTATTTAACTCCCTTTTAGATTACCAATGTCCTGTATTCAGTAGATTTGGAAGTTTGTTCATATGAACTTTTACGTTATAATCTAAGACATTGTCTCTACATCAGCAGTAATGGAAGGGTGGTAACTGTCTTTGCATAGTCAACAATTTGTGGTAATAGTTTTGCAATATGTTTCCATTACTGATTACATATTTACAAACATTTTGAGCTCAGGGAAATCAACAGAATGACCAACAAAATGCAAAGTGAGACTCATATTTCAATAGTTGCTCATTTGTGGCTGATTATGGTTCATTAGCCGAGTCATTGTCTAGACTATTGGATTTTAATATAAAACCATTGTTAGAATTTCTTCACTCCTAACTTCAAAATACCACTTACTACAAAGAAAACATTTTAATTCTATTTAAATTATCAGGTAGGGGGCAAACTGTAAGGGAGGAAAGTGTCTATATACACTGATGCACACCGACAATATGTGACAGTCTCAGCCGATTGTCCGAGTTTCAATGAGCTGAGACCTGATGCACAGAGGCAGCCCAACTTACTTTGAATATTTTCTGTCCTCAGGAGCGAATGACATACCAAGCGGAGGATTCAATGGGGGTGAGCAAAGGAGAAAAGGTGAGGGCCCAGGTGTAAAAAAAATAAAATAATTTTATAGTGGATATTTTTTCTACTTGTCTTAAAAAAAATGTTTGCATTTCACGCTTCTCATAGCAGATAACACAATAAAACTAAGATCTTCATTCAATGTGGCCATATTACTCTGACAGAGCATCCACAACATGTGACTACAGAATTATACACATCCATTCCTTGTACTGAAGAATTGTGAATTTCACTGGAAAGTCTAGGCCAATATAGGTAATTGAAACAAAAGCTATGTTCTGCAGGTATCTTCTAGGAGCAGGCACAGTCTTGGATGGAGAAATGCTCTGCAGGGTTTTTGTAGTTCTACTTTTTATGAAGTTGCTCTACTGTCTCTTTTTAAGACACGTAGGGCTAGATTTACTAAGCTGCGGGTTTGAAAAAGTGGGGATGTTGCCTATAGCAACCAATCAGATTCTAGCTATCATTTTGTAGAAGGTACTAAATAAATGAAAGCTAGAATCTGATTGGTTGCTATAGGCAACTTCCCCACTTTTTCAAACCCGCAGCTTAGTAAATCTAGCCCGTAGGCCCTAAACTACAATAAAGCTAAACTAAGAAAATGTAATAGTACTGCATGTGTGTATTCCAGTGAACACACAAATCTGTGAATTAGCAGCTCCACCATTTTGCGGAAAAGACACCCTAAAGACCACAACAAGAGTACAAAGAAGCCTTCTCACTGAGAAACATCACCGAACCGCTAATCATCACATCCATAGCAAGAGAAGCACACGCAGAGATCTCTACTCCACCCCAAAACCAGAAGTAAGGCGGAGGAAGCCGATCGGCCGCAGCCACGCTGACCGCTCGTCCAACGCTACAACCAACACCTACTACAGGCATCCACTCGCCCACCAACGGTCTCTTACACAGAACACTTGCCTGCAACAATATTTCCCACAACTGCTCTTCTAAGAGCATAAGAGCATAACATTATACTCACTGCCACAGACACCCACTAATTTAGATCCCCCCATTACATATCGCTTATACACATAGCCCCTATCTTACACCACACTTAGTACCATCTTTATTTCCACACAGCTTAGCACATTACATAAACAAATCACCTACTACACACAAATTACACACGCATATCCACAACAATATACGTCACCCCCTGCAAGCTGAGAGCATAACATTCAGAGCTTTAAACATACCTGCATCACACACTCTCCGCTGCAATCTGAGAATTTAAGTTTGAGCTATAAACCAAAAAAAGCATAAAGCAAAAAAACAGCAAATACTGCATGCTATAAACACAGAGCTATAAACAGGGCAACCTAACCCCCTTGCCCGTGCTGTTCCTAAGAACTATAAACTAAGAGCAGAATCACCACTACCACAGTATACACGGCACTAGAGCTATAAACAGAGCAAAAGAGCTATAGACCAAAACTGCAAAACAAGCTATAAGCATTTCCCACATCAGCAGCGCATTTAGGTAATCTGTTACTGTGTATACTGTCTTCTCTCTGTTTCCCCCCCCCCACTCTCCTATTCTATTTCCTCACACCCTGTGCCCCTGCTTTTCTCTCACCCCCAGCACACAAGCTTTTCTTTCTCATGTCACACCATGCCCCAGCTTTTTTTTCATGTTACCCCTTGCGTACCATCTTTGCTTTCACATGTCACCCCTTGCATACCAGCTTTTCTTTCAATTGTCACAGCCTATGCAGCAGTATAATATTCTTTTACATTACTCCTATGTGCCCATGATTTTTTATCATGTCACACCTTGTGCCCCAGATTTTATCACACATCACCCCCTGCACACTAGCTTTTCTCTCAATTGTCACAGTCTATGCACCAGTATCCAGCATCCTTGATCACAGCAACTATAAAGAAAACAAATTAGCTCTACAGTCTGTGTGTTTGGTAAAAAATCCATAGAGATATTCAGTCGTGTGTCTGAGGGGAGTTGGTAAATATAGACCATGTGTGTATGAAATAGAAATAATAATAAGTACACAAATATAAGTGAATAATGTCACTATGTTTGCTTTTCCCTAGGGGGTATAGTAATACCAGTACAGAAAAGTGCCACTCACATATGGACAAAAATTAATATCCCAAAGGTAAAAAAGTTGTTGTCAATATGAACAATCTGAATAGAATCATCTCAGAGACTCTCCATCGAAAGAATATGAGAATAAATGGATCTGTATCATACAAGCTGACTTCTATTAGTCACTTAAACTGTAAACGTACTGTCTTACCCAAAGTCCAGCTATTGGTGGTTTTCCTAGTGGACAGAAGTTCATCTCGTGGCTTCCAATGGAGATCTCCCATGAGTGTTCTCTGTGTCCACACACTGCCATGTTGTCTACACTATCAGATGATTACAGTCAGCTTGCTGTCTCTCCGTCATATGCGTGCTGCAACTTATTACTGAATGTCTCTGGCAGAGTGCATCTTTCTATATCCTATGCATTCCACTGAGAACCATTACATGCACTCTGCAGTTGTATAGTGCAATGCACTGAGGTTGACAGTACTTTAGAAGAAATGTATCCACAGTGCAGTGGACTAGAGAGATTTATACTGTGCATTGTAGTATACTGCACACTATCTGACACATCGCTCCAGAGTGCAGCCAGTGTGACAACTTGAAGTGTATGTTCATTTATAGCAGCCAGACTTTCCCATCTCCTAACAGTGATAAACGTAACTGAACTCGGTAAACATGCACAAACCCTAGCACATAGAGCCATACAACTCAAATGAAAGCATCATATCTTTGCAAAAACAAAGGCAAAATCAAGCACACATGCTTCGATTCCTTTCAACCCAAGTCCACCTACGAAGACAAAATAGATATATCACTTATCATTTCATATCTCGCAGACACAGCAAGATGTTTTGTGAATTTAATAAACGTGAGACAGGATATAGTAAATATATGTAAACATGTCTACACCTGTGCATCTATTGGCGTACAATTAAACGAGGTCCGAAATGAAAGAGAATAATATGTAATTATAATATTTGTAAAACAGTGCAATTTCCAGGACATTGAGTGACAGGTAGTGCAGTATGAGGACAGCAAGTGTGTGACATGTTAGTGAGCCATGCAATGGCTACACCAAGTGGCTCATGTTTTCCAGCTGTGAAGCGCAGCTTATCAATATTGTGTGCTTCCCAAATTCAGGTTCCGAGGCAGGCAGGAGGAAAGCGTGTGGGCTGCTATAAGGAGAGCTGTGTTATGTGACTCGCTACATACCTCGTTGGCTTTCGGCACAGAACACAGATGATAGATAGGTGATCACAGCAGGAACCGCAGAGCACTTTTAAATCTCCCGCGCCCAGCTCAGTTCAGTGAATAAATTAACTGACATCACCGAGGGGCGGGAAGTTTAAACGGCTCTGTTACAGCCGCTCTGGCACCACTCAGAGAGATTAAACTTTGAAATGAGAGCACTAATAAATACTACAGGGTGCCCCCTCTCAGCCCAAAAACACTAACCAGCCCAACTGTGGATAGAAAATATGGCTAATTTCTCCAGCTCAGAAATGAAGATCTCTTAGCGAAAAAAGTCAGCCATATTTGCATTCTCATGTGAAGTCAGGCTGAGTATACCCACTCTCTTTGACATGTACCATAGGTATGGCTCTGCGATTTCAGCTTGGCTGAGATAAAAGAACCAAACAGCTGTTAGAAGCAGCAGAACCAAAAAGCTCTGGTTGCCTGAAGTCGCCATCACCAACACCACAGCATGTCAGTAAAATATGTGTGTGGGATGGGCTGCATGTCAGTAAAATGTGTGTGATGGGCAGCATGTCATTAATGTGTGTGTCCAATGGACAGCATGCTAGTAAAATGTGTGTGTGTGTTGGGCAGCATGTCAGTAAAGTGTGTGTGATGGGCAGCATGTTAGTAAAGTGTGCGTGATGGGCAGCATGTTAGTATAATGTGCGTGTGAGATGTCAGTATAGCGTGTGTGAGATGTCAGTATAGTGTGTGTGTGTGTGTGTGTGTGTGTGTGTGTGTGTGTGTGTGTATGTGGAGCATTTCAATATAATGTGTGAGGGAAAGGGGGTCATTTAGTGTGGGAGGTAGGCTATTTAATGGTGGAGTGCAGGAGGGGACTATTTGTTTAATGGGTGCTATTTTGTTTTTGGGGTGCTGGGGGGCAATTTAATTTATTGGTGGGGCTGTTTGGACGGAGGAAAATAGGTTTATATATTAAATGTGTTTGCTATCTAATGTCAGGGTTGGTTGGAGGGAAATAGATATATTTAGCAAATGTGAATATTATTATTTTAATGTTGGGGCTGGAGGGAGGCCTCATTATAAAATGTGGGTGCTATTGATTTAACAATGGGACTGGTTGGAGTTTTCTAAATTTTATGTACCCATTTTTTTCCCAAATAGGGCCTCCAATATTCCAGGATCCAGACAACCAGCAAATGAGCTAAAGTAACCAGCAGCAACAAATGGTGACAGTGACAAGAATAGGTAGGAGAGAACAGGACAGTCTGTCAACTGTCCTGAATTTGGTGGGACAGTCCCAAATTTGGGTGACTGTTTCGCTTAGGACAGTTGGAAGGTATGTCCCGCTTCACCGTGTACTGCTCGTGTAGGCAGAACTGTGTGCACCTAACAGTAGTGCACACAGCATTGCCTGTGTATTTGACTAAAATGATAACCATGCTACATCATAGGGGGTTACCCTCTCTAAAGTGCCCAGGCCCCCCAGAGTCTTAATCCAGCTCTGGGTTTGGGCATAAAAATATATATATGGATTATGCAACACTATATATATTTTATATAGATAAATAAATATTGTAACAAAAAACACACTTTAAGGATAGGCCGCTACTTATGGGCCAGTGCTGTATGCTTCACCCCGGGCTAAAGTCTGCCAGCCCTCCCCTGGTTGTTAGACTTTCATTACTGTCAATCTGCCAAATAAAGAAAGAATTATATGGATCTTGTAAGTCGTAAAAAGCACCTCTCTGATCTTGCCGGTGCCCTGTTCAAACTGGGTAGATATTATGAGTGAAAACTACATTTAACGATTATCTGGCTAGTTATGTCAGACAATACACTCCCTCTGTATAGGAATTTAGATATGTCTTATATCAAGAAATTTTGCTTAAAAATTATGTGCAACATAAACAGCGCTTCCCTTGTTGTAATGATAAATTCTGTGTCCAGAAGAACACTAGGGGGTAAATGTATCAAGGTACGATTTTTTCAGCGTGTTAAAATCGCGGCAAATTGTGGGTGATAACCCGCGATTATAGTCCAAAATTTCTCTAATGTATCAAAATTTCTCTAATGTATTGCGTGGAGTCCCCTCCGATTTTCACAGAACCAGCACTAGGTAAACCAGCCGGGGTTGGTGACACTATAGCAGGGGGACACGCGGCATGGGTTCCCCTGCCATAATGACAAACAAACCCCAGGCTGTTCAGCGCTGAGCTGGATTACCAAGGGAGTGGGGTCCGCCAAAAAAACGAGCGGGCCCCCCTCCCTCTAGGGACCCTGAGCCCAGTGCTGAAAACAATAGGGCTCTTCTTACACCCCTGGGCGGTGGGTGCAGGATAATAAACAGCGATTATAGTGTAAAAAAATAAATGGACGCCATTTTGTTTTGTGGAACTACAAGTCCCAGCCAGCCAGGGTGCCATAAATAGTGTGGGAATGCTGCTACTTGTATAACTACAAGCACCATCATACCCATGGCAGCCAGGGCATGCTGGCGCTTGGAGAACCACAAGTGCCAACATGCCCTGACACCCACGGCTGGATGGGACCTGTAGTTCCACAAAATAAAATGTTTACAAAGCCACAAGACCCTTGTTAAAACCATATACATTTAATAAAAATAATAAACCCACAATAAAAACAATAAACACCCTCATTTATACCATATATTTTTATTAAAAATAATAAATACCCTATACTTACCACAGATGTTTTCATCTGTCGACAGCAGCTTTTAATCCAAAAATGTCTGTAAACCAAGTCCCCAATAATTTTGTATTCAAAGTCCGGCTTAATAAAGTCCAAAATAAATTTGCAATTGCCAATGTCCGGCTTGCAAAGTCCAAAAAGAATTTGTAGATCCAAAAGTCCCTGCTTGTAATGTCTTCTTTTCTTCTTGGGCAAAAAGTCCCCCTTGTTGCTTTCAGTCTCCTGATCTTCTTGGCCAGGGGGGCCCACTTTTTGCTTGAAGTCTTCTTGTCTTCAGCTAGGAGGGCCCCAGATTTATAACATCCACAATTCTTCATTCTTGATTGAAGAAAAAAAAAATAGCAGGACCGCCACAAACAGCTTCTACACAGTAGAAGTTCCGATAAGCAATGAGCTTAGAATGTCATTTATTAGATGCAACCTTAATAAAAGGGCACGACTGTGTCCTTATAATTAGAGACGTTTTCACTATATGTTACTCATTGTAAGAAATGTATATTGTTTATTGCATTTAGTTGATTTTGCAGTGAGGATGCTATACATTGTTCTTAAAGTAAAGCCAAGTGAGTTATGGGTAAGAATCAGGTGGGCGTCCAGTTCTAGGATACAGGTAGGGGGTCTGTAGTTACATTCACTTTCCCCCTTCTTTCTCTACAGGAAGTCCTGAACAGCTAGAAGCTAGTCAAAGGCTTGTAAGGGAGGGGCTATAACATTTTGAAGGATTATATCCAGGGACCATTGGTGTAATGGCAATTTGACCTTCCACTGTTTGGTTTTGTTATTATTTGTTAGCTGACTCGCATTGTTCTCTCTGCTACCATTTTTTATTAAATAAAAACTGTGGCTTTTTGCCAAATTTACATTGGTGTCTGTGTGGTTATTTATTTACTCAATTACAGTAATAGTGTGAACATGCAAAGGACGGTTTGGGTGCAATGAAAGGGAGATATCAACACTATGCAGTTTTTATTTTTTTTAATTGAAACAAAGAAAGTTAATTCAATGCTGGGAAAGTTAGAAAACCCTTCATTAAGACAACTCACTGCAGACTTAGGCCAAAATTGGTAAACATTGGGACAGTTGTGAAGGGATCATAAGAAAATAGGCTGGAAACGACTGGAAATGAATGTTAAAGCTATCAATAGTAATATAGGAGCAAAAACAGTTCAAAATGACATTATTTTACACAATTTTTAATTAAATCCAGATCCAAAGCCAAAACCTTTCACAATTTTTTGGCAAAACAGGTAATAAAACTGAACATTCGTTTGCAGCTTTCATCTGTATTGGTAATTACAGCTCTGTTCAAGGAATTTTGACTGAAGTTTTCGCATTAAATGAATGAATACTGTCTAATTTCATTGCTATAATAGCCAGGTAAGTACTTCATAGCATGAGTTTGTTTTGATTGTTTGTTATGTGTATGAAAACATTACAAGACATATGTTATATTTTTTTTTAGAATTTTTTTTAAGGTGGCATCTGACTAAACTGTAGAGCTCAGAAAGCACTTTATTGAGGCCTATAGGTCCCATCTCTGCTTATGTCAAACAAAATCAAAGAAGTATTCCAACAAGCAGAAGAGGAGATTGGCTTTGGAAGGCATGGTGATGTGTATGAGCTCAAGTTGTGGTACTTTGACTTCCTGCATTTCTCATGTGACCAGGAAATTGCCAGACCATTAACTAGCAACATGTCCCAGATGGAGAGTAGTTCCTTATCTGACATTCTGGAAACAGAAGACATACCGGCAAGTGACATAGTAAGTAGACATACAACATCTTAATGCATAAAATATTTATTTACATTTAATTGTCAATTAGTTCACTCATACAACATACAATGCAAATGTACATACATTGCAAAATGTAATTCTGCCAGGACAAGCACCATCACCATTAAAATGTTCCAAATAAGCCTCATGTTTAATTTTGCCATGTGGCTGGCATTTTCTCATTTGGGAAGACTCCAGTGGTGTCAACCCTAACACTTCCTCTACTTCTAGAGTGTTCTTCATAGTAATAGGTGCGCTGTGCAAACTGGAGTTTTTCTGCCTAAGAAGCTTGTGCAGGACACAACAAGCCATCATCACCGTTCCTATTTTGTCTAGGCACAGATTTATAACAAAATGAAAAATCTTAAATCTGTTGCTCAATATACCAAAAGCGTTTTCCACAAATTGCCTTGCTCTTGACAATCGATAATTAAAGATCCTACTTTCAGGTGTGAGACTGTTTTAGGAATAAGTTTTTATTTATTGTTGCAGTACAAAAGCTTCATCAGCTACAAAATTAAAATGAAGTTCTAGTTGTGTTCTGGTGCATGGTGGCAAATTAAGTGCAATGTTTTTAAGTTTGTCATGGTAGGAAGTCTGCTCCACTACTCCACCATCTGACACTTTTCCTTTTTTGAAGAAAAAAGAAAAGAAACAGTTGGTTTTTATTTTGGTGCACATACAGTTTCTATATATTTTGAGATGAATTTGTGTTCTTTGTGAAACCAAATATTTTGATAAAAATTGAATTTTATTTATATGTATTAAAAAAATAAAAAAAAATAGCAAAATAAAAAGAAATACATTGTGAATAAAGTCAATTTAAATTTGCTGGGTGTACTCTACAATCTCCTCGATGTGTTTCTCTTAGGTCTTAATCAGATAATCATGTTCATTTACTCATTGGGGTGAATTCAGTTGGGCGCTGAAAGCAACATGGCATGTGAAATATTATCGTTACTACATTAATAGTGCACATTATTACCTTTAGTACGGTAATGTTTAACACTGATTCCATATGGAGCCGCAAGCAGAAATTAAAATGACTGTATTAACTGTAATAGAGTGGCAATAATGAATTCCCCCCATTGTTTTGTTAATATTCAAAACAAGTTAACCCGTGCATGATACTCATGCATTCTAGTCAAATCAAGCTACTTAAGGTGTTAAAAAGGTTCTTGTCATGCATTTGGGCCATAGCCCAGGCCTCAACCATCAACCACTCCCCACTGTCACCCCCGGCAACCACCAACCACTCCCAACTGTCACTTCTCCTTCAAGAAATATATATATATTTTTTTTAAATCTTTATAAACACTTTTAACAATTAACAAATTAAATTAACAAATTAAAAACATCTTAGTATACAAAATTTCAGCCCTTTCTGAATTTTTTTTCCCACACACACTAAGAATTTAGTAGGTCAGTGTATAACTCCACCCAGCAGGTGGCGCTGCAGCTTGGTTTTATATTTTCCACACACACACACAGACAGACTAACACACGCCACTAGACATTTATATTATAGCTGTCACCCTTCCAATTGCTACAGACATGTTTGGGTACTTATGATAAAGTCCTCATTTATCATGTCACACATCAACAAGATGCATGCCATAAGGAACATTTTATATATATATATATATATATATATATGTATATATATATATATATATATATATATATATATATATATATATATATATATATATAATGTAGTTCTTATAAAACATGTTAAAGTAATGTTTTAGTGTTTACCACATAGTGTTTACCACATGAAAAACATGATTTTTTCATTGGTTGGTTATAAAATAAATACATGTGATCTTAGTTTTAATGATTAATGCTATGAGAAGACAGTAAACAGGAAATTTACTACCTGTATTAGTGAATTGAAATTTCATGCTACATAACTCAGAACATATGTACAGCAGAGCTTACTGAGCTGATAAAGAAATATGTCAGATTTACTAGCTGATGGCATTCTATGCAGAACATAAATTCAGTGAGGCACTTTGAGAATGTGAAACTTTTATTAATAACTAAGAGATATGTACTATGACAAAAAATATTAAACAATAAAACTAGGCCCAGCTTAGGAAAGCTTTATCATTCCTACTTGATGAAATATGAATTGCAAAATAATACCTGTGCTTAGTGAATAAAACAAACTACAGTCAATAATGTCCTATATCAAAGGTTCTGAAGAAAATATTTGGTAAAAAAAACTTAGTAAAGCACTATACAACTTTTGTATTAATTGAATGTATATAGTAAAGAAGTAGTTTGTTGTAGTGATTGATACACAGTGGCATATAAAGAAAGATACAGAAAACATTGCTTGCAACTGTATATATTATTTTATGAAGTACACTCACAAATATAAGATACACACATTACTGCATTTATCACTTAATCTTTAAACTGGCCACAAATGCTCCATCACAGTCATTACCAAACAATTGGCATCATATTGCAGCATGGATGGCCCACAACATTATTATAAACTATGGCAATGCCTTCTAACCGCATTAACACATCCCAGTGAAAATGGAAGTATTTCAGTAGTTTGACATTGTCATGCCTGGGGATTTGTCTGTACCTGGACAAGGCTGTATCTCTGTAACTGTACTGATGGCTACATAAACTGACTGGCCTGATAATTTTTCTTCACATGAGAGGGAAAGAACAGGTGCAGGTGGTGTTTGCTGAGAGTTTTGGAGGCTGCTGAATATGAGTGGCACTAAAGACTGGCAAAACATCAGGAATGGCAATACAGGGATCAGACTGAGCAGAGGAGTCCAGGTTGTAACCGACGTGCTGGACTGGACTAGACTGTAACCTGAGTGCTGGACCGAACTGGAGCTGAAGTGCTGGAACTGGACTGGAGCCGGAGTGCTGGAGTCGGACTGGAATGGGGCCAGAATGATGAAACCAGAGCAGAACCGGAATGCTGGCCAGACTGGAACCAGATTGCAGTCTGCACCATCAGAGCAGAAATAACACACTGCAGACTGCTGGGAACCCGGTTGGTGTCTGAAGATTCAATGCTGTATTGGCAACTGGTTAAGTCTCTAGGGAGTCCTTTTATACTAACTGTTGGTAGCTGCTTGGATACTGTGGTCAACTGGGCTGAAGCAACTCTCTGACCCGCTGATATGAAGTAGGTGACTAGATCCAAGATGGCAGGGCCCATGTACTGGATTTGGAGGGATCTCTGGAATGGAGACAGACTGGGCAACATCCTGAAGAAAGATCTGAGACTAGCAGAGCCTGAAGACTGTATGTGCAGCATTTGTCATGGTGCAACGTTCTATGAACTTATTTCTGTAGGCTAATTACAAAACCACTAGTTTATGTCCAATATTCATAAAAATACATGAAATGGGGCCTCCATACAATTCAATACAATGATAAAAAAATTCCTAATGAATCATTTTAGTTTTAAATAATTAAAATTTTGAACTAGCACAGGTTACTTCTAAATTTGTAGTAAATAGTTATTTAGTCTCTTAAGTGAGAGACTTGTGATAATAAATGTTTCAATAAATACTTTTTAACTGATTTTAAGTCACATAATAAACTGGTCACCTAGCTTGTCTTTTTAATGAGAAGCATATTTATCTGAAAGATTTTATCTTTTTTTTTTACAGTAGTAGCCTTTTTGTTTCAAATTATTGAAATATATTTTAAAAAAAGTTGTTTTATTTATTTGCTTCTGTTATGGGAATCTTTGCATCAACACACACATTATTTGAACACAATTAAATGTCATAATATAAGATTCTTGCTTACTAGCAAGAAACGTGCCATTATAATCAATAAAAATATATACATTGTAATAATTTTTATAGTGTTTCATATGATCCTTGCTGCCAGTGAACAATGGTTAAATATATTTAAAAAAATCTATTTGTAATCCTGGAGCAAAACATTATCAATTTTGAAAAGTAAGACGGCAGCTCAAATTGTTATTGTACATGACCTCTAATGACCACTAACCTCCCTGACATATTCATTCCATTTCTGTGGGTCTATGTGGTTTTGCAAAAGAGGATTCAGTTTCATTTTGCTATCCAGTCTCTGTAATATGAGATCCTGTCACTGATGCTCTATGTAAAGCTTCCACTCAAGTGGGATTTATGTGCAACAGTGTATTTGTCAATGTGATGGAAATACATTGTAAAAATGGCAGATAGAAAATAACCACATAAACACATAACCAAGGTTGAATATAAACATTCATAGATATATGTACATGAATACTTTGCTGAATTTGGCATTTGTAGACTGGAGGAGTTTCATACATTTATTGCCAGACAAATTGACATCAGAGTGTTTGTACCGCTGTGATAACTTAGCCCCTAAGTTTAAGTTCTATCTTTAGTGCTGAAAATTGTAGTTCTGTTACCTTATAAACAAGTCTGTGAACACTTATTAAATGAAGCAATAAGACACATGACAACAAGCGGGATTAGTTAAGATGGCACAAGAAGGGAGTTTGCTATGTAACAGACAAAGGTGATAACGATAAATATTCTTTCTAAACTAAGCAACATGGAAATTATGTAATTATTAATGGCATACCTGCCGCCTCCTAGACACATGCTATGAGTGTCTACAATTATGGGGCTGGTTGCAATTAAAAAAGAATGTGTCACAAATTTTATTTGAATCTCCACTATATGCAACAAACTTTGTGCCCGCTAGCTCAATTAACTATTATTGAAAATAAAACTCAAACAGTACGGGTTCATTTAGCATATACTTGATCTTTTTTAATACTGTCCTAATTGGGGATCTTGTTCAGTTAAATAAGGAAAAATTAGAATATCATCCATCATCCTCAGTGGCTATTTAAATAGCGCCACTAATTTTGCAGCGTTGTACAGAGAACTCACCCACATCAGTCCCTGCTTCATTGGAGCTTACAGTCTAAATTCCCTAACACACAAACACATAGACAGAACAAAGTTAAGGTGATGGGGATGTACCACGCTTCTTGTCTGTATAGTGTGTATGGTGCTGTCTCTTGTGGAAATACTTTGTGTAGATACCTAGAGTAGCCAAATATAATAAAGAAGCAGTATTTCCTGGCGCAATAATCCCATGATTACAACGTCAGGCTGCAAACAGTGAATGACATTTGTGCACAACCCTTATTGAGGTATACCATTCACTATCTACCTTGATTTATTACCATTGGACTTTATTTATAAATTTTAGAGCCTTAATGTAAAGATTGAAATTTGTGTTTTCTGTTACATTATTGAGGTGTTGGACTTCCACCTATTCTTTTTTACTCCCATAGAGGATTTACCAACAAAAACTTGATATGTTCTCATGCTATGTATGTGTATATCAGATAACTGCTGGTCCTGACTATACATGCTATATGTGTTCTATTCTTCTTCTGTTGAAATAAATATTGTACTTATAATTTAAATTTTTTGATTACCACACTATTATTACGCCAGATAATATTGCTCTTTTATAACATTTATTGCACCAGGAAATACTGCTTCTTTATTACATTCACACATATAGACAGACTAAAGTCATTTTATAGCAGCCAATTAGCCTACCACTAAGTTTTTGGAGTGTGGGAGGAAACTGGAGTACCTAGGGGAAACCCACGCAACATGGTGAGAACATACAAACTCCACATAGGCCATGGGCCACAGACCACAGGCCATATCAGACCATGGTCGGGATTCGAATTCATGACCCCAGTGCTGTGAGGCAGAAGTGCTAACCACTAAGCCACTGTGCTGCCCCAACAAGATACAAGACTAAGAAATTCCCTAAATATTTATTTAATAAAATTCTGAAAAACTGCTTGAGAATTACACAGCTCAAATGGCATATACAGATATTCATAATTCATAGTGTCTTGTAGAATGTTAAAGGCCACCCCCCTCCCTTTCCCTCATTTAATCTTATAAGGTTATAGGCCCCCTGAGATCAATCTAACAAAAATATATTGGCATAGTCAAAAAGTTCAGACATTAAAGGCAGAGGGTACTTGTTTTTTACAGTTACCTTACTAAGACCTCTTTAATCAATGTACCTAAATGATGAAATGGATGTTTTAATAAATCCTTAATTTCTGGCCCTGATAGGACATAACCCTTCCTTTTTGGGAATTTTGAACTAGGAATTATTTCAATGGCGTAGTCAAAATTTTTATGTGGGTAATTGTTCAGTAAAATAAACTATATAAGGCTCAGGTATAGATTTAAAGCAGCATTAGCAAGATGAATAAGCAAAGACAAACATTGTTCTTAGCAATTCTTTCCTCATTCAACAATCTTGCTCAGATACCAACCAATACTAGAATGTTGCATGGTCAGCCCTGCATAACCCAAAGGAAAGAGTGTGTGTGATAAAATATTAAATTCTTCAACATGCAGACCGCTCACAATTAAAGATAAATTAGGTGCATTGTAAAGAATGGTATCTCCAGACAAAGAATTATCATATAATTTGCAAATAATAATACATGTCTAAAACAATGGCAAGGATTTTCAAAGATTGGTCAGCAGTAATATTTAAAATAATTTCCCACAGCCACACTTTCAATGAAGGCAACCTTTTTACAGGCATATTACCTAAAACTATTTTAACTGGCAAAAAGTGTGCATTGTAATTTGAAGCTAATAACTGTGGACCTAGATGAAATTCCTTTAACTTCATCTATGTCCTGATGGATCATGGATTTCTTGCAGCTGGAATGGGAAAAGTGATCATTTTCTATGCAGTATAAGCATAATATTCATCATCCCTGTTTCTTTTTAGCAGAAAACCTAAAGGCTCATATTTTGCATGGGTTCCTAATGATTAGGGTTCACAGAAGAATTAATTGTGGAAGAGACTTATCTTGAAGGCTAGTTGCATAAAGTCCTCAAGGCTCTCTGTTTACTGATTACTGGACTCGGAAGTCTTTTAATTGTTCCTAATCGAAATTGACTGTGTAATGCCGGCTTATTCCAACCACAATCTGTAGCTCAATGGTGAAATTCATTAAAATACTACTCTACTGGTCGGTGGCTTTATCGAAAAATGCAGAGACTGGTCTCAGCTAAAGTGATCCAGTCAGGTTTGTTGTAAAGCAGACATAATACTGTGCAAAGAGAAATCTATTGGTGAGCGTTTTGGATTATGAGGTGATGAATATCAATGTGTGTCTGACACTATTCCAGGATCTGGATAAAATTATAAAGTTGACTGCATGTGTATCAAAATCATTTTTGCAGGATAGGAAACCTAGCTTAGGCCCTCATAAAAATATAGTAAGCACATCTTTGCATATTTAAAAAATGTTTTCAATGCTGTGCTACCATGGCACAGGATTAAGCATAGTATTTTTAAAACTTCTGCATGGTTATTATCCTTTATTTGTTAGGCGCCACAAGAGTTCCGCAGCACCGTACAATGCACAAACAATAGACAATACAGAGTAAAACATTACTGAGCAGTGAACAAAAATACCAAGGCTTCAGAAGCTCCAAGCAAGTTAATGCAGAAAAGATGGAGCAGAAGAGTACGTAATGACAGAAGAGGTAAGAGGGCCCTGCTCAAATGAGCTTACATCCTAAGGGAGGTTGAACAAAACTCAGTTACAAAAGGGAGCCAGTTGACGTAAAGGGAGAGAAGAGGGGATGGGAGGAGGGAGGGAAGAACGGGTTAGGTTTTTAGTGCCCGTTTGAAGGAGCTTAGAGTGGGAGAGAGACGGATGGAACAAGGGAGGTCATTCCAGTGAAGGGGGGCTGCCCGGGAGAAGTCTTGGATTCTGGAGTGGAAAGAGGTAATCAGAGTGGAGGAGAGGCGACGGTCATTGGCCGAGCGCAGGGAGCGGGCAGGAGAGTGAATGGAGAGGAGGTTGGAGATGTAGGGGGCAGTAGACTGGGAGAGTGCCTTGTATGTGGTGGTCAGGAGTTTGAAGATGATTCTGTAGGGAATGGGGAGCCAGTGTAGGGCAAGGCAGAGAGGGGATGCGGAGGAGGAGCGGCGAGAGAGGAAGATTAGTCTGGCAGCCGCGTTCAGAAAAGAGCGGAGGGGGGCGAGGTGGGAGAGGGGGAGGCTGGTGAGGAGGAGGTTGCAGTAGTCAAGGCAGGAGATAATGAGTGCATGGATGATAGTTTTGGAGGCATCCTGAGAGAGGAAGGGCTGGATGCAGGCAATGTTGCAAAGTTGAAAGCTACAGGCTTGGGCAGGGATTGAATGTGGGGGGTAAAGGAGAGATAGGAGTCGAAGGTAACGCCCAGGCAGAGAAGTTGGGTGACAGAGGAGATGGAGGTATTGTTAACAGTGATAGAGAGGTCATGGTGGAAGGGGAGCCAGGGGGGAGGAAAGACAATGAGTTCAGTTTTAGAGATGTTAATGTTGAGAAAACGTCAGTGTAAAGGTGATACTGAAAACCGAAGGAGGAGATGAGAGCACCAAGGGAGGAGGTATAGAGCGAAAATAGAACAGGGCCGAGAACAGAGCCCTGAGGAACTCCAACAGGGAGAGGGGAGGGGGTGGAGTGGTTCCAAATAGACAATTCATATTGTCATGGAAATATCACACAGGAAAACAAATATTGGATGTGAGTTGTTCAGAATGTGATTTATTTCATGACTAAATGAACTCATTTAGGAAAGTACACTTGACATAAAACAAACATGACAACAAGGATGTGTTCTCAACCCAGTGATTAAAAATAATCATGGAACAATCATTAAAGCAATTTGGTTCTCTGGTTGCTTTTAGTAGAAGATGAGCAAAATACAATCCTGGATTCCATTTTTACTAAATTTAAGACAGGAGCTACTATTAGCCAACCTGGCACTGGTGGTACCTAGAACAATAAGTGGAATCCTAAATGTGGCAAGCATATTTAATAGTGCAATATCCACTAATTTCTATTCTTAAAGCATTCTTTCCTTTCAACCCTCTTTGTGTTTTCTTTGATTTGAATTTTGCTTCAGTTTTCAGAAAAGGGTAATACAACTTGAGCGATTCTCAAAAGAGAGTCTCTTGTAGACTTTGATGCGCCCTTTTTGGTGGAGTGTTTCAACTAAAGAGAATCTGAGGATGGGGTGGGGAATTCAGACAAGTTTCCACTAGTTCACAATTTCTAATTGCTTGAGAGTTTCAAATAGCCAGATATCTGCAAAATAAAACTATCCACTATTGGTCACATTTATGAGTGGCAAAATTAGAAATTAAAGCACAGGGATATGTAAAAATAAGGTTTCATTTTGCAGGATGTGATTATTTAAATTATGTAAAGGAATGAAGGGGTACATTTACATGGGCATTTTCCTTCTTTTTGAGAAGGTGCCCAGACTTTTTCTAACCATAAAAGGAGTTGGATTGTTCATCACCTCTAAGGTCCTAGAAATCAGGACTTATTCATGTACTTAGTAATGTAATGCATTTTGCACCTTCAAGTTACACATCTGCGGCAAAGCTCAATTATAATGAAAAGACTGGTAGTAAGCTGGACTTTGATATAAAGGTTTTTACTGTTTTAACTGTGCTAATTTTCAAGAGCATCTATCAACCTGAAAAACTAGACACTGGTTTTTTGAGGGTGTTTCTAAAGATTGTTAAGTCGATGTAAAGTACTTCCTGAAATGTGCTTGGCTGGCAAACAAGCACACTGCGCACATAAAGAAGTTTTGTGGGTCCTCATTTCTAGCATCTCGCAAATTGCCTTTACCTGTTGATCAGGCATAGAATAAATAATATGATACATATATAGTAAAAGATTTTATAGGCAATATGAACTTTGCAAACAGTTTGATATTGTGTCTACATTAAAATTAATCTTTAGCTTAAAATACTTTTTTTTATGAATTTCTACAGTAAGTTATGTTTCATATCATTGCATCAGATGGTCTTTGCCTGTTGGGGATCAATTGTGATGGTCCATGAAAGTAAAGCTCTGTGTAAAAGATGAATTTTTTTCTGGGTTGGGATTTACACCATTGTGCTCCTGGGTTTGTGCATCATGGTGGCATCGCTGAGCTCGGCGATCGGACGAATCACTTGGAGACAAAGATGGGGGAACTGGTTGCCTCTCATAATGACCTGTATTGCTCACACAATTCTATACAAGGTGAAGACTCATTTCTGAAAGAAAAAGTTGCAGAATTAGAAGATCATTCCCATAGGAACAATATCAAGATAAGAGACATCCCGGAATCTGTCTCAAATGCAAATCTGCAGGACTATGTTGTTCCACTGTTCAGATAGTTATTACCCTCTATGGAAGTCAAAGACTTTCTTATTGACCGTATACACCGCCTCCCACTCCCTCACTCTGCTCCATGGAATGTCCTGAGAGGCACTCTTCTTCGGGTCCACTTCTTTCATATTAAGGATGCTATTCTCAGGAGCAGCATGGGAACCGAGCAATATAGCGGTGCTTAATGATCTGCATCTCTTCCAAGATCTCTCACTCACTCACTACTATCAACCAAAGACAAGTTCTTCAGCCATTCACATCAGCCTTGCTAGCAAATGACATCTCCTATAGATGGTGTTTTCCGGTCAAGCTGCTGATTCGTTATGAGTATCCCACCTATGTAATTTCTTCCCTTGAAGCTGGTTCCAAACTTCTAGACGAATGGCACATACTATCTCCTGGGCCTGCTACAAGCAAACCACCTCCTCAATCAGAATGGACTGATGTTACTATAGATTGAGGTTTACTGTTACTGTTCCTGATGAGGCTTTTAAACTCTCTATCTCGACTAGATAAGTATAAGTATAGCCACTGCTGGTATCAATGTTTGATATATTATGTTCTAAGTTTTTGATATATAAGTTATGATATGTTGCAATAGGCATATTTATAGCAGATGAAATATTGATATGTGCCCAGTATTAGATCTGCTAAAGCGTGCTCTACTTTTGCGGGGACTGGGGTGTTCTCGCGTATTACCTCTCCCTACACTGTTTACACTGAACTGTTATACCATTGCTATTTGTAACATATTACTTGTATCACCCGTTATAATATTATCTTTTTCCAGCTTCCCCTTTCTGTGTGCTCCGTGGGTGGGATCTTGCTCCACCACCCCCTCCAAATGATAACCAATTTGCCACACTCTTCCCTATGTGGCAAATGCTCTAACCCCTTTCCTCGGGTCAGTTCAGTTTTTCGCCTTTTTACTCCCCCTGATTCTTTCCACCCAAATCCCTGTCCTCTTTTCTTAGTCACTCTGGTACCATGTCTCAAGAATAGTCCATGTTTTCTAATTACAGATCTTCCTCCCCCGGTTCCTGAAGTCATGGTTCGGTTTTATTATTTGAATGTTAAGGGATTTAACTCCCCCAATAAATGCCGTTTGGCACTTACCACATTTCATAGACGTAAAGCACATGTCATAGCTCTCCAAGAAAAACATTTCTCTTCCAGTGCTTTCCCCCCAACTGAGAGATTCAAGATACCCGCTGGGATACTTTGCAAACGGTCCTTTCAAAAGGAATGGGGTGGCTGTTTTGTTCAGCGACCGTGTCCCCTTTCAACTCCAACTAAAAATAGAAGATAAATCTGGGAGGTTTATCATTTTGGTGGGACTCCTAGAAGACAAACTGGTGATCATAGTTTCGTTATATGCACCCAATTATTGTCAAATCCCTTTTTTAAAGTCATTGTGTGATGAAATACAAAAGTACGCAAGGGTTATGGTGGGTGATTTCAAATTAACTCTAGACCCCAAAATAGACATGTCTAGATTCCAGAGGCTGACGGGCCCCGACCCTACCCTTGGTCCCTCTACCACTTTTTGTAAGCTATTAGTGGAACATGATCTGAAGGATAATTGGCAGGTCCAATCTCCAGGGTGTACGAGAATATACCTACTACTCCATGGTCCATAGCACATACTCCAGGATAGATATCATCTTGACAGACAAATGGACACTTCAGCACACTGACACTATCAACATACTTCCCATAACATGGTCTGATAATGCTCCAATAGAGTGGTCCTGGAACTTACAACTTACTAAAGATCCTCCGAGACCTTGGAGGATGCCAGCTTATTTACTTACCTCATTGGAACCCAGGGTCTCCCTTTCGGTAGCATTGTCACAATATGTGCAGACTAATAACCCAGACAATACCTCCCTTTCAACTCATTGGTGCGCTTTGAAAGCAGTCCTTCGAAGCTCGTCCATTCAAATAGACGCCCGTTTAAAAAAACAATATCTCTCTCATCTACGAACCCTTGAGTCCAAACTGACTACTCTGGAACTCCAAAACCAAACACATCCCTCCAAAGCCCTTCAAAGAGAAATAAATTACGTTAGGAAACAGCTCAATACCCTTTTAAAACCAACAGAAGCGTCCATATCTGCATTCCTTCGTCACTTGAACCTTCCCTCATTGGATGCAGATAGTTTGGAGCTACTTAACCTCCCTTGATCTCAGCGAGAGGTCAAAGATGTTATCAAACGTCTTGCGAAAGAGAAAGCTCCTGGCCCGAATGGATGTCTTTTACACCACATTTAGGTCAGAATTGGCCCCACTTCTTACCAACCTGTATAACAATGTTTTCATGAAACCTGGTAAGAACCACTCCGACTGTAAAAATTACAGACCTATAGCGTTCCTCAAAACTGCCCTAAAACTATATGCTAGACTGATAGCTGATTGTCTAAAAACCCTCTTATCGCAGCAAATCCATCCAGACCGGGTAGGCTTCATATTGGGCCGACAGGCCTCCGACATTACATGCCGCATCTTGGATGTTGTGGACCTCCTGCCTGAAACCCAAGAGGAGCTTGTCTTGCTTTCTCTAGATGCAGAGAAAGCTTTTGATAGACTCCATTGGACCTATATGAAGGAAGTATTACTCAAATTTGGTATATATGGAAATATTCTACATTCTATATTGGCTCTATACCAGGGGCCCTCTCCGAAAGTATTTAGCAATGGCTTTCTATACCCCTCCTTCCCTATCACCAATGGTACTGGGCAGGGGTGTCCCCTTTCTCCTTTAATATTTGTTCTTGCCATAGAACCTCTAGCCCATACAATTCGACAAGCTTCTGACTTTCCGGGTATCACCCTTCATTCATACACTCATAAAATTTGTATGTTCGCAGATGATGTATTTTTATTTGTAACCAGCTTGGATACCTCGTTGTCAGCCTTTGAACATATCTTGGACCGATATAGTGCAGTCTCATTCTACAAACTGAACATTACTTAATCTGAGGCCCTACCTATCAATCCCTACCACAATCCTCACTATTGAAAAGAAATTTCCTTTCGTGTGGGTTAAAGAGTCTCTGCCATACTTAGGCATACATATACCCCTTACCCTATCTACTATATTTGAATCCAACTTTTCTCAGATTTTCTTCCATCTTTCCTCTGTAGCCAAGAGTTGTATTTACTTCGAGGTCTCCTGGCTGGGCTGTATACCAGCATTTAAAAGGATGTTGTCATCAAAACTTATGTATATTTTCTGCACTATACCATACATTGTACCAAAACGAATGATGGCTCACTTCCATACGTTAATAATGACATATGTTTGGAGACAGAAATGCCCCTTTTTCACCCATAAATGTATGGCTTTACCTAATGCCTTGGGATGGCTTAATGCTCCCCAACACATTACCAAGAAGCTTGCATATTGAACCACCTACGAGATTGATCACTCCCACAGGCCTCTAAACCATGGGCTGACATTGAAAGAGCCCTATGCACAAACTATCCATCAACGGATCTCCTTTGTACTCCCAAACCCAGCTGCCTCCCAGCCTTTCACAGACTACTGTCCATTTCAGATGCCTGCAGGTGTGGGACAAGGTCATCGGGTTACATACAAATTTTGCACACCCGTCTCGCAATCTCTCCCTTTAAGCAATATCTAAGCTCATTCCGGATTTGAATATCACCATATGGAAAGATAAGGGGATCGCCTCCCTATCAGAGTTGTTTGCCCAAAGTCTTTTTCTCCCCTTCACTCTGCTTCAAGACAGATATAGTCTTCCCGCTTCTGAGACATATAAATACTTGCAAATCAGACACTGGCGACTGTCTCTAAGACCCCTTACGTTTTATATCTGCCGCCAGCTCCTGTCTTAGATTGATTAACAAAAGTTGCCAATAAGAGAGGAATAACGTTCTGGTACCAGTAACTCCCAGTTTTTGACTCCATCCCTTAAAGCCCCAGCCCAACTTCGCTGGGAAGCAGACATCTGTCTAACCTTCACCCCGCAACAATGGGAAAACATCTACACTTCACATATGTCAAAATTATACTGAAATACAGGTCAAACTCCTCAATCAGCTCTACCTCACTCCAGACTGGCTATAAAAAATATGGCCAAGCCAATCAAATTTTTGCTGGCTTCAATGCACTCAGATAACTGATGTATTCGATGTCTTCTGGACATGCTCGGTGATTCAGCCACTCTGGAGAGAGGTCTTCGATTGAACAAGTTCACCTGTTCCAGGTTGACTTTTGCAAGCAGTGCCCAGTTGTTAAGTACAGGCAGTGTGGATAGACTACTTTGGTGGGCTTGCTGCTTCCCATCAAAGTACTATTGCATCCTTTTTACATCTTCTGTGAAAAGAAAGAGCTGAGGCATATTTCACTTGAATTTCTTAAGAGTTTTCAAGGCAGCCAATGAGATCATCTCCTTCCATCTTGCCGCTTAGATCTTCCTGAAATTGCGTATATTTTCAACTGCAGCAGTGCATCCCCCCATCATGACTCGGCACTCCACAATACCCAAGATTGAGTACCAACGAGCGATTCTTAAATATACCTGTCACTTCACTACACGCAGAAAGTTTGATGGGATGGTAAAGTCTTCCATCCTCTCCAATGAAGTAGCTCTTCTGTCCTGTAGCAGTAGCCTGCCTATTTGTCTAAGCTTCTGATGGATGTACTCGTACCTACAAACCTCTCAACCAACCTGGTTGAAGAGATGCTGTCCCATCTGCATGATGCACCGGTCATTTTTTGACTGAGAGTAGGATTTCATCCGGGGTCATGTCACTCAAGAGCTTCCAAAAACCACCACTGATGTCAGGTGGAACAGGCTGAGCAAAGGTGTACAGAGACTGCCACATGAGAGCTTGTTGTCCCTTCGGTTTAGTTTACATCTCTTCATGCATCACCAAAGGTACTTTCGTGCAAACAACCTGTGGGGAAACTAGGTATTAATATCACTTCAATCAGTCTGCATATACTTTTTCTAGCCCTCTGCTTCTCCATATTTTTCAATCATATTTAAACTTGTATATATTCTATCTGAAAGTAGTTAAAATGTCTGGCAGCATGGTTTTCTTATCATGCAGACCAAGGAGGTCTCATGTGTTAAGATAGGGAACAGGACCACAGATAGAGCTCTATGTTTAATTACAGAGGATTGCATTGTGTATTTAAAAGTAAAGTGTAAAGTTTTAAGCTTAGTGCTCTCTCTTGTGAGTTTTTATGATTTGTGTCTTATTACGGACTCCAGAACCCGTTTGAGCGAGCTGCAGCTTGACAAGGTACTGCTTTTAAATAATTTATTTAGGTTGTTTAGCGCCTGACCTGTTATTTGTTTATTCTTTACATCTGCTATCCCTTTGTCTGTATGTTTACTGGGAAAAGGTAAACACAGAAAAGGACCAATCAGGCAGGTCCTGAAACTCCTGAGAAGGTAATTTATGGCTTTAAAAGAGAGCTCCAGAAAACAGCAAAGATGCATTCAGTACAAAATGATAGCTGAGGTCAGGCTGACATTGAGATCCAGATCTCTGCCCCTGACAGGAAAGGTATAATAAGTATCTGGAGTACTGCCTTTTCCCTGATCTACCTCTCCAGGTCTTGGGGAGCTGTGTGTCTGCCTAAAGCAGAGTTACGGTGACTCAGGACCCCTGCCTTGCTGGCAGCCTCAAAGGAGAGAGAGGGAGAAATTTGGATAGACAGTAGTCCTGAAAGTGACTAGGATACTGGTGAGGTGTTTTATACCCTGTATGTTGTCTATGCCGGACTATAGTGTTATTTGCTTCAGGTTATTATTTAAATATGTTTATTGAGGTTTGGTGCTACCATTTTGTTAAATAAACCTATTTATTTTATTTTGGATATTTGCCTGTGTGATTTTGAATCTTGATTAGGTATCAGGTGCAGCACAGAGCGATTTATCACCGGTATCATCACACACCCCTATACCCCTTTTGCAGTACTGCAATTTATCATGACCTAACTTCCATGACCATGTCTATCCTAACCATTAATGTTAATGGTCTCAATACTTTGCAGAAACGTACAATATTGTTTCAATATCTGAAATGTCGCTCCCCACAGATTGTAATGCTCCAACAAACACATTTAATCATACACATCCAATATTACAATGCAAATCCTACCCCAATATATTCTACACTACATCTCCTCACAAGGTCAAGAGTTCAGCTATTCTCCTCCACCACTCCCTGCCAATGACATTTGATTCCTCTTATGCAGATCCCCAAAGATGATTTATCATCCTGACTAGTTCCCTTCTACAAACACCAATCTCCCTAGCTACTTTATATGCTCCTAATACTTTTCAGAGTTCTTTTTTTTCTCACTTCTTTGCCAGACTCTCTCGATCTGGGATAGGACATGTGATAATAGATGGAGACTTCAATACCATCTTAAATGTCATACTAGACCCATCACAACTCATACCACATGGCATTCAAAATGCTTGCGAGAGCTCCAGACTTCAATCTTTGCTTACTCAAGCCAATCTTTACAACACATGGCACATATGTTCTATCTAACGATAGAACATATACACATTACTCAGTGCCACACGGGACATACTCTAGCTTGGATATGCTCACATAGAGAACATAGATGTTCACACGAAACGGGCCCAAACGTCGGTTACTATTACATCAGTCCCTTGGTATGACCACTCAGCTATGTTGTTACACCTTGACGTTTTGCCACCTTTTTCACAATGCTTTCAATAGAGACTGAAAGATCATTTGTTTCTAACTAAAGACAACATCTATATGATTCAACAGGTTCTACTAGACTTTCAAGTAGACAATGACCAAGACGATATCCCCTATACTATTAAATGGGAAGCCCATAAGGCTACCATTAGAGGCTGTCTAAATAGCTTAGACTCTCGCAAACAAAAAACTCCACCTACAGGCGATTAAAGACTTCGAAAATCAAACACAAACCCTCACTGTCCTTTATATAAAATACCCCAAATGCAAAACTTATATTAAACTCCTGTCCCACCGAAGAGAACTTGACAAATTGCTTGTCTCAAAAGCGGCCAAGACTCTCCAATGGCTCCAATAAAGCTACTATGAAAGGGGAGACAAGGTGAATACACTGCTTGCCCATAAGCTCGGAAATAAGTGCACTCGCAATTGTATTGTGGCTATTAAATGCCTGAATCAGCAATCACTTTATGAGCCCCAGCTCATAGCCAATAGATTCAGCTCCTACTATATCTTGTTATAAAATCTCCCTCCGCCTATTGCTCCAGCTGACGTGCTACACTTCCAAATAACTAAATACCTTAGCACATTGGTTCCCAAACTGTCTCAGTTCGAGGCACCCTTGAGGTCTCCATAATTTTTATAGAGGGACCCCTAAGCCAAAATAATTATCAGGTACTTCCGATTTTTAAGTAGTTGGGTCAAATGTAAAAAACATTTAGGCCCCTTTCATCATATTACACTCCGCCCCTTTCATCATATCACACTGCTCTCCTTCACAACGCACTCCTTCACAATATCTTAATGTGCCCCTTCACCATGTGCCCCTTTACCATTACACTGGGCCCCTTCACCATCACAATGAGCCCCTTCACAATATCACAGTGTGCCTCTTCACCATATCCCACTGTGCCTCTTCACAATATCACAGCGTGCCCCTTCACAATATGACATTGTACCCCTTCACAGTATCACAATGTGCCCCTTTACAATATTACAATGTGCTCCTTCACAATATCACATGTGCCCCTTCACAATATCACACTCTGTCCCTTTACAGTGCACCCCTTCACAATACCACAATGCGCCCCTTCACAATATCCCAATGTGCCCCTCACAATATCCCAATGTGCCCCTCACAATATCACAATGTGCCCCTTTACAGTATCATAATGTGCCCCTTCACAGTATTACAATGTGCTCCTTCACAATATCATATATGCCCCATCACAATATTACAATGTGTCCCTTCACTATGTGCTAAAAATAGACTGAAAACAGCACTGAGATAACAGGCAGCATCTATGATAACTGAATCCACGTAGTTGATAAAAAAATATCAGTGCACTGGTAATAACATTGCCACTCGCAATAATGTATTATACAAGATGCATATGTTGTATCTAAACGGACAAATGTATATCATCAATGTTGAAAATATATATTGAAAAAAGGATTCTTCAAGCATATAGTCCACTAATAGAGAATTCTGTGATGATTAATGAAGAAATACTTTAATTCTCTCTGTAGACTCAAGTCCCAGCAATCTGTGCAGTTGATATATTCATTCAATCTATTGATGGTTGTAATAGAGATTTGTAAAGCGGTGACTCTATCTCCTCTATTCGTCAGATAGTATCTATATAAAACAATGGTATAGGGAAAAAACCCAATGGGTCATTCAATCTATATATTCAATCAATTTGTTGATGGTTATAATTAGAGATGGGCGGGCTTGATTCCTCGAGAACTGAACCCACCCGAACTTTGGGTATCCGAGTACATAGCCGAGTAGGCTCGGTTCTCTCCCGCCCGTTCAGAATCCAAATAGAGGCCGGACGTCATTGTGACGTCGTCGGATCTCAGGGCTCGGTTCTCGTGATACTTGAAGATTATAAATACACGCCTCCACAGCAATCCATCGCCATTTGACAGAGGGAGAGAGCAGGGTGTAGTCACAGACTGATTAGAGCAGGGACAGAGAATACAATATTCTGAATCCAATTGTGCTAACAAAAATCGCTATAGAAGAGAGGAGGATAGAGGAGTTTTTTTTTTCAATATTTGGCACTCAAAGTGCTTTTTGGGTGTCCCACATTATTTTGCCTAAATATTTCTGGCTGTCAAAATTACTATCTGTCAGCAGTATCTTACCAAATAATTTTTAGCAGTCCACAGTGCTTTTGGGGTGTCCCCCATAATTGTGCATAAATATTTCTGGCTGTCAAAATAACTATCTGTCAGCAGTATCTTACCAAATAATATTTAGCACCCGGCAGTGCTTTTGGGGTGTCCCCCATAATTGTGCATAAATATTTCTGGCTGTCAAAATTACTATCTGTCAGCAGTATCTTGCCAAATAATTTTTAGCACTCCACAGTGCTTTGGGCTCAGAATGGATTCAAAGCAGTCCACATATGATCAGAATGAGCAACCAGGTTCTGTCACCAGTCCTGATGTTATTGTTCCCAGTACGTCATCTGGGCAGTGTTTCGAAATCAGTTCAAAAAACCAAAACCAAAAAAAAAATTACTGTGTTGAAGCGAAAAAGAAGTGTTACTGAGCAAAAGTTAAGTGCCGATAAAAAAAAATTGCCAACATGCCATTCTACACACGCAGTGGCAAAGAGAGAATGAGGTCTTCACCTTTGGCTATTAGTGGCAGATCCAAAAAAGTTTCTGAGCCTCCAATTGGTGCACAACTATTGTTATGCATCAAAGCCGAGCTGCAAGATAACAGTAAGGCATTAGAGGATAATGTTTGCTCTGATTCAGAAATGACACCAATCCCTGTGGAGAGTCCATCCAACAGTGGGATGTCTAATCGTGAGCATTTTGCTAATGTGTGCCTTAATAGCCCGAGTGTAGCCGGTGATACACAAATTGAGGATGCCACTTTGGAATTAGAAGAGGATGAGGGCGAGATTTGTGTAGGCGACGAGGGCGCTAATGAGGATGTTGATGAGGATGAGGTTGTTTGTGTAAGTCCTGCACCAGTGGCAGCAGTTCTGGCACATGACAAGAAAAAGGCCATTGTCATGCATGGGCATAAAACAAAAAAAGCCACTTCTTATGTGTGGAATTATTTCTACCCAAATCCAGACAACAATTGTATAGCCATTTGTAGTGTATGTCAACCCACAGTCAGTCGAGGGAGGGACCTTAACCATCTTGGAACCTCGTCTATGTTACGCCATTTAATGTGAGTTCATGGCAAAGTGTTGGGAAAAGCTGAAAGTTCTTCCCAAAAAATTACAAGCACTCCATCATCAGCTAAGACTCTCCGCTCACCGACATCTCGACGGCTACAAAATACACCCACCACTCCATCCTCATCAATATCCTCAGTAGCACTCGGAGTTAGCCCGGCATCCCACTTATTAAGGTTGGATGACTCCTGCACTATTATTGATTCCTCTAAAGAAAGCATTAGTCCCACTGCTGCTGCTGCTGTTGCTGCTGCTGGGGGTGAATCGTCAGCCCAGAGGCAGGTCAAGAAAATGAGCAGTCCTACATTTCAGCAATTAACTGCGAAACAATCATTTGCTAGGGGAAGCAAATATGACAGCAGTCACCCAGTCGCCAAGCGAATCACAGAATCCATGGCTGCAATGTTAGTGTTAGATCTGCGTCCAATCTCCACAATAAACACAGCTGGTTTTTCATAGTTAATTGGGTTTTGTGTCCTCGTTACAGAATTCCACACCATTTCTCCAGTAAAGCAATTCCACAACTATACCAAAAAGTGTGTAAAATGCAGAGATTGCGCTGAAAAATGCCATTCTGACCACTGTCCACTTAACCACAGATATGTGAACAAGTGGAAGTGGGCAAACCAAAGACTATATGACTGTGACAGCCCACTGGGTTGGTCATTCACCTTCACCAGCAGGTACAGCAGCAGCATGTACACCACTACGTAACATTTGACACAGGCAGGCCACTCTTTGTATCACCGGCTTCACTAACAGGCATACAGCTGACAATTTGTTACACAAACTGAGAGATGTGATTGATACATGGCTTATACCACTTGGATTCTCCCCTGGGTATGTCATTTCAGATAACACCAACAATATAGTGCGAGCATTACAGCTGGGTGATTTCCTACACATTCCCTGTTTTGCTCAAACCATCAACTTGGTGGTGCAGAGCTTCCTACAAAATAACCGTGAGGTGCAGGGGATGCTTTCGGTGGCCCGTAAAATTTCAGGCCATTTCAGGCATTCAGCCACAGCATGTAGGAGATTACAGCAGCTCCAAGAGCAGTTTAACTTACCCTGCCACCAACTTAAGCAAGAGGTTGTAACTAGGTGGAATTCCATCCTGTACATGCTTCAGAGGATGGAGGAACAGCGCAAAGCCATCCAAGCATATTGCACAAGTCATGACATTGGGAAAGGAGGGGGGATGTATTTCACTCTTGCACAGTGGGGAATCCTTTCAGTGCTGTGCAAGGTGCTGAAACTATTTGAAGTTGTGACGTGTGAGGTGAGTGCAGACTCTGCTAGTTTGAGCCAAGTCATTCCTTTAATTAGACTATTAGAAAAGTAGCTTGAGAAAATGAAGGAGGAGCTGAAAGCAAGCAATTCAGCAAAGTATGTTGGCCTTGTCAATCAAGTTCTTCATTCGCTTAACAATGATCCTCGAGTTATTAAGATCTTGAACTCGGATCAGTACGTTTTGGCCACTGTGCTTGATCCAAGGTTTAAGACCTACATTGAGTCTTTACTTGTAAATGAGCGAGATGTGAACTTTTGCAAGGAGCTATTGCTCAGCAAGTTGGCCGCTGAACTGGGCTTCGGCTTGACAACGTGTCCTTCACTTTCTCAAGCTGCTGCTGCTCGTAAAAAATTTAATTTCCCAAAAAGATGCAGGGAAGATACAGGGGGCAGATTAGAATAGTTTAACATCTTGGCTGGTTTGAAGGATTTTTCAAAAAAAATTGTCACTTTGCCCATAACTCCATCCAATACGAGTATAAACATGCAAAGGATGGTGGAGGATTACTTTCAAGAGGTAGTTGATATGGAAATGTCAGACAGTTCCTTTCCTTATTGGGAAGAAAAGCAGGCCATTTGGAAACCCATGTACAAACTTGCTTTGCAATACTTAAGCTGCCCACCCTCCAGTGTTCAGCACAGCAGGGAACTTAGTCAGTGATCGCCGTAGAAGGTTACTTCCCAAAAATGTGGAGAAAATTATGTTTATAAAAATGAATTACATCTTCCACGAGGAAGGCCTTCACCATCCAAGACATCCAAGCACTGACTGTTCTATAATGACGGATTCAAGCGGCGATGAATTGATAGTCTGTGATGATGCCGTACACACTGATGAGGGTGAGGATGAAGCTGAAGATGATGACGATAACATCTTTTTAAAACTTTCTATTTAAGTGTAGGGTGCAATCTACCCCAAAGAGGAAAGGGACTTGTGGCATTTTCATATCACGTACCATCTTGAAAGGCTGCTGTTTGGGCATTTTCTTCTTAAGGGTAGGGTGTCATAGACAGAGTGACCCCAAACTGGCTTTGTCCATTTCTCTTAATATTGTACAGTCTATAACGGCTGAATTTTTTTGTATTTTCGACAAGTGGAGGGGGGCCTAGAGAGCCAGAAACCAAACTGGCTTTGTTCATTTCAATTAATATTGTACAATCTATAACGGCTGAATTTTTTTGTATTTTCGACAAGTGGAGGGGGGCCTAGAGAGCCAGAAACCAAACTGGCTTTTTCCATTTCAATTAATATTGTACAGTCTATAACCCCTGAATTTTTTTGTATTTTCGACAAGTGGAGGGGGCCCTAGAGAGCCAGAAACCAAACTGGCTTTGTCCATTTCAATTAATATTGTACAGTCTATAACGGCTGAATTTTTTTTTTTTTTTTCAACAAGTAGAGGGGGGCCTATAGAGACAGAAAGCAAACTGCCTTTTTCCATTTCTCTACATATTTAACTATAAGTGTAGGGTATAATATACATCCAAAGATGATGGCTGCATTGCCAATATGCATAGATGGAGAGGCAGACAATCTGTTTTGTGTGTAGAATAAATGAAGGTCTACCTACCAGGAATTAAACTGTTTTTTTTATAATTTATTAGCTTTTCAATTAGATTACTTATCTATGAAACAGGTGGAGCACTACATTGGGTTATTTTAGGCCCAAAAACATTTATTTTCCCAAAAAATAGCAAAACAAAACCAAACAAAACCAAAACCAAAACACGCAATGGCGGTTTTGCAAAACCAAAACACGACGGCAAACCAGATCCAAAACCAAATAAAAAAACCAAAACACGGGGGTCAGTGACCATCTCTAGTTATAATAGAGATTTGTAAGGCGGTGACTTTCTCTCCCCTATTCATCAGATAGCAACTATATGACACGATGGTATAGGGAATAAACCCGATGATTTACACTCTATAGGAAGTCCGATAGGATTAGCAATTGAAACCAATGCCATAAAACAATGTATATGTACCGTAACTTGCCTGATACGTAAGCGATAGTCAGGTGATGTAAATTCGAGAGAGATCCAACAAACCTTCTCCGCCGCCGTGTTGAGTCCAATTAAGACTGATGGTACAATAAATCACAGTCCTGGATATACAAATAGTTCTTTCAAACCATTTTGCCACAGTCCTCAAAGTCCTGGGACTATCCTTGAAACACAAATGATCCTGATTATTTTCATTGACAAAATATGCAATAGTGCATTTTAGATGATAGCAAGCGGTAAGTTAATCATGTCTGTTAGTGCCTGACGCAATTCCTCACATAAGGTGATTTCATCAGAGGAAATAAAATTATGTTCAGAAAAGAGCTCTTTAAATAGTCGGTCAATTTGTTCTGTTCTGATCTTAGAGCAAAAGATCACAAGCCTGCATATAATTATCTTATTGGCAAGTTAACTACTCAATTGCCAATATAAAAGGGAATGAACCCAATACAATATCGTGCCCCTTCACATCACACTGAGCCCCTTCACAATGTGCCCCTTCACAATATCAAACTCTGTGTCCCCCCTTCACCAACTCTTACACTCTGTGTCACACATTTCACCAGTTCTCATACTCTATGTCCCCCTTTCACCAGCTCCCATACTCTGTGTTCCTTGTTCCTTTACTTACCTTCTTTCATCTTTTTCTTCTGTCTTCATCTGTGCTGCTCCTCACTGACTCTGTTGGACATGATGACGTCACGTACAACAGTCAGTGAGAAGAGAACAGTGGGGAGGGAGGAGGATGGTCTGGCTTTGCTGGAATGGTAACTTCTTCTCTTTCATCAGCCTGGCCGTGGCACCCCTGTGAAAATGCTGGGGCTCCCCAGGGAGCCGCGGTGGACACTTTGGGAAATGCTGCCTTAGCATCTGCTCCCTCCCCCACCTTACGCAAGCACAAATATCTGCCTTAAATGCGGATGTTACGGTAAAGGAGATCAAACCACCATTAAGACCCTTAGGAACTCGGCTGCTCGAGGCCCTGACTGCCTTATCACTTTATTCTACAAAAAATGTCCCTCCGTCCTCACACATTTGCTTCTACCCCGTTTTAATGCAATTTTAAGCAGTAAAAAATTTGAGAGAGACACCACCAGTACAGATGATGTTGTAATAGCCAAAGAAGGACGTGAACCTAGTCAATGTGCTAACTACCGACCTATTTCACTTTCGAATGTGGACTTAAAGCTGTTTGCTAAGTTGCTTGCAAACAGATTAGTCCAAGTGATTTCTTCCCTGGTCAACTCAGACCAAGTGTCACGGGCACTAGGAGTCTTTACCCAGGGATCACCAGATGGTAGGCTTACCAGAGCAATGTAGATGGTAATAGGGTACTCTGGTAGCTGGGTGATCACGGAACATGAAATGATGGCCGATGAGATGCTCAGGAAAGTCTATGACTAGCAACACTGGTAATAATGAGGTAATGATACACAAGGAACTGTATGGACAAGGACACGTGAAGGTAGTCAGTGGTCTGCGATAGCAAGTTGTACCACTGCTATAGTGAGGAGGAATGTCCAACAGAAACAAGGAGGTGATGAGAGTCAGCGGTCTGCGGGTAGCAAGTTGTACCGCTGTCTGAGTGAAGGAATGGAATCCAAGTGGAGGTATCCAGGTAGTCAGTGGTCTGCGGTAGCAAGTTGTACCACTGCTATGTGAGAGGATGATGGAACAGGTGATACCGGAAACAGGGATCAGTGGTCTGACATCAGCAAGTTGTACCACTGAATATATATGTGAGGAGGTGCACAGGGGAAGACTGCAACACAGGATATACACAGGCACCTTATACACGATCCACAGTAATATGCACAATATAGATATATATATAGATATAAATGACTGAGCAGGTCTGCAATCTAGAAAGTCTCTTGAAGTAGTCCAGCACAATGATAACACAGTCAATGATGGCAATAGACTCAGCGGATAGCAGACTCCAGAGAGAACCAAACACAGTCCAGCAAGATATGCAATACACAGCACAGTCAATGAGAAGTATGCATACCGTGGTTCAGCAGAAGCAGTCAGATGGGATTGCAGCGGTACCTGAGCGGCTGGAGGCCGACGGGATAGGAAGTCCCTGGATAGGTGAGGCAGCGGTCTAACAGGTGCAGCGCACAGGTGAGTAGACCAACAGGGACACGAATCCACAGGAGTCAGCAACACGTGGAACTGGACTCATAGGGGACCCAGGAGAATGGAGATGATCCAGCAGAGGGTAGTAGATGAGATACAAATCCAATGCTGACAGGAGGGTAGAGACCAGTGGAACACGTGAAGGCGTGGAGAGTGGATCAGCAGGAGATGGACGATAGCGCTGACCACAGCAGCAGGACTCAGCGGCACACGGAGGTAACCAGTAGCAACCACAGGAACCAACAGCGATGGGAAACAGGAGTGCAGCGCAGGGCAGGAGCTGTTGATCACGAAGTGTAGCAGATGGTAATGAAAGCGGCAGTCTCGAGGAAGTCACAGCAACGATGAGATGAGACTATGGTGCACAGAGGCGGCGGATAGTAATCAGCTGGCAGTCACGATGTTGAACACAGGCGAGATGCAAGCAGGAGACTGTAGTGCACAGAGGCAGCGGATAGTAGTCAGCTGGCAGTCACGATGTTGAACACAGGCGAGTTGCAAGCAGGAGACTGTAGTGCACAGAGGCAGCGGATAGAAATCAGCAAACAGACTTGATGAGAAGCAGGTGAGTGAGGTAAAAGCTGGAGTGCACGGAGGCAGCGGATAGCAATGAGCAAACAGTCACATTGATATAAAATAACGTTGAAGTGGTGTAGAAGACTGTAGTGCACGGAGGCAGCGGATAGGAATCAGCAAACAGTCATGATGATAAAGTTGATGGTAGAAGTGGTATGGAACCACAGTAGTAGAAGTGGTTTGGAAACCACAGGAATCAGCAGCACTGAATACACAAGTAATACAGGAACACCTTCAGAGACTCATGAGGAATGAGACTCCAAGATCAGGCAACGTGGTGTTGACCACAGGTGCTTAATATAGGGAGGTTGCCTGATCTGCCAATTAAGTTAAAGGGGTATACACTGAAGTATAGAAAAGGGCTGCGCATGCGCAGACCCTCAGGATGGTGGACGGCCACGGTTCCTAAATGTCCGGGAAGAGGCACTCACGGTCCGGTGAGTGACACCAAGTGGGCTTTATCCCTACTCATCAAGGGGCGAACAACATGAGACCTAATTAAAGCGGCTAATCATTTTCAAACTCCTGCCATGGTGGTGTCTCTTAAATGCAGAAATGGCCTTCAACAGGGTCTCCTGGCCCTTCATCAGGGCTACTATCTGTCACGGTCACTAGGGTTCTCGACCCAGAAATTTGCCAGTAGTTATCACTATACAAAAAATGACATTTCAAATAGGCGCTAATGTTAAACAAATAGAAATATGCAACATATGTAGTATGAGGTTGTACTGTCTTACTACAACAAACAATGCCCTGATATTACCATATGGGTATATATATTGAATATTATCGGTGATAATTATCCCAGAAGTAAGAGCATTGACAATAAATAAATATCGATTTTCAGTTCATTGTCAGCAGTCTATTGTCCCAAAAGTGAAGGTATTGGCAATAGGTTGAATTAAACATCCATTTTCAGTCCATAAGATAAAGATGGATTTTTCTCCTATGGATAATCTCATTTCTTCTCCACTCATTTCTTCCCTCATTTCTTATCGATTCCCATCTTCAAGAGCTAGTTTTGACAACGCTTTCTCACATTAAAGACACAACGGACATGTTAAACAAATTATCTCAGATACAGTGGAATGAGAACTATATTCTAATAACCGCAGATGTTAAATCATTATACAATAGATCATTTTTTAAAGAAGATAATAAGAGGTGTAGTTAAGTTCAGAGGATGGCTGAGTTTTACCACAGAGGTGGCGATGATTACCCGGCTAGTAGATGAGATAATAAGAAGGGTAGATATATTCAGCAGATGGCTGGGCTTTACCACAGAGGTGGCAATGATGATCCGGCCAGTAGATGAGATAATAAAAAGTGTAGTTATATTCAGCGGATGGCTGGAATTTACCACAGAGGTGGCAATGATGATCCAGCCAGTAAATGAGATAATAAAAAGTGTAGTTATATTCAGCGGATGGCTGGGATTTACCACATAGGTGGTGGTGAAGCATCCGGCCAGCAGGTGAGAAGTAGTGGGTGCGGCGATGATCAGCGAGAGGCAGGTTTTACCACAGACGTGACTGTGAAGTATCCGGCCAGCAGGTGAGAGATAGCAGGTGTTACGATGATCAGCGAGAGGCAGGTTTTACCACGGATTTGGCTGTGAAGTATCCGGCCAGCAGGTGAGATGTAGCAGGTGCTGCGATAATCAGCGAGCTGTCTGGAGATGCTGAAATGCTGAGAGGAACAGGAACCACAGGAGAGTAAGTCACAGCTACCACAGAGAAGTGAGGATCAAGAACAGACAATTAGGGAGAGGTCATAGGTGCCTTAAATAGGGAAAGGCTAATGGGTAGCCAATGCAAAGTTAGGAAAGGTTATAAAGTTCCTTCTGGTCTGCACATTTGCAGAAGTATATTCAAGATGGTGGATGGACGCGGCGCTGCACGGGCACCGACAGAGAGGTGAGTGGCCTGGTTCTAGGTCCTGAGGTCCGGTGAGTGACACTCTCACTGCAATTGACTTTCAAGGTAATTTCTTGTGCGGATTAGCTTTCCTATACTTCAACCCCTCAGCCACGGTTCTGCCAATGGTGCTGCCTCACCACCATTCATTATTGCAAATGGTACCTGACAAGACTGCCCACTCTCCCCTTTATTATTTGCCATGATGATAGAGCCATTAGCATCCCAAGTTTGTAATAACTTAACGATCACAGGGATTCAGGCAGGCACGGATGATTATAAAATTCCCATGTATGCAGATGACATTCTTCTCGCAATCACCAGCCCCCTCACCTCTGCACTATGGCACAGTATGTAATTTCAAAATCAAGACTAACAAATCTGCAGTCCTCCCTCTCAGTCTACCCCCCCAACTTCTTGACTGCCTGAAACATCAGTTGGATTTCCTATGGCAACCAGACAAGCTCAAATACCTGGGGGTCTATTTGACAAAATCATCATCATAACTCCTTTACTTATTTCAGACTCTACCGGCACAGGTACCCTCACTGTCACTTCAGACTCTTCAGAAACAAATTGCCCAGTTTGTCTGGGCAAACAAAGATTTCAGAGTGCGAGCTTGTACGCTATATCGCCAAACCTCAGAGGGAGGTCTAGGTCTCCCAAATATTTCAAGATACTATGTAGCCACACATCTCACTTAGCTGGTCCTGTTCCATACGCCCTCTTCAACAAGATTGTGGGTCGATATTGAGGCCAACCTTCTACATTTACTCTCTCCTTATTTTCTATTGTGGATAACCATCAAACACTGTCCACTACTTTCTCTACACCCATCCACTACTCATTTCTCTTTTCTGATGTAAGATTACAGGACACGCATATTCCAATTATTGAAGAATTCCATTTTGGAACAACCCACCCTTTCCCCCTGGACAACAACAATTCTACTTCCAACACTGGACTCAACGGGATCTTAGGTTGCTAATGGACATAGTGCCTAAGAGTATATTCCTCGAATTTGCGGACCTCCAACGACGATATGACATTCCCTATGACCGTTTCTACCAATACCTTCAAATAAGACACTTCTACCACTCTATTCCAGCATTCAAATCGATATATATCAACTCAAACCTCTAGAATATTTCTGTAGAAGTAAAAACCTTCCTACTGGCTTAATCTCTACTTTTTATGACCTATTAGTAGCATATGATCAACTTGTCAAGGACTGCTATGAGCTGAAGTGGGAGGAAGAACTAGGGTGGAATTAGAGGTAGATAAATTGTGCAGGATCAAGGCACGAGTCATCAAGAACTCTATTTGCATATGCAATAAGGAGAACTCATACAAACTAATTTACAGATGGTACCTGATTCCCACCCACCTGAAAGCCATAAATTCTGATTCCTCTAATTTATGCTGGAGGTCTTTTGGATGGGAGTCCTCATTCCACCACATTTGGTGGTCCTGCTCCAAGGTCGTGAGATTCTGGCAAAGAGATCATAATCTGATCGCAAAGTCACCTCACTGCAGCTTTCTCCTTGTCCTTCTTACTCACTACTACACAGACCAGTGCCTGACACTGACAAGTACATGATGGCGCTTGCAGGCCACATACTCAATGCCGCCAAATGTACAATAGCATTGAAATGGAAGCAATCTGAATCTCTTGCCCTTCCTGAAGTGATCAATAGAGCTTGGCAAACCTACCACTGTGAGCATATCACAAGTATCATTAACGACAGTCCCAATAAATTCTGTATTATCTGGAACCCTTTGCTTTCCTTCCATGGAACAGACCAATAGAGACCCTCTTAAAAGAATAAATGATGTCACTGCTATCAGCTATAGATTGCACGCTAGGCACTCACTGCTCATCAAGGTGCCAGTCCGCCCCCCCTTCCTCCCTTACTAGTAAGTTCTCTCCCTACCTCCCTTATTCCTTTTTTGCCTATTCACTGACCCACTCCCATCCTCTTATCTCCCCCCTTTGTCTCTCTTCTATTTTCTTTGCCCGTTTCTCTCTCTGCATCTATTAATAACCTTCTATTTGCTGATTGTACAATGTAATTTTGTCTTTATAGTGTAAAAAGCTGTAAAAATCCCTAATAAAATATGTTTAGAAAAAAATAAGAATTTAAGTTAAAAATGAGGATGGTTTGGGAATAATCAACACTGTGCATTGTATATACATCTAAATGGTTACAGTAGGGTTTTTTAATCTGGGAAATTAAGTACAAAAGTTGTGTCCAAGCATTAGCAATCTCGTTTTCAGTTACTAAAGCAACCATCTAGAGTTCAAGAGTTGGGTTTACATGAAATTATAAAGCATTGCAAGAACATAGGCAATTTCAAATAAACCACATTAAAGTACTGCACTTTTACAGTTTGACAACTGTCGTTGTGCCCAGCAAGAAAGACAAATGTGTTCAAACTATTATGTAACAAAATATTACCAGCATGAATACAAGAATGAATATGTTTTAACGTGCTGAAAATGGCTTCATTATTTTTAAATAATCTTTCTACTTTGACTTGGTTATTGCAAGTTGTAAAACCCACCACCCTCTCCACAGAAAGCTTGCCCCTTAATAAGTTTATAATTTCTGCATGCCTAGCTGGTGAACTGACATGTGAACATAAAAAGGACAATGTACATAATGAATCCTGCTGCAGTACTAAATCTAGCATGACAATGAAAGTTTTTTTTTCTTGTTATTCATTATTTTCCCTGATATATTTTCCAAAACCAGAAAGTTTAATGGTAATTTATGTAAAATCTTTTTTTAAAAGCCAAAGCTCTTACAGATTTACACAATGCAAAGTGAAAACATTGCTCTTATTCAATCAATTAAATAAATAAAAGCAAAGCTTGCATGAAATTGGATCGCATGGTGTGAAATTATTAGCAGCACATACAAACCTTCTTATTAGACAAAGGCATTAAATGCTGATGCCTATAAACATAAGAAGGTGCCCTGTTTGACTGTAGTACATCTGGAGGTTGACAGCTGGTTATTATGTACACCTAATTTACCTAAACAGTAAATAAAGCAATAGAGGGATCATATCACCTTGCAGCCTGTGACTTAGCAAGTTTACCATTTAAAGCTGAAAACAAAAAAGAATAAATTATGAGTTAATCACACTGTATGTTTAATGTATTATGAGTCCCTGAGGTGCAATATGAAGAAAATAAAATGTGTTCCATTTTAAGGTAGTGTTGCTTGGTATGAAAAGAAACATTTAAGGCCATCTGTTCTAAAGATGAAAATTTTCATATTTTAAGTTTTATACTATAAATTCCACAACCTGTGAATTTACAAAATACAGTGCACTGAGCATTGTGCATAATGGTGAAGTAAGACTTTACAATTGTATTGCCAGTACATCACGAAACGGTCTGCACTGCGGCAAAACTTGAGAAGTGCAAAATTTCACAGCGTCTCCACTCATCATTAGTATAGCGGTGTTTTTGCCAAGTCGCTTTAGCACTAGCATAATCGATCTTATTTCATGTTTTTCTTTGATTAGTCATTATGGTAGTGTGTAGGGGTTACTGGGTTAAATGCCACGTTCAAAATTTGCACCAGTGCTTAGACAATTCTAGTTATGCAACTGCTTATATTCCATAATATTGCTGAAATGGTGGAAGGGAAATTATTTTTCCAACTGATTATTCAAAGAGTTAATTTCCAGTGTAACGTTTACATGCAAGTTTTAAACATATATTTGCTTGAATATTTAGGCAGCAAACATTATTATGCAATTTAATATGAAATTTATTTTATGAAATACAAAAGTATAATAAAATTTGATAAAAGAAGCAAAACATTAGATTCATATTAACAATATGTATTAGAGCTCTCTATTAAGACATAATTATTCATTTTCATAATCCAAAATTAACCTTTGCCAACACTGTAACTACTGTGTAAACCAATGAATGTTAAAAATAAGAATATAAGAAGATTTTTTTCAGGCATTTAGATGATGCTTCCATAGATGAGCAGCTGGAAAATAATTTTGTGACAGAGCAGAACCAATTACTGTCATAATTGAAACTACCAATAATAAGAGGAGCATTAACCAAAACACAAGTTATATAAATGTTATAGACACATATGTGTATTGCTTATTCATTCAGAGTTGTGGAGCACTGTGTGGAGTCCCTTGATAGACAAGTGGTATATTCTGCACTTAGGGAAATTTAATTGAAGATGGACAGCTTATCAATGATGATTGATTTCCCAAAAGACTGACAATTTATTGTAACTAGTCTCAGCTTTTTTAAAGACACTTAAACACCTGTCCCCCCCTTCAGGGGTTGTGGTCTGTGACACTGTTTACAATCACCATTTGCATTTTGCCTGATTTACTACCCAATTCTACTATGTGACCTACCTTTTCTGTAGAGAGTCATGCAGACTTAATTTTATTATTAATAGATCCACTATAAATTTACCAATTTATTGATATCAAGCAGGCCAAGGTTTAGCATATTAGTTTTTTCCTCAACTTCTCTGTGCGACAGAATGCTTTATTTGACTATGGGCAAACCTTCATTATGTCATTAAGGAATATGTGGTTGATCACTACTTTTATTGATTTTAAGTTGAATTTTGCAAACTGAATTATGTTTGTCTATATAAGATACAGCAAGCCATCATCCTTGTGCAAGACCACAAGTGGTGAATCGCTCCCTAGAGTCTCTCTGAGTGTCAAAAATCTCTTCTATGTCAGGATGTAGCTCACCCCAGGTGCCTTTAAAGCAGCTCAGGTTTTCCTGAAAGTGGTGCTATTATTGTTCAACATAGAGGTGGGCAGGGCCACGAAAGTAAACATACACCAGACCCTTTAACTTCACATTTTACACCTTAGTAGCTCAATTTAACAATGGATTAATTTGATGCACCATAAGTACACTGCAGTTATGATTAGGCCTTATTCCCAACAATTATGTTATGGCATAGTTGCCTACTCTCCCGGCATATTCGGGAGACTCCCGAATTTTTGTGAGTTCTCCCGGACTCCCGAGAGAGCAGGCAAAAATCCCGGATCCAGCATCTCTCCGTTGATGAAGATGGCGGGGGGCGGAGCTAGTTGCGGCATCGTGGCCCTGCCCACTGCTGCGATTTGCTAGAATTTCCTAAGATTGACGGGCGGAGCCTAAATGCGCACCACGCATGGCCACGCTCCCTCGGTGGACCCCGTCCCGGACGGCTGGCTTCAAAAGTAGGTGAGTATGTGTTATGGTTTAATCCCTATAACTGTAATTCCTCTATGTTCACCACACCAGGACTTTCTATTAACCAAAGTTTTTTCTAATGCTGAAATTTAAACCATCTCTATTAACTGGAGAGGCACTCTTTACTGTTATACAGACTCCCCCAATATCATCATCATCATCATCAACATCTATTTATATAGTGCCAGCAGATTCCGTAGCGCTTTACAATTGGGAATAAACATTAACAAAACAATACAGACAGACAGAGAAGAAAGAGGGCCTTGCTCGCAAGCTTACAATCTATGGGACAATGGGACTTTGAAACACAAGGGCACGTGCTAGATCATATTGCACATTGCACCAGATAAAATGCAATGGTAAAAAGAATTGAGTGGGCTGTGTGATCAGTCACACATCAATGTTGGTCAGAAGGTTGTTTTCTTGTGTTAGCTGTGCAGAGGGTGATAATAGAATAACCTAGGGAGATTAAGATGCTGATTGAGGAATATCATAAACTTGTCTGAAGAGGTGGGTTTTCAGAGAACGCTTGCAGGTTTGAAGACTAGAGGAAAGTCTTATTGTGCGAGGAAGGGAATTCCACAAAGTGAATGCAGCCTGAAAAAAGTCCTGTAACTGGGAATGGGAGGATGTGATGAGAGTGGAAGAGAGACGCAGATCTTGTGCAGAACGGAGGTGTCGAGTTGGGAGATATTGTGATACAAGTGAGGAGATGTATGTTGGTGCAATTTTATTGATGGCCTTGTATGTTAGTAGAAGAATTTTATATTGGATTCATTGAAAAACAGGCAACCAGTGTAGAGACTGACAGAGTGGATCAGCAGAGGGAGAACGGTGTGCAAGGAAAATCAATCTAGCAGCTTCATGCAAAATAGATTGTAGGGGTTCAAGTCTGATTTTGGGAAGACCAGTAAGGAGGGAATTGCAATAGTCAATTTGGGAGATGATGAGTGCATGAATTAAGGTTTTTGCAGTGTCTTGTGTGAGATTTGCGTGTATTCTAGAAATGTTCTTTAGATGTATGTAACATGATTTAGACATAGAGTTGATGTGGGGAACAAAGGATGAGGAGTTGTGAGTCAAGGATTCCATCTAGGCAGCGAGCTTGTGGGGTGGAAATTTATGGTCATGTTATCAATAGAAATAGAAATGACAAGCAGGGAGCTTCTGTTTTTGGGTGGGAATTTTATTAATTCAGTTTTTGAAAGATTGAATTTGAGTTGGCGAGAAAACATCCAAGATGAAATGGCAGAAATACAGTCAGTAACACGAGACAACACAGATGGTGAGAGATCAGGAGAGGATAGATAGATTTGTATACCATCCTCATAGAGATGATATTGAAATCCAAAGGAGCATATTAGTTTTCCAAGAGAAGTGGTTTAGAGCAGAGGTGGATCCAGAGACATTAACACTGAAAGAGCGATTAGATAGGTAGGATGAGAACCAGGATAGGACAGTGCCTTCAAGACCTAGGGATTGTAGCGTTTGTGTGAGGAGAAAGTGGTCTACAGTGTCAAATGCAGCAGAGAAAGTACTGGCCTTCAGTTTTTGCTCACTGACAACCATGGTCAGCGCAGTATCTGTTGAGTGTCGAGAGTGAAAGCCTGACTGAAGGGAATCCATTAGGTTGTTTGCTGTAAGAAAGTGTGTAAGGCGAGGGTAGGCTATTCTCGAGAAGCTTGGAGGGGCATTGGACCTGAGAGTTTGGTCTGTAATTTCAAAGAGAGTTTGGGTCAGAATTTTGTTTTTTCAAAATGGGAGTAATCACTGCGTGCTTGAATAGTGATGGAAAAATATCTATAGAGAGAGAGAGATTGCAGGTTTTAGTTAGAGGTGGAATGAGCACAGGAGACATGGACCTACCAATTTGTGAGGGTATTAGATCAAGAGGACGGGAAGTATAGTAGGAAGATGAGAAGAGACTAGTAACTTCCTCTTCAGATGTGGGATCAAATGAAGAGAGAGTGTCAGAGGGTGCTACAAAGGAATTGAGCTGACTGCTTGTCGAGGAAGTTGATACTATTTGAAGTCTGATCTTATGTATTTTGTCCTTGAGTTCCAATACTGAGTTGCTCACAGAGGATGCGCATATGAATACAGCTAGCTCCAATCCAGACTAATTATTGTTAGAATGGAGGTGTGGGGCTTGGTGCTGCTTCTCTTGCTGTTTTCCATGCTGTCTGAGAGAGGGGGAAGTAGGTGTAAGCAGGATAGCAGTCTCTGAGGCGTGGGAAAAAGTGGTGGGCCGCCGCGACTCTTCCCGTACTACTCATGACGTCCCGGGTCGTCTCCCGGGTCGTCTCCATGACGACCAGGGCGTCACTTCCGGTGTTGCCTAGACAACAACCGGGACGCTTCAGGGTCCCTGCCGCCTCGCCCGGCCAATTGTCAAACAGGCGGCGCGCGCACGCGCAGGCCTCGCTAGACATAGCCATCCTTGGCTGATTATAATTAGGCTGCACCTTGAGTCATTAGTGCAGCCTGGACACATTAGACCTTATTGGCCCCACTGCCGTTATTAATTAGTCAGGCTCTGGGGATACTTTCAGGGCTTTGCCCTGATTGGCTGTTGGTATTATTTAAGGCAGTGAGGACTGAGCCTCACTGCCAGTTATAGCGTTCTGTTCAGTTCTGCTGCCTGCTCCTGTTCCTATCGGTGGTGTTTAACCTGTAATTGATTAACCGTGTATGACCTTTGCCTGTTCCTGGATTCTGAACCTGTGCTTCTGACCCTGATTTATTGCCTGTACCCAGATTCTGATTCTCTGCAAGTGACCCTGATCTTACGCCTGTCCCTGGATCCTGAACCTGTGCCTGTGACCCCTGACCTTGGTTTGTTTTCAGAATACGTTGTCTACTGCCGGCCTGATTCTTGCCTGAACCGCACGCTGCTATCTGCCGGAACACTCCATTCCTGGGATTTCCTTAGTCGGTACACATCTCTCGACCCTCTGTTGTCTGCAGCCAAATCTATCCCCACCACTAGGGGCAACAGTGAACACCAGACTTCACAGCAGACTCCGGGTTTTGCTGTACCGGCTGGAGGGGTTCCTAACTGTGGGATATGGAGTTGATGTAGGTAAATTGGTTTGTAATAATCTGGAGAGTGATAGTATCCTGTGTCTGGGAGTCCTACCTAACTGGACCACCGCCATGTGAGTACTGGCATGTTACACTAGTGGTACAGAGTTGCACCTGAGGATTCAAATAAAGTGCATGGGGAGTGCATGATATCACTTCCATTACTAGTTTATATCCCCACAGAGGCTTTTCACTTTCATCTGAAGATGGTGTTATCGTATGTGGGGAGAGTATCGCAGTGGTGATATCTTCAGATCCCTCCCCTGCATGCTTCATGCTCCTCCCCTCCCTTCTCAAACAAAACTGACTCTCGGCATGCACTGACTTAAAGTCATGTTATTACAGTAAAGACTGGGTCAGAACCGGGAGTTCTCACTACCAAATAGTCATCGCTGGTACAGTCACTTTTGGATGTGACATCTTGGCATGACTTTTTCATAAAAAGACACAAACCTTCATCCCTTATTGCTGCGAAAAGCAACAATAAGGCATCATAATTTACAAGCCAATTTTGCTGTAGGTCACAATAGACCCTGAAATGTGTTGAGTAAAAAGTTATCTGATCTTCAATGGCCGCCATACTATAATAAGGCTGTACTGAGATTTATTCAGCAGCACTGACCAGCTGAGCATAGCAGCACGAGAAAGCTGTGTTTGAGGGATGAACTTTATGTTCAAATGTTAACACCACAGACGTTACGGAAATTAAATAATTAAAAAAAGAACAGTTTACACAAATAGATTTTATCTTTTATTTATACATATCTTGACCTAATTTGATAGCACTGTCATATTATTAAGACATAGGGTCTGAGTCATTAAGGAGAGCAAAGCTAAAAAAAGGAGTAAGTTTTCTCATGGACAATCCATGTTACAATGCAAGGGGTGCAAATTAGTTTATTATTTTGTACATAAGTTAAATACTGGCTTTTTTTCATGTAGCACACAAATACTTGATAGCTTTACTTTTAGACTGAAATTTAAACTTAATCTAGGACATGCTCTACCCCAGCTATAAATCTGTCCCCACATTTTTAATTTACCTTCCCTTCCAATGCAAAGTCATACCTTTTTTATACTTTGCTCTCCTTAATAACTCAAGCCCATAGTATGCAGATTTAAAACAAAGTGATTTTTGGACTTCACTGATTGGTTCAAAACTTGTTTACAAGTACTTTCAATTCCTCTCTCACCTAGTAGCAATTTTGGAATCACTATAAACTGTTGACATTTAGGGCTAGATTTACTAAACTGTGGGTTTGAAAAAGTGGAGATGTCGCCTATAGCGACCAACCAATTCTAGCTGTCATTATTTAGTACATTCTGCAAAATGACAGCTAAATTCTGATTGGTTGCTATAGATAACATCTCCACTTTTCAGTAAATGTACCCCTTAATGAACACACCCAGTTTAAGCGGATTGGTATATATTAAATATTATTTTCCATCTCTCTTTAGTTCAGTCCATCACAGAAGCTAAACTGAAGTAAAAATAAAAACAAAGGCAATATTCAGGAACAAGTTACAGAAGGTGGAGAGGAGATTTGTATCTGGTACATTCTCTAATTTCAATAATTCCTACTGATATATAGTTAGAGCCTGATTCATCAAGGTATGTGTCTGACGATTTTGCGTGTCCCCAAAATCACTCTGCACATGCCCAGAAGTGGAAGATGCATCTCTTAGCGCAGCCCTGTCCACTGTGTTTTTGTAGGCAGAGAACACTTACTACAGTCTATGATTTCAGGGAGTGAACTAGACGGGAAAAGTTGTTTTGCCGTAGTAAATTTACAGTAGGAGCTTGCCAAACTTAAGTGCATGCCGCCAAGTCCGTATTCAGCTCTGAGCGTCTCAAAGTTACTTGCTTTTCTGCTGTATCTCTTGCTCCAGCTAAAAGACTAGCCTAAGTCCTGATCAGTAGTGGTGACAGCATCATATGCATGCTATAATATGTGTTTGCTGCTGTAGACACATTGGGCCTGAGTCATTAAGGAAAGTAAGGCAAAAAAAGAAGTAAAATTGATCCTAGATAAAACCATGTTACAATGCAAGGGGTGCAAATTAGTTTATTATTTTGCACATAAAGAAAATATTTACTTTTTTGTCATGTAGCATAGCACACAAATACTTGATAACTTTATTTTAACACTGAAATTTAAAGTTAATCTAGGACATGCCCTAACCCAACTATAAATTTGTCTTCACATTTTAAATTTACCTCCCCCTCCAATGCAACATGGTTTTTCCGAGGTGCAAAGTTACTCCTTTTTTTTGTTTTACTCTCCTTAATAACTCACGCCCATCATTATTTCTTCTTTGCTGATAATTTGCTCAGAAATGCTTTTGTAGCAATGCTATATTTCTGTGGTATTATTTGCTGTAATATTAAGAGCAAGACCTATTTGCACTCTATGTTAGGATATGCAAATCATGGTTACGTGTTTTGAGTGACTTTTTGCAGTTGTGTTAATACAATATAGCAGGCTTACTATGAAAATTGTGGGTAGTGTTCTACATAAGTGTTCTTCTGGGAAAAGACCTCTCCCCCATACAGGGCTGGACTGGGACTAAAAATCAATCCTGGCATTTAAAGTATACAGGCCCACCTTAGTTCTAGCAGGAAATAAACTATGTGTCGCCCCGCAGCGGCGGCGCTGAAAGGGAGTGACCACATTGTGTTGCGGGTGTGGCCAACTTGGGGCATTAAAACATACATTATAATAAAACATTACATTTATTACGCCCTCCCAGCCACATCACGCCATCCCCCAGGCACATTATGACCCCCCCAGCCCGCTGTCCTTATCTATGCTTCTGGTGCTGTTGACATCCATAAGGTTGGGAACTTCCTGTAGAGTGAGCAGGGAAGCTCTTTGTCTCACAGATTACCAAATCTTGTGATACTTAGATCTCCTCGGCTTGCTCTGCAGTCTGTGTCCTGTCCAGGAACTGGGAGCAGCTATCAGTTCCCTTCCCCTAACCAGAGGTGGATTAAGGCTCAGGGGGCCCAGTGTATTTAAGACAGAAGGGTCCCTATTATGTAAAATGGTTATAATTTTAGACAAATACACAGGCACTACTGTTAGAAGCACCCAGCTCTGCCTTCACAAGCAGAACGTTGTGAAGCAGGACATACCTCCCAACTGTTCTTGCAGTCAGACCAAATCCTGCCTAAGCGAGACAGTCACCCAAATTCAGGACTGCCCCAACAGATTCAAGACATTTGGCAGACTGTCCTGCTCTCTCCTACCTGTCTTGGTCACTTTCACCATTTGTAGCAACTGGTTTCTTTAGCTCAGTTCATTCTTGTCTTGATCCTGGAATATAACATGCCCTATTTTGAAAAAAATGGATACATGAGATTTAGAAAACTCCAAGCAGCCAAGGTGTTAAAACAATAGCGCTCACGTTTTGTAACTAGGTCTCCCTCCAGTCCCCACAATTATAATATTCACATTTAATAAGTAGACCTATTTCCCTACAACCAGCCCCATCAAATTAAATTCCCCTCCGTCCAAACAGTCCCAGCAATAAAGTAAATAGCATTAAAGTTTAATAAATACAGCCATCCCCGGCAATAAATAATTCATATTCACATGTAATAAATAGCCATCCTCCCCAAAAGCAGCTCCATATTCAATTTATAGCCCTAAACCACCCCAGCAATAAATTAAAGGTTCCTTCACCTCACCTTAAATAATTAGCCCCCACCTACACTCCACCATTAAATAGCCTATCTCCCACACTATATTAAGATCCTCCCTTCCCTCTCAAATTATATTAAAATACTGCGCGCGTATATGAACATGGTCAAACACACACACGTACACTATAGCAACACAAGGCCACACACGCACACTATAGCCACACAGACACACACCTTGTTACATCCGATCTTGAGCAGCAGCACCTCGTTCCTGCGCGCTGGTCAGCAAATGGAGAGTCAGTGACGTGCCACCAATGCAAGTAGTCAGTATGGGACAGCATCTGTCAAGTGGTGCCGTCCCAGGTGATTACTTGCATAGGCGGCATGTCACTGACTCTCTGGAGCACCCGGAGGAAACCCACGCAAACATGGGGAGAACATACAAACGCCACACAGATAAGGGCATGGTCGGGAAGTGATGTGAGGCAGAGGTGCTAACCACTTTGCCACCGTGCTGCCCACATCTTAACTATAGTAGATTTATAATGATGTAAACACTCAAAATTAAAGCACTCCCATCTCTTTAGTTCTCAGTCTCCTTTCAACAACAAGCACGCTTAAACCATAATTGCATTGAATTCTTAAGTGAGAAATGTGTTGACTTTAGATGATAAAAGCACAGATTGTAGATTGTAGTTATACAAGTTTGCAAATATGATTATTCTGCCAGCTGAATGATTATATTGCTAATCAATGTATAAATATTGCTTTTAGAAAGTGAGAATGAATCTTAGCTAAGAGATTACCTTAGCCCATAGGAATATAATACATCCAATTTGAGGCCAGGAGTTAACTTTGGGTAACCCTAGTGCTCCTATAAGTGCTTTCTAAAGCTGGGTACACACTATAGTAATTTCATGCAATTATCGTGCAGATCTCATATTAAATGACCGCTTGGTCAGATACTGCACACATGATTTATCGCACCAAAGCACATTGTATCATTTGATTTGGTTTTTTAAACTTCCTAAAAATCACAATCATCAATGGAACAATGTTGGGCAAATGTGGAAGTGTGCATGTACTCTCAACCTGCACTGTGGGCAGATCTCTATAGAGTGTGCAGATTTATAATATTTTCAGCAGATGGTTATGAGAGATGAAGAGCACTAATCTGAAGGTAAATTATTTAGGTGTGTACACATAAATCTTTATGCTCATGGGGACTTTCAGACTTTGGGGACTTTGGTAAAATTGTTGAGTTCTCATCTGCAGCAATTTTCTGTAGTGTGTACCCACTTTAACTCTATATTACACTTTGTACCTATGGACTGTAGTTTGGGCCTACCATGGCATGTATTATGAGAGAGAGAGAGAGAGAGAGAGGGAGAGAGGGAGAGAGAGAGAGAGAGAGAGAGAGAGAGAGATGCAATGTCTCGTTCTCTTGCCCATTCTCCTGTGTGGGCAAAAGTCAAACAATCCAGAGTATAATCATCAATCGTTATGTCACAGAAACTTATTTTTATGCCAATGCTTGTATGATACATTAATAAGAATGTTAATTATAATTTAAATATGATTATTATCCTGTTTCATAACACAGTTTAGGTCAAAATGCAAGAAATTAAAAGTTTGCCAATATTATAAAACTATATTCAGTATACATTCTTTATATATGGCCACTAATCAGTAATCTTACAATATAACTACCTGCATGAAGAAAAAATATTGTCAGCATTCATAAAACAGATCTGCATAGATTTTGAGAAATCATCAAACTGAAGATATTTAAAGTAAACTGTGGACACAGGAAAATTTGTTTTAAAAGCTAATATATACAGTGGGTATTACAATTACACTAAAACTGAAGTCAACAATTCACAAAGTGCTAAATAGTATTTGGCAAGTAAACACATTCCATACAATACACAATACACTAAATTGTCATTGCTTACATACTAAATTGCTTATCTTCTTTTCATTTTAAGTGAAGAGTTGTGATAGAGACATAGATATTCTGTATGTTATGACAGTTTTATGACTAAAAGTGTATTGAAGAATCTGTTTGTTCTTGTAATCACGTCACAATAAAATTGATCACCATGATGTAAAGTACAATCAATGATATCCGCTGTCTATCTGAATATTAGTAAATAAATGCATACCTGCTTTATGGGGATTTGTCATAATCTAATTGAAATTCCACTACTCATACCCTCACTGCAATGCTTATCAGTTTGTCATTTGGTGTCCACAGTCTAGCTACAGGGGCTCTAACAATCCAACCATCATACTTCAGTCATACAAGTATGATGGTGTGACAATAAGTATAGTAAGAAGAATAATTATATCTATAAAATCTATAACCTGTGTTGATCTTTGGTTACATCAGCATCTTCTTGATATGCTGAAAGCAATTGGTACAAATGCTGTACGTCACATCTTTCCTGACTGCTAAATACTCTTGTATTGTTATAAACACTCAAATTAGTATGAAGTTCTGTGATAAATTCTTAAAACTTTCTTAAATGGGCAGCTAAGTAAAATTGTCCAAGCCTAGTGTCATTTGTCAGGTTTGGGCCTATTTGGGGGTGGGAGTGACCTTTATGTTTTCTAGCTTTGAGTTAAAGCCCTACAGTGTCATCCAGCACCAAATCAGGGGTACCACCTGCTGCCACTCAAGACTTAAGCTTAAGCTGCTTGTTTGGATCCTGGAATCTTAGGGCTCTATTTGGTAAAAGGATAGGTACATGAATTATGGATAGCAGAGAATTGAGTGAATGCTCCACCATAAATCTAACCAGCCCCAGCATAAAATAAAAAAACACCCAGGGGCGGATTGGGAACATTAAGTGGCCCTGGAAAAAAACCTGGAAGTGGCCTCATGTGGGCGAGACCAAATCAAGTGTAGACAGGGCAAGCACAAAAAGAGACAGGATTAGTACAAAGTTGACTATGCCATTAGAGGGCTGAATATTACTAGATTGTCTATTACATACCACCATTCCCCCAACATTCCCACTCGAAAGACAGAGCCCTAAATCAGGACTGTCCAGCTGAAACTGGGACACAATTGGGAGGTATGTTTATTGGTTCACCCCCATAATGGCTGCCTCCTCTGTGCACGAGTGATGGGTACACTGATGCATAGAAAGTAGGAAAAAATTAGCAACTAAATTTAGCAGTAGCAACCCATAAACAGAAAACGCCATCACAATATACATATTCATGTTTATTTAAAAACATGGTGCAGAGGAACTGCCAATATAGAAAAATACAGTTGGCAGACTGTCCTGCTCTCTTCTACCTGTTCTTTTTGCTATCCCTATCTGTGGTTGCTGGTGTCTCTTGATCAGTTGTCGCTTGTCTGGATCTTGGAATGCTGGGGCCCTATTTTGAAAAAAAATAAGTACATAAAATGAAAAAAAGGACAATGAGCTCCAGTGTTGAATCAATAGCACCCACATTTAATAAATAGGCTTCCCTCCAGCCCCAACATTAAAATGCTAATATTCACATTTCATTAATAAATAGGTTTCCTCCAGCCCCAACATTAAAATACTAGTATTCACATCTAATAAATAAACATATTTAACTCCCTCCAAACAGCCCCAGTAAAAAATTAATAACATTTACATTTAATAAATATAACCATTTCCCACAATCATGTGGGCATTAAATAATTCATATTCATATTTATTAAATAGCCCTCTTCCCAAACTCAGCCCCACATTCAATTAATAGCCCCAAACCACCCCACCATTAAATTACAGGTCCTGTCACCTCACCTTAAATCAATAGGCCCCAATATTAAATTAAATAGCACCACCATATCCCCACAAATAAATAAATAGCACCCACCATTAAATAATTAGCTCCATCCTGCAGTCCACCATTAAATTACCAGCCTACCTCCCACCCAAATTAAAGTAGAGAATGTCCACAGCCCCAGCAATAAATTAATAGCATTTATGTTTAATAAATAGACCTTAATCTTCCCAAACTCACCCCTACTTTCAATTTATTGCCCCTAAACCAACCCATCTTAAATGTACCCCGCTATTAAATTATATTGCACCACCATCACCCCACAAACAAAATCACACCCATTAATTAGTCACCATCTACCTCACACCATTATTACAATGCCACAAGCCCCCTTTGCCAACACACACCATTGCCATAAGCCCCCGTTGTCAACACACACTATTGCCATAAGCCCGCCCGATGTCCTCACACACACATGCAACATTGCCACCTGTCCCCCTCCACTGCCCTCACACATGTACACACACCCCCAGCTGCGCTCACACACACTGCCATCAGCCCCCTCTGCTGCGCTCACACACACTGCCATCAGCCCCCCTCTGCTGCGCTCAATCACACTGCCATCAGCCCCCCTCCGCTGCCATCACACAC